>NW_027507764.1:398862929-400062929 GCF_037356315.1 Lithobates pipiens | reverse complement strand
AACGTGAAGAGAGCTGGCAACACTGCAATTCTTTACAGAGTACTTTATTGGTTGCATCGGAGTGACAATAAAATAATGCCATTGATGCGTTTTAGCAAAGAGCCTTAGTCGTAGCTAATATAAAACAAAATGACAAAATAATTCTACCTAAGAAAACATCCACCCAGAGGGAAATCAACTTGTCTAATTGGTAAAATTGGTAAAATTAACTAATTTGGTGGAGATTTACACTGGTGTCAACTAAACAGAACATGGATGTGCAAATACACATAGTGTGAAGTTATCACAGTAAAAGTTATAACATCATAATATGACATATAATCAAACAGGAATGTCTTGTAAAGAAAAAAGTGCATACATGCGTGTGCACAAAAACTCCTAGTACATACCAGTTCAGATAAAAAAAATAAGGCAAAACCTAATGCAACATAAATATAGATTAATAATAAGCCCTATTATGCAAATTACAGAGTAAATTAAAGTTGTTTTAAAGGCAAACATTTATTTTTTACCTTAATTCATTTTCTGTATTAAGGTAAAAAAAATTATCCTTCCATTGCCTGATCTCAACCCCCCCTACCCCCCAGGCATCCATTAAAGGGGTTGTAAACCCTTCTATTTTGTCACCTTAATGCATCCAATGACACCTGCCAGTGGCCGGCCCCCCAGCCCCCCTCGTTTTACTAACCTGAGCCCTGGAATTTTAACCTGGTGGAGACACAGTCTTCCTTTACACTGGGGTTCTCGACTCTTGATTGGATAGATTGATAGCAGCGCTGCTGTCAATCAAATTCAATGATGCATGCGCCGGGGGGTAGAGTGAGGCCGAGTCCGGCATCTGTGTCTATGGACGCAAATGCTGGACTCAGGAGCGCACCCGCAAGGTAACCCCCTTGGAGAGTGCTTCTCCTAGGGGGTTATCACATAAGAGGAGGAGCCACGAGAGCCACCGAGGGACCCCAGAAGTCGAAATTCAGAGCCACACCCCAATGCAATTTCACCCTCCACCAGCTCTGAGACATACAATAAATAGCAGCTAGACTTAAAATCTGTTTACTGTATCAGATCAAGCAGTAATTGCGATTGGTTGCCAGAGGTTACAGCATATCATTACCGCTTACTGACTGGTTGCTAGAGGTTACAGCACACATTAAGGCTCACAGATTGATTTCTAGAGGTTACAGCACATGATTTCTGCTTCTGGATTGGTAACTAGAGATTACTGTACAGTAATACTGCTCAGTGAGTGGTTGCTAGAGGTTACAGCACATCCTCTTCACTGCAGGGGGCATTATAGACATATGAATGCTGCCTTTATTTACATATCGATGGCACCGGCCTCAGCTATTTACATATGAATGCTGCCGTTATTTACATATGTATTCCAGTTATTTACATGTAAACACAGGGTCTGCATGTGAGTCATCTGTACACAACAATAGGGCGGAGCTGGGCAGCATTAGTAGCATCACTTCACACTGAGATATCGGGACACAGCACAGGACTAAAACTTCAAGGGACGAGGGAATTTAAACTGGGATAGTTGGCAAGTATGAGGCAGCTGCCTTGGGCCCCACAACAATGACAGGGCCCAGGGCAGCTGCCCCTTTTTCCCTGCCTTAAAGACGACCCTGGAACTGGGTCCTGAGCCAGGAGATGAGGAATCAATGCAAAAAAAAGTTTTAAAAACTGATGCTTTTTCGGAAGCAGTTATTTTAATAATGCTTAAAGTGAAACAATAAAAGTGTAATATTTCTTTAAATTTCGTACCTGGGGGGTGTCTATAGTATGCCTGTAAAGGGGCGCATGTTTCCTGTGTTTAGAACAGTCTGACAGCAAAATTACATTTCTAAAGGAAAAAAGTAATTTAAAACTACTCGCGGCTATAATGAATTGTCGGTCCGGCAATACACATAAAAGTTCATTGATAAAAACGGCATGGGATTTTCCCACAGGGGAACCCCGAACCAAAATGTGTAAAAGAAAATGTGTAGGGGTCCCCCTAAATTCCATACCAGGCCCTTCAGGTCTGGTATGGATATTAAGGGGAACACAGTGCCAATTTTTTAAATGGCGCTGGCGCCCCCCTCAAAATCCCTACCAAACCTGATTTTAAGGGTAACCCCCCACCAAAATGTAAAAAAAAAAGCGTGGGGTTCTCCCAAAAATCCATACCAGACCCTTATTCAAGCACGCAGCCTGACAGGCCACAGGAAAAGAGGAGGGGACGAGAGAGCGCCCCCCTTCCTGAACCGTACCAGGCCACATGCCCTCAACATTGGGAGGGGGCTTTGGGGTAGCCCCCCAAAGCACCTTGTCCCCATGTTGATGGGGAGAAAGGCCTCATCCCCACTACCCTTGCCCGGTGGTTGTGGGGGTCTACGGGCAGGGGTCTTATTGGAATCTGGAAGCCCCCTTTAACAAGGGGTCCCCCAGATCCCACCCCCATGTGAATTGGTAATGGGGTACAAATGTACCCCTACCCTTTCACAAAAAAGTGTCAAAAATGTTAAAAAAGACTAGAGAGGATTTTTGACAATTCCTTTATTAATTTCTTCCTCTTTCCCCGTTTCTTCTTCCATTTTCTTTCTTCTGGTCTTCCTTCGGTTTTCTTCTTCTTCCTCCATCTTCTTCTTCCCCCACTTCTTCCTTTATCTTCCGCGGCTTCTTCCTTTGGTCTTCTCATCCGGCATCTTCTTCTCCGCTTCGTTCTGCATGATCCGCCTCGCTGGGAGTCTTCCGCTGTGTGACGTCTCTGTTGAGCTGACACCATAATGCAGAATCAGTGGGAGCTCTGAGCATGTCACTTGCCATCAGATGCAGTTTGCCATCATTGCCTGCTACCAAATGCAGCTTGTTACTTGCCACTGTCACCTGCTGCCAGATGCAGCGTGTCACTTGCCACCATCACTTGCCACCAGATGCAGCGTGTCACTTACCACTCACAGCCTGGTACCAGATGCAGTGTGCCACTTGCCACCTACAGCCTGCCACCAAATGCAGTGTTCCACTTGCCACCCGCAGCCTGCCAACAGATGCAGTGTGCCACTTGCCACCCATAGCCTGCCACCAGATGCAGTGTGCCATTTGCCATCTGTAGCCTGCCACCGATGCATTGTGCCACTTGCCACCCATAGCCTGCCACCAGATGCATTGTGCCACTTGCCATCCGTACCCTGCCACCAGATGCAGTGTGTCACTTGCCACCCATAGCCTGCCACCAGATGCAGTGTGCCACTTGTCATCCGCAGCCTGCAACCATGTCACTGCAGCCTGCCACCTGCAGCCATGTCACTTGGCACCCCAGCCTGCCACCTGCAGCCATGTCACTTGCCACGGCAGCCTGCCACCTGCAGCCATGTCACTTTTCACCGCAGCCTGTCACCTGCAGCCAGGTCACTTGCCACTGCAGCTTGCCACCTGTAGCCATGTCACTTGCCACTGCAGCCTACCACATGCAGTCATGTCACTTGTCACCCATAGCCAGCCACCTGCAGCCATGTAACTTGCCACCACAACCTGCCATCTACAGCCATGTCACTTGCCACCACAGCCTGCCACCTGCTAGCGCAGCCTTCTACCTGCAGCCATGACAATTGTCACCCACAGCCTGCCACCTACAGCCATGTCACTTGCCACTGCAGCCTGCTACCTGCAGCCATGCCACTTGTCACCCCAGCCTGCCACCTGCAGCCATGTCACTTGTCACCGCAGCCTGTCACCTGCAGCCATGTCACTTGTCACCCACAGCCTGCAGCCATGTCACCTGCCACCCACAGCCTGCAGCCATGTCACCTGCCACCCACAGCCTGCCACCTGCAGCCATGTCACTTACCTTCCAAGTTCCAATATCCCCTCTGAGTGGTCCCTCAGACAGTGAGTTGGGCCGTGGGTTGGAGGAGGAGAAGTCAGGCACTCAGCCAGCCATTGATCTGATCCAGCAAAACACAGAACAGACACCAGATGACCAGTTCCGGCTGCTGTTACTCCTTCTCCATGCCATCGGGTGGCGGCCCGTGGGCGCCGGAGAAGGAGGTAGATGGAGAGGAGACACTGGAGAGTCAAAATCACACCAGTCCCTGATACTTGCCACTGAGTGCCAATGTGGGTGGAGACAAAAGTATAACACTAAGCACGTGCACCGCTCCCGGCCTCACTGTCTGAGAGAGTGAGAGTCTGTGATGTCACTAGCCACAAATTTCCAGAGGTGTAGGAGTACTGCTTGGACCTTGAAGAAGGGGACATATCCCGAAAGCTTGTCCTGAAAAATTGTATGTTAGTGCAAATAAAAAAAGTATCACGGACAGTACTCAATTTTCTCAGAGGTGTAGGGAAACATACAGTAGTTACTGGTTAGTAGGGGTGGCTGTGTCCTCAGTTTACCTGGCATCAGAGCGGCCCGCACAGCGGCACAGGCTGCTTACCCTCTACCCTTGGTGCACATAGCACCAGGGGTACACGTACCATGGGTTGAGAAACTCTGCTGCAGAGGATACAGCAGTGTAAACTGACCAGCAACAAGGCAGTTTTATTCATGAATAAAAACCTGGTGTATGCCTCAATTTTATTTTATCTATGGGGTAGGGGGATGCAGTGAACGTGACTAATGCCCTGTACACACAACCAGTTTTCCCGTCGGAATAAACTTCTACAGAATTCCGCTGAAACTGTTTTGCATACACACGATCACACCAAAGTCCGATCCTCAAGAATGCGATGACGTACAATACGTACGACAGAACTAGTAAAGGGAAGTTCAATAGCCAGTAGCCAATAGCTTCCGTCTCTTACTTGCTTCAGAGCATGCGTTGATTTTGGTCCGTTGGAACAGCATACAGATGAGCGGTTTTCCTGTTAGGAAATGGTTCTGTTGGAAATATTCAGAACATGTTATATTTCTAGGTCCGTCAGAATTTTCGAAAAAAATTATGAGGCATACATACGATCGGAATATATGATGAAAAGCTTCCATCTGACTTTTTCTGTCGGACATTCCGCTTGTGTGTATGCGGCATAAGGCTGGCCATAGACATTTTGAATCTCGTTTGGTTCAGCAGGAACCACCCGAGATTCAAACCATGTATGGGCAAGCTGAATGTGTCAAGTTTGCCAGATCTTATATGCAATTATTGCAACTGGCTGGTATAGTCGCTAGCAATAATCACTGTCTTCTCCCGGCAAGGATAACTCCCCCATCAGGAGAAGACAATGGCTCGGCAGGAGGGATTGGGATTGGCACGATGGGGGAATCGAGCCAGTTTAATTCCTGCAAAGACATTTGCACCGTGTATAGCTGCCTTATTGTGTGGTGTTTACAGTAGTTGCAGTGTCCTTGCATTTATTTATTTATTTATTTTTAAATGAAGCCTTACAAAAAAAAAAAAAAAAAAAATTAAAAACAATATCACCACAATAACTAAACACAGTTACACATTTTTACACATTTTTTTTATAGACAAAATTTGGGAAACTCACAAATATTGCAAAATCTCCCAATTCAATCTCAAATAATCAATTCTTAAACCGTATGGAGTATATTTTCTAATTAGATTTAATTTAAAAAAAAATGTGAATCCTGAGTTTAGAAAACATTTTTTGGTGTTTTCGATAGAGTGGAGATGGATTAGAATACCTGTGAGGTTTTCATTGCTGTCTGTGCCCCGTTAGGCTCCATTCCCATCTGAGCGTAGCAATTTACTGGCGATTTATTTAAGCGTTTTTGCAGCTTTATATAAGCATTGGAGAGTGGGTGGAGAGCTGCTGTTTGAGGAGAAAACAGTGACAAAATGCTCGCAAAATGCTCCAGTCAGGTGTTTCTATTGAAGTCTATGGGGCCAAAAATGCTTGTTTCATAGTTTCATAGTTTCATAGTTAGTAAGGTTGAATAAAGACACCAGTCCATCCAGTTCAACCTGAGTGAGTATCTACATTTGTACTGTCACATCAGTCCCTACCCTCAAGGACCCACAATCCAAGGTCCTCATTCATATACTATGGACAATTTTGGACAGAGGCCAATTAACCTACCTGCATGTCTTTGGATTGTAATCTGCTTCAGGTGACAGAACGCTAATATTTGAACAGGACCATTGAAATGAATGTGATTTGACATTTTAGGGCTACAAGCTTTAAGCAGAAGGCTCCATTCACACCTATACAGTTTGCTTATAAGCAATTCTGCATTGCTTTTTGCAGTTTTTTTACTGCGATTTTGCTGCATTTTTGCAGCAATTCACATTTTTTATACTTTTATTTGGGCAAATTTGTTGGGCAGATTAAAAACGCGAATTGCTGCAAAACACGATAAAAACACCACATGCATTTCTGCAGATTCTCCATTGAAGTCCAAAAAAGCAGAAAAAATCACTGTTTTGCATTTAAAAAAGTTCCTGACCCTTTTCAAAAACTGTGGATGTCAACGTGTTCCATAGAAACCCATGTTAAAGATAATCCCCTGCTTTTCTGCAAAAAAAAAAAAATGAAAAAACACATTGATGTGAACCGGGCCTTAGTGAGATTCATACTTTCTATCTCTATTTGTCCTGTTTACAGGGCCGTCTTTTACCCAGGGCAAAAGGGGCAGCTGCCCAGGGCCTTGTCTTTGTTGAGTGGCACAAAACAGCTGCCCCTTGAGCCCCTTGGCATGGGGGGTCCTGGATCGGGAGCAGGGAGAAGCAAGAGCCAGGGAGGGAAAAGAGCTCCCTGACCACCAGAAGGTGAGGAGCTGCAGGCACAACCCCGATGCAGCGGCACCAACCAGAGGCTGGATTCCTCCAACCTCCTCTCCAACCTCCGCAGTGGCCCGGAGGACAGACGGATCGGGCTCCCCCTGCCTGGGGACCGACGGGATGGGGAATGCAGACAGGGACTGCTACCCTGCTCTCCAAGCTCTGACAGCGACCTGCAGTATAGGAGGATCGCCCCCTCCCCCAAGGACCGGCAGGAAGTGCATGCAGCCAAGGACTGCTGCCCTGCTCTCCCCTCCTCTCCATCCTCGCCAAGCTCTGACAGCGGCCTGGAGAACAGGTGGATCGCCCCCCCCCCTAGAACCAGCGGGGGGTACATGCAACTAGGGACTGCTAGTGCTACCCAGGACAGTCCACAGTCTAGGGAGTATCCACTGGAAGCAGCAGAGCACACCCACCTTCACCACCCAAAATGAGAAGGGCCCTGCCTGCTTCTGGCCAGCATGAACGTCCTATGGAAGGGGGTACCAGGCATCATACACACCCATACACAGACTGTGACAGGGGGTGCACAGAAGGGACTGCAGCCAGGGCTAAGGCCCCCTCTCTCTCATCCTCCCTTCTCACCCCTCTCTCATTCTCAATCCCCTTCTCTCTCTTATCCTAAATCCCCTCTTTCTCATTCCTAATCCCCCTCTCTAATCCCCCATCCCTTCTCTTATCCCCAATACCCTCTCTCCCTCTTTCTCATCCCCAATCCCCTCTCACTCATCCCCAATCCCCCTCTCTCTCTCATCCCCAATGCCCTCTCTCTCATCCCCAACCCCCCTTTCTCTCTCACCCCCAACCCCCCTCTCTCATCCCCCTCTCTCCTTTTCCCAATCCCCCCTCTTTCTCTCTCATCTCCAATCCCCATCCAGACTCTCTCGTCCCCAACCCCCCTCTCTCTCATCATCAACCCCCCTCTCTCTCATCATCAACCCCCCTCTCTCTCATCATCAACCCCCCTCTCTCTTATCCTCAACCCCCTTCTCTCTCAACCCCAACCCCCTATCTCTCCCATCCCCAATCCCCTCTCTCTCTCTTATACTCAACCCCCCATGTCTCTCATCCTAAATCCCCTCTTTCTTATCCCCCCTCTCTGATACCCAATCCCCCCTCTCTACACCCCAATCCCCCCTCTCTCTCATCCCCAATACCCCTTCTTGTGCCCCCAATATCACCCCCTCTCTATTTCACCAACCTCCTCTCTCTCTCTCGTCCCCTCTCTCTGAAAGACAAAACCAGAGAAAATCTCCAGCTCAACTCAGCAACCCTATGTCTTCCATCTCTCTCTCCCACACCCCTCTCTATTTCTCTCACCCCCCTCTCTCACACCACACTGTCTTTTACCCACCCCCTTCTCTATCACTCTTCTCTCTTTCGTCCCCCTCTCTCACCCCTCTCTCTTTCACCCACTTCTCTCTCTCACCATCCTAGCTTACCCTCTCTTTCTCTCTCCCTCTCTCTAACCTATGGCTATGGGAAAAGAAGTGAAGGGAATTTTTTTTCCTAAAGGAGCACAAATAACAAAACTCTCTCCACAATAAAAAATCTAGTTTTTACCTTTAGTTCTACTATAAAGTTTTACACTGTATCAAGAAAAAGGGGCTTCTGTGATAAAGAGGAAATTACCTCAAAAGATGAGCATTTGCTATGTTTTGGCACTCCAGTAGCTTTACTATTGCCATCCTGGCAAAGCTCTGATCCAGAAGGTCATATGAGGTTAGTGTAGAGCTACATACATACCTCCCAACATTTTCAGATGGGAATGAGGGACACCTACTAGTAAACGTATGTAGGCATAGGACACGCCCTCTGCCACACCCCCCTTAAAGGAGAATGAATTAAAAACAAAAGGTTAATTAAAGCCACAAGGGCTTTTTTTTTAGCACTACTATTTCTTTATATTGGCTTTTAAAAATTTACAATTGCAGCAATTTAGAATTTGGATGAACGGTTTAGCACTGGGAAACACTTTTTGAAAGATAAAAAGTGCATTTTATATACAACTCTATAGATCAGACCAAAATGAGGGACAAATGAGGATAAATGAAGGACAGAGGGACATTGTTGAAAATCCAGTCCATCAAAATCAGGGACAGTTGGGAGCTATGATATAGCACTCTTTTGTGTGCAGAGAACCCAAACAGGTTTAGAGCCTTTCAAGAAGCCTGGAGAGAAAGATTGGTGCACTTGTGATTTGTGATGTATAGAGTGATGTAAGTCCCACACAGGAAACATCTGTTAGGAGTTTGGTTTATGGTTTGCTAGGCTGACTGGTGGATTTCGATAAAATTGTGCACTTCTGTCCTAGACAACAACATTCAATGTGCATTGCAGTGCAGGCACTGGAGTTGATTTACTAAAGGGAAACAGGCATGGGAGTCCGCAGAACTTTTTTCAGGAGGGGGCATAATTTTAGGTCAACCATGCTCCGCCCCTTGTTGACAATGTCATGAGGGGGGGGCTTAGTCATCACATAAAGCGCAGGCATGTGCCCATTAATTGCAGCCTCATTGTCCCCATCAAATGTGGCCTGTACAGTACGGATATATAGGGGGTGGATATTATTAATATATACAGGAAGGAAGGTGAGTGTATATAGCTGTATACAGGGCAGACAGATGATATGATCTTTCCTATATCTGGTACCCCCCTTCACTGATCATACCTGTATTCACTCAGCTGCCCCCCTCATCTGTATATATGAGAATGTCAGTCCCCCACATCTGTAAGCACACACACACAGCCCTGCCCCCCCCATACACAAACAGCCTCACAGCCTCCTCCCTTCACTTGTACTCACAGCCCCCACTTGTAAGGTGGCCTTGTTTCTGCCAAGTCCTGTTTCCACTTGTCCCTGTGAAAATACAACAGGCGGCAAAGCAAACACGAGGGACGCACATACAGGAAGCAGCCAGAGGTGGCAGTAAAGAGCTCTGTAAGTTCAGTGACACTGATCTGCTGCTGCTGTGGAACCGACTCGCACAAAGCCAGCCCAGCTACAGATGCGGCCACGGCAGACCCTTGCCAATTCCAGGGGGGATCACTGCCCCCCCCCACTCCTACCTGCGGATGCCCATCACAATCCTGCACACATGGATGGTCCCCTGGTTCACCAGTCGGGAATGATCAGTGTGGTGGGAGTGACAGCTGTGAGCACCGATCTCCCTCTATAGCTTTTCAGCTGACAGCCACTTCTCCTCCTCTCCTGCCCGCGGTTATACAGGGAGATCGGTGCTCACAGCTGTCTTTCCTGATCATTCCCGTCTGTTTCCTGTGTGCTCCTCTGGCCCCCTGTCCTCCTTCTCCGGCCCCTTATCCTCCTTCTTCTTCTGCATATTAAACCCACCACCATACACTCCTCTCCTGCACATACTAGCCACTGAACACGTAAAGTTTTTTAGGGTGCCCTGACAGGGACGACATATCATCTATCTAATTTTATTGGCCTGGATATACTACATATTACCCATATTTTATTAAGTCCAATGTTATGTATGTGTATTCTTGTGTGTGTACATGGAAGCTCTTTTGCATATGGTTTATCACCAGCTATAAACGCATTATGTATCTTTTGAATATGGAATGTTCAAATGTACCTGTATTTGATCAATAAAATATATATTTATACTTTATGTAATATTTGTTTGTAGTGACATCCCTCAATTAAAGTCCCACAAACATAGAGGGATGGAAGTTTGTAATCAGCTATAAACACATTATGTATCTCCTGTATATGGAATGTTCCAATGTACCTATATATAATTAACATAATATATATTTACACTATGAAATATCTGTCTGCATTGGCATCCCTCATTTAAAGTCCCACTATTTTCCTCCTCTGGTTTTGACAGTCTTCCATTGGTGGGCTGCATAACAATTTACACTGTTCGAAACTAATATACTGTGATCAAATACACAGCAGTTTAAGTTGCAATTAATGGAATATAATAAGAAATCTGTGGGTGTCTCACCATAGCCATAATTTATACAACATTATGCTCCGTTGTTATTTTTTTTTTTTGCATTGTCTCATAACAACTGTAAAATATACAGTATGTTCTTTCCATTTTCTTTACAATCATATGTGTATGCTTTTGTTATATATATATATATATATATACATATATATATATATATATACATATATATATATATATATATATATATATATATATATATATATATATATATATATATAAATGTTCATTGCTTCAAAATTAAGTGTGTTTTTTTTTCCTTCCAATATATACATTAAAAAATAGTTACTGAATATTTATAAGTTTACATACCCTTGCAGAATTTATGGTTTCTTGGCCATTTTTCAGAGAATATGAATGACAACACAAAAACTTTTCTTTCACTCATGGTTAGTGTGGCTAAAGCCATTTATTATCAATCAACTGTGTTTACTCTTTTTAAATCATAATTTAATTGTCTGCCAGACTGCTGGTTGGAAGCTAAACAGTGGGGACCTTGAGTGGAGAGTGAACAAGTTTTGCTTTTTGACTGCTGGTGATTGCTGGGTTACATTTTTAGGTTCTTTTTGGGGCTTTTCCTTGTAGCTTTTTATCACCTTTTTCTGACACCTTTTAAACAGCTTTTTTTTTCTTTCTTCCTTCAGCCTGCTAATTAAGGGGAGTGGTTGATTGGCCAGAGGTGCTCGAGGCCTTTATAACCTTGTTTAGAACTCATTGTGAGCCTGCTCATCTTTGAGCTTGCTGAAACTTAGACTAAGTGGAACTGGACTAAGTGGTGAGTTAAAGCGGGGTTCCACCCTAAAGTGGAACTTGCGCTCATCGGAACCCTCCCCCCCTCCGGTGTCACAATTGGCACCTTTCAGGGGGGAGGGAGGTGCAGATACCTGTCAAAGACAGGTATTTACACCGACTTCCGGGCATAGACTCCCACGGGAGTCTATGCCTCTTCCTGTCCCTGCGCGCTGTCTGCTGGGACACACACGGGTCCCAGAGACAGTGCGGACAATTTCTATTGTGCTGCACGACTCGCGCATGCGCAGTAGGGAAGTGGGAAGTGAAGCCGCAGTACTTCACTTCCTGATTCCCTCACCTAGAATGGTGGCGGCAGCAGCCGAGAGCCGAGCGATCGATCGGCATCGGCTGCCGGCATCGCTGGACCCTGGGACAGGTGAGTGTCCATTTATTAAAAGTCAGCAGCTGCAGTATTTGTAGCTGCTGGCTTTTAATATTTTTTTCCACAGTGAAATCCCGCTTTAAAAATCAGAGTTTAAAATAGGAGGTTATAACAGAGGTCATAGTACCTGTGTAGTCTGAGTACCTGTAGTAGTGTTGTCTGAGTAGTGTGTGGATTGTTAGTACTTGTGTATTGTGTACTTGTGTATTGCAGGTGCACGTAGGTCTGCGAGTGCATGTGGATCTGCATATACTGTTTTTATCGTCGTATGACATGCGCCGGCGTATAACACGCACCCCAAGTTTAGGAGGGAATTTAAAAGAAAAAACTTTTAGGAGGGAAGTTTAAGGAAATTCAATTCAGCCTTGTCAGTGTCATTTGCAGCCTTGCATTGCAGCCTTGTCAGTCATTTGCAGCCTTGCATTGCAGCCTTGTCAGTCATTTGCAGCCTTGCATTGCAGCCTTCCATTGCAGCCTTGTCAGTCATTTGTAGCCTTGCATTGCAGCCTTGTCAGTCGTTTGCAGCCTTCCATTGCAGCCTTGTCAGTCATTTGCAGGCTTGTCAGTGTCTTTTCCATTTTAAAAATGTCGCCGCCGAGATAAAGAGCGGATGTCCTGTGTATCATGGCGGAGCTCGTTCTCGACCGTTCTCTGCGTTTTTTTGGGTATTTCTCAGCTATTTTCAGCCCTTCTCGCCTATTTTCGGCCTTCCGAAAGCCGCCGCGTGTGGCCGAAAATAGCCGAGAATGGCTGAAACCCTGTATTACACGCACCCCCGATTTTCCCCTGATTTTAAGGGGAAAAAAAACGTGTTATACGCCGATAAATATGGTAGGTCTTCGAGTGCACGTAGGTCTGTGAGTGCAAGTAGGTCTAGGAGTGCATGTAGGTCTGCGAGTGCATGAGTGCACATAGGTCTGCGAGTAGGTCTACGTGTGTACGTAGGTCTGCGAGTGCACGTAGGTCTGCACGTAGGTCTGCGAGTGCACGTAGGTCTGCACATAAGTCTGCGAGTGCACGTAGGTCTGCACATAGGTCTGCGAGTGCACGTAGGTCTGCGAGTGCACATAGGTCTGCACGTAGGTGTGCGAGTGTACATATATCTGCACGTAGGTCTGCGATTGCACATAGGTCTGCAAGTGCATGTAGGTCTGCGGGTGCACGTGTTTCTGCGGGTGCACGTGGGTCTGCAAGTACCTGTGTATTGTATTGTTGAGTACCTGTGTATTGTCTTGTTGAGTATTAGCGTCAAGAAGCTAGTTGTTAGGTAATTTGGACAGGGTATAATCCCCAATCCTCATTAAATTAATAGGTACAATGCCATGCGGGTGTGGAGAGGTGACTCGTTGTACATCTTGCGGCATGTATGCATTCCTTTATCATCTGACCAAGGGTGAATACTGCTGGGCAAAATGTAAGCACAGGTTCTGAATCTGGGGAAGCAACTGTCACACTGAGAGGTCCCTCTATGCTAAAGGAGAGCCAGGAACGTATATGGCAGGTGCAGGTAGGGGGCAGCACATAGACGGGTGGAGACAAAGAGGTGCAGGAACTAGGAAATAGTAGATGGGTGACAGTCAAGAAGGGTAGAGGGGGAAGTGCCAGGGAGGCCGATCCAGGGCTGGAGCTTCCCAATAAGTATGCTCCATTTAGTGACATTGGTGAAACCAGTTAGGGACCAGCACTGCTGGAGCTGAGGGACTCTCCTAGCTGCCAGGGGAAGAACTCCTCCAGTGAGAGTGGGTGGGGGAAGGGAAGGGAAAGGAAAGACAGATTCTGGTGGTAGAGGACTCAATTCTTAGAAGGACAGAGAGAGCAATATTTAACAAAGACCTGAAGCGCCAAACTGTATATTGTCTACCGGCTCTTGGGTTCGGCACATCATGGATCTTGTGGACAGATTACTGGGTGGGGCTGGGGAAGACCTGGCTGTCTTGGGGAATGTTGGCACCAATGACAAAGTCAGAGGCAGATGGAGTGTCCTAAAGAATTATTTTAGGGACTTGGGAGCTAAATTGAGGAAAGGGACCTTCAAGCCAGTATTCTTAGGAAGACTGTCGGTACATAGAGCCACACCAAAAAGGCAGAAGGAGATTAGGGAAGTAAACAAGTGGCTGAAGAGCTGGTGTAGTAAGGAGTTTTGGTTCCTGGAGGACTGGGCCGACTTCTCAGTCGATAACTAGTACTATAGAAGGGATGGATTGCACCTAAATGAGGAGGGTGCAGTCCACTGGGACTAAAGATGGCCAAAAAGTTAGAGGGGTTTTTAAACTAGGCGGGGGGGGGGGGTCCAGAGGTTGAGCTAGTAAGTGTGGAACATATTCCAGAGGGTAGTATTGGGGGCATTAGTGATAGGTTGACCAAAGCACATAAACCCAAGGTAAGTATAGTAGCAAGTCTTAGTTGCTATCTCGGAACACCCAATAAGGGGATAATATGCGACCGGTCTAAACTACGTTGCATTTTCACCAATGCCAGGAGCCTGGAGGACAAGAGATACTGTTGTACGAAGAAGATTTGGATTTTGCGGGAATTTCAGAGACCTGGTTCAACAGCTCTCACAATACCATGTGTTGTTGTTTATTTTTCTATAATCACGGGTTGATTTGTACTGCCCCTTCAAAGTCCCAATTAGAGGTAAATCTTTTTTGTTGTTAAATATTGAGTTTAGGGATGTGGGTCAGTTATCTTCATCTGTTGACAAAAAGCACCATTTAGTATATTTCCAAATTCCGGGTAGCAAATATCCATCTCCTTGCTCTGTGTTTCTTGTCAACTCACTTAATAACGATTACTAATAAAAGACCAACCATTTATTCAGGCAAAAATTGGGTTAATGCAATGTCAGGTTTTTACAAAAACTTCTAAAAACTACTCAGAAGAAACCAAGAACAAAAAGACGCAGAACTTTCATCAATTTTTTTCAGTTTAAAGAAACTTTTTATAGAAAACATCTTTAAATCACAGGCACAAACATTCTTTTGAACATTATATGAAGAACAACATTAATCCTTTTGGGTTACGCATCCAAATCTTTCCAACCGTGGAAAATATCGCACCATCATTCAAAAAAGCATGGGAAAGTACTCCAAAGATATACCCATTAAACCAAATTTGAATCTCAGGAACATAAAGCCCTAGATTCTCTAATTAAACTACTAGAGGAAAATGATACCCCATATTTAATTGTTTAGATTGATTTAGAGCATCTGCTCGGACGAGTGTCCCACTCTGATTACAAATTCAAATGTGTTAGCCTTTGTAAAACTTATGCCGCGTACAAACGTAACAGACTATCCGGCGGACTTAGTCTGGCGGACTTTCCGCCGGACTGTCCGCCGGACTTTCCGAACAAGCTACCTGCCCACACACGGTACTTTTGCGGCAGACTAATACGGCGTACTAAGTCCGCCGGACTATCCGCCGTACTTTTGAAATGATAGGACTTGCCCACACACGCGGAGGAAAGTCCGCTCATTTTCAGCGCGTCTCCAGGTAGCCGGGACCAGCGAAGGAGGTGTTACTGGCCCCGTCACCTGGTATGGACTTAAAGGGGAATCCCTACGCCGAAAAATCAGCATGGGGGTCCCCCCTAGATCCATATCAGACCCTTATCTGAGCACGCTACCCGGCCGGCCAGGAAAGGGGGTGGGGACAAGCGAGCGCCCCCCCCCCCCTCCTGAGCCGTACCAGGCCGCGTGCCCTCAACATGGGGGGTGCCTTTCCAGAGGATGCTGGGACTGTGACATCATAATGGGCGGGGACATCATCCGGTGATGTCTCTACATAAGTCGCCGCACGTCGCGTCCCTGCCATTGTGACTGGAGACAGCGACGAGGCAACATCTCCAGAAGAGAAGAAGAGAAGACGGCGACAGCGATAGAGGCAAGAAGAACAGAAGAGGGGGACAAGACCCCCGAAGTCGGAATAAGAGGGCGGCAGCAAAAGAAGAAAGCCGGCCTCCTCCACTAGTGAAAGAGCTAGCAAAAGAGCAGAAGATAGCGGAGGAGTCCGGCGAGAAGACCCCCGAAGACGGAAGAAGACCCCTGGAGCTGTGCAATAAACTATTTTAACCCTTGTGTGTTGTGTTCTTTTTTACTTTTTTTCACAGGTGAAAGGGTAGAGGTACATTGTACCCCATACTCATTCACATAGGGTGGGGGGCCAGGATCCGGGGGCCCCCTTATTAAAGGGGGCTCCCGGATTCCAATAAGTTCCCCACCCACAGACCCTGACAACCAACGGCCATGGTTGTCGGGAAGAGGCCCTTGTCCTCATCAACATGGGGACAAGGTGCTTTGGGGTGGGGGGCCGCGCGCCCCCCTTCCCCAAGGCACCCCCCATGTTGAGTGCAAGCAGCCTGGTACGGCTCAGGAGGGGGGGGGGGGCGCTTACTCGTCCCCACCCCCTTTCCTGGCCGGCCGGGTAGCGTGCTCAGATAAGGGTCTGATATGGATCTAGGGAGGGACCCCACGCCGATTTTTCGGTGTAGGGATTCCCCTTTAAGTCCATACCAGGTGACGGGCCAGCGACACCTCCTTGGCTGGTCCCGGCTACCTGGAGAAGCGCTCAAAATGAGCAGACTTTTCTCCGGGCGGGAAAAGTCCGTTCATTTCAAAAGTACGGCGGACTGGCACACACACGGCCAGATTGTCCGCCGAAATGCGAGTCCGGCGGACAGATTAGAGTGCAAAACTACTTTCTTAGTCCGCTGGACTTTTGGGGAGCAAAAAAGTCCGCCGGAGCCTACACACAGGGGGATTGTCCGGCGGACTTGAGTCCGCCGGACTTTTCCACCGGATTGTTTGGTCGTGTGTATGAGGCATTACTGGCAGTGAGGTCTGTAAAATCAAGACCTCTCAACACAATCATGACAATATGTTCAGGGCAGAAAGAGCACTAACAGAGAACTCCAGGATAAAAATAAAACCCTCTGATAAAGGGGGTAATATCATTGTCATGGATAACTAAATGTATGTGGACATGCAAAATAGGATTTTAAACAACAAATGGTATTTTAAAATTCCATCTACCAGAATTGAGAAATTTTGTTTTTTGCTCCTTGGTTGACCATGCATATACTGAAAATATTTTTACTAAATCAAAATGGGACTATATACGGACCCAACTACCACGCATGCCCACATTCTACATTCTACCAAATTAAATAAGTGACACTATGCATTTATTGCAGAACATTGATGGACTGTGCAATTCTTCCAGGTCAGTCCTGGTGGCCATAGACAGCTCAATACCAAACGATAAGGGCCTGGCCTGTATTAAACATATTATTTCTCAGAATAACCATTTTGAAAGGAAGATAAATTACTTTCTTTTGGATGCCCTTGAGTTTGTACTCTACCGCAACTACTTCACCTTTAATGGTTCCCACTTCCTCCAGGTGCACGGTGTCGTGATGGGGACTTCTTGTGCCCCATCATACGCTCACCTGTACCTGGGGTGAGTGGGAATGAATGATCAATTGGTCAGAGGAAACGGCCCCCTTTATGGGGAACGTCATCATATGGTATAGGTGTATTGATGACGTGTTCCTCGTGTGGGATGGGCCCTCTGACCAATTAGAACCTTTTCTCCATCAACTTAACCACAATAATTTCAATTTGACATTCACCATGACTTGGAATCAACGCTCTTTTACTTTTCTTGATTTTATAATTCACAAGGACGAAAATGGTCTACTCAGCAGTAATCTATACAGGAAACCCACGGCTGGTAATTCTATATTACATGCCAGTAGTTTACACTCACAGGCATTAATTTCCTCTATTCCATACAGTCAGTATTTTAGGATCAGGAGAAATTGTTCAGATAACAAAACATTTAGAAGTGAGGCTACCTTACTTAGAAGAAGACTTTTGGAACAAGGTTATTCAAACATGTGCCTAAATAAAGCTTTTAAGAGGGCATATACCAGGACGCCTAATGACCTGCTCTATAATCCCTCTTCTAAGACAAATAAAAGAAATCCAATTATAACCACATTTTCAAACCAGCATAAAGCCATTAGGTGTATTGTAGACCAACATTGGCATATTCTAACCATGGACCCTATTATAGGTTATTTTGTGACAGATACCCCATCTTTCAATTTCAGACGGGCTAGATCTCTTTGAGACCAGCTAGTCTCTAATGAGTTTAGGGGAGATGGATGCAGAGATCCATGTAAGCGTAAAGGAATCTTTACCTGTGGTGGATGCAATTATTGCAAGTTTTTAAATACTTCAAATAATATTCTATTACCCAATGGTGAGTGTTATAGACCAAGACACTACGCCAATTGCCAAACGCTGGGTGTAGTGTATCTCCTCCTTTGTGACTGTGCATGTTTTTATGTGGGTAAGACAATACAGGAATTTTGGCGAAGAGCTTATCACCATATTACCTCAATGAGGACCTGTAATCTATGTCTCCCCCTTGGTAAACATGTAACTGACATACACAATAGGGTTTTCCCAAGGATCTCCTTCATAATCCTCACCGTATACATCCTCCTGGAATGCAGGGAGGGGATTGGAATAAGATTTTGTTACAACACGAACAAAGGTGGATATTTCACCTGAATGCAACTATACCACCTGGGCTAAATGGAGCTATCAACTTCAGGCCTTTCTTGGAGGTTTTTACCTTGGGGAGATCTGAATGGGAGCCCAATGATTCCAATTAATGACCCCTGAGTGAACCAATACCCTGATCTTTTCAGCCTCCTATTTGTTTATTTTCTGGCCTCCGTGGAGTGTCATCGCCAATACGTTACAGACCTTTCTTGGAGGGTTTCAACTTGGGGGGATTTAAATGGGAACCCAATGATCCCAATTAATGACCCCTGAGTGAACCAATACCCTGATCTTTTCAGCCTCCTATTTGTCTATTGTTGTCAGGGCTGGCTTAGCCCTTCCTTCTCTCGGCTGGCTTCTCAGCTGTTGGCTAATCCCAGCTCTCATCTCTCTCCACAGTCACCCAGCTGTTCCTGATCCTACTCGTCTGACCTGCCAACTTAAAGATCTCCAGCTCACTTCATCTCTTCCTTCGCCTTGGTGACATCATAAGAAACCATCTCCTGCGGTTCTGTTTAAAGAATGGCTTGCTGACATTCCTTCTGGCTCCTTACCCTGCTTGCTGTTGTTTCACTTGGATCCCTGACTTCTGGCCGGGCTGATTACCCAATATGGTTATTAAACTCTGGACTGGCTGACTACTCGATCCGGTTATTGGACTCTGGCTATGCTTTGACTATGCTTACTCTATTTACCTTTTTATTTTTTATTAATAAACAAGTGCAATTTAATTGTACTTCTGTCTCGGTCTGGTTAATGGTTTCTGACAGTAGGCGAAGGCTATGAATTTAGGAGATAGTCAATCCATTTGTTGGTAATATTTTTTTCAGATTGGATGAGCATGATCACCGCATGGATACGTTTGCCATAGCGTTACAAATGCTCCTGAGTCGCACGGCTCACCTGGAATCCCCCACTGTGGTTGCTCTGGTACAACCTGAGTTGCAGGCCCTCCCTGTAGCTGCGCCAATCTCTGTGCAGGCACCCGCCTCGAGTATTACCTCTATGAGAAGTATGTCTGGTTCTGCTCCACTTCCCCAGCAATTTGGGGGTGATACAGTTCAATGCAGAGGGTTTCTCAACCAGGTTGAGATTTTCTTTGAAATGCTGCCCCAGGCATTTCCCACGGACAGAAGCAAAGTAGATTTAGACTCTGGCTATGCTTTGACTACGCTTACTCTATGCACCTTTTTATTTTTTATTAATAAACAAGTGTGATTTAATTGTACTTCTGTCTAGGTCTGGTTCATGGTTTCTGACAATTTTGTGGCCTATGCGGCCAGAACGTTACATCTGGTGGCTGTGCCGCCGGGCATCATGACGTCATCCCTTGACGCCCAGATGTTCCCCACTGTCCGTTGGGCAGCTTGGTGGAGGTGCCAACGACTCGGGGGGCGCTCCGTAGATCTGGCCCCTCCCCACATTCTCACCAGGATTGGACACCAGACCCCCTATACCCCCATATAAATTGGCTCTGGTCTTTAAGTGGGCCTCTATGGAGGCCACTCTTGAGTGCCCTTTGTGAAGTGACAGCTTTCTGAGTCTTGGATTGTTTCCTTGTGTGCACTCATCTCTTTCTGGACCTGAACTGGTTGGCTTGAGGCTGCAGCATTTCCTAAAGTCTTTTTAATTTGTATGCAAGATCTCCGAACCTCTATGCAAATTGTATGGTCAGTTGTCAAACATAAAATTAACCACTTGCCGACCGCCGCACGACGATATACGTCGAGAGAATGGCACGGGCAGGCATATGGGCGTACCTGTACGTCCCTGCCTTCCCGCGGGTGGGGGGCCCGATTGGGCCCCCCCCGGTGCCAGCGGCGGTCGGTATCCGTTCAGGAGCGATCCGGGATGAGGGAGCGGCCATTCATTCATGGCCACCCCCTCGCGATCGCTCCTGACAAATGGAAGTGAAGCATTGCATCACTTCCTCTCCTGTAATGTAAACACAGGCAGAGGAAGTGATGTAATCTCTCCTCCGTGTCGGTATTTTTCGTTCCGGCACCGAGGAGAGAGGATCGGTGAGTTGCACCAACACGACACTACACAGTAGAACATGCCAGGCACACTCACACCCCCCCTTTACCCCCCGATCACCCCCCCAATTACCCCTGCCCCCCCCAGTCACAGTGACACCAATTGCATTTTTTTTTTTTTGCATTGGTGTCATTTGTGACTGTAATAACTGTTAGGGCAGTTAGGGTTAGCCCCCTTTAGTTCTAAGGTACCCCCCTAACCCCCCCAATAAAGGTTTAACCCCGTGATCACCCCCCGTCGCCAGTGTCACTAAGACTGGGTTCACATTGCAGCGGTTTATGAGAACGGATGTGATTCGCACCGCACTGCAGTGCAAATCACATCCGATCTCTGTGCGATTCGAGTTCAGCCATACAGATAGTATGGCTGAATTCGCGCCGCACCCACCGCAAACTCGCACGGGACCCTTTTTTTGGTCCGCAGCAGAATCGGATCGCATGGGTGTTCACACCATGCGATCCGAGTTTGCAGATCGTACTGCGATATGCGAACTGATCTGGGGGTGTCATTAACATTTCACTGACACTCCCAGCAGTTCGCATAGGGCAGTGTAAACTGCCGCCGGGAGGCATGCGATGCGGGAACCCGCCGCGGATTTGTGGCGTTCCCGCATCGCTCCAGTGTGAACCCAGCCTAATAAGCGATCGTTTTTCTGATCGCTGTATTAGTGTCACAGGTGATGCTAGTTAGGCAGGTAGGTATTTAGGTTCGCCGCAGCTTTTTATAGCGCCAGGGACCCCCATATACTACCGCATAAAGCCCCCTGATTGCCCCCTAGTTAACCCTTTCACCAGTGATCACCATATAACTGTTACAGGTGACGCTGGTTGGTTAGTTATTTTTTTATAGTTTCAGGGCACCCGCCATTTATTACCTAGTCTCACTAGTGTACCCCTAAATTTAGGGGTGTCTACTTTCCATAATGGGGTCATTTTGGGGGGGGGGGTTTGTGCCATCTTGGCATTTTATGGCCTTCAAAACTGTAATAGGTAGTGAGGAGTGAAGTCAAAAATGTACGCTCTTAGAAAGCCTGAAGGCGGTGCTTGGATTTCGGGGCCCCGTACGCGGCTAGGCTCCCAAAAAGTCCCACATATGTGGTATCCCCGTACTCAGGAGAAGCAGCAGAATTTATTTTGGGGTGTCATTTCACATATGCCCATGGCATGCGTGAGCAATATATCATTTAGTGACAACTTTGTGAAAAAAAAAAAATAAAATAAAAAAGTTTGTAATTTTCCCGCAACTTGTGGCAAAATATAAAATATTCCATGGACTCAACATGCCTCTCAGCAAATAGCTTGGGGTGTCTACTTTCTAAAATGGGGTCATTTGTGGGGGTTTTGTGCCATCTTGGCATTTTATGGCCTTCAAAACTGTAATAGGTAGTGAGGAGTGAAGTCAAAAATGTACGCCCTTAGAAAGCCTGAAGGCGGTGCTTGGTTTTCGGGGCCCCGTACGCGGTTAGGCTCCCAAAAAGTCCCACATATGTGGTATCCCCGTACTCAGGAAAAGCAGCAGAACTTATTTTGGGGTGTCATTTCACATATGCCCATAGCATGTGTGAGCAATATATAATTTAGTGACAACTTTGTGAAAAAAAATAAATAAATAAATAAAAGTTTGTAATTTTCCCGCAACTTGTGCCAAATATAAAATATTCCATGGACTCAACATGCCTCTCAGCAAATAGCTTGGGGTGTCTACTTTCTAAAATGGGGTCATTTGTGGGGGTTTTGTGCCATATTGGCATTTTATGGCCTTCAAAACTGTGATAGGTAGTGAGGAGTGAAATTACAAATGTATGCCCTTAGAAATCCTGAAGGCGGTGCTTGGCTTTCGGGGCCCCGTACGCGGCTAGGCTTCCAAAAAGTCGACCACATGTGGTATCCCCGTACTCAGGAGAAGCAGCAGAATGTATTTTGGGGTACAATTCCACATATAACCATGGCATGTGTGAGCAATATATAATTTAGTGACAACTTTGTGTAAAAAAAAAAACATTTTTTTTTTGTCATTATTCAATCGCTTGAGGCAAAAAAATAAAATATTCAATGGGCTCAACATGCCTCTTATCAATTTCCTTAGGGTATCTACTTTCCAAAATGGGGTCATTTGGGGGGGTTTTGTACTGCCCTGCCATTTTAGCACCTCAAGAAATGAGATAGGCAGTCATAAACTAAAAGCTGCATAAATTCCAGAAAACGTACCTTAGTTTGTAGATGTGACAACTTTTGGGCAAACCAATAAATATACAGTTATTGACTTTTTTTTTACCAAAGACATGTGGCTGAATACATTTTGGCCTAAATGTATGACTAAAATTGAGTTTATTGGATTTTTCTAATAACAAAAAGTAGAAAATATCATTTTTTTTCAAAATTTGCGGTCTTTTTACGTTTATATCGCAAAAAATAAAAATCGCAGAGTCAGTCAAATACCTTTAAAAGAAAGCTCTATTTGTGGGAAAAAAAGGACGCAAATTTTGTTTGGGTACAACATTGCATGACCGCGCAATTACCAGTTAAAGCAGCGCAGTGCCAAATTGTAAAAAGACCTCTGGTCATTGACCAGCAAAATGGTCCGGTCTGAAAGTGGTTAAGCAGTTTTGAAAAAACCTTTTTGATGTCATGCTTAATATATGATGTATATATCCTTAGATCTGTTTTTTTTATCAATTGTAGACATTTTACCATCCTGCTGTAACCACATACCACTGAAGAAGAGAACTATTATCGCAGACTCAACGCATTGGATAATCTCTGTTGCTTTATCTTTTCAACAGAGTATTAGTTGTTTCTCAACTTTATTTTCAATATTGCATATCTTTGTATCTGCACCCTACATTTTCTATGTACTGTATATCCAACAATTTTTTACTTTTTCCAATAAAATAACATTATTTTTCTCTATATACCGGTTGATTTGTAGAGAAGTACTGCCCCTTCAAAGCCCCAATTAGAGGTAAATATTTTTTGTTAAATTATTGCATATAAGCCTTCAAAATGGGCACTTTTGATTTTTGACATTCGGGGCCAATTGACTAATGGGGTTCGTTATTTGGGTTTTTGCAGTGTTTGAAAGTTCTGGTGAAAACTGAATAGGAGTCAGTTCGGCCCATCCCTACTGTATTTTGCTAATTTATTTAATATCATATACTATCTAAAGATTACATTACACATAGCCTTAATAATTGTGGTATTATTGAATATTAAAGATGCTCTTTTTGTCAATGTGGGGTTTATTTACTAAAACTGGAGAGCGCAAAATCTGATGCAGCTTTGAAAAGAAATCAATCAGCTTCCAGTTTTTTTTCTTGTCAAAGCTTAACTGAGCAAACTGAAGTTAGAAGCTGATTGGCTACCATGCACAGCTGCACCAGATTTTCCACTCTCCAGTTTTAGTAAATCAACCCCTATATATCAGTCATTAGGAACTATAGTTTCTCTTATGTCTAATTCCCAGTTAACCATATAAATTAATTTGTCATTAGATGAGGATAGGCGTCAATAAAGGGAAGAAATATGCCCAGATTGTTTATCAAAGTGTTTGCATAATTATTCAAAGGGAGACATTGCATTCCCTACAGCATAAGATGAAAGTGTATTAAAATTTTGAATGTGACTACAATCATGGATTTTGCCTTGAAGTTTATAATCCTTTCATAAAGCATCTATTGATATTGTACCATGTTATATGTTAAAATCTGTGATTCTCGTTAGGGACTTATGTGTCAGTCATTTAAATTCAGTGGAATGGAACCCTAGAAAAAAGCTAGGATTTAAAGTATAAGCGTTAATGGAGAATGATGGGATTGAAGATGGTATTTAGAATTTAGTTGATTCTGTAATGCGAGTGGGATAAAGAAGTGTGGAGTATCGCAGGTCTGTGGTTACGTTTCATCCACATATATATTGGGAGAGGATGACAACCTTGATATTCAATATGAGCCCATTAAGGTAATATTTTTTTTTGTATAAAGTTGTAATATTTTACCGAGCTGTGCTGCCTAAAAATGTTGAGGTTTGTTATTCCCAAAGCACCTTGTGCTTTAGGAGCATATTGGATATACCAATTAATTTGGGTTTCATTTTTTTCCCCATACAAATTTAAAGAGTTTGGATTGAAAAGATCCTGATTTTTTTAGCCATGTTTATTAGAAGAAATATAGGCGTTTAGGGAACATGACAGACATCCAAACCATGAAGAGTATGATAATGACCATCTATCCAGGTCATCTGATGACAAAAAGGTGAGTAGTTTAAGTGATAACATATATTAAAGAATGGCATTAACTGTATTTCTAAGTAGGAAAGAGATGAAGATGATTGTTTCAGTTGAAAATATGACATTCATGTTTTTACAGCTTGTTCTTACAAACTGAGATTTGTGGCTTGTTATTTAAAAATCATCTATTTTGAGCCTGGATATGTAAGAAAATGTTGCAAGAATTTCAAAATTTAAGTAAATAAATATTCTGTGCTAATAAAAATTAACAATTGTTTTAAAATCTCACCCTGGAAGCTGGACATATATCTCAACGATATTCAAAAATAATAATTCCAAAATTCAGTGCCATAAATAGAAAAAAATATAATAAATAAATAATAAATAAAATTATAAATCATTATCCTAAACAATGCACAGTGACAGTCAATCAGTAAAACAAATGATCAATGTATGCTGTGTATTAAATGATAATAAACAATGTAGCGCTGTGATGTCAAAAATGCAACCAAAAATTTGATAAAAATCACCAAATAATCTGGTAGTGAAAGATTTGAAAAGACGGCACACATATCACATGTTGTGCGATCCCATGAAGAATGCAAAAAAATTGTGCTAAAATACCAGTATAAAAATAGAAAAGTCCAACTATGACAAAATAACGTGAAACGTGAGTCCAGATATTCCGTTGGTATAAACTATGTATAGCCTTCCGTTCACAGCCAGAAATTATTATAGAAAACGGTGGATACCCTTACCGAAAGTGATGGACACAAACTACTCTATAGTAAATGTGTCATGCAGGCTTGTGTGCGTCACGCACGATTTGCGTACATCAGATCATGGATCACCGACCGAGTAGTCACTGCCCACTTCAGGATCGCTACACCTCAGATCTCCAGGGGTTCTCGACTGTCTCTCAGAAGTTCCAGTAGGTTAGAAGGTCGGAGCGGGTTCACCATAAACAAAAAGTAAGGACACAATGCCTCTCATAGTGAAATTCCACCATTGAAGGTTTTATTTGAAAAAATTCCAAATGACATAAAAATTACATAAAAATATCCAAAAAATCACGTGATCCGAATAAAAGATAAAAAAGCAATATGGGAAGCAGGAAACGCTATCCCGACACGTTTCAACTAATAAGCCTTCTACTGGGGCATTACCTGTGTATTGCCAATACCTATCCACTATCAGTGTGCTATAACCCAGCTTGCTTTGTCAGAACGAAGTCTACTGTATAAGACAACACATGTAGGAGGGGATTTGAACAATGTGATGTCATCATATACAGTGGGGGCTGCATGCATTCACAACATTAGGAAGTGGTGGTGTGGTATACTCTCAGAAAACTTAAGCGCACACTCTTTAGTGCTGGGTGGTAGCAACCTTTCTTATTTTGTGGAACAGAAAACAAAGCTGGATGGTCGCACTCCAATGCAATCACCTTTATTCCATAAGATAAAAACAGAAAATCAACAGCATAAGGGGGTGTGCTACTGGCACAATAACGCGATTCACACCTGAACCAGTGCTTAATCATAGCTAAAGTGCTGAACATACATGGGGACATATATACACACAAAGCTTACTGAATAGGAATGAGCCCGATGTTCGAGTCAAACGTAAGTTTGACTTGAACACCGGGTGTTTGCCTGTTCGCCGAATAGTGAACATTTTGGGGTGTTCGTGGCAAATTTGAATGCCGCAGAACACCCTTTAAAAGTCTATGGGAGAATTCAAAAGTGATAATTTTAAAGGCTTGTATGCATGGTATTGTCATAAAAAGTGTTTGGGGACCTGGGTCCTGCCCCAGGACACATGTATCATTGCAAAAAAAAAAGTTTTAAAAACAGCCATTTTTTTCGGGAGCAGTGATTTTAATAATGCTTAAAGTGAAACCATAAAAGTGAAATATTCCTTTAAATTTCGTACCTGGGGGTGTCTATAGTATGCCTGTAAAGTGGTGCATGTTTCCCGTGTTTACAACAGTCCCTGCACAAAATGACATTTCTGAAGGAAAAAATTAATTTAAAACTACTTGCGGCTATAATGAATTGTCGGTCCCGGCAATACACATAAAAGTCATTGAAAAAAACATCCTGGGATTCCTGCACAGTCCATTACCAGGCCCTTTGGGTATGGTATGAATATAAAGGGGTACCCAAACCAAAATATAAAAAAAATTTGCGTGGGGGTCCCCCCAAATTCCATACCAGGCCCTTCAGGCCTGGTATGGATATTAAGGGGAATCCTGCGCCCCCCTCAAAATCCATACCAGACCCTTATCTAAGCACGCAACCTGGCAGGCCACAGGAAAAGAGGGGGGCAAGAGAAAATGAAATATCTAAGTCATGCATCAAAAATCAAATATAGGGAAGACAGACATGAATCCACAGATCGGCAGCCTACTATAAATCGACACCAGGAGAAAAACAGATTCTCCCTGATGGACAGATTATGTACAAATATCAGGATGGCATAAATGTCAACACTTGATACTAGAGTCACAAGGATGAATATTCTCATATCTGAAAAAGAGAGAGGGGGGGGGGGGGGGTAAATTGATATGAACAAATGTGATATTATCTCATTTTATTCATAAAAGTGGAGAAATATCCCACTCAAAGTTGAAGCCAGAAGGCTTCCTAGTATTCATATGAAATATCCAACAGACCTCTTTCCCACACACAGAGCGTCCTGAATCTATTGCCACCCCTTTTAGGTAGCACTATCTTCTCGACTCCCTGAATACGCAGACTGGCGACATCCTTGTTATGGCATTTATTCCAGTGCCTCGCTATGTTGGTAGAATAATTATTCTCTATATGATCTAAATGATCGTATAACCGATCTCTCAATCTGCGGGTTGTACGACCCACATGTTGAATCAAACACTGTTCATAAGTGACAATGTATATTAAATACTTAGTGTACAGTTCATAAATGATGAACCTTTATAATCCTCATTGGAAGCAATGCAATAAATAACTGCCCTCCTCTTTATATGGGGTTTCTGTGGTGGATTGTGTTTGGTAATAAATACTGTGACTATCTAGTTTTTCTAGAACCCATATGGATTTCCTATACATGTGTTTCTGACCCGATTATTTATTTAATTTAAAATTAGGAGAGTTCATCCCCTGAGGTGCTCTGCTGGAGTGGATCTGGCACATTCATTTACTGAATCAAGTTTACACTTTGTTGATGAAATTTGTTCCTAAGCACTTTATTGACATTTCACCAGTTTTAAAGTAATTTTTTTTACAGATAGCATTGTTTTCTATGGTCCTTAATTAGTGTTTTTGTGCACAATTTATTAGCGGATAGATATTGTTAAAATATGCACTGACCACCATTTGTTTTACTGCTTGAACTATTCCACACATGTTTGTCTTACGGAAATTAACTGTTTGCTGCACGGCAGGCAGGAACATGTACAGTAGGTCATCTAGCCTGTTCTGTATTTTTGGCACACACCGAGGTGTGTGCTGGACACAGCATATTGCGTCTCCCTTTACCTGGACCCTTTGAGCGGCTGGGGGATCATGTGATCACTATTTGATCACATGAGCACAATGTCAATTTCATTAATTACAGCTGTGATTCCTGTAGTGATGCTATGATTGGCCTACATGTATCACATGGTACCTGGGACAATCACAGCACCCTGTGCCATGTAATAGCTGTGGACCAATTATTACTGCACACAATAGGAAATCACAGCTGTTATGGAAGTAACCCATTCCTGAGATTAAAACATTACTGTTACAGTGATCATCACATTAACAGCAATTACAGTGTTTAAAAATAAATAAATCCCTTAACACCCTTGTCGCCAGAGTAGTGTAGTGTCATTATGGTGACATTGAACTACTCTGATAAAAGTATTTAAAAATAATAAAAAAAGAAAAAAAAACATCTTAAAATATTAAATAAATTGTGTATATATTTTTTTAACTTTCAGTACTAGTCAGTATCCCTGATCACCACCACACCAGTCACTTGATGATCCTGTACTGCACTGGTAACCGTATGTAAAAAAAAATTGTGAAAAATTCATTCTGTGAATGAATAAACTACAAGTCCCCTCACCGTGGCAGACTTGTAGCTTCAAAGAACCGCAAGCATGTTGATCAGCACACTCGTAACTCATTCATATTGCGTTCAGCTCTGTAGATGAAAGCCCCTACAGAGGTACAAGCAACAGAGCTGTAGGCAATGTGTACAGGAGCCTGATGACCCACTGATCTCAAGTGCAATGTTCTGTATGTTTCTGTGAAAAAAATAATAAATGCAAATTTTTTCCTGCAAAAATATGTGCATTTATTATCTTTTGCAAAAAGGTGAACTTAGCCTTAAATTGGTGTTAACTGGTGGCTCACAATATGCAGTGTTCCATCAGCAGAAGTCTCTCTGTGTATGGATGTTAAAACCATGCTGACCTTAAAGGGTAACTCCACTTTCGTGGGAAAAATAAATAGCAAATAAAGAGAAACGAACATAACGTATACGATTGTGACACAAAGAATTTTGTAATTAAATGTTATTAAAAATTACTTTCCAATCTGCAGCCTCTGTCATTTTCTGAAAATGCAATGCAATATGGCTATCTGGGGGTGTTCTGTACACAGAATGTGTATAAAATGCCCCCCAGAAATATAATTTCCTGCTTGTGTGATTGTCTCACTAATTTTCCCACTAAGCACTAAGATACACATCTTCAGGCATTTTTGGTGAGATACGTCCAATAGGAACATGATTAAAGGGATGCAAGCCCAAAAGCTTTCCTCATTAGTGCCCTGCAGGTGAACAGCTGATTGATAATTATGAAACCACTCCCAATAGACTCACTTAGAATAACAAAAGGTTTTTCTCAACAAAAGTAGCATTATTCTTCATACAGAGTATATGTTAAGATGTAATTCAAGTTCAATGGAGTTACATAATTTAGTTTAACAGATTGTGTGCTTGATTATCCAAAATCAAGAGGCAATGATACAGGAGGAAATGTGTACATAGCAACACAATGATCAGAAACAATACGGGCTTGGTAAAGACAGCTCTGGTAATGAAGCAGAAAAGTAAGTGAAAAATGTGTGAAGAGTCTGACACACCATTTAGCCACTTACCCTTTTCCGTAGCAACACCAGGGGCAGGTTCATGCAAATGCAGGTGGTGAGACTCCCACCTTGGAATGTATGGTGATTTTAAGGCTGGCAGAGGTGCAGCTAGAGCAACTCCTAGCTCTGCTGGGCTGTCATCCTGAAGGCCCATCCCTGCAGATTACACTGACAAAGTGGCATTCCCTGTATAATCAACAATACTCCATTGTCAGTGTGGCAATCAGGTCCTCCTCTTCATTGAATAAAGGCTGAATTTCTTTTGATCTGCATATAAAACTTTTTTCTTCCTTCTTTCCATCCACTTCTTTTTTTCTTCTGCTAATTTTTTTCAAGTATAAACTTTTAACATTTGTTCTAATTCTGTTTTCTAGCACCACAATACAAAATACATACCTTGGTCTCCTTTCCTTGGGTGCCAAAAGACTTCATCCTGGCACTAATTGTCATTGTCATGACATCCCGTGTATGCAACAGAGGTCTTAATGACCATATTTGTTGATGTAACACATTTTTCAGTTTATGTTTGGTATATTAGAGTTATTTTGTGCAAAATTATGTTTTTTTTTTTTTTTTTTTATTAGTATTACTATATTTCATGTTATTATATATGTCAAGTATTCAGCTACAATATAGGCAAAAAAAACATAGATGGCTTCTGAATTAGGAATGTGGTACTAATGTTTTCCTCACTTGCTTAGCATACAGTTTTGCCTTGCTAGAGAGAGATGTCATGTGAGGGACCCTTCTTTTGTACCTTAAGTTCAGTGAGGATGTTAACTAGGAGTTTTATAGTCACAGCTTACACATTAATTTTATAATATCAGCATTGTAACAACAAATTATATATTTTTTGACAATCCAATATACAGTAAGCTTAGTTGAAAAATATTATTTCAAGTTGTGAATTATGCCTATCTGCTAGCCATCTGTACAACTTCTTGGATTCCCTGCACGCTTTGTGGCTTCTCCTCTACTCATTCCCTTGGTTTGCTTTACATTTCTAGAAAGTGGTGATTTATTTCCATTTCCAGAGAAGTCATAGTCCCTAAAATGAATGACTGAGATATGGGAGGAGGCATCATGGGAGCAAGGCTGGGATGGGTGGCAAATGCCTCTGAAGCAGCTGGCGTGACTGGCAAAACCAGTCAGGTTTCCAGCCTTCTTCCCATGATGCCAGCTTCTGGGATACTCTTCCCCTGTTTCCTCTATTCATTTAAGGGACTATGGCTTCTCTGCATATGGACTTAGAGATTACCACATTCTATAAGAACAGCTTGGACTTTTCAAAACCCACATGGAGGGCTAAGTACTATTTTATCTACTTGTGTTATATAGCTTGGAAACTTTCCCTGATCAAAGCTGATGGCTCTCATACTGGGAAATTATGAACTACATACCACACAGTTGGAGGAGCTCTCCTGTGTTGATCTTGTTGCCAACAAAGGGAGGGTAAAGGGTGCAATGCCACACACTATATGAATGTTATATGTGATGATAGAGGCACCTCTCCCTGGGAGTTTTCCAGTTATGCTTGATACTGCTGTAGTGCCACCCCCGAAGGAGCTGCTTGAGAATGTTTAGTCCTTTGTTCTGCCTCTTAACCCCAAGTACAGTCTCAGCCCCTCTGGCACACCTGGCAAACAATGATACTGCAAACACAATACTACTAGATGGACACCAGGCTATTGTAAACCACAAAGTATTTTTTTAATGAAATACTTTCCTCATCAAACAGCGGTAATATAACCAAGTAGTTAAATATAGCAAACTCTGGTATTGGGCAGTATAACATGAAGACACATGCAAAATATAAACAGTACAGTTTCAACAAACTTAAATGGCTCAAATGTGACCTATGTGCTCAGGCATGAAGAAGAAAAGGGATGACTTACTGCAGTTCAGTCTATTTCCCTAAAACCCTGAAATCACAGCCCCTGAATGTCAGTGTGTGAGCTTAAGGGCCCAGAGAGATTCCTCTGCAAAGAAACTCAGTAATAAAGGGTATCTGGTGTAAAGTATCTCCAGAGAAGGCTCTGACAAAACGACAGGGTAAAGGTGTCTGCATGCAGTGTCTCTTTAGAAGGGTGTTTGCACAAGATGGGCTACTGCCTACTCGCCAATCTGGCGACACCAAGGCCCAAGAAAAAAGATGTTCTGGAACAGGCTCTTAGGAATCCCTGACTGACAGCCAGGCAGCTGGAAGGTCCAGCGGTATCTTTACAGGTGCCCCACACAGCAGATCGGGAAGGGGGGGGGTGTCTGCGACAAGTAACTTGTGGCTGACTGTGTTGATACTTCCAGGAAGGTTCACCACCCTGCTCAGCCACAATATCTTCCCAGCAGAGAAAAGGGAAACGCTCCTTCCGCTCTCAGACTCCTTCCAACTCATCCTGACTGCCTCGTGGTTCCCTCTCATCTACCTGGGACTCCTCGAGACCTCCTCTCCCCTCAGCACACTGGGTAGCTCTGCCCCTCACTCTTGCATGCTGGGGCTGTATTCTGCCTATTTGGAATTAACATGGGACTGCCTGGCATCGGGACTACATTTCCCAAGATCCCTTACACCTGCAGCTCTTCCTTTTGATTGATCCTCCTCCCCCTGTCCAATAAGGAGATGAACAGAATGGGTGGCTTGCTGGGTCTGCCCTCCTTTCCAGCAGAAAATGCAAGGAGGAGAGGGAGGGAGGAGGAAAGCCCCTGCAGCTTCTGCAGTGCCTGTCAGCTCCACTGTCTGTGTGTCCAGTGGCAGCAGCAGGACAATATGGAGGAGAAGTTCTAATTTTGTGATCTAGTTCATGTAGACTGTGCACCCCACCAGGGTATACATACCTATGAACACTTAGAATGACATTATTATTATTTGTTTTCTCCTCTTTTTTGGGGGGGGGGGGGGGCTTGGGTGTTTACACAATTTTCCTGTACCTGCCATGGTTGGATTTTAATATTTGCCCAATTATGATTTGAGTTTATTAGTTAGATAGTGGGTTTTTGAATATTTTAGGTTATAGATGTAGCACAGGTGTTTTTGCCACCTAAATTATAATATGAATAGTGTGATGTTTATTAGTTAGAGAATGGCTCCCTCTAGTGTTTTCTTCTCATTATTGTCACGACTTTTGTTTGTCTTTTACAATAGGCAACTGCAGCGCATTGAGGGGTATGTAGTATATGAGGAAGTCACTTGTATGGAAACGGCCAGTCAAGGAACTACCTATCCACAATGCTCACTTACTTACCCACAAGGCAAAGTTAAATAACTGCATGCTGGGTGGGGAAATAAAAGGACAGCACGGCCATGCTTCACTCTCTTCTTCCCGGGATGCAAGACCTGCCTGCAGGGACCTGTGTGAGTGTGATCGGAGGAGCCGTAGCCTGTCTGACGCGGAGCGGACTTGAAGCCTCTGGAGAGGTATCATACACAGTGTACTGGAGCAGTGCGTGATCGGATTGGAGGATCCAGGATACCGGAAAGAGTTCAGCAACGCAGTTATCAGTCAATCGACTGAGAGGTTTGGCGTATGGAGCCAACTTGGAGCTGGACTGAGATCATGGAAGGGAGCAGCACGATTGTCCTGGCCCAGTGTGGTGAGAGGGCTGTTGCCCAAGATTTATACATTACTGTGTCACTTTGCAGACTAGTTCAGAAGATTATTGAGACCTGTAGTTCTACAGAGCGGTCTCACTATTATAGGCTGTGTTAATCCAGGCCTCAAAGTTTGTTTTCATGTAACACAGAGTGTACGGTTGCACCCTTCATAAAGGAAGAAGTTTGCACGTGTTTCACATAATCAAGTTCATGGTTCATCTACCACTTTCATCTTATCCTAACCTTTGCTTATTCACTGGAGTACAAATACTGCAGTATAATAAGGCTAGCTAAAGAAAGAAGAACAAAGACTTTGCCATTTGCTATAAAGCGCTTATTACTTTTCCTACACACACACTCTGAGGACATTTACTGTATTATATTGTTACTTGATGTTGTATGGTATACAGCAGGTTAAGAGTGTGTTTGCGCGGCTGCATTGTGAGTGGAAAAGTGCCAAGTGTCATGGTTTTACCACCCTGAGCATCAGTCCCACTTTGAGACACGCCCGCCTGCATTACTCATGTGATTTTTGAATCTGAATATTTACATGCACTTTGATTATTATTTTTTTTAACCCTGTGTAATAAAAATCATTGTATTTACTACCCTAAACCAGTTTTCAGTAAACTTACTGTGTGGTTAATGTACCAATGGTGTGAGACGTTGTCTATTTCTATAGCAGATGGAGTGACAGATACCCGGGTAACGGTAAAGGTACAATATATAATATTATTGTTGGGTTGTTCCTTGCTATTGTGTTTCACACCAACACTATTACACAACTACGTTAAGTGGGTTGAGCCAATTCTTTGGGGGTGGAGAAGCAGAGTACAGGCCCAATTAATTACCAGCAGATCCTTCGGGGGTAAGTGCTACATAGGTGTTTAATAAAGTCATTTTTCTGCCATTACATGTGTTAGGCAACTTTGTTGGGTCTCCTATATATAAACATACATTTAGGGATACATTATACTTTTACATGTTGAGGTTGAGCTCAGTCTGTTTTTTATTTTTATTTTTTCTCCCTTCATGTATGCATGAACTGACATAATAATTCAACCTAATTTCAACCTAAAAGTGACTTACGCCCATTCTTCCTGCAACTCTCCACACCTACCATGCCTGAGGTGAAATATCAGCTCTCTCTGATGCTGGAGGCCCAGGTGGGGGCTACATATGTGTATATATACTGTATATACACTATATTACCAAAAGTATTGGGACACCTGTCTTTACACGCACATGAACTTTAATGGCATCCCAGCCTTAGTTCGTAGGGTTCAATATTGAGCTGACTTAGCCTTTGCAGCTAGAACAGCTTCAACTTTTCTGTGTCTATGGAAATGTTTTACCATTCTTTCAGAAGAACATTTGTGAGGTCAGGCACTGATGTGGACAAGAAGGCCTGGCTTGCAGTCAAGTGGCAGTCACTGGCCTAGGCCAGTCAAGTTCCTCCACCCCGAACTAGCTCATCCATGTATTTATGGACCTTGCTTTGTGCACTGGTGTGCAGTCATGTTGGAACTTTTTCCACAAATTTGGGAGCATGAAATTGTCCAAAATGTCTTGGTATGCTGAAGCCTTTTCTTTTTTTTTTTAACAAACATGTTATGCTTATCAGTTCTATTCAAGGGTTTTTCACAGAGCAGCCTTGATCCTCTTCTTCTGGGGTTCCCCGGTGGCGCCCCTTGCTCATCATCTTCATCAAGTGCCTTTCCCTGGAGGCACCCCTGCAGGCATGATCACAAGTCCCATTGCTGCATCCTTTGACACAAACAGCAGGACTCGGCCCCACCCCCACACTCGTGTCACTGGATTTGATTGACAGCAGTGAGAGCCAATGGCTTTTGATGCTATAAATGTATCCATTGATGATGGAGACAGTGGCTGTAGCTGCTGGGCTCATGCTTGTCCTTGGAATTGACCGGTTCAGGTAAGAAAAGAGGGGGCTCTGGGGGCAGCTGCAGCAGAGAAGGTTTTTCACCTTAATGCATATGTAGCACCCTTGTCCTAAACAGGACTGCTATTAAATTATTAAATTTAGTTGTGCTAGGTGGTAACTAGCCTGGCTAATTTATAGTCTTGATCAACTGTTTTTTTGCCTAAGCTTGAGTTTAATTGTCATCTCTCTATTCTGTCAATAGGTGGCATTATTGCCTTTGGCGTTAGGATGATATATTGCAGTGAATTCAGGTTATGAGTGAATATGTTTTCTCAGCCAATCAGCAGGAGTTTTCTTTGGCTATTGAGCACGCTGGGATAGTCTATTTATTTGGAAGGAGTCAGGTGATCGGAGGTTCTTTCCACCCGGGCTGTGGACTGGGTGGGTGGAGCAGCAGCAGAGGTGTAGGCCGGAAGCTTGGGGGTCTAACCATATTTAAAGAAGCTCGGCCTGAGGGGAGACTGATCGTTGCCAGGGGGCAAAAGAAGAAATAGTTGCCAGGAAGTACGACCACTCCTGTTGCTGGATCCAAGCATAGAAGGTATGGAGTTTTGAAGGAGTACCAGAGCAGACGCTTTACTAGTCTGGGAAGGTGAAGTAAGTGGGAAAGCTTTAGTAGAGAGTCATCCAGAAGTACAGTGGGTAGCTGTGAGTAAAGCTTGAAGATAAGTACAGAGGGTAGCAGCTGTGAGTAAAGCCTGGGGGATCCAGTGGGTAGCTGTGAGTCTGAGGAACCCAGCAGGTAGCTTGGTTGAAGCTTGAAGAATACAGCAGGTAGCTGGGAGCTAAGCTTGAAGATCTACAGTTGGATACTATGAGTGAAGTTGTTGCCATAGGAGAAAGCAGTTGCTACAAGATACAGATCGCTCCAGTCAGCTTAAAGGCCCTTTTTCTGTATTGCTGTCTGCCTAGTTCTATTTTTGTCTGCGGAGTCTGCCAAGTTGCTATTGCATTTGCCTAAGGGTGTCCTGTGCCTTAAACCCGCTCTCTACTGTTCCTGTTAAGAGAAATAAAATCTCTCTTTGTTCATTTTTAAAAGTGACTGGTGCCCATCTTTCTATCTTGCACTACACCCACCATGCCCAATAACCTGCACTCCGAGGAGGAATGTTAACCCTTCCAGCCTCTGGGAGTCACCACCAGGCCCTTGGAGGTTGGGGAAGCCCCTACACATAGAATGCATTAGGGTGAAAAACCTTGAGGGTTAACAACCTCTTTAAGAGTTCCCTTCACTGGAACTAAGGGGCAAATCCCAACCCTTGAAAAACAACCCCACACCATAACCCCCCCTCCACCAAATGATCAGCATCTTCAGACAGCAGGATCTGCAAATTCTGTGACACAGCAGTGCCCAGTGCCTACTCACTAAATTTAAGGAATTAAATGAGTGGGGGATCTTCAAAAAGTATGTTTTCAAACTTCGTCTTTTAATTTATTCTAAGCATGCGTGGTACTTTGTTAGTTGGAATTGTCTACACGCGATCGGAATTTAAATGATCGGATTTTGTTGCCAGAAAATGTTAGATCCTGCTCTCAAACTTTGTGTGTCGGAAATTCCGATGGAAAAAGTCTGATGGAGCCCACACATGATCGGATTTTCCGACAACACGATCCGATCGCACATTTTCCATCAGAAAGTCCGACCGTGTGTACAGGGCATAAGACAGGAAGTGTGATATCGGCTTGATCACCAAATATAAAAGATTAAAAAAAGGGGATAAAAAAAATCTAAAAAAATAAATAAAACAAATGTGGTGAGATTTGCTTTTAGATTTAATATTGATTTAAGTAGGCAAACAATTTCATATTTTTCTCAAAGCAAAGTTGTACCTTTTATTTTTTGATGGATCTTCTTGTAAAACCTTCCCATGTCAATGTCTTTGCTGAAAATTTACTGACTGTATAGCAAGTGTTATTTCCAGCTGCCCTGTTCTTTTCATCACAAGTCCTTGCCATCTTCCAATATTTACACATTTCTGATTACACACCATTGTAATCTGTACACTAAGCTCTGCCCATACCATCTGTCTACAGATGTAACATTTCCTGCATCAGACTCATGCAGATAAAATAATATTGGGATGTCTGAAGATAGAATTCATCAATCGAAAAGGTAATTTCCTGACACTTAATTTGTCATATTATGACAAGCAAAAGGTTTTGAGGTATTTCTAATATTTGTTGATATTACGCATTGCTTTTAAACAAAAGCTGAGTATGTGACTGCTATGTAACATCATTTCAAACACATCTGATTGACACTTACCTAGTCTGTACTTCTAGTGTTCACAGACAATCCAATTGGTTTAGATAAGATGCAATGTTTCGCATAACAAAATATAAAAAATATCAGCAAAATCAAATGAATGCATTTCTGTCTTGCTTTTTCATATTAATAGGAACAATTTTATGGCTACTTCAGTGAAAGTAGAAAATAACTATAGGTGAGCAGTTGGTATAAACCGCTTACTTTTCCTTTTCTTTAAAGAAGTTCATGTTTTCAAGCATATGCTTCCAAGCTGTATTACTCTATGGCTCTAGTGCTATAAGTATGGCACTCCCTTTTAACTAAGAAAGATTTTTTTATAAAGCAGTTAACCACTTCAGCCCTGGAAGATTTGGCTGCCCAATGACCTGGCCATTTTTTGCGATACGGTACTGCGTCATTTTAACTGACAATTGCGCGGTCGTGCGCCATTGTACACAAATAAAATTGATGTTGTTTTTTTCCCATAAATAGAGCTTTCTTTTGGTGGTATTTGATCACCTCTGTGGTTTTTATTTTTTGCGCTATAAACAAAAGAAGAGCAACAATTTTGAAAAAAAACACAATGGGGGTTATTTACGAAAGGCAAATCCCCTTTGCATTACAAGGGCAAAGTGCATTTGAAATTGCACTGAAAGTGCACTTGGAAGTGCATTCGCTGTAGATCTGAGGGGGACATGCAAGGAAAATAAAAAACAGGTCGGTAGGATCTGGGGGTCCCCTTGTTAAAGGTGGCTTCCCGATTCCGATAAGCCCCCCGCCCGCAGACCCCCACAACCACCGGACAAGGGTTGTGGGGATGAGGACCTTGTCCCCATTAATATGGGGACAAGGCACTTTGGAGGCTACCCCAAAGCACCCTCCCCATGTTGAGGGCATGTGGCCTCATATGGGTCAGGAGGGGGGTGCTCTCTCGCCCCCCTTTTCCTGCAGCCTTCCAGGTTGCATGGTCGGATATGGGTCTGGTATGGATTTTGAGGGGGACCCCTATGCCAGTTTTTTTTTTATTTTGGCGCAGGGTTCCCATTAAAACCCATACCAGACCCTTCATATGGATTTTGTAGGGGCCCTACGCCATTTTTAAATAAATTAGTGCAGGGTTCCCCTTAATTTCCATATCAGACCCGAAGGGCCTGCTATGAATTTTAGAGGGACTCCCACACAAATTTTTTTTACATTTTGGTTCGGGGGTACCCTTTAATATTCATACCAGATCCAAAGGGCCTGGTAATGGGGGGGGGGGGGTATCCCATGCTCTTTTTTTTCATTGAGTTTTATCTATTTTGCTGAGACCCGACAATTCATTACAGCCGTGAGCAGATTTAGATTACAATTTTTCCTTTAGAAATGTCATTTTGCTGTGGTATTGTTCTAAACACGGGAAAACTGCGCTACTTTACAGGCATCCCCCCAGACACGAAATTTAAAAGAATATTTAATTTTAATGTTTCACTTTAAGCATTAAAAAAAATCACTGCTCCCGAAAAAACGTAAGTTTAAAAAAAAAATTGCATTGGGGACCCTGGGGCAGGACCCGGGTCCCCAAACACTTTTTATGACAACAACTTGCATATAAGCCTTTAAAATGAGCACTTTTGATTATTCATGTTTGTGTCCCATAGACTTTAATGGTATTCGTGTGTTCTGCCAAATTTTTTGCCTGTTTGGTATGTTCTGGTGCGAACTGAACATACACCTCACACCTAAAACCCAAGGCTGCCAAAACACCTTTCACATGCGGTATTCCCATGCACAGTTGCAAACTCAAATCCATAATTATTAACACATATAACAATGTTTCCTTTGTGAGTGATTACATGTACATTAATTAAACAAAGTAGACACATTGAAGAAAATTATTATTATGATTATGAACATTATCATAATAATATTTATTATTATTATTATTATTAAAACAGAAATAAAATCACATAGCATTCACAAATTAAAAAAAATCTTGATAAGTCCTAGAGTCAGCATTGAAAACCCCATCAAAGTAAGGACAGCTAAAATAAAAAAAGAAAGTTGAATAAAAAAAATCATTAAAATACAATTGAATAGGGGAGGGAAGTGTTGGGACATTTCGCCAGAGAAGGCACACAGGAACACAGAACAGAAAATACGGAAATACAATCTGAAAGTTTCTACCTCTTCTTTCTATCCCAGACTAATTAAAAGGTTTAACTGGAATGGACTAATTCTATGCGTCAATGTCAAGAAAAGTCAATGGCTTAGCTTTAGATATAGGGACTCAGTCTGTTTAATTAACACTTCAAAAAGATGTCTTACTGCACACAAAGACAAATATTGATATACTACAACTACTGACTGAGAAACACCCCAAGGTCAGAATAACACCATGCTAATCTCATATAAGCAAAATATAACTGAAGACTGATCTTCAATGTAAAGCAATGCAAAACATCAATATCATCCACAGATAAAATACATAAATACTCAAATCACTAGAACCAGATTATGCTCCTAGATCCTAGAAGAGCACAAGAAAAAAAAAAAAAAACAATAATCACAAATAAACCAAACCTAGGAAGGACACAGAACTCATTATACAATTCTGTTGTACAACTTTCCTTTAGATTTAACAGAACCCTATAATATGAGATCAAACCTAAACGCTTTCAATTTGTATGCAGACAGGCCCTTCCACTACATAGTTGAAGGTAAATCTAAAGAAAATTATATAATGTATGGCCAACTTAAGCAACTTATAACACGGGCTGGTAATTTTTTTTTTCAGCAATCAGAATCAGAATCAGCAAGACACAGACTATGGGCAGAGTCTGGAATACTGGCTACATATTCACATGAAGCTGGTGTTATGAATCCAGCCATTGGATGGTTTGAAAGTTTGGTTGAGACCACAACCAATGTGAAAGTTAGCATTTCCGGCATGTCGGGAATGTAAGTGTTTTTTGAAACTTGGTTTATAGTGATGGACGAACTTCCGACGGGACGTTTCGCGAACGCGAAACGCGAACGGACACAAACGTTCGCGAAAACGACCGTTCGCCGCGGGCTCCATTGACTTCAATGGGAGGCGAATTTCGCAAACCTTTAGGTCGAATTTGCGGCCACGGGGTAATTATTAGGGGGTAGCACGTAGTCCCACCACCTGGACAATAGCATAATACATGTATGAGGTGAATTTGGGATCGATAACTACAAGCATTTTTTTTTTATTTGGGAAATTGTTCTGACAATTCAGGACTATGGAGCTAATGAAGGCAATGGAGGAGAGGGAAGGTCAGGGACCAGGGTAGGCAAACAAGAGGGTGCAGGAGATACAGAGCACTGACAGCAGCACCGTAATACAGAGCACTGACATCAGCACCGTGACATACAGCGCTGACAGCAGCTCCGTGACATACAGCGCTGACAGCAGCTCCGTGACATACAGCGCTGACAGCAGCTCCGTGACATACAGCGCTGACAGCAGCTCCGTGACATACAGCGCTGACAGCAGCTCCGTGACATACAGCGCTGACAGCAGCACCGTGACATACAGCGCTGACAGCAGCTCCGTGACATACAGCGCTGACAGCAGCTCCGTGACATACAGCGCTGACAGCAGCTCCGTGACATACAGCACTGACAGCAGCTCCGTGACATACAGCGCTGACAGCAGCTCCGTGACATACAGCGCTGACAGCAGCACCGTGACATACAGCGCTGACAGCAGCTCCGTGACATACAGCGCTGACAGCAGCTCCGTGACATACAGCGCTGACAGCAGCTCCGTGACATACAGCGCTGACAGCAGCTCCGTGACATACAGCGCTGACAGCAGCTCCGTGACATACAGCGCTGACAGCAGCTCCGTGACATACAGCGCTGACAGCAGCTCCGTGACATACAGCGCTGACAGCAGCTCCGTGACATACAGCGCTGACAGCAGCTCCGTGACATACAGCGCTGACAGCAGCACCGTAAGCAGCCCCAGGAGGAAGTCAGCACAGCACAGGGATGGTGTGATCCCCTCATAATAAGAACCCCCAGGAGGAAGTCAGCACAGCACAGGGATGGTGGGAGCCCCTCATAATAAGAACACCCAGGAGGAAGTCAGCACAGCACAGGGATGGTGGGAACCCCTCATAATAAGCAGCCCCAGTAGAAATATGACACCGCTCAACCTCTTCAAAGAGGAGGGTAGGGGCATATAGTACGGTGTGCTTTTTTGGGTCAGGGAAGTGAGCCAAATGAATTAAGAAGGTCTGTGTGCTTGATTCCAAAAATTGTTTATAGACATATACATGGTCTACTGATCACATGTGTTGAATTCCTCCGAGATCCATGCCTCATTCATTTTTAGAAATGTGAGGTAGTTAACACTGTGGTGAGCTAGGCGAGTACGCTTATCGGTCACAATCCCCCCTGCTGCGCTGAACGTCCTTTCGGACAGGACACTGGATGAGGGGCAAGCCAACAGTTCGATTGCAAATTGGGCAAGCTCTGGCCAGAGGTCAAGCCTGCCCACCCAGTAGTCTAGGGGTTCATCACTCCTCAGAGCGTCCACATCGGCCGTTAACCCAATGTAGTCGGACACCTGACGGTCTAGGCGTTCCCTGATGCTGGATCCGGATGACACCTGTCGATGGGTCGGCTGAAAGAATGACCTCATATCCGAAGTCACCAACACATCTTCAAACCGGCCTCTTCTTGCAGGCGCTGTTGGATTGGTACCCGCAAATCCTTCTCTGGGAGTGGGAATTGCTCCTCTGCCAGCGCACGCAAAAGCAGAATGCAGCATTTCTCGAAGCAAGGCCTGGAAGTGCTGCATTCTGACAGCCCTCTGCGACGGCGGTAACATTTCCGCCATTTTGTGTTTGTACCGGGGGTCTAAGTACGTTGCCACCCAGTACTGGTCCTTGACCCTCATGCTTTTTATACGGGGGTCCCTATTAAAACACTGGAGCATGAAGGCCCCCATTTGCACTAAAGTGGAAGCGGTGTGGTGGCCTGGCTCCTGCTCATCATCCAGGATAATGTCGTCCTCTTCATTCTCCTCTCCCCATCCTCGCACAACAGGGATCCCAGAAAGGTTTAAAGCATGCTCTTCTTGCTCCTGCTCATCCGCCCCGGCACCATCCTCCTCTGACTCCTCATCAGACTCCTGTTGTTGACTTGTCTCAGATAGAGTAGCCCCCCCTGGGAATTCATCCAGCATTGCGACTTCCTCATCTTCCCGCTCCTGCTCCTCCACAGCCTGATCAATGACACGACGCAATGCACGCTCCAGAAAGAAGGCATAAGGTACCATGTCACTGATGGCGCCATGGCTGCGACTGACCAGTTTGGTGATCTCCTCAAATGGCCGCAGAAGTCTGCATGTGTCGCGCATGAGCAGCCACTGGCGCGGTGAAAAAAAACCCAGCTCCCCAGAACCGTTTCTTTCGCAGAGTTCATACAGGTAGACGTTAACTGCACGTTTCTGCTGGAGCAGCCTATCAAGCATATAGAAGGTTGAGTTCCATCGCGTCGGGCAATCGCAAATAAGACGTCTGACCGGCAGATGGTGTCGCCGCTGAATGTCAGCAAGGCGAGCCATGGCCGTGTAAGATCTTCTGAAATGGGCCGAGATTTTCCTTGCCTGCCGCAAGATGTCCTGGACCCCAGGGTATTTGACAAGGAATCGCTGCACGACCAAGTTTAAGACGTGTGCCATGCACGGCACGTGCGTGATTTTGCCCTGTTTCAATGCGCTAAGCAGATTGGCACCGTTGTCACACACCACTTTACCAACTGTCAAATTGAGCGGTGTTAGCCACTCATCTGCCTGTGAACGCAAAGCTGAAAGGAGTGCCGGGCCAGTGTGGCTCTTTGCTTCCAGGCACAACAGACGCAGCACGGCATGGCAACGTCTCACCTGGCATGTGGAATAGGTTCTGGGGAGCTTGGGCGGTGCAGTGGAAGAGACGCTAGCAGCGGAAAAGGAGGAGGCAGCTGAGGAGGAGAGGGAGGAGGATGGAGTAGGAGGAGGAGAAGAAGAGTCAGGCCTGCATGCAATCCGTGGCGGTAAAACCAAATCTACACGGGTGCCACGGGTTACATGCTTGACGGCCGTCAGAAGGTTCACCCAGTGGGCAGTAAAACTGATATACCTTCCCTGCCCGTGTTTGCTAGACCACGTGTCTGTGGTCAGATGTATCTTGGCACCGACACTGTGTGCCAGAGATACATTCACTTGCCGCTGAACATGGCCATATAGCTCTGGGATGCCCTTCTCTGAGAAATACTTCCTTCCTGGGACCTTCCATTGTGGTGTTCCAATGGCCACAAATTTGCGAAAGGCCTCCGAGTCCACCAGTTTATATGGCAGTAGTTGGCGGGCTATGAGTTCTGACAAGCCAGCCGCCAACCGTTGGGCAAGAGGGTTATCCGGCATCATCATTTTTTTACGCTCAAACATTAGGCCCACGGAAGCCTGCCTTTTTGCAGAAAAATGTGAGCTTGGCGTGATGGAAGGTGGAGTGGAGGACAATTGTGAGGAGAGAGGAGAAGGAGAAGTAGAAGACGAGGCTGGACGGTGAGAGCCTGCAGTGTGGCTTTGTGTGTTCCGTTGCTCCCACTGGGCTCGGTGATGGCTGCTCATGTGCCTTCTTAAGGCGGTCGTCCCTAGGTGAGTATTGGGCTTACCGCGACTAACGCGTTGACTGCAAAGATTGCAGATGGCAACGCTATTGTCAGCAGCGGACACGTTAAAAAAAGCCCACACTGCGGAGCCATGTGCCGGTGTCCTGGGAGCGCCAGATGTGACCGTACATGGTCGATGACTCGCTCCTGATACATTTGCAGTCTGCTTTGTCCCTGCTGTGCAATGTAAGTCATTGCTGCTTCTCCTCCCTATCTGCTGGTCCATATCTCCCTCTGAACTCCCCTCCTCTTCCTCTCTTGTGGGCACCCACGTGACATCACTAGACACGTCATCATCAACGTCACCTTCCCCACCGCTATAAGTAGAGATCTCGGAGTAGGCAGCAACACCGGGGACCAACCTCCTCCTTGGGCTGATCTGGGTACTGGCGTCAGACTGCTGAGTAGCGCTTGTTGCTACCTCCTCTTCCTGATCCAATACCAAGAGTGGCTGCGCATCAGAAATGTCCTCTTGATATGGATCGGAAAATAATTCCAGTGACTCAAGCGGAAGGTATGTGGTGGTGGTGGTGGTGGTCGTGTTGTTGGTGGTAGTGTCTTTGGGGGTGCACATAGCAGAGAGTGAAGAAGAGGGTGCAGATCGAGAGGATGAGGAGGGTGCAGAAGAGTAAGGCTGAGCGAGCCACTCAACCAAGTCTGGTGCATCCTTTAAAGTAATTGAACGCACCTTCTGCAACTTCCCACTTTGGCTCAAGCCTGTTGCTCCTGCCCTACCCCTACCACCCCTGCGGAAGGGCCTGCCTCTTCCTCTGCATGTCATTTTTTAAATGACCCTGTGACAAAACTCTTAGTCCCTATACCGCTGAAGGACTGCTGCAGTATAGGTGAGCGGTCAGCAGTGGTGCACGTCAACCCTATCTATTGTGGACCTATAGCGGTCCTTACAGAACAGCAGACTGTACCGCACTCAAGCCTATGTACCGTAGCACCCTATACCAAGTTACCAGTCCTTATAAGAACTTTTGTGGACCAAGCAGGTTGTGTATTAGTGTTTAGCAGACTGTACGTCAGTCCCTATACCGCTGAAGGACTGCTGCAGTATAGGGCAGCGGTCAGCAGTGGTGCACGTCAACCCTATCTATTGTGGACCGATAGCGGTCCTTACAGAACAGCAGACTGTACCGCACTCAAGCCTATGTACCGTAGCACCCTATACCAAGTTACCAGTCCTTATAAGAACTTTTGTGGACCAAGCAGGTTGTGTATTAGTGTTTAGCAGACTGTACGTCAGTCCCTATACCGCTGAAGGACTGCTGCAGTATAGGGCAGCGGTCAGCAGTGGTGCACGTCAACCCTATCTATTGTGGACCGATAGCGGTCCTTACAGAACAGCAGACTGTACCGCACTCAAGCCTATGTACCGTAGCACCCTATACCAAGTTACCAGTCCTTATAAGAACTTTTGTGGAACAAGCAGGTTGTGTATTAGTGTTTAGCAGACTGTACGTCAGTCCCTATACCGCTGAAGGACTGCTGCAGTATAGGTGAGCGGTCAGCAGTGGTGCACGTCAACCCTATCTATTGTGGACCGATAGCGGTCCTTACAGAACAGCAGACTGTACCGCACTCAAGCCTATGTACCGTAGCACCCTATACCAAGTTACCAGTCCTTATAAGAACTTTTGTGGAACAAGCAGGTTGTGTGTTAGTGATTAGCAGACTGTACGTCAGTCCCTATACCGCTGAAGGACTGCTGCAGTATAGGTGAGCGGTCAGCAGTGGTGCACGTCAACCCTATCTATTGTGGACCGATAGCGGTCCTTACAGAACAGCAGACTGTACCGCACTCAAGCCTATGTACCGTAGCACCCTATACCAAGTTACCAGTCCTTATAAGAACTTTTGTGGAACAAGCAGGTTGTGTATTAGTGTTTAGCAGACTGTACGTCAGTCCCTATACCGCTGAAGGACTGCTGCAGTATAGGTGAGCGGTCAGCAGTGGTGCACGTCAACCCTATCTATTGTGGACCGATAGCGGTCCTTACAGAACAGCAGACTGTACCGCACTCAAGCCTATGTACCGTAGCACCCTATACCAAGTTACCAGTCCTTATAAGAACTTTTGTGGAACAAGCAGGTTGTGTATTAGTGTTTAGCAGACTGTACGTCAGTCCCTATACCGCTGAAGGACTGCTGCAGTATAGGTGAGCGGTCAGCAGTGGTGCACGTCAACCCTATCTATTGTGGACCGATAGCGGTCCTTACAGAACAGCAGACTGTACCGCACTCAAGCCTATGTACCGTAGCACCCTATACCAAGTTACCAGTCCTTATAAGAACTTTTGTGGACCAAGCAGGTTGTGTATTAGTTTTTAGCAGACTGTACGTCAGTCCCTATACCGCTGAAGGACTGCTGCAGTATAGGGCAGCGGTCAGCAGTGGTGCACGTCAACCCTATCTATTGTGGACCGATAGCGGTCCTTACAGAACAGCAGACTGTACCGCACTCAAGCCTATGTACCGTAGCACCCTATACCAAGTTACCAGTCCTTATAAGAACTTTTGTGGAACAAGCAGGTTGTGTGTTAGTGATTAGCAGACTGTACGTCAGTCCCTATACCGCTGAAGGACTGCTGCAGTATAGGGCAGCGGTCAGCAGTGGTGCACGTCAACCCTATCTATTGTGGACCGATAGCGGTCCTTACAGAACAGCAGACTGTACCGCACTCAAGCCTATGTACCGTAGCACCCTATACCAAGTTACCAGTCCTTATAAGAACTTTTGTGGACCAAGCAGGTTGTGTATTAGTGTTTAGCAGACTGTACGTCAGTCCCTATACCGCTGAAGGACTGCTGCAGTATAGGGCAGCGGTCAGCAGTGGTGCACGTCAACCCTATCTATTGTGGACCGATAGCGGTCCTTACAGAACAGCAGACTGTACCGCACTCAAGCCTATGTACCGTAGCACCCTATACCAAGTTACCAGTCCTTATAAGAACTTTTGTGGACCAAGCAGGTTGTGTATTAGTTTTTAGCAGACTGTACGTCAGTCCCTATACCGCTGAAGGACTGCTGCAGTATAGGGCAGCGGTCAGCAGTGGTGCACGTCAACCCTATCTATTGTGGACCGATAGCGGTCCTTACAGAACAGCAGACTGTACCGCACTCAAGCCTATGTACCGTAGCACCCTATACCAAGTTACCAGTCCTTATAAGAACTTTTGTGGAACAAGCAGGTTGTGTGTTAGTGATTAGCAGACTGTACGTCAGTCCCTATACCGCTGAAGGACTGCTGCAGTATAGGGCAGCGGTCAGCAGTGGTGCACGTCAACCCTATCTATTGTGGACCGATAGCGGTCCTTACAGAACAGCAGACTGTACCGCACTCAAGCCTATGTACCGTAGCACCCTATACCAAGTTACCAGTCCTTATAAGAACTTTTGTGGACCAAGCAGGTTGTGTATTAGTGTTTAGCAGACTGTACGTCAGTCCCTATACCGCTGAAGGACTGCTGCAGTATAGGGCAGCGGTCAGCAGTGGTGCACGTCAACCCTATCTATTGTGGACCGATAGCGGTCCTTACAGAACAGCAGACTGTACCGCACTCAAGCCTATGTACCGTAGCACCCTATACCAAGTTACCAGTCCTTATAAGAACTTTTGTGGAACAAGCAGGTTGTGTGTTAGTGATTAGCAGACTGTACGTCAGTCCCTATACCGCTGAAGGACTGCTGCAGTATAGGTGAGCGGTCAGCAGTGGTGCACGTCAACCCTATCTATTGTGGACCGATAGCGGTCCTTACAGAACAGCAGACTGTACCGCACTCAAGCCTATGTACCGTAGCACCCTATACCAAGTTACCAGTCCTTATAAGAACTTTTGTGGACCAAGCAGGTTGTGTATTAGTGTTTAGCAGACTGTACGTCAGTCCCTATACCGCTGAAGGACTGCTGCAGTATAGGGCAGCGGTCAGCAGTGGTGCACGTCAACCCTATCTATTGTGGACCGATAGCGGTCCTTACAGAACAGCAGACTGTACCGCACTCAAGCCTATGTACCGTAGCACCCTATACCAAGTTACCAGTCCTTATAAGAACTTTTGTGGAACAAGCAGGTTGTGTATTAGTGTTTAGCAGACTGTACGTCAGTCCCTATACCGCTGAAGGACTGCTGCAGTATAGGTGAGCGGTCAGCAGTGGTGCACGTCAACCCTATCTATTGTGGACCGATAGCGGTCCTTACAGAACAGCAGACTGTACCGCACTCAAGCCTATGTACCGTAGCACCCTATACCAAGTTACCAGTCCTTATAAGAACTTTTGTGGAACAAGCAGGTTGTGTGTTAGTGATTAGCAGACTGTACGTCAGTCCCTATACCGCTGAAGGACTGCTGCAGTATAGGTGAGCGGTCAGCAGTGGTGCACGTCAACCCTATCTATTGTGGACCGATAGCGGTCCTTACAGAACAGCAGACTGTACCGCACTCAAGCCTATGTACCGTAGCACCCTATACCAAGTTACCAGTCCTTATAAGAACTTTTGTGGACCAAGCAGGTTGTGTATTAGTGTTTAGCAGACTGTACGTCAGTCCCTATACCGCTGAAGGACTGCTGCAGTATAGGGCAGCGGTCAGCAGTGGTGCACGTCAACCCTATCTATTGTGGACCGATAGCGGTCCTTACAGAACAGCAGACTGTACCGCACTCAAGCCTATGTACCGTAGCACCCTATACCAAGTTACCAGTCCTTATAAGAACTTTTGTGGAACAAGCAGGTTGTGTATTAGTGTTTAGCAGACTGTACGTCAGTCCCTATACCGCTGAAGGACTGCTGCAGTATAGGTGAGCGGTCAGCAGTGGTGCACGTCAACCCTATCTATTGTGGACCGATAGCGGTCCTTACAGAACAGCAGACTGTACCGCACTCAAGCCTATGTACCGTAGCACCCTATACCAAGTTACCAGTCCTTATAAGAACTTTTGTGGAACAAGCAGGTTGTGTGTTAGTGATTAGCAGACTGTACGTCAGTCCCTATACCGCTGAAGGACTGCTGCAGTATAGGTGAGCGGTCAGCAGTGGTGCACGTCAACCCTATCTATTGTGGACCGATAGCGGTCCTTACAGAACAGCAGACTGTACCGCACTCAAGCCTATGTACCGTAGCACCCTATACCAAGTTACCAGTCCTTATAAGAACTTTTGTGGAACAAGCAGGTTGTGTATTAGTGTTTAGCAGACTGTACGTCAGTCCCTATACCGCTGAAGGACTGCTGCAGTATAGGTGAGCGGTCAGCAGTGGTGCACGTCAACCCTATCTATTGTGGACCGATAGCGGTCCTTACAGAACAGCAGACTGTACCGCACTCAAGCCTATGTACCGTAGCACCCTATACCAAGTTACCAGTCCTTATAAGAACTTTTGTGGACCAAGCAGGTTGTGTATTAGTTTTTAGCAGACTGTACGTCAGTCCCTATACCGCTGAAGGACTGCTGCAGTATAGGGCAGCGGTCAGCAGTGGTGCACGTCAACCCTATCTATTGTGGACCGATAGCGGTCCTTACAGAACAGCAGACTGTACCGCACTCAAGCCTATGTACCGTAGCACCCTATACCAAGTTACCAGTCCTTATAAGAACTTTTGTGGAACAAGCAGGTTGTGTGTTAGTGATTAGCAGACTGTACGTCAGTCCCTATACCGCTGAAGGACTGCTGCAGTATAGGGCAGCGGTCAGCAGTGGTGCACGTCAACCCTATCTATTGTGGACCGATAGCGGTCCTTACAGAACAGCAGACTGTACCGCACTCAAGCCTATGTACCGTAGCACCCTATACCAAGTTACCAGTCCTTATAAGAACTTTTGTGGAACAAGTGAGTTGTGAATGTTTAGCAGACTGCAGCAGAAGGGCAGCAGTCAAGTATAATATCCTTTCTATATTTGGAAGAAAGAATATTATACATGTACAAGCCTATTACTGTACCACTGATACCAGTCCTGAAAAGAACCTTTGTGGAACTAATAATAACAGCAAGTCTTTAAAATTACCCTCACTGCCTGACAACACTGCTTCCTTCCTGTCCCTATACAAATTGGCAAAAAAAGAGAACGATTAGTGGTTACTGGAACAGCTCTTTTGTGGACCTTGATAGTAACAGCTAATGATGATGATGATGATGATGATGATGAAAGACTAATCTGGCTGTCCCTGTAGCATACACCGTCCTTTCCCTTTCTCTAAACTAACAAAAGACACTCAGGCTGCTGCAAGAATCAGCAGCACAGCAAACCTATCAACACCTAACACCTATACCAGTCCTGAAAAGAACTTTTGTGTACCAAATAGCTAGTGGTTTATCTCTCCCTACTCCACACAGGAACCTGTCCCTATCTTAACAGAAGAAAGAATGTAAAATGGCCACCGGATCGGGTGTATTTATAGGTTAGGGGGAATGTACAAGTGTCCATGTGCTGTCATGTCTCAATTGGCTGTCCTGTATCACATGATAAACGTGTCACCAAAGGTTAAAGTTCTTGTATACATTAAACACGTAAGTCCGCCGCGGCGAACGACGGAAAAAGGCGTTCGAACGTGCGGACCGCGAATGTCGGAAATTCGCCGCGAAACGACCGCCGGGCGAACCGTTCGGCCATCACTATTGGTTTACTCCGGCTTTAAGCCAGCTATACATGGATCGGGATTTGTGCAGATCAACAGGGACTGGTCGAATTTTGATACATGTATGGGCAGTCTGTTTTTTTTTTTTTTGGATGGGGAAATTAGATTTTTGTTTTCAGCTTAACCTGCTGGTTGAACAAAAGAAAATGATGACTGTATGAGCTGCCTTACCATGAAAAAAAATGTAAGCCTACCTTTTAAACCTATTTAGCCCTGTAAATTAATCTAATCTAGAAGCCTCCCACCCAGATGTTTACTTACCTCTCAATGAAAGCATCTTCCTGTGTTTAGGCAAAGCACCCCAAAATCTTGTTCTGTTTAGACCTGCCTAGTAGCTCCTCAACAGTGGTGTATCATTTATGGGTACAAAGTGTTCACTGCACATGGGCCCCAAGGGTAGGGGGTGCACTGTGCTCTCTGACCAACACTGCACCCATAGTTGATCCGTCCCTGGTTGGTATCTCCTGCAGCAGCTAATTTTGACAGTCGGGGGTGATCGTGCACCAGTGGGGGCAGTTACCGGCACTGATCTCCCTGTATGGCCTTCAATGAGGCAGCTAAAAGCTGCTTCTTCTCGCTCGCCCGCCCGCTGATTTCAGCTGCTTCACTGAAAGCCATACAGGGAGACTGATGCTTTTAACTGCCCCCACCGCTGCACTGATCACCCCCGACTTTCCATCACACCCAACTGATTTCCCTTACTTTCTGGCCCCCCCTGTGTGCTCTTTGGCCACCCTCATCCCCCCACAGCACTGCTGACTTCCATCCTCTGTGAAAAAGATAATACAAAAAAAATAGAAACAAATTAGAAAAAAAATGTAAAGAAATTATAAAAACGGCAATAATGAAAAGTAATAAAAAATTGAATTAAACAAAATTCTACAAAAAAATTGCAAAAAAAATAAAGAACTATTGACTCTGTCCATTGCCCTACTGACACCATCCTGCACATACTGCCCACTGCCATACACTCGAACGTTATCCCTGCACATATTACACACCACCATACACTTCGCACTCCTCTCCTGCACATACTACCCACCAGCGTACACTCCACACTCCTCTCCTGCACATACTACCCACTGCCATACACTTCGCACTCCTCTCCTGTTCATACTACCCACCACTGTACACTCCACACTCCCTTCCCTGTATATACTGCTCACTGCCATACACTCCATACTGTGCATTCCCTATTTAATATGACCACATTCTGCCCTATATAAATCATTTCTCATTTAACCACACCCTCTTTTAAGCCACGCCTAATATTTAGCCCAATTTAAACCACGCTCACTTTTTACCATTTTTTTTTTTTTTATGAATACAGAGGGCCCACTTTTGATCTTGCACACTGGCCTACTGATTTCATGATACACCTCTGCTCCTCATTTTTTTTTTTCAAACGCTGATGAATGAATATAGGGGGGTGGGGGATGGGCTTTGCTTAGAGATGGACTTTAAAGCTGCCCATACACTGTTCGAATTTTGCCCAATGCAGAGGAATAGTAAGTGGCCCTGCCAGCTCCACAAAATTTGATTACTTAATCAACTTTGTAGTTGATTGTTTGGTTATTCTTGTGCTAGCAGCTGTCAGAATACAATAGCCCAGAAGGGGGATTAATCCATCTCCACTATTTGGGAGGGTGGAGAAATCTTTTAGTATGGCAATAGATGAGTCACCTTTTTACATTTATTCAGCGGTTTGAACAAAAAAAACTGATCCAATTCCCCCATCCACACATTTAAGGTGGATGGGGCAATCCTCCCTGCTGTGTCACCATCCCCACCATCAGATGCACAGATCAGTGCTGCAGTCTATAAGCTGTGGTGCTGAACAAGCGAAAAATTCCCAATAGGGCAGTTAATCAGAAGTCGATCAGTGGAGGGACCTCTGTTCAACCACAGTGACTATACATGGATCAAAATTCAGCAGATCCCTGCTGAATCAACTGAATTTCAATCCATGTATGACTAGCTTTGATTTGTTCATCCTGCAGACTGAATAAAATACATTGAATAATGTATGGTCAGTCTTAGAATAAGTGAAATAAACATTGAAAAAAGTTGTTACTTTTGAAAAAGATATACATGGAAAATAAATTGTTGGGACTTTACATAACTGTCATGTCTGTGCGAGGGATTATATATACAAACAATAATGGAATTCAGATGGTATACTCTAATTCAACTAGATGTCACAATCACGTAAGATATACATGATAGACACATAATAAACAAATGCATAATAGTAGTAGTAATGGTTATAATAATAATAATAATAATAATCATCATCATAATATAAACAATCATAATAATAATAGCGTCATTTTTATTTGATAAATAATTAACATATTAATTAACAATCATAGAATATTTGATACAGATAATCAGTAAACAGTAAACATGATTGATAGAAGTATAGATCACAATAGTCATAATTAATAGATTAAATACAAAGAAGCAACATACATCCAATATAAATCATTACATGATATTGTAAATTTTTAATTCATTGTAAAAATCGGCTTGTCTTGACACCCTTTATCGGAGACCATGCATTTCATGGCCTGAAGCCAATCATCAGGAGTGAAAAATGCAAGACTATACTGAAAGATGAAAAAATGGATGACTATTATTGTATGATCCCCTCCAGAAAGGAGGAACATGCAAATAACAAAATTCTAATTAGTCACTTAGACCTCTATCACACTGAAGGCGCTTTAGCACTAAAAATAACACATGTAAACCGCCCGAAATAAGCCTTAGCTTCAATCCTAGTGTGAACGCCTGAGTGCTTTCACACTGGGGCGCTACGCTGGCAGGGCATCACAAAAAGTCCTGCAGGCAGCTTCTTTGCAGTGCTGTAGGAACAGTTAATACACCACTCCAAAAGCCAACCAGCAGTGGTTTTAACCTTTTTTTGGCTGCTAGCGGGGTTTAAAAGCTCCTCGCTAGCGGCCCGAATAGCGCAGCTAAAACAATGGTAAAGCACCACTAAAAATAGCGACACTTTACCGCTGACACCCGGGCACTGGCAGGGTGAAAGTGCCCTTACAAAGCAGCTGGGCAAGATACAGCAGGAATTAAATATGCAGCTTAAAAAGGAGAGCAGAAGCCGGTCTGTCACCGTTGAATTGCTCCATGGTGCTCGGCGTGCTGTAAGGGCGAAAGTAGAGGGTATGCGTGTAGAGCCTCACTTTTAATGCATTTAGCGTGAAATGCATTGAAAGTGAGGCTCTACACACATACCCTCGAGTCCTCTACTTCCCCCTTACAGCTGAGACACACGCCGAGCACCACGGAGAAATTCAACGGTGACAGACCGGCTTCTGCTCTCCTTTTTAAGCTGCATCTTTAGTTCCTGCTGTATCTTACACTGATCATATGGATATGTAAGTGCTGCATTTTAAACTATAAAAAAAACGTTATTACACTATCCATGCCTTATGTGGCTCTGTACGGAGGAGCCATGTTTTCAGATGATCTGGATATGAGCTTATCATAAAGGAATATACACATATATATGCCATGATCGTTTGGATTGGGAATTGGTCTAGCTAACCACAGATGCCTTATGCCGCGTACACATGAGCGGACTGTATGGCGTACTTAGTTCGTCATACAATCCGACGGACAGTCCGTCGTACTTTCCACTGAACGGAATTGACCACACACGGATACCCAAACAGTTCGTCGAAAGCTTGCGCGATGACGTGTACAGCACGTACGACGGGACTAGAAATAGGAAGTCCAATACACAGCAAAGCACCCTTCCGCCGTGTAAATCCTTTCTGGGCATGCACCATTCTTAGTCCGTCGAACTAGCATACTGACGAGCGGATTGTCCGCTGAAACCAAAGTACGACGGACAGAATTTCGAAAAATCTGAAATTCTTAGTACGCCGGACTGCACACTAAAAAAGTCCGCTGAAGCCCACACACGAGCGGATTGTCCGCTGAAATGTGTTTCGACCGACTAAGTATGCCATACAGTCCGCCCGTGTGTACGCGGCATTATGCTCTGTGATTTCTAGGAGGACACATTGTAGATTTGAGGATTCTTATACTATATGCCTGGTGGTCACTTGGTGGCCGATGCTATCTGGTGAAGCACTTTAAAGTGGTGTTGCACATAAAAAAAAAATCATCAAGATTCCTAAAAAAAAATAAAAAAAATTGTATTTTTTTTAACTCACCTCTAAATGTTGCTAGGGGGTCCGTTGTAGTCTGCCTCCTTCAGTGCCTGAGCTGGTGACATCACTTCCCCTCGGCGCAGGGAGGGCTCAACTCTGTCCCCTCCCTCCTGTCAGTCATCTGGGACACGTCCCAGATGACTGCGCGGCCAATCACGGCGCACGGCGCCGCTCGCGCTTCTGCAGTGGGTGCCCGGCTGTGGCTTCATGGTACCCACAGTTAGAATGCCAGCGCCACCAAGCGGAGGGGGGAACGAGCAGAGCTTCGTTCCCCCACAGCGCTGGACCCTGGGACAGGTAAGTCTCCAATTATTAAAAGTCAGCAGCTGCAGTATTTGTAGCTGCTGACTTTTAATTATTTTTATTTTTTTTTAAGGGGAACTCCTCTTTAAGTGAAGCAATTTTGCACTTTAGAAAGTCACGGTGATTGGAGGATACACAGAAGATTTTTTTATTCACTATATGTTGCAATTCATATGGACTTTTTAATTGATTTAAGAAAATATTGGTTGTACACTTTGTACCATTTTATATAGTGATATTTAATCATTAGTTTAACATTAGTATTACACATGTCTGTTTGCGCCCTTTTTTAACTTTTTCATGAATTACATTATTGTTTGTATATATAATCCCTCGCACAGACATGCCTCATGTAAAGTCCCAACAATTTATTTTCCATGTACAGTATATCCATTCATTTGAGATGGGCGCATGTCTCTGCTAGTTGTGCCAGGTCACATCTGTTTCTCAATTGTCCTTACTTTTGAAAAAGCCTACAGCTAAATGTGTATATTACAAATTTAGGCCAGGTTTACATTGGTACGACAAACACTCCGACATTGGGAGCTCATGTCGCATGACATGTGAAAATCAATGTTTCCCTATGAGAGCCGTCTTAACTGGTCCGACACAAGTCAGTCCAACTTTGAAAATGCTCCCCGCACTACTTTGATCTGACATTGATGCTACTTCAGCCCATTGAATATCACTGAAGTCGGATCAAAGTCGGATCGCCGTCTTACCTGATTTTGACATGTGACTTGTGCTCTGATGATCTTGAAAGGGAACTCCACACCAAATTTAAAATAAAAACCAGCATGGGTTCTCTCTCCAAGAGCATGCCTTCAGTCTGGTATGGATTTTATGGGGAACCACAATGCTGAAAAAACTGCATGGGGGTCCCCCCCAAAAATGCATACCAGACTCTTATCCGAGCACACAACCGAGCAGGTCAGGAAAGGGGGTGGTGACGACCAAGGCCCCCTCCCTGAGCCGTACCAGGCTGCATGCCCTCAACATGGGGAGGTGGGTGCTTTGGGGCATGGGGACAAGGGCTTCTCCTAACAGCCCTGGCCATTGGTTGTTGTGGTATGGGGACGAGGAGCTTATCGGAATCTGGAAGCCCCCTTTAATAAGGGGGCCCCCAGATTCTAGCTCCCCACCCTATGTGAATAAGTATGGGGTACATTGTACCCCTACCCATTCACCTAAAAAAAAGTGGCAAAAATAAAACACATTAAATGTTTTTAAAGTAATTCAAAAGGCAGCTCTGGCGTCTCTTCTAATCTCTTCTCCCCTCTCTGGCTCTTCTGCCTCTTCCGCTGATGTCTTTTGCTTCTGTCGGTTCTTCTACCCTCTCCAGGTCTTCTGTGCTGATGTCTTCTAGGCCTCTCCGTTTTTTCTCCTGTCTGCTGGTCCCTGGTTTCACTGAGGCTGGCAACCCTGATGGGGCCCCCTAGTGGCTCAGGGCCCTCAGGCAGTGCCCGAGTCGGCCAATGGTCACTCTGCCCCTGTGTATGAACCAGATCTTAAACTCCACAGGAATGTACAATCATGTGCATTGCAGCTGAGAAACTAAAGTTGACTGTAGTTTTCTTGCTTATAAGAAATATCTGTTGAAAATTTGCTGTAGCCAACATCATATATCTGAGCTAGATGTAGCTTTTTCTGAGCTTATTCTGCTCTCTTTTCATAGGAGGTATGTGTTTAACCATCATTACCATAGATTACTACAGGCAGAGACAAAGTCATTTTCATGGTAGCACTTTTCTAGTGAAATAGACCAATGAAATAAAAAAAAGCAACAGAAAATAGCACTAAATAAAAGGACTACACTTTTCTAAATTGATGTCATTAAACTAAAATATGAATGCTTTCTATGGGGTCCTGTACATTACTTATCACATATTCGCCTCTTGGGATATGCCCATAGGAGTTTACTATAAAAGTAAGAAAAGTAATGACCATGAACAACTTGTACAAACTAATAAAATACTTTGCCAACCTTTAGAAAGCTCTTCATGTACTTTTTTTTATAAAGAACTTCAGAATACGTGTCAAAGTGCTGCTATCCAATTATGTCAGACTAGGCTATTTTAAACCTAATTTGCAGATGTGTTTTTTTTCCCCAGGACTAAAATTACTGTTGAGGTTAATCAAAAACTATTAAAAAGTCTTTAATTTCTGAGATGCTCACACATCTTATGTTCCCTATGTGGTGTATTGAATCATACTGTATAAGCCCTGCGTCCTAGACTCTTTGAAGCTCCTACAAGTTTATTAGGATGTTTGGAGAGGTAGAGTGAGGTTAGGCAGGAAATACTGGAATAAACTCATTGCACGAACATAAGACAGAGAAGAGATAATCAGACTCACACAACACAACAATATTAGGCGCAGACAACTGCACCAGGCTATGTTTAGTGCAAATGGTGCATACCCACCCCACTGCTAATGGGGTTATTAAAATGTATGAGCAGCAGCCCTACTGTGAGCATTTGCCAAATGCAGTTATATGGTCGTGTTCTATTGAGATCTCTCAGCACAGTGGTGTCAAACTCAATTTCATCATGGGCCACAATAACGTTATGGTTGCCCTCAAAGTGCCGGTTGTATCTGTAAGAATAGATGCCAAGAGCACCCCACTACCCCTTACATCAGAGGTCAAGAGACCCCACCATACCTTACATCACAAACCCCCTCTCTTTACCTTGTGCTACTGATGGGAAGAAGCAGGGGACAGAGCTGGGAAGTAGAAAGTGCAGGGTCTGGAGGATAACCAGAGGAGGGCTGGAGTCTTCTGAATGTTAAGACTGGGGGGGGGGCAAGAATGAAGGGATGCTGCAGCTGCACAGAGAGGCGCAACTCCTGCCAATTGCTGAGATGGGGAAGGGGGCAAGGGGCCAGAGATTAGCCTCTTAATGGCTGCAAATAGAAAAGCAGGATCTAGCGGAGCAGTTCTCTCAACTTCTCTGCTGTTGACTGCTGAGACAAGTTGGGGGCAGAGACAAGGAATTTACTGCAACTGCAAGAGAGGAGCAAGGGCCACATGAAATGGCCTAGAGGGCCAGATTTGGCCCATGGGCCTAGTGTTTGACACATGTGCCTAAGCACTTCAAAAGCAAAATTTGCAAGATACATGGCCATCTACACCTGCCCTAATACTGGCCACATACTGCCCCATTACTGGCTAGTAAAAACGTTATTCAGAGAACAAGTATGCTGCCATTTATTGCATCTGGATCACCCATCTCGGATGCATTCCACTCTTATGAGCATTTTTTTGGTCAGCGATGTCATCAGAGTGCAGCTCTCTTGCATGCTTGTATGGAGATACACAGAGTAAGAACCAGCTCCTGAGCCTGCAGCAGTACAATGCCTGGATTGGGGGATATATGTGAGTTGACATTCGTTTGCTTTCCTATACCATTCAATGTGCTTTGAAAAAGGATGACTGTTTCTGGAAGTTCATATCAGGTACTAAAGCGTGGAATATTTTAGTTTAGGGGAAAAAAAATATGATTTATTCTAGTAAAGATCTTGCTGCTCAATATGTTGGTGAATTAACCAGATTTTCTTGTGTATGGACACCATAAACACTATTTGGGGAAAAATTAAAGCTAATCTATCATGAGTATTGATACCTGTGTAATGAGCATCGATGGTTCTCTGACAGCAAGGAACACTCTTTAAAGGATTACTAAATCCAGGACCCTAGATTCACTATATCTGGTCTCTCACAGTACACAGAACATGGAAATGCAATATTTTTAGTAAATATAAACTGTTAAATACCTTTTCTCATGAGCAGTTAGAGCAGCCTTGTGACTTCTATCAGTGTCTGGTTAAAGCTTGTAGGAGGAGTTTTCACACTGCTCTCACTGTCCTATAAGAATGCAGGATCCCTGACTCTCTGTTTGGACAGTGCTGATTGGCCCTGTGCTGATCACATGCACCCTCCCAAGAAAAGAAAAAAACACTCTAGCAATACACACCAACTGGGCATGTGCAGCTTGTCTTCTTCCCTCAATAATATCTGGAGATGAGCTGGAGACACTGGAAGAAGGGGAGGATCAGAGAAGACAGGATCAAACAGCCTTTTTACACAATGTCGAGGATTATCCTCTTTTACAGGGAGCATAACAAGCATGCTTTACTGCATATACAGACTGATTTTAGTTTAGTTTAGTAACACTTTAGGTTCCATAGAAAATCATGTAATTTGCAAGAATGCGAACCATGTTCTTTGTCACGGAAATACGATGAAGAGAATAACTGCTGTCACCTCAGCTATTTTTTTTTTTTTTTTTTTTTTTTTCACAATCAAAGGTTTTATTAAGAATAAAGTCAGGTTTACAATTAACATAAGATTATAAATGTAGTCAACAGTGGTATGTATACATACATTGGTACAGATAGATAGCAGTAGTGTTGTAACCATATAGCACAATTAGAACAAAAGATAAAGTATTATCCAATAGCTAAAGTAATAACTAAAGATACCACTGGGTGAATTGTGTATTAGAAGGAGGGTGAAAGAGGGTACAAGGTAAAGGGGGATGGAAGTCGAGGGGGGGGAGGGGAGGGGTACCATCGCACTGGGATTCGATTCCTTAAGGTAAGTGTACATCTAATAGAGGCATGTATAGCTCAATCATTCTGTTTCTCCTTTCTATTTCCTGTTCTTCTGAGAATAATGGGGAAGGGAAGTTCAGCCCATAAGTGATTGGTAATCTGAAGAGAGGGTAAAAGCCAGCCAAGGTTGCCAAGTTTTGTTAAAGGAAGTGCTATTCTCTTTTTTCATTGCCACTATTTCCTCCATTTTATAAATATATTGCACTCTATTTAACCAGTCCCTAACTCCTGGGACTCTGGGGGTTTTCCAATAGATGGGTATGAGTGTTTTAGCAGCCACAAGTAAGTGTCGAGAGAGTGATTTTTTGTAGCGGCTCAAGGTAATTGGGACAAGATTAATCAGGCACGCTGCTGCGTCTAGCTCGAGATTAGTTTCTGTTATATGTTTTATCCAGGTCCTAATTTCGTCCCAGTAGGTGCGGATGAGAGGGCATTCCTACCAGATATGTATAAAGGAGCCTACACAAGTTTTACATCTCCAGCAATCATCCGAGGCTGAATGAGACCATCTCCCGGTCTTTTGCGGTGTCAGATACCACTGGGTGAGGACCTTATAGGAAATCTCCTGATATTTGGAGCTTAATGAGCATTTATGTGTCAAAATACACACCTTTTCCCATTGCTTCTCAGAGATTTTCAGTTGAAGGTCAAGTTCCCACTTCTTCTTGTGATTATTATTATCCATGTGTGGCGTACTTATCAGCCATGAGTATGCAAGGGACGTGGTGTGTGCTACCGGTGATCTTTTTAAGCATATAGATTCCAGCTGTGTCAACGGGAGGCTAAATTTAGATTTATGCTTACTGTTCACCACAAAGTCCCGTAATTGCATGTAAAACCACAGACCAGGAAATGTCTCACCCACCTCGGAGCTAAGAGCTTCAAATGTTTTGATTTTCGAGTTTGCTATACAGTGGTAAATGAGGAGATCATGTGGTAGTTTATGGTGCATACCCGGTGGGAAAGCAGGATTATTGGTGAGCGGTGTCAGCGGACCCGGGACGGATGCGATCTTGTAAAGACTCGCTACTTTGTGCCAGATATTGATTGTGTTTTCAATCAGTGGGTGTCCTATCTGTTTGTCCTTCTTGGAGTGTATAGACCATGGATAGTAAAGTGTTTTATGTAGGGTTAGATTGCTTTCTAGTTGGACCCAATCTTTGTTTGGGCCATGACAGTGCCAATCTATGAGTCTGGTGATATGTGCAGCCTGAAAGTATTTTTTGAAGTCAGGAAGACCCATGCCTCCTTCACTTTTGGGAAGCGTTAATAGAGTGAAACTGATTCTGGGTTTTCTATCTGCCCAAAGGAAGGCTCTCTGTGCTTTAAGGAGAGTGCTAAAAAAGGTTTCCGGAATTTTTATGGGTAGAGCATTAAATAGGTACAATAGTCTAGGCAGTATCGTCATCTTCAAGATGGACGCTCTGCCAAACCATGAGAATTTCTTTGGTTTCCATCTCATCAGGTCTTTAGTTATTGCAGATAATAAAGGTTTAAAGTTGTAGCGGTATAGAGTGTCAAGGCTGTTAGTTAAGTTTATTCCCAGGTATTTGAGTGTGGTCTGTTCCCATTTATAAGGGTAGTTGTCTTTCAGCCTCTTAAATTGTTCAGGTGATAATGTAAGGTTGAGTGCTTCAGATTTCGACTGATTCACTTTAAAATTGGAAATGAACCCGAAGGTTTGAAACACTTTTTGAAGATTTGGTAAAGATATATGTGGGTTGGTGATGAAGAGTAAAAGGTCATCCGCATATGCGGCTATTTTGTATTCTCTATGGTTTACTACGAAGCCCTGGATATCTCTGTGTAGGTTAATTGTTCTTATTAGGGGTTCTAAAGTGATAATAAAGAGAAGTGGTGATAGGGGGCATCCTTGGCGTGTTCCATTGTGGATCGATATGGGGTCTGAGAGTATGTTATTTACTTTAATTTGGGCCTGGGGATTTCGATAGAGGGCTGAGATCCATGATAGCATATTCTCTTTTAGTCCAATGTGGGCACAAGTGTCCATCATGTAGTCCCAGGAGACCCTATCGAAAGCCTTCTCTGCGTCAGTGGAGAGCAAGATGCCGGCTGTTTTGGAGGTTTGAGCAAAGTGGATAAGATTCAGTGCCTTAGTGGTATTGTCACGGGCTTCCCTACCTGGCATGAATCCTACCTGCTCAGGGCCTACGATCTTTGCCAAGAGGGGTTTCAATCTATTGGCAAGTATCTTGGCCAAAATCTTGAGATCAACATTTAAGAGTGATATGGGCCTAAAATTTGCGCAGTCAGAGTGGTCTTTGTTAGGTTTCGGGATAACAGCTATGTGTGCCATTAAGAATGAGTTGGAGTTGTTTCTGTGTTTTGCTAGGAAGGTAAAGGCTGCCTGTAAAGGTTTTAAAAGGGAAATTATGTAAGTCTTATAATATTGGGACGTGAAGCCATCCGGTCCAGGGCTTTTACCTGTGTTTAGATCAAATATTGCGTCTGAGATCTCTGATATAGCTATAGGGTCATCTAATTTGTTTGCCTCTTCACTTGCCAGAGAAGGCAAGTTACTGTTTTCCAGGAAGTCTTTAATTGCTTCTTGTTTTGTCTGAGTTATGTGGGACGGTTTGTGTTGGGCTGGTAGGTTGTATAATTTGGCATAGTAAGCATGGAACAGGTCTGCCATTTCTTTAGATTTGTATTGCAGTGTCCCCTTTTTGTCCTTTATAGCATGGATATGACTAGATAATGTTGCTTCCTTCAGGGCCTTAGCTAGTTGTTTCCCACTTTTGTCCCCATGTTCATAAAAAATATTTTTCCTGAAAAAGAGTGATCTTTTGATTTTGAGATCCAGCAGGAGGCGTAGTGCCTTTCTGCGTTCAGTCAGTTGATCTTCTACCTGGAGAGATTGGGATTGTTTATGTTGTAGTTCCAAATTAGAAATTTGTTGGGATAGTTTTGTAATTTCACCCTCTCTCTCTCTTTTCTTCCTGGCGCCCCATTTTATCAGTTCACCCCTCACCACTGACTTGTGGGCTTCCCAATTGTTTAGTGGGTTTGTATCAGCGTCAATGTTATTGCGAAAGTATGTATTAATAGTGTTTTGAATGTCATCTCTCACTATTTGGTCAGTAAGGAGTGTAGGGTTAAGTCTCCAATTAAATGCGGGTTTGCGGTGTGCACCCAGTTCAACTGAGATAGCCGTGGGTGCGTGGTCAGAAAGAGCAATAATGCCAATCTCAGCTGCAAGTAAGTTACCCAAGTCTCTTTGTGAGACAAAGATCATGTCAATTCTTGAGTATCGTTTGTGAGGTGCGGAGTAAAAGGTGAAGTCCTTCTCCGATGGGTGCATGGATCTCCACGCATCCACCAGAGTCAATGACTGCAGTAGTGTTTTCATTTGTTTAAGGAGCCTGTAACTAACATGGGTGTGTCCAGAAGAGGTGTCCTTCAGGGGTGAAAGAGGTATGTTGAAATCCCCACCCAGAAGAACACAACCCTCCGCAAACCATTTAAGTTCTTCGATTATTTTGCCACAGAATGGCACATGGGAGGTGTTCGGGAAGTACACATTAGCAAGTGTTATAGGGGATCCCTCCCAGGTGCCCTTCAGGAACAAATATCGTCCCTCAGGGTCAATAAGTTGGTGTTTTAGTTCAAAGGGTGCGTCTTTGTTCAGTAGGATGGACACTCCTTTCGTTTTGGCAAGGGGATTGGTTGAGTGATAAGCTTTGGTGTATATGTTGTCAGTGAGTTTAGGAATATTTTTGTCCTTGAAGTGGGTTTCTTGTAGAAATACCACAGAGGGACGCACTTTTTTAAGTTCTCTTAGCAATCTAGACCGTTTCTCAGGGATATTCAGGCCATTCACATTATGTGAGACAAGAGTTGGCTTTTTCCCTAGAAAAGCATATGCCATCTTGACCGTTGGTATAGGATGGATGGGTTCTGAAAAAGCTACTTCCGTGAATGAATGTCACAGGAGTTGTAGTTGGTATAGCGTGGTAGGGTAGGGTGCTGTGGGTTAGGAGAGGAGAATGCGTATGTGCGTGAGGTACGGAAGGGGAGTGGGGGAAGGGGGTGGGGGGGTAAGGTAAGGGGAGAGAGGGGGATGAAAGACTGAAGAATGTAAGGTATTAAAGAAAAAAATATAAGTACCCACCAGACACTAGTCGGTGGTGGGTCTGTTTGGGATTCAACCAATATGCGTTTGCGTTGGTATTTTCCCTTTGGGGGTTAGTGGGAGGTGATCAACAAGCAATCAAACTGTGACTGTTTCTTTGGACTGCTCTGTGGCAGCGGTGTAGGTGACCAGAGGTGGGGCCCAGCGTAGTGCATTGTGTCTAATCCTCAACAAGAGGACATCTGTAAGTAAGTTATCTGAGACCAGTCAGTGGCATCTATAGTAGGCTATAGTGTATTTGAGTGGTGGGGGAGGAGGGAGATGTACAAGTTATCATTAATCGGTTTGCTAGAAAGGTTAACAATATAAACACTTTATAAACCATTCAAAAGAAGCTAAGGTCTAGGCACCAAGCTGTAGAACGAAAACTGTCAGAGAGAAAGGAAAAACCCACCACACACAAAAAAAAAAAAAAAAAAAAAAAAAAAAAAAAATATATATATTTAACCCAGAGCCTAAGTGATAGAGTGTTCAACTGTCAACTCTTCCGGATTGCATTACTAGGTCCAGGCATCTCCGTGTATTCTAGGGGTAGCCTAGTCCCTCGGCTGTTAGCCCCAATTATGCGGAGGGGGGCCTAGTCCAGATGGACTAAATAATGTCCACAGGGTCAGCCTGTTATTGATTTCTGCTGTTAGTTGCAAGGGTATACCATCCCTCATGTTATGTTGGGGGGGGAATATACAGTAATGGGTCATGCAATGTAACTCACTGTTCTGTAGTCAGGTAAGATACACCATCTCTGGAGATGTAGGGGAGCATCTCATGCACCCATAGCGATATTAGGTGCTTAGCCCTTTGCCCTTCTCAGAGCCTAAATAAAAGACAAAAAGTTAAAGCATAACATAATAAAAGTCAACGTTGTTGCTGCAGAATGTTATAATCTCTCCGCAAGGAACTGAAGTCTAACTATGTTAGGGGAGGGGGAGGTGAAAAGGGGGAGTCTCCAGCTTTTAGAGTTGTGTGCCGCTCTATTGCAACCGGATAGTAACAACTGAATAGTGGGTGAGTTTTCCATAAACAAAACAAAACAAGGTGGGTTGTTCCAGTTCATGATGCCGTACTAGAAAGCTGGTAGAAACTTGCATCAGGACAGGAATTATGTTGTAGAGGGTTCGGTCATTTCAGTAGCCTCTTGATTCTCTCCCTCTCGGGCTTCTAGCACTTTTGGAGGAGGCTGGGGACTCTAAATTGTGTCTGTCAGCGCTTCTGCGGTGTTTGCCTAGCTGATAAGGCGATTGTGCCTGGGTGAGACCTGCTGAGAATTGTGGGTTGTTGATCGCCGGCGGCACGAGGAATTCTGCATACCACTCCGGGAGTTCCACCGGTGTAATCTGTAGCTCCTCACAGAATTTTTGAAGGTCTTCAGGTACTTTTAGCATATGCTGTTTCCCCAGAAAGTTTGCTTGTAGTGCGAACGGGAACTTCCATCTGTAGTTGATTCCTTTTTGCTTCAGTACTTCTAGAAGCGGGCGTAACGCTCTTCTATTTTTAAGCGTAATGGGCGACAGGTCTTGAAAAAGTTGGATCTCAGCTTCTTCATGCACTATCCTTTCCTTCATCCGTGCTTTGTGGAGGATGTCTTCCTTCAGGCTGAAGTTCGATAGACAACAGATGATGTCCCTCGGGGGTAGTCCATCTTGCGCTCTGGGTCTGAGAGCCCTATGCGCCCTGTCAAATTCAATGGGCGATTGCTCCGGCCGTTCGATGAGAGTGTTAAAGATGGCAGTTAGGGCTGGTCTGATCTGATCTGGGGGTACCGATTCAGGCACTCCTCTGACTCTGATATTGTTTCGTCTGCCTCGATTGTCCAGGTCTTCAATCTGCCTGTTCATAGCGATCAAATGTTGGGAATGCGAGTTAGTGATGTCGTCCAGCCTGATCAGTGCCCTGTCCCTCCGTTTCCCAGCTCTATCCGTGATTGCCATTTGCTCAGATAGTCTCATTAGCTCGGTTTTAATATCTGTGATGGCTGCAGCAAAGGAGCTTTTGATATCAGCGGCAATGTCTGTCATAGCTGCGTAGGTAAGGAGCTGGTCTGTCTTGCCACGTCCTGCGGTTGAGTCTTCAGATGCCGATAGGGAGACTTCATCATCTTCCATATCTTCCGCAATACTGTTTCTTCGTGACATTGCCATTTTAGGGCTTTTGCTCTCTCCACAATATTTAAATTTGCTAAGGTTTGCTGGCGAATTCTTTTTCTTCTTCTGGGGTGTCCCCACAGAGCGGAGAATATGGCTGTGTGTGCTTCTCTTTGATTGTGTGGACATATTCGTGTCAGGTCTGTTTTCAGTGTACAGGCCCTTCTGGTCACCAGAGTTTCTCTACATTACAGTCATGTGTGATGTTCACCAGGCCACTGCCCCTATGGTAGAGTTAGGCAGTTCTTGGGTAGGAGAACTGTATTGTCGGTGGGGTGTGCACCTGTGCTGGGGTTATGCTGAGGAAGGGTTGGGTGATTTCAGTCCAAGCTGAGCTAGTTAGTTAGAGAGGTACAGGGTGTACTTGGAGTAGCAAGATGGCCGCCTTCTGCATTAAATAGGCCTGAACCTCAGGTTTTCCCTGCTCTGCTGGACCTAGCTTCCTGAGCCCCCAAATTCTGCCTCCAGATCTGTTTGTGGTGTAGGTTCCCACTAAGAATGGTGGAGTTAGTCCGCTGTGGGGGGGGGGGGGGGATGCTGTGCTGGTACTCACTGCGGCCTGGTGGAGATGGAGGCCGGATCCAGGGCCTGGATGGTCGCTCCGGGAGACCTCCGGACACTGTACTCTGCTGACCAGGCCGTGCTGTGTCCGGTTGGACAGGGATGTATGTCCGCTGGGCAGGCTCCACACTCCGGCGGCGTGATGGCAAATGTTGGCGCGGACCTGCGTTTCTGTAGGCCGCAATATGGCGCCCGGGGCTCTGCAATGCGGTCGGATGGAAGTATACCGCTCAGGATGGGTATTTTTCCCGCCGGCAGCCTCCGGGAGACAGCTCCCCGCTATTTTTAACACAGGTATTAAAATGCATCACAGATTCTTATTAGATATTTTGTTGGTAAAATGTATAAATGGGCAAAACATATTTTTTCATTTTACCATTGGATAGAGTAAGAAAGGGTAAAACCCCATCAGAGCACCTTGACCTTCTGTTAAATGTGGTAGGCAAAGGAATCTGGCAGCCCTCTTTAAAATAAAAGCCCCCCAGATACTGGCTTCTCCATGTAATTGAGTAAGGGCTACATAGTACATAAAGACACATTTTTGACAATTCTGTTTTAAAAAAAAAAGAGGTCTCATCATCACTCGTCTTTCAGCTATGCAGATCATCTTTAATCATAGTAAATTATGCCAGTCAACTCACCAAAAGAAAAATCCCCCAAAAAAATGACAGCTCCCAGATCAATTACTTAATGTATGCAAAAGATCAGGGTTGCCCAGCTAACACCATTGACCAAATACAGTCATGACTATCTTCGATCAATGTTGCCACAGAAAAATGACCTGTGAGATCCCTTACCATACATATATATGTTGGTCACAAGTGCAAATAGAGAAGGTGAATGTACCTAGCAGAGGTAAATACAGCAATAAAAGCCTGCCATTGGTTCTAATCCTTCCCTACTTCTTCCAAAACGAAAAAAATAAAAAAATTGACCATGCACGCATTTCATTTTATTGAGCTCACGCAAAACATACCTGTACCCTTCATACATCAGCACAAGGGCTGTCATATTACAAAAGTTTTCATTTATTCTAACCATTTATTTGTACAGCACAAGCTTAGATTTTCTTCCAGTTATTGAAGCTATATAGGGCGGTCATTAAATGTCCATTTCAAAATGCAGAGTTTGGGGGGGGCGTGGCCGGCCAGCGCGGAAGATGGACGCTTGAGAACTGAGCTCCGTCGTGAGGGGAAATAACGGAACGTTTAGGATCCGAACGAGACCGTAATTCCGTCCGAAAATACTACTAAATAGCGAACGGACATCCCGTGTAACAATGTCACGGAAAAGAACGGGTGAATACCGACCGAAAAAACTTACTACACTAATGTACGCTCCCGAAGAACAGGTCAGTGAAACCCAAAATGGCGCCGACGGCACCTCAGCGCCTCAGAAACATTACACAGCGCTCTCCTCAGAACGACAGGAGACTACAATTAAAGGGGAATTACCTAAATCCCCTACTCAAAAGGCTAATACTGACTCTATGTTAAATAGTCCAGCAAGAGCAAAAATGAGGATGGACACATTAATACCACAGTCAAACTCACAATTACTACAGCCCCAGGCTTCTAATTCTCCACAAATCACCCAGGCCTTACAATCTCCTATGGAATCATTCCCCACATCTGGACAACCGGTTATAGACACTACATTAAAGGAAATGCTAATTTCGCTACATTCCTCATTAGTCACAGATTTGTCAAGCCTTTTCCATAAATTGAGTACCGAAGTGAGCTCATTAGACAATAGAATCTTTACTGTGGAAAGGGGAATGACAGAATGTTCACATACAGTAAATGATCTTATCGATGCTTATGATGAGGTAAAAGAAGAACAAGAATGGGTCCGCAATAAATTGGCAGATTTGGAAGACCGTTCAAGACGTAACAATATCAAATTAAGAGGTGTCCCTGAAAGCATTTCTACACCAGATCTGCCAAAATATGCAAAAGACTTAATTCGCATGATTTTACCAGATATCACCCCAAGAGACTTAATAATTGACAGAATTCATAGAATTGCAAAGCCACAACACTTGGCAGCTTCAGTACCAAGAGATATACTTATGAGGATTCACTTTTTTCATGTAAAAGAAAAAATAATGTATGAAGCTAGATCTAAAGGCCCACTCCCACGCCCATTTGAGGGAATACAAATATTCCCTGATCTCTCCAAGCACACACTACAATTAAGGAGAAACTTGAATCCTATAACCAAAAGTATGCATAATCATAAAATCCTATATAAATGGAGATATCCTGCCACATTGCTCATTACTAAAAATGGATCGACACATGTCATTAATGATCTTCAAAAAGGCATCAAGCTTCTAAGAGATTGGGGGATAATTCTAGATCTTCCCAAGACAACTGATCCTTCTTCATCAAAACATATACCTTTGCTACATCAACGCAATCCGGATGCCCGAAAACCTCAACCAATGGAAATATCCAGCTCTTAAATGATCCACTTACATCGTTTACAAATACCCCCTCATGGAAAACATCTCTTTCTTCCGTTTCACCGGCATTAACTGTTTCCTCCAGCAGCGGTTTTAGCTGTACCAGCTCATATTTGTGTTTATCACACACCGCCGAATTTTTGTTATATCTGTAATTGATAAGATTACAACTTATTGTTACTATTTTGTGTGTTTTTTTTTTTTTTTTTTTTTTTTTTTTTTTTTTTTTTTTTTTTTTGTTTTACTATTGACTGTTCTAGTAAAGTTTTTATTCCAGGTTCATTATCCACTAATACATATTTGTATATTGGTCAAATCAACTTCTACAACGCCGTATATTGATCATTCTTCCAAGATCCACCTACTGCCTACTAACTGTAAGTGATACCCTTTTTCATTTATTATTCTCATTTATTGCAAGTACCATGCCGATTAAAATATTATCCCTAAACGTTAGAGGACTTAACCATCCGGTCAAAAGACAATCCCTTTGGCATTCAGCAAAAAAATTTGACAGCGATATTCTTTGTATTCAAGAGACACATCTAACTCCTACATCATCTTCCCTATGCCGTAATAACAAATTCCCCCATATTTTTCATTCTACCTTCACTACTAAAAAAAGAGGAGTGCTAATAGCAATAAGCAAAGACATTGACTTTACTTCAATACAGGAAATATATGATCCTAATGGTCGCTTCATTATTCTAATCTGCAAAATAAATGGAACTATATATACAATTCTCAATCTCTATGCTCCTAACTCACATCAAGCAACTTTCCTTAAGAAAATCTTCACCAAAGTCAACAAGATAAAACAAGGTCTTCTTCTTGTTTGTGGAGATTTCAATCTGGTTGCAGACATTTATATGGATACTACCTCAGCGGCCAAAAGAAACCCATCTCCTTTGAATCAACTACTAACCTCATTTGATCTATATGATGTGTGGAGATGTTACCATGGAACAGAGAAGGACTATACATATTTTTCCCCCCATCATAAATCCTACTCCAGACTTGATATGTTTCTTGCTGATAAATACTTGTTACAAAATGTTAGCTCGTCTATTATCCACGCCATGACATGGTCTGATCATAATCCAATATCTATTACCATTGATGATACCTCCCCCAAACGTAACTCCTTCCTATGGAGAGCCAATAATTACATACTACAACATCCAGTATATTCTATAGAAATCGCTAACCACTTGAAACAATATTTTGAACTAAATGTTGGCTCAGTATCAGACGATGCCATGGTATGGAATGCACATAAAGCAGTTATTAGAGGTATTATTATGAAACTTTGCTCGGTTTACAAAAAGAAAAGAACTCAACAAATTGACTCTCTTACCTCCCAAATCGCCAAACTAGAATCTGAACACAAATCTTCCTCACAATCCAATACCCTAGCTCAACTAATGCAGCTCAGACAGGAACTTAGATCTCTCCTTTTACACAAATATGAATATATGCAACGTAAATTTAAAGCCACATCATATTCCACAGCTAATAAAGCTGGTAAAAAATTGGCTCAACGTCTTAAAGGTATACAAACTAAATCTAAAATCCACTATATTTTCCATCCACACTCAAAAGACAAACTATCTAATCCACAAGATATAGCGAATGCTTTTAGTGATTATTATAGTGATCTCTATAACCTTCGTACAGATACTTCCACCCACCAACCGTCTCCAGAAGAAATTGATAAGTTTCTTAATCAGGTTAACCTACCTACCCTAACTGAATCCCAATTAAACTACTTAAATACACCATTTTCTACCACAGAAATCCTCGCAACTATTGCATCATTACCAAACAACAAAGCTCCAGGTCCAGATGGTCTTTCGGGGGAATATTTTAAACAATTCTCCACATATCTGACTCCCCACTTAACGAAATTCCTTAACAAAGCTGCATTATCTTCTACTTTCCCTAAAGAATCACTATCAGCAATTATTGTTACAATTCCGAAACCTGGAAAAGATCCAACCTCACCCCAAAATTTCAGACCAATATCCCTACTTAACCTAGACCTAAAAATTTATGCTAAAACTATAGCTAGACGTCTAGTATCCATTGTGCCTGACTTAGTACACAAAGATCAATCTGGCTTCATTAAGGGAAGACAGGCCCCTGATGCAACACGAAGAATGATAGATTTAATTCACTATGCAGAATCAACTGGAACGCCTTCTCTGCTTCTTTCTTTAGATGCAGAGAAGGCGTTTGATCGGGTACAGTGGCCATATCTACAAAAAGTTCTATCAAAATTTGGATTTAAAGACTATATATATGGAGCTATTATGGCATTATATACACAACCATCGGCTCAAGTATTTTCCGCCAACATGCTCTCTCAACCATTTCAAATATCAAATGGCACACGCCAAGGCTGCCCATTATCACCTCTAATCTTTGATTTAGCAATAGAACCCTTAGCCGAACATATCCGCAAAGATTCTAAGATTACGGGAATAAACTTGGGTTCCACCTCTCATAAAATTAGTCTTTTTGCGGACGATATAATACTTATATTAACAAATCCTACCTCCTCACTAGCCGCGGTATGCGACACATTAGATTGGTTTAGCCGAGTATCCTTTTACAAAATTAATACAACAAAATCTCATATATTAGACATAAAACTTAATGCTACTACCAGAAACCTCCTGCAAGCTCAATATCCATTTACTTGGTCTGAAGATAATATTTCTTATCTGGGTATACAACTCACTAGATCCACAAAACACCTTTTTAAATCAAACTATAAACCATTGCTGATTAAATTACGTACAGAATCCATGAAGATTACTAAATTGGAACTTTCATGGACTGGTAGATTGGCAGCGTTCAAAATGATGCACTTACCTCAAATACTTTACCTATTCAGAACTCTGCCAATCCCTATTCCCAAATATTTCTTTACATCCCTACAAAGACTACTCAATCAATGTATTTGGTATGGAACAAAACCTAGATGTGCTCATTCCAAATTAAGAAATCACAAATTGGCGGGTGGGTCAGGCTCTATTGATTTCGAAGATTACTATATAGCAGCAATAATTGATCAATCTAAAGAATGGTTCCAAAACCCTCCAAGTAAACTCTGGAGTAACATCGAACATACCTTTCTATTAAGTCCTGGTCTAAAGAACTGGCTTCTAAGCACTCCATTAGGGACTAAAATACCCAAAGATTTACCTCCCACCATGATTGCCACGACCAAAGCTTGGAAATTGTTAAATCAAGAAATTCATTGTGAATCTAGTATACCCCAAATGACGATTCCTATCGAATCCTTACATCATCTATCATATGATCTATCTCTTCATCATTGGATTCAAAAAGGCATTAATCATATTAACCAACTTATTACAGGTACACAAATACAATCCTTTTCTGAGCTACAAAAACAATTTAATTTACTTCATTCAGATATATCTACATATACCCTAATACAAAATTGCCTCAACAAAATCAAACTTCCTCTATACAATATCTCGCCAACAATATGGAAATTTCTTAATTCCTCCTTAACTCATAAAAAAGGAATCTCCTTAATTTACAATATCTTACACCTCAAAAGTATATTTACGAAATCCACTTCTCATTCACATTGGGAAAATGATCTACAAAAATCCTTTACGGATCAACAATGGGAACAAGCACTTAAAAGTATCTATAAAACTACTAAAAGCTCAGCACTATGGGAACTTACTCAAAAAATTTCACTTAGATGGTATTTGACGCCATCAAAACTAACATCCTTTAATTCATCTTTGTCGGATTTATGTTGGAGATGTAATTCCGCTAAAGGCGATATGTATCATATTTTTTGGAGTTGCGACAAACTCCAAGAGTTCTGGAAAAATGTTTTTCTTATATTAACAGACATAACTCAAATGCAGATTCCACTTCTACCTGAGTTAGCGATATTAAACCTAACTATAGAAAACATACCATACCCTTTTCGTCATGTAATGACACACGTCTTACTGGCAGCCAGACTGTCCATAACCAGATTATGGAAATCTACAACTCCTCCAACTGTCTATCAACTTTTAGATACAGTATCCCTACACTACAACTATGAATTAATGATGGCCTCCATTGCAGGTAATTTACCAAAAGAAAAATGTAGGTGGTCACCTTGGGAGGGATGGTCAAAATCCGCAGATTTTCTGAAAAAATCTTAAACAATATTTAGGCATACTTTACTGAGTTTTCAATTTCTGGTTTCATTATTTTTGGTTAATTTTTAGCTCTATATGTCCACAATGCTTAATATTGGCAACATTTCCCTCCCCTAGGACACGGCTGAGTATTCATAGAGATGTTTAAGGGAGGCTAATATTTTTCACTTATACAATTAAAATATTTGTATTAATTAACTTTATGATTTTATGTACATACTCTATTATTAATATCTTATTACGTGAACTAAACGTCTTTAAGAATATCTGGAAAATATATATATATAATTTATTTATTTATTTATTTATTTTATCTCCTTATTGTTCTTGTGTCTACGCGTATTTGAAATTTATTGTACAATGTACTTTCTATATGCTTTACTTTTAAAAAATCAATAAAAATCGATTGATTAAAAAAAAAAATGCAGAGTTTGCAGCAAGTTAATGGCATCCTACTTGAACATCATTTCTTGTTGAACATTTATCTAAAGTGACAGTCAAGGCTATGAAAACAAGATGTAAGCCGTTTGCCTTGATGTGTTTTTCCACTACTCTTATGCAATTATTGTGTATGGTGTCCATTTTCTACTAACAAGGATACTTTCTTTCGGGAAGTTAGTACTATCTCTCTAGTGTGGTGACGGTTCATTGCTTAAGGTAAGATAGAATCTACATTGTAATCCTACTCTAAACTTCAGTTTTACTAAATACCCTTCAGTGTTTGCCCCTAATTATGAACAATACAAGAAAGAGAAAAGTAAAAAGTAATTGAAAATAATCTAATGATTTATTTTCTGAGGGATTTAAGTTGTCTAAAGAAACTAAATGACTCTGCAAATCAACTTTAAAGTCATTTGCATATGATCTTCATCTTACCCTTGTTAAAAACCATGCTATGCCTTTCTATTTGTTTCAATAGATGATTCTGTTCCATATACGTATAGGATGACATTTGTGTTTATTATTGATGCTTTACCAAGGTGGTTGCTGTACAGCTTTTTTTGTGTTTTAGACACACATTTCCATGGTTTTAAAATTGCCCATCTTACTACAACACATTTTTGTAAAGTTAGTTACCAAGATTTTATTCATGAGAAGACACGATAAGGTCCTCAATCAAAATGATTTGCTATGCCTCACAAATTAAACACTGTAGTGCTGATAACCACTAGTGTATACTAACGAGATAACAAAGAGTCGCTAATCCATTATCAGTTTGATATACATGGAATCTCAGAGAGCTGAAAGAGGTTCTCTAGTGGCTAGGGGAATTGCCCAGAAAATTTTAAACTGATAGTTCATGATGGAGTTGGCCTTAACATACACATAGAATAGTATCCAGAGGTGATACTGTAATACTGTAACTGTTTTGCACCTAAAACTTTCAACACATTTTTGTTATATCTTGTGTACATGTGTATACATGCTTGTGTTGAGACTCAAGAAACCCCTATGTGCCACTTAAAGTACATTCCCATTGTTGATGCAGAGCTTTCCCCCAATTCTTTTTTTTTTTTTTAATGTTTAATAAGCTTTGAGTTTCCATAGGAAAAAAATAAAAATAGAGATGTTGATGATAACTATCTAAACCCCCATATAGGTAGGCACTACTGGTGTCATTGAAATATGTAAATTTCAGAAGAATTACAACATAGTAACTATATTAAACCGATTATATCAAGAACCTCTACCAGTATTATAGGTGGGACAAGTAACAACATCAACATCAATGCAGTCATTTCAATTCGGTAGATGGTCAATTGGCAGATGGTAACCATTAAGCCAGTATATAGAAATCTGTAAGGCAACCATCAGTCAAGTAGCATCAGTCAAGTAGCAAATATACAGAAGAGAGAAGAGATGTACATTATAAAGTAGAGTTGAGAGGAGGAGGAGGAGTTTTTTTTGAGACTTCCTATGTTTTTCTTATCATCTTCCAAGCCTACCAAATTGGATATAATTATAAAGCATTGAATATGCCTTTTACCGTAAAGAATTTAATATGATATTCACTGTACATTCACTAAAGTAAAAGTAAAGTAAATCTTCCTGGTGCATGTGCGTTAAATGACAGTGCTTGATTTGTCACCATGTGTTTAATGAAAGCCACATTTACTGCTTTATAAATATGCCCCAACATGTATGGGAACTTTAAATCAATGTGCAGTATCTTAAGCATCATGCCTCATTGTATACAGTTTTCACAAGCAAATTGTTTTTGGAATGTACTGCAAATGTTTTACCTGGAGATCCTACCTCACTGTACACAGTTTCCCGGAGCAAATATTTATTACGGTAATCTATTGTGGATCCTGACAGTAACAACACTTCCTGTTGCAAGCTGAAAACACAAAACCAATGCCTTGCGATTGTCAGGCTTTTGTGCAAGGTCCTGTAGTTGGTCATTGGGTTACCTATCCGATAGCCCTCAGATAGGTAACCCAATGACCAACTACAGGACCTTGTGTAGGGGGATGTTGGTGTGTAGGGGGATGTTGGTGTGTAGGGTGATGTTGGTGTGAAATAGTTAAGAAAAGGTACAGTATGCATATGGTTCATAAAAACACTATATAAAAATGGTTGATTGACTTTTTCTTTAAAAACGTTCCCATTTCTATTTCCACATCCCTCTGAGGTAGTAACAACCCTAATATACTTTAGAAAATACTGCTATCAATTTTTGAAATTACACATTCAGTCACCACATAGTTTATCTCTCTGACTTGCCTGTTTCATAAATATATTTCATGGACAAAACTCAATCAAACTATAAATTATAAAATGTTATTGCCTCAGAGATTTACTTTTAATAATAATAATGAAAATCCCTCAAGATAAATAAAATTGTGGAAGACAACACGGAGTCAACAGTATAGATTTTTTGAATAAATGTTTTTTCTTATTAAATGTATCATGTACCATATTTTAATAATTGCTATGGAAGTTTGAAATACTGTTTGGATCTGTCAGCTAAATTAAATATTTTGTTTTAATTAGATTACCCATTGATCACATGGATTTTTCCATTTCATTACACTAAAAATACATATCATAAAAGTAGGACACATTGTTATTCTTTTTTTTTTTATTTCTCAAGTGTTTAAAGTAGAAAAGTAAACGTATCTTCTTAATTCTTGTTGGCAAGATTTGATTTCAATTCCTCTGTGAAGTTCATTTGTTGATCCAAGAACTTAGCAACATTATACGCATCAATGTTGTATTAAATGATTTTAGGAATATTTGCAGTATTTGTTATCATTATTATATTTGAATAAAACTGTTTACTTTTATATATACTGTTGTTATCTATCCCTTACTTATACTCCCACCCGCAAAATCCTCCCAAGGGCATTCTTTTTCCTCAATTCCTGAATGGTTACCAGGATAGCAAGTGAATAGAATCTCCTCAATGGGGACACAAGCAGTACCTCTTCCACAGTTGTTTTTCTGTCGAAGGAAAGATTGCCTTCTGCCCAGTCATTGGACTGGAAAGGAATGAAGATTAACCCACAAGAGACATCAAACAAAACATTAGAGAGGTTCTAACCCCTTCCATTATAACCCCTGTAGAGACTCAACCTGGGGCAGGGTTAAGAAGGGGTTAATTGAAGAGGGCAGATACTTCCCCTTTAGACCTACTTATTGCCAGCTGGGCTGAAAGTGTCAGAGGGAGAGCTGTTTGACTAGGAGTGAGAGACACTCCTAGTCCTACACACTGGATTGTGTATCTGCTGGGGTGAGCAAAACCTTATCAGAGACTGTAGCTCTGGCTAAAGGTGTGTACTTTATCTATATATCAGTCTGTTGGCTGCAGAGACTTAACTTTAACCTCATGTGCATCTGTGTTACAAGACAAGCCTGCCGTCTCTTTTTTGTTTGGCTTACCTTTTGCTGAATAAAACTACTTTTATTTTTGTCGGACTGTCCCTGAGCTGGCTGTTCACCCCTCTGATCCCTTACACTTGGTGGAGGATGCATTGGACAGTTTGAGGGGTGTAGGCCAATCCGATGTCCTGGGTGAAAGCTGCACAGGCTGTGAAGTCTTCGGAACAAGCCATGGACGATCTAATTAATTAGCAGTGGCTAACACCCAGGCAGTCGCTGTGCAACAAGAAACAAACTGCTTACTGGTTGAACGGCTAGCAGGTTTACAGCAAGTAGTGACCCAGCAGGCTACAATAATGAAAAGTGTAAAGCGTGACCCTCGAAAGGCAGTGCAACGATCACTGCAAAAGATGACAGCCATAGACAATGTGGAATCGTACCTAGCGATGTTTGAGCAGATTGCAGTAAGGGAAGGTCTGCCTGATAAAGACTGGGCAGTAGGGATGAGCCGAACACCCCCCTGTTCGGTTCGCACCAGAACCTGCGAACAGACCTAAACTTCGTGTGAACTTTAGAACCCTATTAAAGTCTATGGGACTCGAACGTTCACAATCTAAAGTGCTCATTTTAAAGGGTAATATGCAGGTTACTGTCCTAAAAAGTGTTTGGGGACCCGGGTCCTGCCCCAGGGGACATGGATCAATGCAAAAAAAGTTTTAAAAACGTCAGTTTTTTCAGGAGCAGTGATTTTAATAATGATTAAAGTGAAATAATAAAAGTGTAATATTCCTTTAAATTTCGTAGCTGGGGGGTATCTATAGTATGCCTGTGAAGGGGCGCATGTTTCTGGTGCTTAGAACTGTCCCTGCACAAAGTGTCATTTGTGCAGGAAAAAAAAGTCTTTTAAAATCACTTGCGGCTATTGTCGGGTCCCGTAATACAGAGAATATTCAATGAGTGTTCTCTGCATTAGCCGACAATTCATTCATTCATTGATAAAAAAAAAAAAAAAAAAAAGCATGGGGGTTCCCCTAAATTCAATTACCAGGCCCTTCAGGTCTGACATGGATATTAAGGGGAACCCCGTGTCAAATTAAAAAAAAAATTGACGTGGGGGTCCCCCTAAATATCCATAACCAGACCCTTCAGGTCTGATATGGATATTAAGGGGAACCCCGCATCAAATTTAAAAAAAAAATGACGTGGGGGTCCCCCTAAAAATCCATATCAGACCCTTTATCCGAGCATGCAACCTGGCAGGCCGCAGGAAAAGAGGGGGGACGAGAGAGCGGCCCCCCCTCCCTCCTGAACCGTACCAGGCCACATACCCTCAACATTGGGAGGATGCTTTGAGGGTCTGTGACCCCTCAAAGCACCTTGTCCCCATGTTGATGAGGGCCTCATCCTCACAACCCTGGCCGTTGGTTGTGAGGGTCTGCGGGCGGGGGGCTTATCAGAATCTGGAAGCCCCCTTTAACAAAATGAAATTTTTATCATTTTTTTCCCACAAATAGAGCTTTCTTTTGGTGGTATTTGATCACCTCTACGGTTTTTATTTTTTGCGCTACAAATAAAAAAATACCGAAAATTTTGAAAAAAAAAATGTTTTTTTTTTGTTTCAGTTTCAAAACTTTGTAAATAAGTAAGTTTTCTCCTTCACTGATGGGCACTGATGGGGCTACACTGATGAGCACTGATAAGGCGGCACTGATGGGCACCAATGAAGTGGCACTGATGAGGTGGCATTGATGGACACTGATAGGCGGTACGGATGGGCGACACGGATGGGCGACACGGATGGGCGACACGGATGGGCGACATGGATGGACACTGATAGCTGACACGGATTGGCATGGATGGGCGGCACAGATGGGCATGGATAGGCGGCACAGATGGGCATGGATAGGCGGCACAGATGGGCATGGGTGGGCACTGATAGGCGGCACAGGTGGGCACTGATAGGCGGCACAGGTGGGCACTCATAGGCAGCACAGGTGGGCACTCATAGGCGGCATTGGTGTTATACTGTACTAATGGATGCCAATCAGTGCCAAACAATAATGCATGCCAATCAGTGATGCCCATTATGGGCACTGATTGGCATCCATTATGGGCACTGATTGGCATCCATTGTGCTGACCATTGGCATCCCTGGTGGTCTAGGGAGGATTACCTTTTCCCTGGTGGTCTGGTGGCATCCCTGGTGGTCCAGTGTGGGCATCCTCGGGGGGGGGCTGTGCTGATAATCGATCAGCACAGACCCCCCCTGTCAGAGGAGCAGCCGATCGGCTCTCCTCTGCTCGCGTCTGACAGACGCGAGTGAGGAAAAGCCGATCACCGGCTCTTCCCATTTACACTGTGATCAGCCGTGATTGGGCACGGCTGATCACGTGGTAAAGAGTCTCCGTCGGAGACTCTTTACCGAGATCGTAGTTGCCGGGTGTCAGACTGACACCCCACAACAACGATCGCCGCGATGCGCGCCCCCGGGGGCGCGCAGCGGCTCATAATCCTGAGGACGTCATATGACGTCCGGTCAGGATTATCAAACCACTTTGCCGCCGTCTTTTTGTAATAGGGCGGGCTGCAAGTGGTTAAACAGTGAACCACAGCACCCTGGGGCAGATGTGCAGTTCCCCCATTTTGCTGTGAATCATGACTTGTATAGAGTAACTTAAGTCAATGATGAAGTGTTGGAACAACTGGGGGTACCCAAACCTTTTAGGTCTAAGGTATTGCATTTGGCTCATAGTCATGTACTTGGGGGTCACCTTGGAGCAGTTAAAACTCAGGAACGGGTTTTACATCTCCATGCTTTATTTTGCTGAGATATCACTTAAAAAACACATTTTTTTGCAATTCCGACCTTGGCCAGCTTGAGTAAGGGCAGATGATTCATGTAGCATTTATTTCCTGGAATCCATCATCCTTAGCTCAAGTATGCAGGCAGGGGGGTGTGCTTAGCTGAGAAAACACTTCCTGCCCTCCTGAGGACTCCTGGGATGTGGGACATTCATTGCCTTGGCCTGGAAACCAAGACATAACGAAAAAAAAGATTGAAACAAGTAAATATGATATACCTTCCTCTCTATTTACTAATGTTAGAAGCATATGGATTTAAAATAGTCAAAGATCTCTCCCCTCTTAACACCTTGTGGGTCAATCCCTTCATGTCTGGAACCTCTATAAACATAAACATTGCCTGGTCTCCTCCATCTCTCCCTTGATTTCCTTTTTAAGAGATCTTAGGTTTACTTCTGTCTTTCCTTTGTCTGGTACCTTCTTTTGGTGGAATAAACTACTCTTTCTGCCCTTCAAGATAATACCTAACGTAGCATATGCTTGCCTTCAAACCCTTAAAGTGGTTGTAAAGGTAAAAGTTTTTTTACTTTAATATATGCTCTCCATTAACTTAAAAACCTTTTAATGGTAGAACACCCCCAGCCCCCTCCTAAATACTCACCTGGATCTGATCTTGATTCAGCATTGTGCACCCGCTGCTGTCAGTCAAAACCTGTGAGCATGGAGTTGGGGGCAGGGCTGAGCAGGCTGTGTGTCTGAACGGCAAACAGCCCAGCTCAGGAGCGAGCCTACGAGTGCCACCATAGGAAAGAGCTTTCTTTGGTGGCTACTGGGCAGGAGGTAGGAGCACTGGCAGGGGACTCCAGAAAAGAAAGCTTGAGGCTGCTCTGTACCGAGGCTGTCCATTGCATAGAGCTGGTAAGTATGATATGTTTGTTATTTTAAAAACATAAGAGGATTCCACATCAAGAAATGCTCCAATATATTCAAATCAGACACTTCTTTGATTCTCACTACTCTTCCCCACCAGTAAACCTTATGGAACAAATATATGTCAGGCTTCCACCAGAGGTAAGGATTTGGTTTTTAGGCTTGTGCAATTCGTTTCGTAACGAATCGAAATTCGGCTGAATTTTGCATCTTTCGGACATTCGGATGCATCCGAATGTCCGAATAAAAAAATAACGAATAACAACAAATACGAAAGAAATATAATGAATGAATTCGAATGAATTTGGTAATTCTTTAAGGATCTAATGAAACAAAAGGTCAGCTCAAAGTAAATCTTATAGTCCAATCAGCTAATTAATTTTGTGCCGGAGGATGGATCACTGGCAAAGTGCATTCCTGAAAACTGAGTTAGAAGGGTGTTGTATTGTATTTGAGCCGAGGAGAAGAGACGTTGTCATTGTATGTGTTAAAAGATTCAATAAACAAACGACTTTCCAAACTACGAATCATTATCACGAATGTCTATACATACATAAATAGTGAATTTCAACGAATACGAACAAATGAATTAGACACTCTACGAATAATAACGAATTATCTGAAAACGTATTAACGTAACATAATGAATATAACAGAACGAAATGATGTATTTTACGAATGACAACGAACCAAAACTAAACAAAATTTTCCGTTGTGCACAAGTCTATTGGTTTTTACTTTATATGGTCTTCTGACAGATGACACAGCACTAAACAAATTACTGCACATGAAATGGAAATGGGATTGTGAGAAGTATTATTCTGTACAAGAATGGAATGCAATGTTTTGTCACCTTCATTACTACTCTAGATCTCAAGTCAGGAAACCGGCCCTTAAGGTGCGAACTAGGTGGTACTATACGCCTAATAAATGCCACTAAATATTTCCAGAGGTTTCACATGCCTGTTTTCATTGTTGTGCTTCTTTTGGCTCTATGGTATCCTATATATTATATTTTGGGGCTATGAGAGAGTGGGACCTATATGTAATAAGATTCAAAAAAATCTCCTCTCAATTGGTGGGATACTCCATTACACTCACTACGCCTATGTGCATGTTGTATGCTCCAATACCTGATGCTTCCTATCCTTTAAAACAAATCCATATTATATGTGCAGCCACATATTGGGCAATAGCTTTAAACTGGACGTCTCACACCATTATTCCATTACACCATATAGATGCTATAATGTTAATGGTGAGATTTTTTTTACACTCTTTTTCAATACAATGCTCCTCTTCTCTGATAAATAGAATATATGGAAATTTATTTTTTAAATGATTCTATGTACGACCCCCTATAAAGATTTACTACTCTGGTCATTTTGAGAAATGTTTATTTTATGTATTTTTATTTTTATTTAGTTTGTTCTCTCTTTTTGACTTTGGTATCTGTCATGAATCTGCAGTAATGGTTCATGCCCTGTCTTTCTGCTTACCTCTCTATTTGTGTTCGGCTTTGAGACCATGCGCTTGTCATCTGTGTGCTTAAGTAATCTTCCCTCAGCAGGGCGCCACCCCAGCCTCTAACAGGAAACACTACTTAACCTTGTGCACTGCAAGCCAAGCCTTGACAATCAACATTAGTGTGTTATGCTTCCTGTGTGGTTCTTGCCATGTGCTCTACATCTGCTTATGCTTTTTCTCTTGACTATCCCCGCTTGATACCCCGACTGTTGGCGTGTTCTCCTGTCTATTCCTGTTTGCTCATTGCCCCGAACCTTGGCTTGTCTTCCTGACTATCCCTTGTTGTCCTGGACTGCTGATTCCTCTCTATCTACCAGTAGCCAACTGTGAGCATGAGCTGGGAGACCCTGGGGACCGTAATCTGGAGTCAGCTGCAGCAAAGCCCATCCTCCCCATCAGAGACCCTGGTGAAAACCTGCTGGCTCTTAGACTCTGCGCCCTGGGGAATCTCATGGTCTAGCTCCCAGTGTGATCTGTGTGGGTGCTCTATTGGAACTCCATCCGCAGCAGTCAGCTGAAGGGTGCACTACCTTAGCAGTGTGCTCCTGACCCAGACAGTTTGATCAGCCATGGACCCGACTGATGTGCTGCTACCCACAGATGAGCCATCGCAGGGCATAGTCTGCAGACTCGAAACCCAGAAATCTAATCAGACCCAAGTGATGCGATTCCTCCAGGATTTGACTTCCCACTTTGAACAGCTTCAGGCCTCCTTAGGACCCCCTGTTCCAGTCTACTGGTGGCCTACTCTCCGCCCAGATTTCAAAGACTAAGATTGAGGCTTGTCATTTCTGTGCCCAGTCTAAATCCTTCACACAAGCTCCTGCTGGTCTTCTCATGCCCTTGCCTATTCCTAAGGAGCTCAGGTCTCATATTGCCATGGACTTTATCACCAATCTTCTACCATCTGAGAATAATACGGTAATTTGGGTGGTAATCAATCGCTTCTCTAAGATGGCTCATTTTGTTCCTCTTCTGGGTTTCCCATCTGCTCCTGCTTTGGTTCCCATTTTTGTTTGAGAAATCTTCCTCCTCCATGGGGTTCCTTCCTATATTGTTTCTGACAGGGGTGTTCAATTTACATCTCGCTTTTGGCAAGCCTTTTGCAAATTCCTCAATATTGTCCTGGATTTTTCCTTTTTACCACCCTCAATCCAATGGACAGACTGAGAGGGTTAATCAGAAGTTAGAAGTCTTCCCTGCACTTCAGTCTCTGCTCATCATGATTGGTCCTCTCTACTCCTGTGGGCAGAATTATCTCACAATAATCATGTTAACATCAGTTCTCAGAGTTTATGGAAGACACCCTCAGCTCCCTCTTCCTTTGACCCGTTCTCTGGACATTCCAGCTTTGGCTATGGTACAAGAATCATTTGATTCTATTTTGGGTGACGTTTATGATTCCCTCCGGGCAGCTGCCTACAAATTCATAGCTTTTGCCAGCCATAAGCCACCTTCTCTACAGCCTGGAGACAAAGTCTGGCTTTCCACTAGGAACATCAAGCTCCGGGTTCCTTCTCTGAAATTTGCCCCAAGATTTATTGGCCCATACACTATCATTTCTAAGTTAAATCCAGCTTGTTTTCAACTTCAGATCCATAAAAGCCTCAAGATTTCAAAATCCTTTCATGTTTCCCTTCTGAAGCCTTTAGTCCTCAATAAGTTCTATTATCCTCTCCCCACCGCGATTTCGCTCTCTGAGGATAGTCAGGAGTATGAGATTAGTCAAATTCCCGGCTATATAAAGGCATTCTTCTGTACCTTGGAAAGGGTTTGGTCTTGAGGAAAGGTCTCGAATCCCTGCATCTGATGTCTTTGCACCTCATCTTTTGAGGAGGTTTCATTTGAGCTTTCCCTCCAAGCCTGAGCCCAAGTGGGGGAGGGGCGAGGCCTCGTAAGAGGGGGGGTACTGTCATGAATCTGTCATGAATCTGCAGTAATGGTTCATGCCAAGTCTGTCTGCTTACCTCTCTGCTTGTGTTCAGCTTAGAGACCGTGGACTTCTCACCTGTGTGCTTAAGTAATCGTTCCTCAGCAGGGCTCCACCCCAGTTTCTAACAAGAAACACTATTTAACCTTGTGGACTGCAAGCCAAGCCCTGACAATCAATATTAGTGTGTTAGGCTTCCTGTGTGGTGCTTGCTGGGAGATCCTGGAGGCTACAATCATAAAGTCAGCTACAGCGAAAGCTCCAAACTGGATGTCTCCCACCATTCTTCTTTCACAAATTATTAACAGACAATATGTTATATTGTTAATGGAGAGCATTTTTTACACTTTTTCCATACAATGCCCCTCTTCTCTGATTAATGGGATATATGGACATTTATTTTTAGACTGATTCTATGTACGACCCCCTATAAAGAATTACTATTCTGGTCATTTAGAGATATCTTTCTTTTATTTATTTTTATTTGTATTTTGTTTGTTGTCTTTTTTTGACTTTGGTGTCTGTCATGAATCTGCAGTAATGATTCATGCCCTTTCTGTCTGCTTGTGTTCAGCTTGGAGACCATGAGCTTCTCACCTGTGTACTTAAGTAATCTTCCCTCAGCAGGGCACCACCCCAGCTTCTAACAGGAAACACTATTTAATCTTGTGCACTGCAAGCCAAGCCTTGACAATAAATATTAGTGTGTTAGGCTTCCTGTGTGGTTCTTGCCGTGTGCGCTGTCTGTTTCCATACACCGAGCTTGGCTTGTTCTCTTAACATAGTCTGCAGACTCGACCTGACAGTAATACTGCAAGGTATAGTTGAACATGGTCTATTACATACACTTCCTGATCATGTTATTACTTCTAGACATGTTTTGCTTTGCTATTTCTATTAGAAAGGGTATGTTTGTGATGCCATTTTATAATACCTTTTTATATATGTATATTGTATACCTTTTGTATGCTGCTGCCTAAATAAATAGTTTGTAAAAAAATAAAGATAAAAATACTCAATGTTGAATGAGGTTTAGGCTCCATCGGACATTTTCCATCAGAATTTCCGTGGCACAAAATTTGAGATTTGAGATCTTTTTTTTTGTTGTCGGAAATTCAGATCGTGTGTACACAATTCCGACACACAAAGTTCCACGCATGCTCGGAATCAAGCAGAAGAGCCGCACTGGCTATTGAACTTCATTTTTCTCGGCTCGTCGTACGTGTTGTACGCCACCGCATTCTTGACGTTCGCAATTTCCGACCAACTTTGTGTGACCGTGAGTATGCAAGACAAGTTTGAGCCAACATCCATCAGACAAAAACCATGGATTTTGTTGTCAGAATGTCCGATCAATGTCCCAATCATGTGTACGGGGCATTATACTCTAAAAGACTACAAACACCTTGGTGCAGCTTATAAAAAAAAAATCTGCTTGCTGCATCTTTGGTGCATTTTCTAGTGCAGTAAAATTTTTACTGCATTACAATTTACAGCAATACTTCTGCATAAATAATGCAAACATTTGAATGAAGGATAATAGATTGTAAATTCCTTCACCTTCTTTATTTATTCCTAAAACCTTAATGTTCCAAAAGGTCTTTCAGCATCCATGTATTTCGGTATACCCTGTAAAGTTATCCCACCTTCTATATTTTTCATTATACCCTAATAGACTGTAAGCTTTTCCATCTCCTATTTCTCTACCTTATAGCCTAATATGAGTCTTCCACCATTTGTATCCTACCTTATACATAGAGGTGCCACCTCATCCCTTTAAACCCAAACACATATGAATTACACAGGTTCTGAGGCTAATTTATTTCAGATAAGTCACCAAATGAGTTTAATTGCCACCTTAATCAGCCAAAGAACCTGTGTAATTCATTTGCGTTCAGTTTTAAAGGGATGAGGTGGCAACCCTACTTATACATTCTTCCACCTTCTGTATCCTCCCTTAGACACTGTTCCTCCTTCTGTATCCCTCTGTTATATCCTAATACGTCTCTACATCCTTCTGTAGGCCCCTTATACCTGTATAGACCGCAAGATCCTTCACGTTCCTTTCCACCTTTTTCTAGCGGACTGTAAGCTTCTCCTCTTTCTGTGCCCTGCTTTATATCCTAATAAACTGTAAACTATTGCACCTTCTATATCCCTTTCTTTTACCCAAATATGGCTCTTTCACCTACTGTATCCTCCTATATACCACGTTCTACGTTGGAACGACAGTGCAAACTCTGTAACCACCTATTTGCTATATTTTCAGTAAAAGTATTCCTGTTTAAGAGTACAAGTGTGGGGTTTACTGTCTTTCCCCACCAGGTGGAGCCAGAGGATCCTGAGGGATAGACCCAGATACATTATACTGTTTACACTTTACTGTATTATTATTGCACCACAGCTGTGCCAAGGGGACAGAGTCATTCAGAAGGGGGGCTTCTCAGTAGAGTACAGGCCCAATTTAAATCAGCAGCTCCTCCGGGGGGGTCAGTGCTACACCTATTAGCCTTGAAAATTCAGAGAATTCATTTTCAAAATTCACAGCATAATGACCTCAAAGGGGTTTACATTAACCTCCCTGGTGGTATGATTATTTCAGATTTTAGGTACTAAAAGCGGTACAATTATTTTGCATGAAAATTTGGCGTTTTATATTGTAGTCCTGTAATTCTTAGGAATAACTCACTTAAATCTGTCCAAAACATCCCGGGTATGATAAAGTTTGAAAAATGAAATCATAAATTATAATATAATAAATAACTATAAATAATTATTCCAAATAATAATATAACAATAATAAAAAATATTTAATAATGTAATCAAATCAAAAACACTGAAATTTGCTCAGTTTGCAGAATTGTCACTGGCATTACTTTTCAGTATTTGATGACGGATCTCCCCACAAATCTCTATTGCTCAATTCTGCGAGTGATTCTAATTTATTATCACTGTTTTCTAGCTGGTCTAAAACTACTTTTGATGTAAAGGGACAGTTTTGGTTGCTATGGACAATCTCCAGTTTCCAGGCAGAAAGAACAGTTTTTATATTATAAAACTGCATGCGGGGCACTGGGTAGACCAGTAGGGACAAAGGGGATGTGAAATAATTACATACAGCACTGTAATCTGTAAGATTACATTATACTGTATGTAATGTGTGTGTTTTACTTTTTGAATTTGGCGCCGTTCTCTGCCCCCGTGCGTCGCAAAGCTCGCAGGGAACAGAGCTTGGCGATGTGATAGATCGAGCGGAGGAAGGCTCGCTCATACAGTGGGGGGGACATCGCTGGATCCAGGGGATAAGGTAAGTAAGCTCTTCCTGGATCCAATGATGCGTTTCCGAGTCTGGCTTGGCGTTACCGCTAATGGTACAAAATTTTTACCCTGAGCCAGACTCTGGAATACCGCCAGCGGAGTTAAGGTTCGAAATTTGCAGATATTTGAATACATTCCCCGAATGAATCCTGTGAATCGAACCCAATGAAATTCACCATCCCAACTTAAAGTGGGGTTGCACAAAAAAATAAATAAATCATTAATATTCCTAAAAAAATGAAACAAAAAATTTGGATTTTTTTTTTTTTTTACTCACCTCTAAATAGCTGTTTCTAGGGGTTTCCTCGTAGTCTGCCTCCTTCGGTGCCTGGACTGGTGACATCACTTCCCCTCAGCACAGGAAGGGCTCAGCTCTGCCCCCTCCCTCCTGTCAATTATCTGGGACATGTGAGAGGTCCCAGATGATTGCGCAGCCACTCGCGGTGCACGGCGCCGCTCGTGCATGCGCAGTGGGTGTTCGGCTGTGAAGCCACAGCCGGACGCCCACAGTTACAATCCCGGCCCCACCGAATGGAGGTGGGGGACAAGCGGGGCTTCGATTCCCCCGCATCGCTGGACCCCGGGACAGGTAAGTGTCCGACTATTAAAAGTCAGCAGCTGCAGTATTTGTAGCTGCTGACTTTTATTATTATTTTTTTTTTTTAAATGGGCACAACACAACACAAAAAATAATAACTTTCTCATTTTTTCTAGATGAATTGTTCTTATAATATACTATTATATGTAAAAAGAGTTTATTTGAATGGACCATAGCTCTCTTTCTCTGTATCAATGTCAGTAACAAAGAAGAGACAACTCTATATACAATTACCCAATATTTGTGTTTTTGTTAAATAAATGTCATAAATCAAGTACACTCAAGATTTAAGCACATTCAATTTAACCAAAGAAAAAACTCAATATGAACCTGTAAGACTGTTTTAGCTTTTCCTAGAAGATATTCCATCAAAAGAATCTCTAGTAGATGCTCAAATTGAAATGGAACCAATGAAGAGTGTGTTTGTACTCACTCTTTGAATTATAAAACAACAATAACATCTATTTATCAGCTAACAAACATAGCAACGGAACAAAAAGAGCAAGATGAACATTGACGTCGATGGTCATTTAATTTCCTAGAACAGAGTGAGAACATTACTTCATAGAAGCTAAGAGCAACAATAGTGTGCAACAAATACGATGAAAGACAAATTAGAAAATTCAGAATTTGCTAAATCGTATCTGTCCCAAAACACCGTAATTATATCATACAATTTCCCCCCCCCTTTTTTTTTTTAACTTTAGGTCTTTTAGATATTGTGCTCAAACTAGTAGGATAAGCAGCACATATAAAGAGACAGTACACAATATTTTAGGGGTTGTTTTTATTTATTTATTTTAGGACAGCAATAAACACCAATAAATGCATGTAAAGTGCAACATTTTACACAATGAAAAAAAAAAACCTCAAAAAACGTTTAAATCCAACAAAAGCTTTAAAGAACTAAAACTATTTCAGACCATCATATTTTAACCTCCCCAATGGACTCCGATGCATTTTACCATTTTGCAAAAAAGTGGTACATTTTTCCAAAAGCTAATATTACTCATGCCTGGCTTAGAATAATAGCAGACCATTTACACTTCAAGAAATGTTGATCGTTTTACCAAAATTTGACAGCTCACAGCTAAATTTTACAGCTCCCTTGTTGATTGCTAAATACTGGCAGCTGACTATGTTATAGCAACCAATGTCTCATGCCAGGTCCCTTTCAGCTGCGGGCTGGGGGATTACTTGTCCCGAAGCTGAATGTAAACAAAGGAGCCATGGATGTTGGCTGAAGTCATTGACCAAATTTGGCCATGGCTTGTCATTTAACCACTTTAATACAAGGCACTTTCACCCTCTTCCAGCCCAGGCCAAAATCAGTTTTCAGTGCTGTCACACTTTTAATGGCAATTCAATTTTATTTCTTTAGATTCTCTTATAAAATGTTGCAAATACGTGATTTTTCTTCTTCACTGATGGGCCATGATAGGCTGCACTGATGAGCACCGATGATGCTGCACTAATAGGCACTGATGATGCTGCACTGATGGGCACTGATGAGGCTGTACTTATGGGCACTGATCTGGCTGAAATTTTAGGCACTGATGAGGCTGCACTGATGTGCAATGATGAACATTGATGAGGTTGCACTGATGTGCACTGGACACTGATGAGGCTGCACTGACAGGAGGCACTGATGGGTGACTCTGATGGGCACTAAAAGTTAGCATTGATGGGTACTGATAGGCAGCACTGATGAGAACTGATAAGCTGCACAAATGGACACTAAAAAGCTGCAATGATGGGCATTGATTTGCACAGATGGGGCTGCCCTGATTATGTAAAGAATGTACTAAGAGCCTTGCTAGTTATCGCCTCTCCTTTCCTCACACAGACACCGCGCGTGAGAAAAAGGACTGCCGATAAATGGCAAGTCTGTTTACATGTGATCAGTTGTGGTTGGACACAGCTGGGAAAGGGACACTTTTATTGGTCCTTTTCTACGATCTGTGATCTGCTGTGTCCAAAGGATACAGCAGTCACAGAGCATGCCCCAGGGGGAGCAGGGGGTGGGGTTCTGGGAGGACATATATGGACTCCCTCCCAAAACTAGAGAGCCACGCTGTAGCCATCTTTCGGCTATAGCGTGGTACTAAAGTGGTTAAGACAAGAATCTGTTGGAAGATCATTGGAGCAGATCATTGTTTTTAATGATATCACAGATTGTTTCTTCTAGTCGATTTCTATCCATAGGAAACTTGTTATTTATCAACAGTTGTCTATGTATTAAGAGATCCCTTTAAGAAATACATGTAAAGCTGTATACTTGTTTGTCTTATCACCTGCTCTTAAAAAGACCCAATCGCCAGGCCTAACATTTTTCTCATAAAATCAGTGTACAAGCTAAAGAAGTTTTCTAGCAGGCTTTCGTTTCAGAAGAGATATAGAGGTTGATTTAATAAAGGCAAACCAGCTGTTCACTGTGCAAAGGAATCTTCAATGTGTGAAGAAAATTTTCCTTTAGCTTAGTGAATTTGGTGAAATTCACTTTGCATCGAAAATGGTTATAGAGGCTGAAAGCCTATGCATTAAGATAAAAAAACCTTCAATGTGCAGCACCCCCCCCCCCCCCCCCAATACTTACCCAAGACCCATCTTAATCCAAAAACAATGCACGAGAGCCTCAGCTGTCCTGAAATTTCCCTCCTGATTGGCTGAGACAGCAGCAGGTGCCATTGGCTTTGGCTGCTGTCAATAAAAGTTAGTGGGCCAATGAGAAGAGAGGGGGTGGGATTGAGCCGTGGTTCAGTTTCTGAATGTTCACACAGGGCAGCGTCTCAGCTCGGGAGCCCTCATAGCAAGCTGCTTGCTGTGGGGGCAGTCGGCAGGAGGGAGGGGCCAGGAGCACCGACACTGGACCTGAGAAAAGAAGGATCTGGGCTGCTCTGTGCAAAACCACTGCACAGAGCAGGTAAGTATGGCATGTTTGTTATTTTTAAACAAGAAAAAGCCTTTAAAGTGATTGTAAAGTCTCGTTTTGTTTTTCTTAAATAACAAACATGTTATACTAATACCTACTCTTTGCAGTTAGTTTTGCACAGAGCAGCCCAGATCTTCCTCTTCTCAGGACCCTCTTTGCTGCTCCTGACCCTCCCTCCTGTTGAGTGCCCCCACAGCAAGCTTGCTATGGGGGCCCCCGAGCGAGTCACAGCTCCGTGTGTCCATTCAGACCTGACCCTCTCTCCCCTGATTGGCTAGGGCCGCGTACACACGGGCGGACTGTTCGCCCAACTTTGTCCGCTGAACAGTGTTTGGGCGGACAGTCCGCTCGTGTGTGGGCTTTCAGCGGACAGTTTCAGCGGACAGTTTGACGGACAAGGTTTTTCGGAATTTCCGAAAAACTGTCCGCTGAAACCTTGTTTCAGCGAACAGTCCGCTCGTGTGTAGGCTTGTTCGTCAAACAAAGTTGCGCGCATGCTCAGAAAGGATTTTCACGCCGAAAGCTATAATGCAGTGTATAGGACGTCGTATTTTTCGTCCCGTCGTACGTGCCGTTCACGTCATCGCGCACGGTTTCAGCAAACTGTTCGTCCGTCGTGTGTGGCCATGTCCGTCCATGCTAAGTTTGAGCGGACTGTTTGCCGAAACTGTTTGACGGACAAAGTTGGGCGAACAGTCCGCGCGTGTGTACGCGACCTAACTGACTTTAATTGACAGCCGTAGGAGCCAATGGTGCTGCTGCTGTGTCCCAGTCAATCAGGAGGAGAGTCTTGGATGGCTAAGACACTCGTGGACATTGCTGGAGAGAGATGGGTCTCAGGTAATTAATTAGGGGGTGCTGGGAAGGTTGCTACACACAGAAGGTTTTTTATCTTAATGCATTGAATGCATTAAGATAAAAAAAACCTTCTGCCTTTACAACTCCTTTAACCACTTCAGCCCCGGAAGATCTTATCCCCTTCCTGACCAGAGCACTTTTTGCGATTTGGCACTGCGTAATTTTAACTGACAATTGCACGGTCATGCAGCAGTACACCAAAACAAAATTGATGTCCTTTTTTCACACAACTAGAGCTTTCTTTTGGTGGTATTTGATCACCTCTGTGTTTTTTATTTTTTGCGCTACATACAAAAAAAGAGCGACAAAAAAAAGCAATATTTTTTACTATAATAAATATCCCCCAAAAATATATTAAAAAAAAACAAAAAATTTCATCAGTTTAGGCCAATATGTATTCTTCTACATATTTTTGGTAAAAAAATTGCAATAAGCATATATTGATTGATTTGCGCAAAAGTTATAGCGCCTGCAAAATATGGGATAGTTTTATGTCATTTTTATTATTCATGTTTTTTTTTATTAGTGATGGCGGCGATCTGCAATTTTTATCATGACTGTGACATTATGGTGGACACATCGGACACTTTTGACACTATTTTGGGACCATTCACATTTATACAGTGATCTGTGCTATAAAAATGCACTGATTACTGAGTAAATGGCACTGGCCAGGAAGGGGATAAACACAAGGGGGCGATCAAGGGGTTAAGTGTGTCCTAGGGAGTGGTTCTAACTGTGGGGTGGATAGGCTACCACTGACATGACAACGATCACTGCTCTCGATGACAGCAGTAGATCCCTGTCATGTCAACAGGCAGAATGGGATAATGTCTTGTTTATATAGCCATCTCTCTGTTCTAGCAAACTGAACACTCTATTTGCCGTTAGTAGATCAACCACATAGTGTGCCTGCAGTAAAAAGCATTCCTGCTAGCAATTTTTATTTTTTATATAAGGTTCCACTTAAATGAAAATATAGCTTCTCCAAGATGTTTACTGTATGATTTGCCCAGTGTCATACATCCTCAGTCTAGAAATCTTCTGATTCCTGCTATATGCATGTACAAGCTGCATCCTCTAGTTACCCCAATGAAAAGTCAATCTACCATTGAAGGGGCTTTTCTTTGAAGTGAGCAGAAAATGTGCCATGCATGTATGGGTAGAATACACATCACACTGCATAGGTATCATGTGTTATGATCTAAAAAAACAGAAGCTGTGTAACACCAATGGTGTCTTCTCGAACGAAAGTATGAACTAGTATTAAAGAGAGGAAGGCAGAAGCATAAAACATTCTATAAGCCTAATGCCCCATAAACACGGTCGGAAATTCAGACGGAAAAAGTCCAATCGGATTATGTTGTTGGAAAATCCGACCGTGTGAGGGCTCTATCAGACTTTTTCCGTCGGAATTTTCTAAGGAAAAAATTTGAGAGCTGGATCTAATATTTTCCGACAACAAAATCCGATCTGACTTTTTCCGATCGCGTGTAGAGAATTCCGATGCACAAAGTGGCACGCATGCTCAGAAAAAAATTGGAGACAAAAGCTATTGGCTACTGGCCTCTACGTAGTCCCGTCATACGTTTTGTACGTCACCACATTCCGAATGATGGGATTTTCCAAAAACTTTGTGTCACCGTGTGTATGCAGCACCAGTTTCGGCCAAAATCTGTTGGAAAAATGTGGATGGATTTTGTGGTGGGAATGTCCTACCATGTGTATGGGGCATTAGTCACCCCAGCTAAACACTTTGAAAAGCAAAAAAGAAGCTTTTCCTCTGGAGAGTAACTTAGGGTTGCCACCTTTTCTTCAAGCCAAACCCGAACACTTTTGCCGCACACACCAAATTTTTATTTTTAAGGAGGAACGCTGTGGACTCTGGTGTAAAAGGGAACTCTGATATAAGGGGGTTTCTGCTCACCAAACCTCCCATTTACATCAGAGTTCTCAGCATCCCCCCTAAATTAAGAGTCCACAGGGTCCCCCATACATCTGAGTCCCCCTTACCTTAGTGTACTCACTTGCTTGGCGGAAGGAGAGAGAAGGAAGGGAGGGGGGGAAACTTCAGACAGACATTTGATGGTGAGCTAACTCACCCGAGGATGGAGGCTCAGGTATCAACACCTTTCATCGGCGATGTATCTGCTGGTTGCAGAGCTTCAAATTTCCAGCTCGCACATCCCTTTCCTGAGGCACAGAACACAGAATGCATTCCAACAGGATTGGAGTGTAGGAAGGCAGACAGAGGAGTAGGGGTGGGAGGAGGAGGAGCAGATCAAGCCCTCTCCTGTGCATGTATGGGCCCATGTACACACCTATGCACTCTGCAGTTGTGGTACTTAGTTACTTGGGGAGCCACAATCTATTCTTAATATTGTGTCCGGGTTTCAGGTGGTCTGAAACCCGGACATATGATTCAAAACCCAGACTGTCCGATTTAATCCCAGATGGGTGGCAACCCTAGAGTAACTACATATACTTTTCAATATTCTCTTATGACTTTTCAACAGTAGCATATCTTTGACCATCCACTGACCTAGAATTTCTAGAAGCTGTTTTACCTGCCATACAATTTTTTAATTCTGTTTAACCACTTGCTGACCGCCGCACGACGATGTACATCCTATTTTTGAAGAGGGATATCTCGGTAACGGCAGCAGCTGCTGCCACAACCGAGATATCCATCTCTTCAGGCGGCGGTCGCCTGTCCAATAACGGTGGTCTCCGCGGCGGATTCGCCGCGAGATCCCCGCTATTGGCGGCGGGAGAGGTGCCACCCCCCCTCCCGCCGCCCTCCCGCACCTTCCGCCGCTTACCGGAGCCGTCGGTAGCGGCGGAGGCGATCGGGTCCTTTCATCTGCTGGGCATAGAGACAAGTGAGGCTAAGATGGCCCCCACTCGTCTCTATACCATAGGAGGGCGGAAGCGACGTCAAAACATCACTTCCGCCCATACCTCTTAAAGGTATATTTTTTTTAAATGTCAGATTTATTTATTTTTTTTTTTTTTTGCATTTTAGCCCAAATATGAGATCTGAGGACTTTTTGACCCTAGATCTCATATTTAAGAGGACCTGTCATACTTTTTTCTATTACAAGGGATGTTTACATTCCTTGTAATAGGAATAAAAGTGATCCATTTTTTTTTTTAAAACAGTGTAAAAATAAATAAAATCAATTAAAATAAATAAGATTTTTTTTTTAAAAAAACACCCCGTCACGACGAGCTTGCGCACAGAAGCGAGCGCATACGTGAGTAGCGCCCACATATGAAAACGGTGGTCAAACCACACATGTGAGGTATCACCACGATCGGTAGAGCGAGAGCAATAATTCTAGCCCTAGACCTCCTCTGTAACGCAAAAAATGCAACCTGTAGAATTTTTTAAATGTCGCTTATGGAGATTTTTGAGGCTAAAAGTTTGACGCCATTCCACGAGCGGGCACAATTTTGAAGCGTGACATGTTGGGTATCAATTTACTCGGCGTACCATTATCTTTCACAATATAAAAATTTTTTATTGTTGTCTTATTTTTTATTCAAAAAAGTGAATTTTTTCAAAAAAAAGTGCGCTTGTAAGACCGCTGCGCAAATACGGTGTGAAAAAAAGTATTTCAATGACCGCCATTTTATTCTCTAGGGTGTTAGAAAAAAAACAATATAAAATGTTTGGGGGTTCTAAGTAATTTTCTAGCAAAAAAAACTGTTTTAAACATGTAAACACCAAGTCTGAAAAAGAGGCCTGGTCCTTAAGTGGTTAAACCAGTTTTCTTATTCAAACACTCCTGCCAGACACTAGATAACACTCTGACTATTTACTTTTCGCCACTGCAGTTAAAGCATCACTGCTTGGTCAAGGCAAATAACATTGGGTGTTCACCGAACAGCGAACATTATGCAGTGTTCGCGGCAAATTTGAAAGCAGCGGAACACCGCTAAAGTCTATGGGACATTAACATGAAATATGGAAAGTTCTAATTTTAAAGGCTTATATGCAATTTATTGCCCAGGTCCTGCCGCAGGGGACATGTATTAATGCAAAAAAAAGTTTTAAAAGTGGTAGTTTTTTCGGGAGCAGTGATTTTAATAATGCTTAATGTGAAACAATAAAAATTAAATATTCCTTTAAATATCATGCCTGGTGGGTGTCTATAGTATGCCTGTAAAGTGGTACAGTTTTCCAGTGTTTAGAATAGTACCACAGCAAAATGTAATTTCTAAAGGAAAAAAAGTCATTTAAAACTGATTGTGGCTCTAATGAATTGTCGGGTCTCGGCAATATATATAACACTCATTGAAAAAAGCGGCATGGGTTTCCCCCTCCCAAGTCCATTACCAGGCCCTTTGGGTCTGTTATGAATATAAAGGGGAACCCCGTACCAAAAATGTAAAAAAAATTGCGTGGGGGTCCCCCCAAAATCCATACCAGACCCTTCGGCTCTGGATTTTAAGGGGAACCCTGCGCCAAAATAAAACAAATGTCATAGGGCCCACCCAAAATCCATACCAGACCCTTATCCGAGCATGCAAACTGGCAGACTGCAGGAAAAGAGGGGGGGCGAGAGAGGGCCCCCCTCCTGAACCGTACCAGGCCACATGCCCTCAACATGGGAAGGGTGCTTTGAAGTAGCCCCCCAAAGCACCTTGTCCTCATGTTGATGGGGACAAGGGCCTCATCCCCACAACCCTTGCCCGGTGGTTGTGGGGGTCTGCGGGCGGGGGGCTTATCGGAATCTGGAAGCCCCCTTTAACAAGGGGACACCCAGATCCCCGAGTCCCTCCCATGTGAAATGGTAATGGATACACTGTACCCCTACCATTTCATTAAAAAAAAAGTGTAAAAAAAGTGTCAAAAAAAAAAGACAGGAGATACTTTGGGACAAGTCCTTTATTAGAAAAAAAAATAAAAAAATGTCCTACGACGCAGATCCATCTCACGCCACCGCCGATCAGAAAAAAGAAAGAAAAAGCTGCAACAGCTCCGCCTCCATGCGAGGCTCCTGCCGAGTGACACTTCTTCTCGGGGACAGCTATTATATAGCTGAGGGCGGGCCACTATTTGATGTCAGAGGAAGGCTGGGTCACCCGTTTATGTCCCTCCAGCTATATATCAGCTGTCTATGAGAATATTTGCTTTTTAATTAGTTAACCATAATAAGTTACAGTATATCCCAGAGGATAAAGGTCATGTACACTTTTACTTAATAATACACAAACAAGAATCCTTTTTCCTTTAAGGGAAAGTCATTACTGCTTAGTGATTACACTTGTGAACAGCGTGAGCTCAACATTTGTAAATTAGATTTAAAGATTGACTATATTTATAATCTTAACATATTCGGTAACATGCATTTCCTTACTGTGCTCCACGTTTTTTTTTTATTTATAGTCTTCATTAGGGTTGCACCGATACCAATACTATGCATTTGCACGAGTACTTCTACTTACTCCGATATTTAAAACCAATACCTTTGTGGTGCCTTGTAATAGTGACCTCAACCTGGGTTCACACAGGAGCCGTGCGGGAAACTGCATGTGATTCAGACAGGAATCGCACCACATTTCTGTTCAAATCACATGCAATTCTTTGCAGCGCAATTTGAGCCTATTCATTTTGTTTGGGCTCCAATCGCGCTGCAAAGGTGTATTTGGAATCGGCGAGTAATTGAGTTCAAGTATCGATACACGTACTTGCCAGTAAAAAAACAGGTATCTGTGCATCCCTCGTTTTTATACTGACTTTCATAAGGAAACAGATAATGATGTGTATAGCCATAAAAAAATTACATTATTAGTGGTATGTCTTGGTAAGGCCACTTACACACTGGGGCTGTGGGGGTGGTAGCAGTAAACCTCTGCTAGTTTTAGTGGTGCTTTACTGCTGCTATACCAGTGCTTTTGGCCTCCAACGTGATTCTTTTAACCCCCGCTAGCGGCTGAATAAAGCGTTAAAAGCACCCATGTTTCGGTGTTGCCGAATCGCTTTACAGGCACTTTGGCAGCGCTGCCTATTCATTTCAAGGGGCAGGGGTGGTGGAGGAGTGCTGTATTCACCGCCCCAAAGATGCTCCTCTTTTTTCCCGTCCTGCAAGTGCACTGCCCAAGTCTAAAAGCACTCCGACTTTCACACTGGGGTGGCATGAGAGGCGCTTTACAGGTGCTATTTTTAGCGGAAAAATGCCTGTAAAAGCGCCTCAGTGTGAAAGGGGTCTTACAGTTTTGTTTTATATACAACGTATATACATGTACTTTATATTTAACATAAACGTAACAGTTTATACATTATTGTGTTCTTAAGGGAATATGCATAAACATGAAAAAATAAAAAATAATAATAATTGTAACTCTATTTTAACCCCCTTTTTTTTTTTCAATGTGACAGGTCTACGTTGCCAAGAATAAATATTATCAAAGCCAACAAAAAATCAAGGAAAAATGAAGATGGAGACAACCACAGAAATTGTAAAACAAAGCATAGGTCATCCAAATATGTCATCCCTCACTTCTAATTATACGAAGTGTATGAACATCAATATTCCCGAAGAAATTTTCTTTACTATCTCAGCAGTTGGAATTCTGGAAAATGTTCTTGTCCTTGTTGCTGTGATTAAAAACAAAAACCTTCACTTACCCATGTATTTTTTTATTTGTAGCTTAGCTGTTTCCGATATCCTAGCAAGTCTTTATAAAATTCTAGAGAGCATCATGATGATTCTGGTCAGAGTTGGTCATCTACAAAAAAAAGGTCTATTCGAGCAAAAGATGGATGATGTTATGGACTGGTTTTTTGTATTGTCACTACTTGGATCAATATTCAGTCTATCTGCTATTGCAGTAGATCGATACATAACTATCTTTTACTCCCTTCGTTACCACAATATAATGACTCTTAGAAGAGCTTGGATCATCTTGGCCACAATCTGGACATTTTGTGGTTTATGTGGAATAGGTATACTTATCAATTTCCATGATACAGTAACAATATTGCTTTTTACTGTAATGTTCGTTCTGTTGTTAGTGTTTATGGTATGTCTTTATATCCATATGTTCCTTTTAGCTCAGTCGCATGCCAAAAAAATTGCTTCACTCTCCGGTCAATGGAATTCAGTGCAACAAAGGACAAACATGAAAGGAGCAATTACACTGACCATTTTACTGGGAGTATTCATTTGTTGTTGGTCTCCATTTTTTGTTCACCTTCTTTTATTCTCATTTTGCCCAAACAATCCTTATTGCGCTTGTTACATGTCAACTGTGTATATAAATTGCACCCTTATTTTGTGCAATTCTGTCATTGACCCATTAATTTATGCATTTCGGAGTCCAGAGTTGCAAAGCACATTCAAGAAAATGCTGTGTTGTTGAGTGTTTTGAAGGCTGCAAAGATGTCAACAGGGAAGATAGAACTTAAAGGAATTGGAACACCTGGAACAGTATAATTAACTTACACGTGTCAAGAGATATAATTATTATGCAGCTTATAAATGTCACTGTAACATTAACTAGATATGTACAAGTAAAACAAGCAAACTAAATGTCAATTTATGAAAAACATTTCACAAATATATATTTAATGGAATGCTGAATAAACAAAGAGCATGTAGACATGTTTTATTCTTCTCTATTTTAGCTAGGTTTTGTCAGTTGTTTTGCCGATTTTTGCACAATTGTTTTCATTATTGGTTAAATCCTGTACCAGATGTTAATTGCTTTCTGTGTCCCTGTTGGAGAGATCTACCATGCTTTCTGTCACAGTGACCATCGCATTATGACTGTAAGTTAAACTTCTCTTTTCCCCTTTCTAGACAATGCAGCTGAAAACAGGATCAGGTGATTGATGTGTCAGGTCAACCATCTAAGGATAGTTTAAAGTGGTTATAAAGGCTGAAGGTTTTTTTTTTTTTTTACCTTAATGCAATCTATTACGGTAAAAAACCTTCTGCATGCAATCAACCCCCCACCCCCCTCATACTTAAATGAGCCTGATATCGATCCGGCGCTGTGCACAAGAGCAAAGGCTCTCTCCCTCCTTATTGGCTCAGAGTTGCTGTCAATCATAGCCAGTGACAAAGGAGTGGGGGCAAGGCCAAGCCACACTCTGCGTCTATGGACAGCTTGGAGATCATCTACACTAGTGCCCCCATTACAAGCGGCTTTCTATGGTGGCCATTCAGTGGGGGTGAGGAGCCGGGAGCCTGATGCGGCACCACAGAAGAGGAGAATCGTGGCTATTCTGTGAAAAAAACATTGGGCGGGTGAGTATAACATAATTGTTATTTTAAAAAATAAATTTGATCCTTAGATCCTCTGTTTGGAATCACACAAAAATAAAAAATGTATTAACCGTTTCCCGACCGCCCGCCGGCGGCAGAATGGCTCCCCTGCGCAAATCGCTGTAGCTGTACGGCGGCCGTTTTAAGGGGTATAGGGGGCGCGCTTGCGCCCGCCGCAGCACTGAGGAGCCAGTGCACGTGCCCGGCAGCCGCGATGTCCGCCTGGCACACACGATCACTCCTGACAGAGCCAGAACTAGGATCTGTCAAGAGTAAACACACAAATCCACCTTCTGACAGGGGAGAGGAGACAAATCGTGTGTTCCTAGTATATAGGAACACCGATCAGTCTCCTCCCCCAGGCAGTCCCACCCTCCACAGTTAGAACACACTGAAGGAACACATTTAACCCCTTGATCGCCCCATAGTGTTAACCTCTTCCCTGCCAGTGACATTTATACCATAATCAGTGGCTATTTATAGCTCTGATCGCTGTATAAATGTCAGTAGTCCCCAAAAAGTGTCAAAAGTGTCTGATCTATCCGCTGCAATGTCACAGTCCCAATAAAAATTGCAGATCGCCACCATTTCTAGTAAAAAACAATAATAATAAAAATGCCATAAATCTATCCCCTATTTTGTAGATGCTATAACTTTTGCACAAACCAATCATTATATGCTTATTGCGATTTTTATTACCAAAAATATGTAGAAGATTACATATCGGCCTAAACTGAGGAAACAATTCGTGTTTTTTTTTTTAATTGGGAATATTTATTATAGCAAAAAGTAAAAAATATTGTGCTTTTTTCAAAATTGGCACTTTTTTTTATTTATAGCACAAAAAATAAAAGTCGCAGAGATGATCAAATACCACCAAAAGAGAGCTCTATTTGTGGGGAAAAAATGACATCAATTTTGTCAGCATGAATGAAAGTAAAAAGCCTTCAGCCTTTACAACCACTTTAAGTTATTACCCTTTCTCACATATTACCTTTATCAAAATAAGAAAAAACGATTTGAACTCTGCAAGAAGAAGTTGAAATTTAATGTTGCCTTATTAAAAGTAAGTTGAAAATATGTACCTGTTTATCCTACATAATCATATTTTCATAAAATGTTATTTATTTTTCAGTGCTTTACTTTGACTTTTAAAATGAATTCTACCTTAAAACCATTTTTGATTTCCATTAGTGTACACTTTGAGGCACAATCCATTATATAGTATTAGCCATGTTTATCAATACACAATAGCATTGCTTAGAATTTAAAAGTGGTCAATGTAATGTGTAGGTTGATGTAATATAGATGAATGATGCTGGAATTTTCCATTAAATATTTGAACCTCAATGTGTTTGTTGCTCATGCAAACTAGCTAGAGACATTATAAAACGTAATCTTTTTTTTATATATTTATATAGGCAAAGTGTGTGCATTACTTGTTGGTAGACAAATAAAAGAAATGAGAAATGTGGTAGATGGAGCAACAGTTGTGTTTGTAAAAAGTGAAATGTGGCTGTCATTTTATATTTAGAATAGACTGGGATAGAGTTATAACCACTTAACAACCGGCCCATAGCCGAATGACGGCTACAGGGCGGTTCTTCCCAGAATTCCGCTCTCGCGCGCCCCCTGGGGCACGCACTCGAGAGCATCCGTGATCCGTGGCATCACGAATCGTGGTAAACGGCAGCTCATCGCGGCCGTTTACCATGTGATCGCTCCGTCAAATGACGGAGTGATCACTTGTAAACAAACCGGCGTCCGGTTCCTCCCTCCCCCTCTCTGTACCAATCGGTACAGCGGAGGGGGAAGAGATCGGTGTCAGCAGCACTGTGGGCTGCATCTGCAGTGCCCACATCGCTGCTCACCGAAAATTAACCCCTCAATTCCCTGCCAATACTCTGCAATCCCCTGCAATGCCAGTTAATACTCTGCAATACTCTGCAACACTCTGCAATACTCTGCAATACCCTGCCATTAATCTGCAATACTCTGCAATACCCTTCAATACTCTGCAATACCCTGCCATTACTCTGCAATACCCTTCAATACTCTGCAATACCCTGCAACACTCTGCAATACCCTGCAACACTCTGCAATACCCTGCCATTACTCTGCAATACCCTGCAACACTCTGCAATACCCTGCAACTCTGCAATACCCTGCAATGCTCTGCAACACCCGCCAATACCCTGCAACACTCTGCAATGCTCTGCAACACCCGCCAATACCCTGCAACACTCTGCAATGCTCTGCAACACCCGCCAATACCCTGCAACACTCTGCAATGCTCTGCAACACCCGCAAATACCCTGCAACACTCTGCAGTGTTCTGCAACACCCGCCAATACCCTGCAACACTCTGCAATGCTCTGCATCACCCGCCAATACCCTGCTGCTCTGCAACGCAATACTCTGCAACGCCAACGCCATACTCTGAGATACCCAGCCATACTCTGAGATACCCAGCCATACTCTGAGATACCCAGCCATACCTAGCCATAGTCGGTGATACCCTGCAATACCCAGCCATAGACATCCCCCCCCCTCCCGCCGCCCTCCGGTGCTTCTACCGACTCGCCAATACGATTAAAGCCAGAATCTTTTTTTTTTTTTTTCAGGCTTGTCATGCCATATTCCTATTACAAGGGATGTTTACATTCCTTGTAATAGGAATAAAAGTGATCAAAAAATTTATTTTTGGGGAAAAAAATGGCAAACTAAAATAAATAAAGTAAAATGAACAATAAAAAAATAAATACATTTTTAAAGCGCCCCTGTCCCCATGTGCTCGCATGCAGAAGTGAACGCATACGTAAGTCCCGCCCACATATGAAAACGGTGTTCAAACCACACATGTTTGGTATCGCTCTGAACGTTAGAGCGAGAGCAATAATTCTAGCCCTAGACCTCCTCTGTAACTCAAAACATATAACCAGTAAAAAAAAATTAAATCGTCGCCTTTGGGGATTTTTAAGTAGCGACGTTTGGCGCCATTCCATGAGCCTGTGCAATTTTGAAGAGTGACATTTTAGGTATCTATTTACTTAGCATAACTTCATCTTTCACATTATGCAAAAATTGGGCTAACTTTACTGTGTTTTTTTTTTTTAAGCACAAAACAGTTTTTTTGCCAAAAAAAAGCATTTGAAAAATTGCTGCGCAAATACCGTGCGAGATAAAAAGTTGCAATGACCACCGTTGTATTCTCCAGGGTGTTTGCTAAAAAAACATATATAATGTTTTGGGATTCTATGTAATTTTCTAGCAAATAAATGATGATTTTTACATGTAGGAGAGAAATGTCAGAATTGTCCTGGGTGCTCCAGAACGCCTGATGGCGCACCCTGCATGTTGGGCCTCTGTATGTGGCCACACTGTGTAAAAGTCTCACACATGTGGTATCGCCGTACTCGGGAGTAATAGTAGAATGTGTTTTGGGGTGTAATTTGTGGTATACATATACTGTGTGTGAGAAATAAACGGATAATATGACAATTTTGTGAAAAAAAAAAAAGTTAAAAAAATCTTGATTATGCAAAGAATTGTGGGAAAAAATTACAACTTCAAAAAACTCACCATGCCTCTTACTAAATACCTTGGAATGTCTTCTTTCCAAAAAGGGGTCATTTGGGGGGTATTTGTACTTTTCTGGCATGTTAGGGTCTCAAGAATTGAAATAGGCCGTCAGTACTTCAGGTGTGATCAATTTTCAGATATTGGCACCACAGCTTGTGGACTCTATAACTTTCACAAAGACCAAATAATATCCACCAATTTGTACTTATTTTTGCCAAAGATATGTAGTAGTATAAATTTTGGCCAAAATTTATGAAGAAAAAATTACTAATCTGCTAAATTTTATAACAGAAACAAAGAAAAATTCATTTTTTTACAGAATTTTCTGTATTTTTTCTTTTATAGCACAAAATATAAAAAACCCAGCCGTGATTAAATACCACCAAGTGAAAGCTCCATTTGTGTGAAAAAAAGGACAAAAATTTCATATAGGTCCAGTGTTGCATGACTGAGTAATTGTCATTCAAATTTAAGGGTGTTTAAGTGCCCAGTGGTCAAGTGGTTAATCCCTGTCAAGTTTTTATTGCTAGCAATTCATCATACCACACCACCCAAATATCCATACGTAACCCCTGCGGAGTGTGGGTGCACGGCTTTATGGCAGTGCCGTACAAAATTTTTCAATGAAGAGGAGAAAGCCAGCACACTGAGAAGTCAATTCTAATAAACTCTTTTAAGTGATAGACCAGCACAAAATGCCACATAATTGTGAAGTGGAAGGAAAATGATAAATAGTTTTCAAATTTATTTTACAAATAAATATGTGAAAAGTGTGGCGTGCATTTGTATTCAGCCCCCTTTACTCTGATATCCCTAACTTAAATCTAGTGGAACCAATTGCCTTCAGAAGTCACCTAATTAGTAAATAGCATCCACCTATGTTTAATTTAATCTCAGTATAAATACAGCTGTTCTTTGAAGCCCTCAGAGGTTTGTTAGAGAACCTCCCTGAAAAAACAGCATCATGAATAAAGTTGTGGAGACGTTTAAAGCAGAAGACTTAGGTTATAAAAAACAAATCTCAAGTTTTGAACATCTCACAGAGAACTGTTCAAAACATCATCTAAAAATGGGAAGAGTATGGCACAACTGCAAACCTACCAAAACATGGCTGTCCACCTAAACTGACAGGCCAGACAAGGAGAGCATTAATCAGAGAAGCAGCCAAGAGCCCCAGGTGGGAGAATCTGTCCACATGACAACTATTAGTCGTGCACGCCACAAATCTGGCCTTGAAGGAAGAGTGGCAAGAAGAAAGCCAATGTTGGAAGAAAGCCAATGTTGAAAGAAAGCCATAAGTCCTGTTTGTAGTTTGCAAGAAGCCATGTGGTGGGCACAGCAAACGTGGGAGAAGGTGCTCTGGTCAGGTGAGACTAAAATTTAACTATTTGGCGTAAAAGCAAAAGATTATGTGTCTCGGAAAACTAACATTGCACATCACCCTGAACACACCATCCCCACTGTGAAACATGGCGGTGGCAACATCATGTTGTGGGGATGATATTCTTTAGCAGGGGCAGGGAATCTGGTCAGAGTTGATGGGAAGATGGATGGAGCCAAATACAGGGCACTCTTAGAAGAAGCTGATTAGAGACTATTAGAGTCTGCAAAAGACTTGAGGCTGAGGCAGAGGTTTGCCTTCCAGCAGGACAACGACCCTAAACATACAGCAAGAGCTACAATGGAATGGTTAGAATGGTTTAAGTCCAGACCTAAATCCAATTGAGAATCTGTGGCAAAACTTGACATTTTATTTTCACAGATGCTCTCCATAAAATCTAACAGAGTTTGAGCAATTTTGCAAAGAAGAATGGGCAAAAATGTCACTCTCTAGATGTACAAAGTTGGTAGAGACATACTGTAAAAAGAATTGCAGTTGTAATTGCAACGAAAGGTGGTTCTACAAAGTATTGACTCAGAGAGGCTGAATACAAATGCACGCCACACTTTTCACTTACAGTATTTAATTGGAAAAAAAATTAAATCTATTTATCTCTTTGCTTCCAATTCACAATTGTGTACCACTTTGTGTTGGTCTATCACATAAAATCCCAATAAAATAAATTTAAGTTTTTGGTTGTAACATGACAAAATATGGATTTTCAAGGGGTATAAATGCCTTTTCAAGACACTGCATGTGGTCTGAAATTAAAAAACTAACCTGTATTTCCTGTGAATGCTTGTTCCACAAGGATCACTGAGATAACAGGTCCAGTAAGTGCAGAGGCTACAATATGGAAAACAAATGGCGATGGCCCAAAAGGCTGGAAAGCATGAAACAAAATGACAAATTAGGGAAAATAAAGGAAAATCAAAAAAAGGAAAAAAAGGATGTAAAGGCTACAGGGAATTTGGAATTCATACTGGTATTGGTATTCATGACTGTATGGGATACTGTATGTATTCATACCATTTTTATAAAATTGGTGCCGCCAGCCACAGAAAGTGGCAGCTTGCATTAGACCTTGCCCTGGGATTTTAATTTATGAACAAATGGTGACAGATTTTAATAGATACAGTATCTCACAAAAGAAAGTACACCCCTCAAATTTTTGTAAATATTTTATTGTATCTTTTCATGTGACAACACTTAAGAAATGACACTTTCCTACAATGTAAAGTAGTGAGTGTACAGCTTGTATAGTGTAAATTTGCCGGCCCTTCAAAATAACTCAACAAACAGCCATTAATGTCTAAACCACTGGCAACAAAAGTGAGTACACCCCTAAGTGAAAATGTCCAAATTGGGCCCAAATGTCAATATTTTGTGTGGCCACCATTCTTTTCCAGCACTGCCTTAACCCCTTTGGGCATGAAGTTCACCAGAGCTTCATAGGTTGCCACTAGAGTCCTCTTCCACTCCTTCATGATGACATCACGGAGCTGATGGATTTTAGAGACCTTGCACTCCTCCACCTTCTGTTTAAGGATGTCCCACAGATGCTCAGTAAGGTTTATGTCTGGAGACATGCTTGGCCAGTCCACCATCTTTAACCTCAGTTTCTTTAGCAAGGCAGTGGTCAATTTAGAGGTGTGTTTGGGGTCTTTATTATGTTGGAATACTGCCCCGCGGCCCAGTCTCTGAAGGGAGGAGATCATGCTCTGCTTCAGTATGTCACAATACATGTTGCCATACATTGTTCCCTCAATAAATTGTAGCTCCCCAGTGCCGGCAGCACTCATGCAGCCCCAGACCATGACACTCCCATCACCATGCTTGACTGTAGGAAAGACACAGTTGTCTTTGTCTCACCTGGTTGTCGCCACACACACTTGACACCATCTGAACCAATAAGTTTATATTTATCTAATCAGATCACAGGACATGGTTCCATTCTCTGCATGGCTGTAGAATGTAACAGCAAGCATGTGACCTGCACTTATGAACCCAAAACAAAGCAACAAAGGAAAGTATTTTCATTTTTAAAAAGCAACTCATAATGTATACAGGCTAACCTTTCCATATTGAAAGATGTGTTTATATTGAGTAAGGGTTACAATCACTCCATGTCCATAAGCCATTCCAATGGATTCAGCTCTTGTATTAAGCAAAGAAGTTTTGACAGTGACGGTACTAAATGCTGAAGCTGCCTGTCTCTCCAAACATCCCATGGAGAAGGGCCATATTTTGAACTTAAAGTGATTGTAAAGTCTCGTTTTTTTCTTTACAAATAACAAACATGTTATACTTACCTGCTCTGTGAAATGGTTTTGCACAGAGCAGCCCAGATCCTCCTCTTTTTGGGTCCCTCTTCGGCCCCCCTGGCCTCTCCCTCCTGTCAAGTGGCCCCACAGCAAGCAGCTTGCTATGGGGGCACCCGAGCCGAGCTGCAGCTTTGTGTGTCCATTCAGACATGGAGTCCCGATTCAGCCCTGCCCCCTCTCTCTCCTGATTGGCTGACTGATTTTGATTGATAGCAGCCAGAGCCAATGGCGTCGCTGCTGTGTCTCTGCCAATCAGGAGTGAGAGTCCCAGATAGCCAAGGCACAGGGCAATGGTAAGCAGCCTACTCCGGATCAAATGGATGGAAAAAAAACATAATTGAAGAAGACTTGATAAAATAAACATCACTAAAATTGAAAAAAAAAGAATAGTGATAATAATAATAAAAATTAAAAAAAAAACACTGCTTATGATAGTCAACAAAATGTCACCTGATTAGCATTTTGATTTAGATAAAACTTTGCTAGGGAACGCTCCAACCCATGATTGGATAGCAGAGAAGCAGCAAGCCACTGTTTAGATTGAACCTGTGCTCTCCCATCCAAGCAGCTTCTTCTGTACTGTGCAATGTAAAAAAGTCTGATTGACTGTACTCTCTTTTGTTCCCAATCTCAATTATTGTGTGCAGGAACAACAAGAGGTTTATATAAAGAGAGTCAACAATATAAAGAAAAAAACTGCTCTGTTAACCTATCACAAAAGCTGCAACTCAAAGCGAAGTACACACAAGTGGGAAGGCTGGCCCCAGGGGGGTGGGGGGACGTTCATCTGGCCATCCGTCCTCCTTTCCAAATCTCCCCACAGCTCCGTGGGGCTGGCGCGCAGCCCGCCCGTTGTTCCCGGCACTTATGCCGGGGGAGGGGGGGACGTTCGGCCATCCATCCGCCTCGATATCTCCCCAGTCGGTTCCCAGCTCCACCTGGCCAGCGTGCACGCCGTGAGAGCGCGGGGGGGTGGTTGTGATCGGCCGCCTGCTCCTCTCCTCATGTATGTTTGGTTACGAGGGGGGCAGGCTGTCGGTTTACTCCTGGTGCTCCCGGGGGATGGGCAGTCTCCCGCCAGTCACTCCTTTCTTCCCCTCAACTGGCAAAAAAATGTCAGTGGGGATCAGACCACCCACTGCAGCCATGGCAGCGGCCAGACCTGAGGCCAGGGTTGCTGCTTTCACTTGTTCACTTTCTTTGATCAGTGTTTTTTATCGCAGCTAGCTGTCTGTCCAGCGTTTTTCTGTCATAGCAGCTTTTTCTGTTGCAGCGTTTGTCCAGCATTTCCATTATGGCGTTCTGTCGTTCGGTCCAGCATTTCCGTCATAGCGTTCTGTCCAGCATTTCCATCATAGCGTTCTGTCCAACATTTCCGTCATAGCGTTCTGTCCAGCATTTCCGTCATAGCGTTCTGTCCAGCATTTCCGTCATAGCGTTCTGCCCAGCATTTCCGTCTCAGCGTTCAGTCCAGCATTTCCGTCATAGCGTTCTGCTCGGCATTTCTGTCGCACCGTTCTACTCGGCATTTCTGTCACACCGTTCAGTCCAGCATTTCTGTCGCACCGTTCAGTCCAGCATTTCTGTCGCACCGTTCAGTCCAGCATGTCTGTCACAGCGTTTCTGCCTGGCATTTCTGTCACAGCGTTTCTGCCCGGCATTTCTGTCACAGTGTTCTGCCTGGCATTTCTGTCACAGCGTTCAGTCCGGCATTTCTGTCGCACCGTTCAGTCCGGCATTTCTGTCGCATCGTTCAGTCCGGCATGTCTGTCGCACCGTTCTGCCCAGCATGTCTGTCACAGCATTCTGCCCAGCATTTCTGTCACAGCGTTCTGCCCAGCATTTCTGTCACAGCGTTCTGCCCAGCATTTCTGTCACAGCGTTCAGTCCAGCATTTCTGTCGCACCGTTCTGCCCAGCATGTCTGTCGCAGCGTTCTGGCCAGCATTTCTGTCACAGCGTTCTGATCAGAATTTCTGTCACATCGTTCAGTCCAGCATTTCTGTCACAGCGTTCAGTCCAGCTTTTCTGTCGCACCGTTCTGCCCAGCATTTCTGTCACAGCGTTCTGTCACAGCGTTCTGCCCAGCATTTCTGTCACAGCGTTCTGCCCAGCATTTCTGTCACAGCGTTCTGCCCAGCATTTCTGTCACAGCGTTCAGTCCAGCATTTCTGTCACATCGTTCAGTCCAGCATTTCTGTCACATCGTTCAGTCCAGCATTTCTGTCACATCGTTCAGTCCAGCATTTCTGTCACAGCGTTCAGTCCAGCATTTCTGTCACAGCGTTCAGTCTAGCATTTCTGTCACAGCGCTCAGTCCAGCATTTCTGTCACAGCTTCAAGCCAGCATTTCTGGCTCATCGTTCTGCCCAGCATTTCTGGCACAGCGTTCGGCCAGCATTTTTCTGTAGAGCATTCGGTCCAGCATTTCAGTCACAGCGTTCTGTCCAGCAGTTCTTTCTTAGCGTTTCTGCCCTGACATGTCTGTCATAACATTTCTGTCCGGCATGTCTGTCATAGCATTTCTGCCCTTGGATTTCTGTCTTAGCCTCTCTGCCCCTGGATTTCTGCCTTAGCGTTTCCGCCCTGGATGTCTGCCTTAGCGTTTCCGCCCCTGGATGTCTGTCTTGGCATTTCCGCCCTTGGATGTCTGTCTTGGCATTTCCGCCCCTGGATGTCTGTCTTGGCATTTCCGCCCCTGGATGTCTGTCTTGGCGTTTCCGCCCCTGGATTTCTGTCGTAGCGTTTCTGTCCCTGGATTACGGTCGTGGTGTTCTGCCCCTGGATTTCGTTGTGGTGTTCTGCCCCTGGATTTCGTCGTGGTGTTCTGCCCCTGGATTTTGGTCGTGGTGTTCTGCCCCTGGATTTTGGTCGTGGTGTTCTGCCCCTGGATTTTGCTCGTGGTGTTCTGCCCCTGGATTTATGTCGTAGTGTTCTGCCCCTGGATTTCTGTCATAGTGTTTCTGCCTCTGGATTTTGTCTCGGCGTACAGTTTTCTCCATTTCTGTCTGCATTTCCTGCCCCAGTATTTCTGTCAGTGTTCTGTCTAGCATTTCTGGCTCAGCCTTTTGGCCCCAGGATTTTCTGTCATGTCATTGCTGCCTCAGCATTTCTGCCCCAGGATTTTCTGTCATGTCATTGCTGCCTCGGCGTTTTTCTGCCCCAGGATTTTCTGTCATATCATTGCTGCCTCAGCGTTCTGTCATTGCATTCTGCTCCTGGGTTTCTGTTCATTTCTGCCTCAGCATTCAGTTCAGCATTTCTGTCGCAACATTCTGTCATAGGGTTGCTGTCCTTGCATTTCTGGCTCAGCGTTTCTGTCACTCATGGCATACTACGGTACCTGTTTTCATATTTGTTGGTTGTCATGTCTCATTGTGCCTGTGTTCATGTTTGTACCTAGGGGAGTTAGCTAGGGCTCACACGTCAGGATCTGTCACGTCTACAGATCCATACGGGCTGAGGTTTCGTTATTAATGATTGTTGACCACAATCTTCTCGCCCGTATACCATACGTCATACGATGCATGTTTCATTCACCACACCTGTACGTCTACCCACCACAGTCTGTGGGTACTCTAGGCCTGAGTTTCTGTTAATTACCTGTCTCTGCGCTGCAGGTTACTCGGGCTAACTCACTACTCACACAGGGGGGGGGGGGTTTCGTCATCAGGTTCATTTATGCGCTGTGGTCTTGATTTTCTGATAATGTTCTCATTCTTAGGTAGGCAGAGGGGCGTTGTTGTTCTCAAGTCTGGTTGTCTGTCTTTCCTTCTAGTTGCGTTCTCAGGTTGGGCCGTCTTGGCATCCATACCGATATCGACCATGCCTGCACTCACTTACAGATGTTGTTTCGCCACTGGGCTCACCCTCGGGTCGGAAGCAGACGTCAATTTTCTTCAGTTGACATCCTGTTGCACTGAGGCCCTGGTTACCACCCTGGGATTTATACTCTCTCAGGGTGTGTCCTAAGCCACGGTCCTTAGGTGGTAGGTTGGGGGAAATCGTCATGATTCTGGATTCCACTCTCAGCTCCGTTCTCTTGTCTAGGAGGTTTCTTGGAGTACTGCTCAGGGACATCAGTCCAGTCATCTTTGCTGATCCCCGGTCTGGTCCAGGTGGGGAGGGGGGGCTTTAGTCACTTTGGGCATGTCTGGATCATGCCATGGGACTTATTTCCCTGGGTTGGAGTCTGTTTCTCCTTCTTCAGTGCAGGACTCGGTCTCAGGCAGTAGCATGACCTGTTTGCATCCGGTGGGACCAATCTGTCTTGGTGTCTCCATGTTGATGATGCTCATTGCCATGGCACCTACTCCATCACATCAATCGGGCAGCCAGCTTTTCCTCTCCTATCTCTGGTATTTTTGGCACTTACCCTCTCACTTCCGCTTGCCAGGTATGGGTGTTCCACAGTGCTTCTTCTGGTGTCCGTTGTGGATTTTTCAGTCTGCTCTGCCATCTTCTTGCAGGGGATCCTCGGGTCAGCCCTTGTTCCCTTTTCCCCATGTATCCTCTCATTCACAAGCAGTTCATTCTCATGTCTGGGTTACCTTGGGCATCAGGCTCATCCTATCCTTCACAGGACATTCATTTGGGTTTGCATAGCTTGCAGGCTCTAAGGGGGTTCCTTCTCATTTCCAGGTCAGGAGTCGGTGGGTTCTACTCTTACAGCGGATACTTACCGGTTACTTACAGTTGGCGTTTGGGCATATGTCATTTTATGGATGGGATCTTTACCTTCCCTTTTCCACCTAAACTTGTGTCTTTTTGCCCTCTTTTCAGGCATACTGACCAGCCAGGCCATGGCACACCTCAGGCCTTGTTTCTTATGTAAAATCGCATTTCCCACTTGAAGACTCTGATTACAAATACAATAAATAGCATAAGGAGCTGCACTCACAAACCTTTTTTTTTTTTTTTCCAAGAAAAGTTTTATTGTAAATGTTGCATAAAACTTACAATTCAGCACATCAGAACAATACAGCACAGTGATGTTCAAGTCGATTAATAACCAAGGAACAATGAATGAAACAAATCACATGTCTACAAGTTAAGGCAAATACCTTTAAAGGAGACGAGGATCATGAACAAACTGACCCGTTTACCTAAAAGCTCCTCTAGGCCAAAAACAGACACAAGGAAAATTTGAGCAATGCGTACTAAGAGAACAAAACAGGAAAAGTACATGCCAAGGCATGCGTAACGTACTCAACAGTGGGTCATCTTGTGTCGAGCATTAAGGTAACTGGAGACTTTAATGCCCAGGAGCTTGGGGATTTAATTGGTAGCAAGTATGCCTTATTACCATGCCGGGAGAGGTGTGGGGGTGCGGTCACGGACCACTAGCGACCCCCCTGTGAATGCTACCCGAGAATACACATATCTCCAAACACCAGAAAAGCAAAGAAAAACAAACAAACAACAAAACAGGGGAGGTGGAGGGGAGTGGGAAGAGAAGGGACATGGAGGGGACCATGAGTGACGCATGCAAAGGGGGCACCCAGACTAGGATGTAAGTGCCCGACTTACACACGTACACGTCGAATATGTTATCACTTCCAGCGGATGACAGCTGCCCTCAGAACCAGCCTGAGGGTGGTAGGGGGGGCTATGCCGCGTTTACCCTAAGCTTTCGAAAGCTAGGGATGCATCCTCTCATTGGGAAAGTAGAAGTTTATATTCATCAGATAACTTAAAGTGGTTCCAGCAGGACCATATCTTCATGAATTTAGACGCTGTGTCTTTGGCTTGGTGGATGAGATCTTCCATTTCCGCAATTCTAGAAATGCGATTAAACCAATCTGCAGTTGTTGGCACTTTCGTGGAGTTCCAAAATGTGGGAATACACATCTTGGCCGCATTGATTAGGTGGAGAGCTAATGAACGATGATAATGGTTAAAGGAGATCGAAGAGTGATGTAATAACATTTGCCCAGGAGTGTAATCTAAATGATAAGTCGTGATCTTGGAAGTCAGTCGGTGTACAGTTTGCCAGAAGGGTTGGAGTCTAGGGCAGGACCACCATATGTGTAGCATGGAGCCTGTATCCTGCGAGCAACGCCAGCATTTGGAAGAGATAGTCGGGGAGATCTTGTTCAATTTAGTCGGAGTTTTATACCATTTTGAGAAGATATTAAAGCCATTCTCTTGGGCCGACACGTTAATAGAACCTTTATGAATCAGCGTGTAGATATTTTCCCACTCGTCTGGGGAAAGATTAAGGGCAAGATCTCTTTCCCAGCTTCGAACGGCCACATTGGATTTAGGATCATGGGTCGAAAACAGCATCGGGTAAATATTGGAAATTAAGTGTCTTTGTTGTTCTGTTTGCAAGCACAAATTTTCAAACAGGGTGGGTTGTGTAGAGAAGTCACTGCGCTTATGGGGATCAGTTAAGAAGTGTCTTAATTGGAAATAAGTCCACATAGGGCAAGCGAGATCAACATTCCGTGAGGGGATATCAGCCCGGTCCAAAAACGACCCCGCAGAAAAGAAGTGTCTTGCCTGCATCACATCATGGGGCCAAAATTCCGACAAAAAGGAGGTTGACATGCCCGCAGGGAATTCTGGATTCTGTCTAATTGGGGTCAGGGGACCATTTAACGAGGAAATATGGTGTACCTTACAGGCCTTCTGGAACAATTGAAGGGTGCTACCGATTAGCGGATGTTGTTTACACGTACTAGGTGTGTGTTTTGAGGCCAACCACGGCAATGAACTTATCGGCAGTCTAGTAAATTTTTGTTCTATATTAATCCAAGCTTTCGAGTGAATATGGACATTCCAATCAATAATACGAGTCAACTGGCACGCCCAGTGGTATTTAGACACGTCTGGTAAGCCTATACCGCCTGCTATTTTGGGTAGGGCCAGCCTGTCAAGACTAAGTCTGGGACGTTGAGAGCCCCATATGAATCGACGTATGGCCGCTTTATATGAGGCAAAAAAAGTCTGGGGTACCTTAATGGGGACAAATGTCTGAAAAATGTATAGCAGACGCGGGAGGATATTCATTTTAATTACTGCAGCCCTTCCAAACCAAGAAAACAGACCTGACGACCAGTCTTTAAGATCTTTTTGGATGTTTCGAATGATAGGGATATAATTAAACGCGTATAGGTTAGATAGGTGAGATGGGAGTTTGATTCCTAAATAAGTGATGGCGTCTTTAACCCATCTAAAGGGGGAATTGGCTTTGCATATTGTGAGCGTCTCAGGGTCTAAAGATACATTCAGGACTTCTGATTTGGATAAATTCATTTGAAGATTAGATAGGGTGTTGAAAGTAGCGAAATCCGCGAGTACATTAGGTAGGGATATATGAGGATCTGTCAAAAATAGGAGAATGTCGTCCGCAAAAGCGGCTAACTTGTAGATAGAATCAGATATTGTAACTCCTTTGATGTCTGGGTTAGCTCGTAGCCGATTGAGCAATGGTTCCAGGGTTAGCACAAATATCAAGGGGGAGAGGGGGCACCCCTGGCGAGTTCCATTTGATACGGAGAAGGCGCCCGACAGGTGGCCATTAACTCGGACTCTAGCTGTTGGGGACGAGTACAGGGCTAAGATAAAATGAAGCATGCGTTCCCGTAATCCTATCCGTTTGAGAACTGCTGACATATAGTCCCAGGCCACCCTGTCAAACGCCTTCTCCGCATCAAGGGAAAGGAAAAAACCTTGTTGACGGGAGGACGATAACCAGTGGTGAATGTTGATAGCTTTGATCGTATTGTCTCTTGCCTCTCTGCCCGGTACAAAACCAACCTGGTCTAAAGAAACCAGGTTGGGCAGGAGAGGCAAGAGACGGTTGGCTAATATCTTTGCGAAGATCTTAAGATCAACGTTTAGGAGGGAAATTGGCCTATAATTCATCACAAGTGATGTGTCCTTATTTGGTTTAGGAATCACGGCTATGTGAGCAGTTAGCAGGTCTCTAGGAGGGTTATCGCCAGACGCTAAGGAATTAAAGGCGGTCAGAAAATGCGGCTTGAGAGGATCAATGAACGTCTAATAGTATCCCGACGTTAACCCGTCTGGGCCCGGGCTTTTCCCAGGTTTCATTTGTTTAAGTACCATATCCAGTTCTGAGGGTGACAAGGGTCTTTCCAAGTCGGCTGCATCTAATTCCGACAAAGGGTCGGGGCTGTAAATGGAAAGAAAGTCATTGATCATCTGAAGCCGGGAACCGTCACTCGTGGGAGGATCAGCGGGACGTAGGTTATATAACTGGGAGTAATACGTCACAAATTGTTGCGCTATATGGTCACTAGCCGTCAATTTCCGTCCTTGGGGATCAGTGATCGAATGTATGGTCATAGCGGCTTTCTTCCGTTTGAGGGCTCTTGCCAGAAGTTTTCCAGCCTTATTTCCGTATTCATAAAAGGTTTTTTGCGCGAGGGAATAGTTTTGACGTATTTGTTTATTTAGGGCCTCTAAGAGCTCTTTCCGGGCTTGGAGTATAGCTGGGAGTGTCGCTAAAGCCTGAGAGTGTTTGACTCACAAACCTTTTATCTAAATAACAATTGTAAACAATGCATAGGGACCTTATTAGGATATTTCCAAGAAAAACAACTTTGTGACAAATGCATTTCTTAGTAGTGAAACAAGGAGACCACTATGAACGTTCTCTAAACAAAAGTGAGACCCTTATGCTTTTGCTGTTTACGTCACTGAAGAAGATAAGCCTCACATGGCGCTGATAAGAGCCATAAAGTCCAAAACTGCAGTATGCAAGTTGGGAAAATGATTGTAAGGCTAGGTACCCACTAATGCGGTGCAATTTGAATGAATTTTCTAGTGCAATTTCAAGGATCACAGCCAGTGCGTCTTCATGCAAGTTCAGCTGCAATATCAATGCGCTTTGGATGCCACTGCAATTTTGATCTTTGGCCTGGGTGCTGTCTCTCCATCCTCAGAAACACACCACAGACTTCTACAAAGCGCACTGGAATCACATTGTCTTTGAAACGCTATGTGTTTTGCTTGCAGTTTCTATTCATCTATATAAAGCTCAAGATTGACAGTATTGCACCAAAGAAGCACAGGACACTTTTTAAAAATGGTATTGGACTGCATATATGAGAATGGTTTTCTTTTGGACCTAGCTGCCAAGATAATATAACAATTTAGGTAAAGGAATATGCATATTACAATTGTATGCATATTGCATCAATAAACATCTATTGTCTATAATGAGCACTAGAAAAGAACACATACACTGAAAGGTGCAAGTATAGAACACTTTTGGACTAATTTACTAATAGGCTGACCCTTAAAGCGGAGTTCCACCCAGAAATGGAACTTCCGCGGATTGGATTCCTCCCCCTCTGTGGTGCCACATTTGGCATCTTTCATTGGGGAGCGGATACCTGTCAAATCCAGGTATTTGCTCCCACTTCCAGGAAAAGATTGTTCCAATTTTGTAAAGCGAACTACGCAATGTCCGGCCCCTCCTCCTTCCTCCCCGCTGCCTTCTGGGAGACACACAGGTCCCAGATGACAGGAGGGACTATTCAGAAAGTGCAGCACAACTCATGCATGTGCAGTAGGAAACAGGCTGTGAAGTCGTAAGGCTTCACTTTCTATTTCCCTTTGTAAGGATTCCAGTGCCTGCACCCAGAGCCGAGGGATGGGTCGGCTTCGGGTGTGGACATTGCAGGCTCCCTGGACAGGTAAGTGTCCATATATTAAAAGTCAGCACCTGCAGTATTTGTAGCTACTGACTTTCATAATTTTTTTTTTTACCCAGGTGGAACTCCTCTTTAAGGCCTCATGCACACAGGACGTTTTTACAGCTGCTGTTTTTGGCTTCAGATTTTTTTTATGCAGCCAATAAACTCCCCAGCATGTTATCCTATGTGTCCATGCACAGATAGGATGTTATCAGCAGTTTTTGGTAGACATGGGCGCCATCAAAAAATTTGTTTAGTTTCGTTCCGTATGTAAAAAAAATTTGGATTTCATAATTCATGTACAAAATTCAATTCGGATTCGTACAAAATACGAATTTTCATTAGATTCGGAAACTTTTCGTTAAAATTACAAAAGTTCGTTATGATGAATTTATCATCATGAGGGGCTCCCACTGTGCTGTGCTGACTTCCTGGGTTTTTAACCTTTAGTTTCGTTAACGTTTCGTAAAAATAACAAAAGTTCGTTATGATGAATTTATCATTATGAGGGGTTCCCAACATCCCTGTGCTGTGCTGACTTCCTGGGTTTTTAACTTTTAGTTTCGTTAGCTTTTCGTAAAAATTTACGAATGTAAATGCTGAGTTCCTGGGTCTGAGTGTACACCCGCTGTGCCCATTATGAGGGGTTCCCACCATCCCCGTGCTCTGCTGACTTCCTCTGATTGGTGAACAAAACACCAGTCACAATTCTGTTCATTTGGATCCGAAATTCGTTAACGAAATTTCATATTTAAGCATAGAAATTCCCATAGGGTTCCCACCATCCCTGTGCCGACTTCCTGGGGTTTTAACTTTTAGGTTCATTAACTTTTTGTAACAATTATGATATTTTTATGATGAATTTATCATTATGAAGGGTTCCCACCATTCCTGTGCTGAGCTGACTTCCTGGGTTTTTAACTTTGTTAACTTTTTTCGTAACAATTACGAATTTTCGTTATGAATTTGGACCCGAAATTCGTAAACGAAATTTCGTATTTCGTATGGAATTCGTATGCATAACAATTCATATTTCGGATTCGTAGCAATGTTCGAATTTTCGGAGATTCGTACGAATTTTTGTTTCATACGAAACTAATCGCACATGTCTAGTTTTTGGCAGGGGCATTTTCTGGCTGGAAAAACCCCCCAGAACTAGTGGGTTTTGAGAGGAGTGTTTCAGCTGTAAAAGCTCTAACACTGAAAAAAACTGAAAACAGCTTAAAAATCCACAAAAAGCGCTGACAGATGCAGATATTCTGCGTTTATCAGCATTTTTGAGCCATAAACTGTTATGGAAGTATAGTTTTGCTAAAAAAAAAAAAAAAAAAGCTAAAAAGCGATACAGCTAAAAAACGCTGAAAAAAGCTAGTTCAAAAACGCTGAAAACTCCCTTTAGAGCTACAGCTTTCTACAGCTAACGTTACTGGCTTTTAGAATGTTCAGTGTGCATGAGGCCTTAAAGCGGTTGTATACCCGCTGAAGTTTTTTTTTTCTTCCTGACCTGCAAAGGAAAAGGCATAATGAGCTAGTATGCACCGCATACTAGCTCATTATGAAATACTTACCTTAGAACAAGGCCCCGACATCTGGCCCGATCCACGTAGAGGGAGCTGACATCTTCCCTTGGTGTTTCTTCCGGGTATTGCGGCTCCGGCGCTGTGTGTGGCTGGAGCCGCGATACCGTCACTCCCGCGCATGCACGTGGGAGATTTCTTCCCGGCAGGGTCCGGCATCTGCTGGACTTTAAGCTGAGAATCCCTTGTGCGCATGCGCCGCTGCAGTCAGTGGCGCAGTGCGAGGGGAATATCTCCTAAACCGTATAGGTTTAGGAGATATTTTTTTAACCTACAGGTAAGCCTGACTATACAACCATTTTAAAGAAAACTTGTGGATAAAAAAAAAAAAGTGTACTGCTTACAATTGATAGTAGGCATCTAGGCATGCCCGTGCATTGTCCCTTTAGATTACCCTGAATCTCTTAAATCTGGGGTGTTCTGTATATCAAAATACCGACCAGTCATCTGGTTTCTGCTGCTGGCTGGCTTCCACTCCACCTTATATGACAAGCTGTTGGAATGGCTCAAATAACCAATGTTATGGTGCATAAGGCAGTAATGGGCAGACCAGAGTGCTGCCGGGTATTTAAAGAGGAAGTAAACCCTGATGAGTTTACTTCCTCTTTCATTCCCTGCAAAGGTAAAGCATAATGGACTACTATGCATCGCATAGTAGTCCATTATGTGTCACTTACCTGACACAGGAGCCAGCGATGTCACCGCTGTCCCCTGTAGTCCAGCGCATCCATCTTCTCGGTGGGCCTCGCTGCTCCGCCGCTGTCATTCGGCGAAGCCGCCATGACGTCACTCCCGCGCATGCGCATGGGAGCCGCCACGCACGGCATATTCGCAGTTGACGGTGCCGCGCTCAGCGGTGCCTGTCTTTCGGCAAATATCTCCTAAACCGTGTAGGTTTAGGAGATATTTCTTGGACCTACATGTAAGCCTTAATCTAGGCTTACCTGTAGGTCAAAGTGTGTTGTAAGGGTTTACAACCACTTTAAAGTGGTTGTAAACCCTTACAAACCACTTTGACCTACAGGTAAGCCTAGATTAAGGCTTACCTGTAGGTCCAAGCAATATCTCCTAAACCTATATGGTTTAGGAGATATTTGCCCGAAAACGGGCACCGCTGTCTACGGCGCATGCGCCGTAGACAGCGGCGCGCAGGTGCACTGAGCGCGGCATTTCCAAGAATGAAGCTGCCGCGCGTGTCGACTCCCGTGCGCATGCGCGGGAGTGACATCATCGCGGCTTCGCCGAATGACAGCGGCGGAGCTGCGAGACGCCACCAGCAAGATGGATGCGGCGGACTACAGGGGACAGCGGTAGACATGTGCAAAAGGAAAAAATTTGTTTAGTTTTGTTTAGTTTTTATTCGTTAATTCATTAATTTCGTTTAGTTATATTCGTTAACTTCCTTAAATTCGTTTTCGGATTTCGTTTAGTTTTCTACCGAATTCGAAAAATCGGCCACATTCGAAAATATTTCAACCAAATTCGAAAATATTTCTACCGAATTCGAAATGATTTCAACATGATTCGACATTATTTCAACCACATTCCAAAATATTTTGCGACCCGACTTTAGGGCCATGTATCTCGGGGTCACTTGGTGCTAGAAACTCCAAATTTGTATATGTTTGTATATGTTGTATATTTGGATATGTTGTAGTGCTAGTACTATTGTGTTTGCATACCAAATTTGGGGTTTCTAGCTATAAGTGACCCCGAGATATGTGGCCCCAAAATCGGGTCGCAAAATGTCCTTCTCTGCTCTAATAACTAATAACATTTTGCGACCCGAATTTGGGGCCACATATCTCGGGGTCACTTATAGCTAGAAACCCCAAATTTGGTATGCAAACACAATAATACTAGCAATACAACATATCCAAATTTAAAGCGTCTAGTGCCAAGTGATCCCGAGATACATGACCCTAAAGTCGGGTCACAAAATATTTTCGAATGCGGTTGAAATAATGTTGAATCATGTTGAAATAATTTCGAATGCAGTTGAAATAATGTCAAATCATGTTGAAATAATTTCAAATGCATTCGAAATGATTTCAACATGATTCGACATTATTTCAACCACATTCGAAAATATTTTGTGACCTGACTTTAGGGCCATGTATCTCGGGGTCACTTGGTGCTAGAAACTCCAAATTTGGATATGTTGTAGTGCTAGTACTATTGTGTTTGCATACCAAAGATACATGGCCCTAAAGTCGGGTCACAAAATATTTTCAAATGTGGTTGAAATAATGTCGAATGCAGTTGAAATCATTTCGAATGCGGTTGAAATCATTTCGAATCATGTCAAATTCATTCGTTATATTTCTTTCGTATTCGTTGTAATTTGTTATTTTTTTTATTCGGACATTCGGATGCATCCGAATGTCCAAAAGATGCAAAATTCGGCCGAATTTCGATTCGTTACGAAACGAATTGCACAAGCCTAGACAGCGGCGACTTCGCTGGCTCCTGTGTCAGGTAAGTGACACATAATGGGCTACTATGTGATGCATAGTAGTCCATTATGCTTTGCCTTTGCAGGGAATGAAAGAGGAAGTAAACCCATCAGGGTTTACTTCCTCTTTAACAAATCAACTTTGGTTTCAAATATTTTGAGGTGCTCCTAAAAGCACTTTGAGACCATTAGAGGTTTATGCTCATTCCATGTCTTTTTTATTTGTTTTCCTGACTACTCTGAGATAGAATTGTAAAACCCCTTCATCTCTGATGTATGAAGCACTCATGGACATATGGGTTTAAAGAGTAAGATACATTTCTTACTGTTAAAGAAATAACATATACCCAAGTTTTAACATAATAGTTTGTTTCACACTTACCTTTAATACAAATTCTAGGCAAATAAAAGGACGATGGCTCATATATCATTCCTAATTAACACTTTTAGTCTGATGTTTGTTTGACGCTAGAATTTTAAATGACCTTAATAAATCATGTCTATAGAAAGCTTATTGAGCCTTCTAAATGCTGATCTTGTAGTTTGAGCCATTTATCACTTGTAAACTTTTACTAATAAATCTCCACCTACTGTTAACCAAACTGACCATGTTTTACTCTTATTACACTAGTTTAAAATGTAAGTATTTTCCTGGGCTTTGTTAAATTTCTCTGCAGAGCAATCAATCTGTTTCACTGATGGAGTTTTATTTTTATACCCTCTTTTTCTCCTGGTGCTTGACAGACCAGGGAGAGTGGAGGAAACTGGAGGACAAGTCTCCGTAACAACCCCAGGGCAGGGAGGAACTTGATTGGCTGCCAGGGTCAGGAAGACTGTTATTGACTACATGACCATCTGTTAAGCTTCATGTGCCACCCAACAGGGACAGAGCTCTGGGATCCATGTGTAGGGCCAAGTGCTCAGGAAGAGTTGTGCCAGATGGAACCCATGAGGTGAGCAGACATTGGTGCTCAGAAGATAGCAAGCCTGGGAATCGGACAAGGGTCAGGGGCTGCTGGAGTGCAGTGTGCTGTGAGTGAGGAGCCTGTGTGCATGAGGCTCAAGTGGCAAGGAGGCATAGGACCACATGCTGCTAGTGCTGCTACTGCACTGAGAGAACTGTGGACCACGGAGAAGGCTCAGAGAGGCTGCTACAGGAGACTTTGCTGCCAGACCATGTGTCCATGCATTCAGTGCATTCAGTTCATGCATTGATTCTGGGTTGCAATGAGCATGCTTGAACCATAGGAGGTATTTTACCTTCAACATTGGGAGAGTACATTTTAAAGGGGGTCCCCTTTTCAAGGCACTTTGCTCCTATGTTGGGGATACATTGTCCCATCTCTACATCCAGTCCCTAAGAGTATAACAAAATCTGGATGCCCCCTTCATAATAAGGGGGCCCCAGATAGCAAGCCCCGCAGGGAAATAAGTATGTAGTACATTAGAACCCATTATTACTCAATGTTTAAAAAGAAAACACAGACACAAAGTTCTTTATTAAAAAAATAAAATAATGACTTCTGATGTAATTCCATTAGCGATCACACCATCGAGCAATGCAGATACTCTTGAAACATGATTATGTTTTATGCTGCCATGATGACTCGCCACCCAACAATGCTACCCGACACACTGCTGGTTCACTGGCCAGGTGCTCTATGTAAACAAATATTACTGCCCCTATCTGGTCAATCATTTCACCCGTTGGTTTACAAACAACAGTTGGTGATCTGTTATTCAGTGACAGTAGTACGACTGTCACAAAATTACACATCGCCAGCCTGCTGTTCTTTGTAAAGTAACCAGGTGTGTTTCTGTCTTTTAACTACGGTAGCACTATAGCCTTGCTGCAACTAGCTCTACCATGACCAAATATGGGTAACTATGAATTATAGGGGTAGTAATGTATCATGTACTTATTCCCTTTGAGTGGTCAGATATCTGGGGGCCAACTTATTTTAAGGGGGCTTCCAAACTCTTATAATTCGACCCAAAAACACCTAATTCCCTTTTAGGGGACAGGATGTGGGGATAAAGCCCCCGTCCCGTAAATAGGGAGGGCAAGGTGCCCTTTCCATGTGAGAAGGCTTTGCTGCACCCCCTTGCAAGATACACCCAAAGTTGAATGCATATAGCTTCAGTATGTAGCTTCAGGAAGCAGGTTTGCATGCTCATTGTCCTACCTTTTCATGCCTGGATCCCTTATGATAGTAATTTTAAGAGAACTCTACAAATTCTTTTGCAAATGTCTAATTTAAAGGGTTAAATCATACTGTTCCATAACTTCACATGCAGCTCTAAGGCATTCACCAACCATGTTATTTAAAGGTTGTGTATTTTCAGTGGTCTCACTTTAAAAGAGCGTCTCCTCATTAAATGGTAAAAAAAATATATATATTTTTGCATTTGTACATGTCCCCTATGGCAGTGGTCAGCTACCCATTACCCTTTTTAACAATAGCTAGCAAATGAGCCTTTAAAAAGTCCAGAAAAAAATGCACAAGATTTGCTTCCTATGTTTGGGGTTCATGGACTTCCAGCCAGATTCGCCCAACCTTCAGCGAACCAAACATTGCTTGGTTTGCTTATACCTAATGCCAATTATATGTTACATTTTTATGGAGTTTATTTCAGATCAGGTAAGTAAAGCAGATTGTTGGAGAGAAGTGCAATGTGCAATTGGCTGGGGACAGAGATAGCAAAAGGAACACTCATAGAGCGGAACAGATTGTGAGAGCATGGTGCAGTGTTCAGGTGGCCAACCCAGCATACACTGTTCCGTGACTTCCCAAGGGCAACCAGGTGAGGTAGCCAGGTGGCCCTGCCCCTTACCTATATAAGAACTTTCAAATGGCTTAGGCCGCGTACACACGGGCGGATTGTCTGTCCAACTTAGTCCACTGAACCGTGTTTCAGCGGACAATCCGCTCGTGTGTGGGCTTCAGCGGACTTTTTCAGCGGACTGTCTGACGAACAAAGTCTTACGGAATTTCCGAAATTTTGTCCGTTCAAACTTGGTTTTGTCCGTCCAAACTTGGTTTCAGCGGACAGTCCGCTCGTGTGTAGGCAAGTTGGACGAACTAAGTATGGCGCATGCTCAGAAAGGATTTACACGGCCGAAGGTTACATTGCAGTGTATAGGACGTCGTTTTTCTAGTCCCGTCGTACGTGCTGTACACGTCATCGCGCACGCTTTCAGCGGACTGTCTGCTCATCGTGTGTGGTCAAGTCCGTTCATGCAAATTTTGAACGGACTGTCTGTCGGATTGTCTGACGAACTTAGTTGGCCAGACAATCCGCCCGTGTGTACGCGGCCTTAGACTGCACAGTAGCTGGCCAACCTTCATAGACGGTAGGAGCGGTTTTGTTTTTTTATTTATTCGTGGTGCGACAGGCAGTGTGCTTGACAATGGATTTACATTGGGGACACAATTTTTTTGGTCTTTTTGACACTTTTTTGGGTGAATGGGTAGGGGTGCTATATGGGTCTGGTATGGATTGGGGGTGAGGGTCCCACACCACTTTTTTTATTTTGGCATAGGATTACCCTTAAAACCACTTTACAGGCAGACTAAGGGGACCTCCAGGAGCTATATTTAAAGGAATATTAAATTTTTATTGTTTTTATTGTTTTACTTTAAGCATCATTAAAATTACCGCTCCTGAAAAAAACTATTGTTTTTAAAATAAAAATTAGCATTGATACATGTCCCTCAGGGCAGTACCCAGACCCCCATACCCCTTTTATGATCAATTACTTGCATATACAGTATCTCACAAAAGTGCGTACACCTCTCACATTTTTGTAAATATTTTATTATATCTTTTCATGTGACAACACTAAAGAAATTATACTTGTAAAGTAGTAAGTGTACAGCTTGTATAACAGTGTGAATGTTCTGTCCCCTCAAAATAACTCAACACACAGCCATTAATGTTTAAACCACAAAAGTGAGTACACCCCTAAGTGAAAATGTCCAAATTGGGCCCGATTAGCCATTTTCCCTCCCTGACATCATGTGACTCATTAGTCTTACAAGGTCTCAGGTGTGAATGGGGAGCAGGTGAATCTCTCATACTGGTCACTGGAAGTTCAACATGGCACCTCATGGTAAAGAATTCTCTGAGGATCTGAAAAAAAGAATTGTTGCTCTAAATAAAGATGGCCTAGGCTATAAGAAGGTTGCCAAGACCCTGAAACTGAGATGCAGCACGGTGGCCAAGACCATACAGTGGTTTAACAAGATTAACAAGGTTCTACTCTGAACAGGCCTCGTTATGGTCGACCAAAGAAGTTGAGTGCACATGCTCAGCATCATATGCAGAGGTTGTCTTGATTGATCTGCATGGCTGTCATCCCAGAAGGAAGCCTCTTCTAAAGATGATGCACAAGAAAGCCTGCAAATAGTTTGCTGAAGAAAAGCAGACTAAGGACATGGATTACTGGAACCATGTCCTGTGGTCTGATGAGACCAAGATAAACGTATTTGGTGTCAAGCGTGTGTGGCGGCAACCAGCTGAGTAGTACAAAGACAAGTGTGTCTTGCCTAAAGTCAGGCATTGTGGTTGGAGTTTCATGGTCTGGGGCTGCATGAGTGCTGTCGGCACTGGGGAGCTACTGTTCATTGAGGGAGCCATGAATGCCAACATGTACTGTGACATACTGAAGCAGAGCATGATCTGGATGGGGTAAGTGCGAGGATTTCCACCCATCCCAAAAAAATCAAGCACTGTTAAGATGAGTTCAGAAGGATATGACATGAGTGGGTGGGAATTGGCCAGAGAAAGACACAGTGTGAGTGACAATGTGAATGGTAGGTGAGGTAGCCAGGGATTAATGTTGTGACGGAACCGATCCCACACTCCGATTGAGTGCTTCCGTCAGTATACCGCTTCCTAGGTCTGAATATAGATATCAGATATTCCAACCGCTCACAAGCACAAAACAAGACGAGACTTGCTTAGTGCTAACATGGACTGATTTATTAGAACCAAAATGCCAAGTATTTATATTACAGTAGAAGACTAAAACCTAACCTAATTAGCATGAGCTAATTATCTAAATCAACACTCAGACTAGTTGACTGAGGGATAAGACTTTTCAGCTCCTAGCTCACTAACAATTCAATAAACATTACCATAAACATCAACGCGGGGTTAATTAGCCCAAACAACAATGTGTGGAATACCATTACAAGCCAGACTAGACTCATTTACATTATACAAGCAAACAGACAGGTTCCTGGAGTTCATGACATTAGCATCTGACAGTGTGTGTCTCAACAGCATGAGGCAACACACATTATATATATATATATTTATATACATATATACAGCATTGAATCTGACTAGCACAGATTATAGCAGGGTTCTCACTCACCCTGTGCCCCTTAAAATCCAGGGCCCATAATCAGTTGACAAGAGGCTCGCGTTCAGTCCTCTCAAAAAGCCTGTGTCCCAGCTAGGTCTGTCACAAATGTTATGTGAATGGGAAGTTAGGTAGACAAGGGGAGATGTTCTGTAATCCAGGGGGAAGATGTGTCAGGTGGTCAGGGAAGGATGTGCTCTGCCATGCTTGATCAACACCAGGACCATAACCTTTGCTAGTTGTTTTAGGTGTTCAGCGAGTGTGAGAAATAACACGAATGGCAAAATGTGACTGGAGAGCTTCTGCTAAAAAATGTACTGCGGTTTGGTGTAACACACACCTCAGGCAAAGAAAACGTAATCCTACAGCATTACCATTAACATGGGCAACAGTTCACCGGTGAGTGTAACTTCTAAGTCAAAGAAAGACCCTTTGAATTTCACACTTTTAAGATTCAGAGAATCCGCATGCACTGCACATTAAAAGAGAAGTATGTTTTATTCTTTTTTTTTTTTGAGATTCATACTTACCTAGGTGGATGCAGCATCTGATCGATGCTGCAGCTGTCCCCCGGCGTCTCTGCACTGAGGACCGAGCCACAAATATTGCAGATGGCTCGGTTCTCACAGATCTCAGAGCGGAGAGCTGCTGACTCTCAGTAAGCATCTCTCCACTCTGCTCCACCACACTCATTGGAGTGCTGATCTGTGGAGAGGTGGGGAGCGGCCATCTCAGTGGCTCACTGAGATGCTGAGACTGGCATCAGTCAAGGCAGCTGGCAGATCCAGATATTGGAAGGCAGGATGACGCGCTTCCTCGACTGATTGCAGTGACATCAGCGGAGAGCAGACTTCAGACCACTCTCAGCTGAAAACGGGTCACAGGAGTGCACAACTAATTGCACTCCTGTGACCCATAGAAGAATCCCAGTCTAAAAAGCTCAGGCTGGACTTCTCCTTTAAAGTGTTTGTTACCCCAACATTTCATATTCCTGAAATGTGTCTGCTGTACCAGGTACTTGTATGAGAAAGTATTTGTTTTCTTTGTATCGCTTTCTTTATGTGAAATCCCTGGTGTTTCTGCCAGTCCCTCTGCTTACCTATTAAAAACTGACACACACACTAAACAAAAGAACAAACCTTGGTCAGTTCCCAAGCTATGCTGGGAACTCAGTGAGCTCTACCTCAATGATCAGACTTTTCTTTACACACCCCCTACATAGCCTTCCACAGGGAAGACCAGTGAAATGTTGTTTCTCCTGCCCCCAGTTCTTATGCAGCTGAGAACAGAGGGAATCGTGATCACGTATGAAAAAGGGAAACAAAGGTATTTATAATGTTCTTTTTTATATCTATACACAATTGTTTTCCCTTACATTTCAGTTTTAAATGGAATGTTTTTTTTTTAAATGCTGATTGTTTACAATTACTTTAATCTTATGTGAAATCTAGCAAAGCCCCCTCCATTGCGAGCAATATACGTTCTAACATCCAGATCTCCAAGTGAAAGATTCCCTTAACTGTCAGCAGCTATACTTTAATTGGTTACTACTAGAATAGATTATTGAAAAATAACATATGGAAATAATGCTGAATTGTTCAAAATGTATGTTGTAAAAGAATTCATATTTTCAATGTATTTATTGCATACTTTTGTTATGCCCTCTTTGTGTGCTAACCAACTAAGAATACATATTCTGTAATAACTCATTACTATAAAGTCACTTGCCACTTAATCACTTAGAACACATTTATAATAGTATTTAAAAATATATTCCTTTCCAGTTTATGCCTGCCAGAATATCCATCTGTTGTTTTCCTTCTTCTTCTGGCAAAATAATCCAGTATGATAGACCTGCTGATATAGGTGTCCATGGCTTGATGCATCCTCACTTCATTTACTCACCTGTTTCATGTCCCTTGCCCATACATTGTATTTGAAAAAAAAACCAAAAAAACAAAAAACAAACACACACACATACATTGGCAATCTGGTATGACTATTAATGGAGACCTCATGATATTATTTAAAGGGACAGCACACATAAAAAAGGTAAAAAATGGAATGTGGTTCCCCCTAAATTTCAAACCAGACCCTTATGCAGACATACAGCCTTTTAACAATGAGATAGCACCTTGTATTCGGGGGTGGCGAAGCCTCACTTTTGGAAAACACCCCATTCACATGTTGCGATGACAAGGGCCCCCATATATCTAACCCCTAGGGGATGAGTATAAGTAAAGGCTCACAATGTAATGTAAATCCAGTATTAATCACTTCATCCAACAATATAGATCCCCATTAATCATGATGACACACTACCACCATGAACCTCAACTGGATGATGTTGTCCTGCCACCATGATGACCTGTTGCACAATTGTGCTTCCCCACTACTACTCCACAAATAACAGATGCCTAGATGATGAAGATTGTACAAATCTAACCAGGGAATTTGGGTGACAAAATATAATCATAACCATATTTAGTCAACAGCCATTTGTTCACAAACAGAAGCCAGGTTTTGGCATGAAAGGACTAGCCTGAATTGCCCAGTTTATCTGGTAGTTCACCGAACTATCAACAGGCTGAGTTTGAACCTATTTGGCAAATAAAGGCCAGTTCTAGCTTCCATTACAGAATTATTTATTCTACGAAAGAGTTTTTATTGTTACTGTAAAAGAGGAACAGTTTTACAATATTTATCTAAACCTACCTGACTATTGTATAGTTAACGTGAACATTATTATTATTATTATTATTACCGTATTTATTGGGGTATAACACACACCGGCATATAACACGCACCCCAAGTTTAGGAGGGCATTTTAAGGAAAAAAGTTTTAGGAGGGAAGTTTAAGGGAAAAAAAACTTACATTTAAATACCCGTCAATGCAGCCTTATCAGTGTGCATCTGCAGCCTTGTCCATAATTGCAGAATGATCAGTGTCATTTGCAGCTTGCCCAGCGCTGTTTGCAGCCTTGCAGAGTGTCATTTGCAGCTTGCCAGTGTCATTTCCAGCTCGCCCAGCGCCGTTTGCAGCCTTGCCCATGTTTAAATATCCTGCCGCCGAGACAGACCGAGCGAGCGCCGCCGAAAAAGACAGAGCGGCGCCGAAAAAGACCGAGCCGTCTGCTCGGCTCCGCTCGTAGTCCCGCCTCCCTGCTGTTTCTGGAGTGAGCGCTGCCGAAAAGGACCGAGCCGACTCTACTGTGTATTCGGCTTGGCTCGGCTCGCAGTCCCGCCCAGTATGAGTACACAGTAGAGTTGGCTCTGTCTTTTTCGGCAGCGCTCGCTCCAGAAACAGCAGGGAGGCGGGACTACGAGCGGAGCCGAGCAGACGGCTCGGTCTTTTTCGGCGCCGCTCGGTCTTTTTCGGCGGCGCTCAGTATTTTAGCCTCACAGACAGTGGGGATCGGCGTATAACACGCACCCACGACTTTCCCCCTGATTTTAAGGGGGAAAAAGTGCGTGTTATACGCCGATAAATACGGTATACAGGATTTATATAGCACCAACAGTTTGTGCAGTGCTTTACAGCATGAGGGCAGACTGTAAAGTTACAATACAATTCAATACAGAAGGAATCGGAGGGCCCTGTTTGTTAGAGCTTATAGACTAGAAGGGAGGGTCAAGTGAAACAAAAAGGTAACAACTGTGGGGGATGAACTGATGGAGAAATTTAAAATGCAGTTGTTAGGTGTGGGTAGAATAGGCTTCTCTGAAAAGGAGGGATTTCAGGGATTGTCTAAAAGCTAATAGAGTAGGAGATAATCAGACAGGTTGGGGTAAGCAGTTCCATAGGTTTGGAGAAGCTCCAGCAAAGGAGTAGGTGACTAGGGAGCTAGAGAGCAGGAGGTATTGAGAGGAATGAAGAGAATGATTAGGTTGGTATTTTGAAACTAGGCTAGTGATGCAGCTGGGGGCTAAATTGTGGATGGCTTTGTAAGTTGTTAGTATTTTGAATTTAATTTGTTGGGTAAGCTGGAGCCAGTGAAGGGATTGACAGAGAGGAGTAGCAGACACAGAATGATTGCTAAGGTGGATGAGTCTGGCAGCAGCATTCATGATGGATTGAAAGGGGGATAGCCCATGTGGCGGTAAGCCAATAAGTAGGGAGTTGCAGTAGTCAAGGCGAGAGATGACCAGGGAGTGATTTAAGAGCTTTGTCGTGTCATTGGTTAGAAAGTGATGGGTATGTGGTCTGGAGCTGCTCTAAGATGGCCACCTGACTTGTGTTCTCCCGCACAGCGGAGCAGTAAAAACAAGCCACAGGAATAAAAAGAGCACACCAGACATGGGAAAAGGTGACCGAAGCTCCTCAGCCACCCACAACTCGAAAGAACCAGGTTCACAGCTGTCAGCAGGAGAAGGCCACACAGCCCCGAGCTCAGAGCAGCAACACACGCCACCTGGAAGCTCCGGTCCCCAATGTGAAGCACCACATAGCGAGATGCAGCCTGCACAAAACTTCAGCCTCTCTGACCTGAAAATGGTCGCTACATTAAATCCACACTGGCTGTGGCAATCACAAACCTCAAAGATGACATACAGTCTATTTCAACCAGGATGGAGCCAGTGAGACAGGCCTCAGCACGCCATGCGGACACCATCAGGCAAGTGCAGTCATGTGAAGTCATGTATTGTCGGTAGGTGTAACCTATCTGAAGCTAAGTTCCAGACCCGTTTTTAGTGGTATAATAGGGATCTGCGGTTATTCGTCCTTCCCTCGCCTCTCGCTCATCTCATTATCGCCACTAGGAAGTCCTGGTTGTCTGTCATCACCTAGGGCATAGAAAACAGAGAAACCTTTCTCTGTCCGCCTTGTCAATATGAAAAATTTGTGACAGTTGAGCTGCTAGTTAATATGTCGGTCAGGTAGGGCCGTTCCAGCAAGGTCCGTGGAGTTTTTTAGCTTGTGCCATGGGAGTTTGTGCCTGTTGTTGCCCCATATAAACGTTTCAGGATAGTTTCCATCAATTTGAAATGCCTGAGCACAAAGTACACTGGCAAATGCCAGATCATGTATAGATTTTTTGGCAACAAAACCATTTTTACTAGGTTTATGCGGCCCATGACTCCCAGTGGGAGACGGCTCCATATCTGTGTCTTCTGCTTAAGCATTTCATGAAATGGAGCTATGTGGAGTAAGACACTGGCTCCCGAGTGGTCCGTATTCCCAGATATTTGATGGTATCCACTCTCTGCAAGGGTAGTATAGCTCTTTATTTGGGTGGTGGGAAGCTGTTAAGGGGAAGTATCTGAGACTTGTCCCAACTGATCCTAAGGCTGGAAAATGTGGCAAAGCATTCAATTAGGGTTAATGCCAGCGGTAGGGAGTTGCCCGAGTCGTCTAGGTACAATAGGATGTCATCCACACATGTACTGATTTTTTCCATTACCCCCCCACTGAGCCCTTTGATCCCTGGGTGTGTACGGACAGCTTTTGCGAGGGGCTCTGCCACCAGTGCGTAAAGCAACGGCGACAGAGGGCACCCTTGTCTCATACCCCTGGACAAATAAAACTCTCCAGAGGGCCAGCCATTTACCAGAACCATTGCCACTGGAATCTGATAAAGGAGCTGGACCCATTTTATAAATCTGGAACCTATACCAAATTTACCCAGGCAGGCCCAAAGGTAACTCCATTCCACCGAGTCAAATGCCTTGGCAGTATCCAAAGCTACGATTACCTTGGATCCTGGATTGTCATGAGCAGTTTGAAGGTTAATGAACAGTCTCCAGAGATTAAAAGATGTATTTCTGGCCAGCATAAAGCCTGCCTGGTCCCCATGTACCAGCGACAAGATTACTTTGTTAAGGCAGATGGCAAGCACTTTTGCAAGTATCTTGACATCTACTTGGAGCAGGAATATGGAAAGATATGATTCAGGGAGATGTGGGTCCTTACCAGGTTTGGGGATTAATACTATGGTAGCCTCTCTCATGGATGCTGGCAGATCAGAGTCCTCAAATATGGCGTTGTATCAGTGGCGGTGCATCCATAGAGGGCGCAGGAGCACTGCTCTATCACCAATAGATAGATTCATGCATATTCAGGGGTCCGGCCCCTTGTCAGGTGCCGGGCATCTGAATTACAGTGGCGGGGGTGTTTTTGGAAGAGCCTGATTAGAGCTGTCAGCTCTAATAGGCGCCCTGATTAGAGCCATCGGCTCTAATAGGCTTCCAAATTGGTAAACAGTGGGTGCAATGCTGTGCGTTCGCTGTTTACACAGTGTTGTGTTAGAGAAGCGAATACATTGCTTCCCTAACACTGACCCACCTCTCAGCTAATCAGGTGCTTGGGTCTGGTTACCCTGTCACCTGATTGGCTGTAGTGACAGGCGCTGTGATTGGACACCTATCAGGCTTCCAATCATAGCAGTGATGACAGAAAGAGGACAGGAGAAGACATGGAGGACTTGGAGCGTGGAGGACAGTGCTGAGACAGGTAAGTGCCAGGTGGGGCGGCACACTGGCAGCATTTTATAGGGAACAGTAGCGGCAATTGATGGGGCACACTGGCAGCATTTGATGGGGCACACTGGCACCAATTTATGGGGCACACCTGTGGCAATTGATGGGGCACACCTGCCTCATCAAACGCTGCCAGTGTGCCACATCAATTGCTGCCAGTGTGCCCAATCAATTATCGGCAGTTTGCCCATCAATTGCTGCCAATTAATGGGCACACTGGCAGCAATTGATGCGTACAGTAGCTATGTTTGATGGCACAGTGGGGGCAATTTATGGGTACAGTGGCTGTGTTTGATGAGCACAGTGGCTGTGTTTGATGAGCACAGTGGCTGCACTTGATGGGCACAGTGACTGCACTGGATGTTTTTTTTTTTCAGTTTGTTTGTGCCCCCCCAAAATTTTGAGCACCAGCGGTCACTGCGTTGTATAGCAAAAGTAATTTAGGGATAAGCAATTTGTATCACTCCACCTGTGGCAAGAGACAACGCTATACAGTAAGCATCAGCTTATACAGCTCTGCTCCACAGCTGCTTGCTTTGCCGGCTTCATTAACAACACCAATGCTCTGGGATGGCGGGTCTGCAACCCATGATCTGGGCTTGCCAATCTGCCATCCCACAGAAGGAGGTCGCAGGCCACATCAGAGGACTCCACGGGACACATGTGGCCCTCGGGCCACTGGTTGGGCACCCCTGGCTTAAACAATGTCCAACCTGTGGAGAAAAATTGAAAGAATAACAGGATCAGTAAGGCAGTCACTGAGACTGGTTTATTTGTTATAATAGTAAAAGTAAAGGGTATATTCAGCACAGCAGTGGTTAGTACGTTCTATTTCAGGTTGCAAACTTTGGTAAGTGGGGCAAAACTTTGCTGTATAATGTTGCACATTACAGGACTCTGCTCACTTCACTTGTGAGCTCTCTAAGGGAGAGTCTCCCTCCACCGGAAATAAATGAAGACCGTTCATCTTTTAAGTAGGTATATGAGACAAACCGACCCTGGATTGGATATATAAGGCAATAGTCCTTCCCAAAAGTAGAACCCAGAGAGTCAAAAGGGGGAAAAAAGGAGCTAGCAAGAAATACTTTGGGCATGCGGCTGCAGTGGCTCTCCAGTGTCAAACATGGTATGGCTGCATGGTTACTTATCTGTGCGCTTCCCTCTGCTCCAGCCACGTGATGGCTGCCTCAGGATCCTTGAAGAATTGTGCTCTATCTTTTTCCTCAACCCGGAGATGAGCTGGGAAGAGCATAGCATGTATCAAATTTTTAATGCAAAGGCGCCGTTTAACTTCCATGAAGGTTCTTTGTTTTGGCGCTGAACCTCTGCTGAAAAGTCTGGGAAGACCGCGACCATCTTGTTCCCAAATGGGATATTGCCCTTTTCTCTACTGAGGGGTAGTATGGTATCTCTGTCTCTGAAATTGAGAAACTTTGCAATAAATGTGCGTGGGGGTGCTCCAGTTGACAGTGGTTTGCCCGAGAAGCGATGCGCTCGTTCCACCACAAATGTGGGGGAGAACACTTCTTTGCCATAGGTATCACATAATAGCTTCTCCAGAAATGGGGGGTCTCTCCCTTCCACCCCCTCAGGGAGATTGATGAATCTGAGATTACAGCGTCTGAGTCTGGTCTCAATATCATCCTGCTTCTGCAGGAGTTGGCTCACCTGCAGCTGTAGATCTGCTGTGGATACACTCTGGGAAGTATCTCTCTCTTGTTTTTTCTTTTTCCCCTCAATGCTCATTTTGTTTCTAGAGGAACCACTTGATTGTGTGGGCTGTCCCGACATGCTGCGCAGAGAATGTTTTTTTCTGCACATGTCGGTGGAGACCATTCAATATAGCAACTCATATATTAAAATGGAATTTATATTTAATTTCACTTTTATTATTTCTCAGTTAGGGTTTATACTAAGCATTTGATTATATACATATACATATATATATTTTTTAGGGCGTTCCTTGTTGGCAGATATATGGTGGTTGCTCTGGGATGATCCTTGTGTGGGCTGCTCTGGGATCAGGTGGTACTCATTGTTTCTCAGTGGATAAACAGCGGCAACGCTTCTCTAAAGTGTTTTCAAAACTTTTGGAAGGACCAATCTATGCATATATAATTTACACAAGTTCAACTTTGGTATGTATGTTAAACATGTGCAAACACTGCTTTATATATATTTTTGTCTAGAATATCCTTGTTAAGATCATTTCTACCCTTTTTTCAGAATATATGTATACTCTCCCAAAAACGCCTCTGAAGAAGGGATCATATCCTGAAATATGTCAGGCTATTGGGGGATTGTGTATATTCATGTTCATTTGTGAATTTGTCCAAAAATAGATTTTATGTAAATTAATTTTCATGCATGGAATGTATTTTATACATATATTTTTAATATATGTTTCTTAAATAAATAAAATTTTAATAAATAAGATTTTTTTCTTGTTTGCCTACAAAGTCCCACTGTGTGTCTCTCTTTTGAGGGTCCTTATAGAAAGCCGTGGTGTTCTGGGGGGGGGGGGAGGGGTCCTCCACAGTGCTCATTCAGGTCTCCGCCTCGGTAACCCTTTCCCTCAGTTTCTGGAAATCTCGTCTGACTAGAGAGATATCTACTTTCACCTCCTCGATCTGGGCTGTGAGGGTTGTCTGGCAGGCTGTGACAGTTTCCTGGCATGTGGTGATTGCCTCCAACACTTTCGCCGTGTCTGCTCCTATGGATGTCTCCTCTCCTTGTACAACGCCGCCATCTTGGCTCTGGGAGTACTTCTCCTGGCGCTGGTATTTACTGAGTTTTGTAACCTCAGATGTGGGTTTTTTCGGCAGCGACATGTTCCCAGAGTGTTCTTGGTGTGATGACAGTAGGGTCATAGAATATGCGATTCAGAATAATCGGCCAGTGAAGCTCAGTTCCCCAGCGTCCTATTCTATGGGGCTCCAGGCCACACCCCAGGAGTTACATTTTTATTTCTGATGTTGGTACACTTATCACATTTTTTGGGCTCAAATTACGATTCTTTGGAAATAATAAAAAGCAAAAAAAATTGGGATTTTAAATTTGCATCAGCAATGGTATTGTTTGTGGATTGTAAAGTCACCTGTGTGAGTTTGGGTAAAGATTGTTGTGAGATGGAGAGTAAGTGAAAGCGACAGAGAAAAATATATTTTACCAAAACATCAAAACATTCCACATTCTAGCATTCTTAAAAACAAAGAATTTGAAGTAGAAGCAACAATGTTGCAAAGGAAAATTTATTTCAGAGTAAGATACATTTCATCTCAACATTAAAAGGATTTATTTGGGAAAATTACAATTGTACCATTAGGATCAATGGCTAAAACCTGCATTGGACTATAATAACGCTGATTTTCACTTCCAAAAAATTCTCTTTAACACAACGCTCATTTTGGTATTTACTATAGCGCCCTGTAAAAAAAGACACTGGAGCTACAATGAGAGCTATTTGCAGGTCTGAGCATGCTCAGTTGTACTGACACCTAGTTGTACAAAAATGTATCTCTTCTCAGACTTTTAAAGATATTTCAGTGTAGAAATCACTTTTTCACACAGTTTAAAAGCAGATTATCTTTAAATAATATATCGCATATTTCAGTGCGATTTAGGCCTCTTTCACACAGATGGATTGTTCAGGTCCGCCTGTCAGTCTTTTAGGCGGACTTGAGCTGACGATCCATAGACCTCTATGGAGCGACGGATGTCAGCGGTGACATGTCCGCTGACATCCGACCCGCTCCGATCCGAAAAGTGACAAAGGAACCCTCTATTTTTCCATCCATCTGCGGATCGGATCGGAAAAAAAACTGACTCTATGGTCCATCTTTATCCGATTCCCCATAGAGGAGAGAGGTGCTCTGACAGGTCGGTCTCTGCACAGTGTGCAGAGACAGACCTGTCATCTTTCTGCTCAGTGGGGATCGACAGCGGAGCTCGTACGCGGACACGTCTGTGTGAAAGGGCCCTTAGGCAACTATCTTATGCTCTGAACATTATTTCCATGTGCAATTCTCCAGGTTTTAGCAGCGTATGGGTTTGGACGCTATTTGGTTTCAGGGAGCTATAGTAAATTCGATTTTGGGAGTATTTTTTTACTAGCGCTATAGTGAATACTGTTTTAGAGCTAATTAGTGCCGTGGAGCTATAGTAGATGACCCCCTTAGTCTTATGCCACAGGCGCTGAAGAGCACAGCTATGTTTTTTTCAGATTGATAGTGTAATCTGTTTGCCAACAGTTCAATATGTCATCCACAGTTCAATTTCCTCAGGTTTGTAAACACACTAAAAAACATGCTGTACATAATCTAAAAGAAAATATATATAGAGTGTGGATGAGAAAATATCAGTCTGGAGCTGCAGAGAGTGGCCTAAATATGAAAGTAGTTTGCTATGCAGACATTCTGCCTACAGTGCTTTTAGTAGGATACAGAATGCACTAAATGTTCTTATAAGTTCTAACCTGCCAAGTGCTCCTTTTCCACTCTTTAGCTGTTTGAATGCTGTCATGCTTGTAAAATGTTTCTTTTTTTAGTCTGAAAGTTTCTTCTATTTTCTTTTTTTTCAGGCGGAACTCCACTTTAGGAATTTCCATATTTTCATTTTACTCCGAATAAAACTTCAATATTCTTGGCATGCATAAAATCTAGAGGACAGTTAACACATGTTTAGGCTTCATGTACACTGGACGTTTTTACAACCTCTCCTGAACAATTTAACTTGACAGATAGTAGTAACCCACGTTTAAAATGTCAGTTTTGCTGCATTTACTTGCTGTGTTTAGCAGCTTTTTGCCACGTTTGCATTTAGAAGCGTTTTTAAAAGAATTTTTTTATTTATTCTTTTCAAAAAATTGCCAAGAATTAAAAATGTCTGTAAACGAAATGCGGCTAAATGTGAGTTACTGCGTTTAGCCACGTTTAGAAGTGCTTTGTGCTTGAAATTTCTCTAACCTCAGCTTCTGAACCCTTTTTTTGCGTTCCAAAAAAATCCTCTAAATTAAATTGCCTAGAAATGACTGTAAATGACCCTGTGTACATGGACAGATAAGATAACATAGAGGAGAGTTCAGGAGCAATTGAAAAAAAATGCCTGACTGCTCCTACATGTCCATTTAGCAGCAGCAGTGTACATGAGGCCTAAGTTCTTGCTGCCACTTTTTTAAGACTAAAGTTTTGATTAGAGTAACAAAAAAATATATAAAATTAACTTGGCAATGAGATTTATACCGCCAATTTGACTTTTCAGTTTAAATAAGCTAAATAACATTCCAGGTGCATCAAAGCAAAAGGTTTGGAAAGTCTTATGCCGCGTACACACGACTGGACTTTGCAGCAGAAAAGGTCTGATGGAATCAATGTTACATAGTTAGTAAGGTTGAATAAAGACACCAGTCCATCCAGTTCAACCTGAGTGAGTGTCTACAATTGTCCCTATCTCTGTACATTGCATACTCACATCGGTCCCTACCCTCAAGGAGCCCACAATCCAAGGTCCCTATTCATATACTAGGGCCAATTTTGGACAGAAGCCAATTAACTTTCCTGCATGTCTTTGGAGTGTGGGAGGAAATCGGAGTACCCGCAGGAAGCCCACGCAGGCACAGGGAGAACATGCAAACCCCAGGCAGGTAGTTTCATGGTTGGGATTTTAAACAGTGACCCTTCTTACTGCTAGGTGAGAGTATTAACCACTACACCACTGTTCTGCCCTGTTTTTTTTTGTTTTTTTTACCATTTCATCGGATATTCCGATTGTGTGTGGGCTTCAGCGGATTTTCTTGGCTACTGGCTATGGAACTTCCTTTTCTAGGCCCATCGTACGTCATCGCATTCTAAAAGAACAGACTTTGGCATGGTCATGTGTAGGCAAGTCCATTTCAGCGGAACTCCATCGGACCTTTGTCGGAAAGACCATCAGTGTTTACTCTGACGGAAAGTCCAGTCGTGTGTACACGGCATCACAGTTTGTTTTCTTTAGAAAGTAAAGTGGCCTGTCCCTACCAGCATGCTGCAGGGACAGGCTGTCTGTTTGTGTAGAAGCAGTGGTCTCTCTGCAGAAGTTCAACACTTTGCCTTTGAGTCAATAATAACAATTTCCAATCAGCAAAGCTCATGCTTTGAGCTCTAAGGCCGCGTACACACGCGGGGACTGTTCGCTCAACTATGTCCGCTGAACAGTGTTTCGGCGGACAGTCCGCTCGTGTGTGGGCTTTCAGCGGACAGTTTCAGCGAACAGTCCGCTGAACAAAGTTTTTCGAAATTTCCGAAAAACTGTCCGCTGAAACTTTGTTTGAGCGGACAGTCCCCTCGTGTGTAGGCTTGTTCGTCAAACTAAGTTCCGCGCATGCTCAGAAAGGATTTACAGGGCGGAAGCGCTCGGTCTTGTAAAACTAGTGTTCGTATTGAAGCTAGCATATTCGTCATGCTGCTAATTTTGTGGTTTTTTAATATAGCCCGTTCTTTTCTTCTTTGTAATGCAAGAAAAGTGAAGTAGCTTTGCTGCTTATATTCACACGGAGTTATACTACATGTTTTTATTCATCCTCATCCTATGATTAATCTTCCAATTGTAGAAAAAATATATTCCAAATTAAAAAACAAAAAAAAAAACCCTCTAAAAAAAAAAAATAATCAAAAAATTATATATATATATATATATATATATATATATATATATATATATATATATATATATATATATATATATATAATGTCTATCTTAAAAAAAAAAAAAAAAAAAAAAAAAAATTATATATATATTTATATTTCTGAAAAAAAAAATATAGAATTTATCTATTACTATATATTTTTGGAATTACTATTATCATATATTTTTTTTTTTTTTTTTTTTGTGGGGGGTTTGAAACAAGATGGACTTGCATTTTTTTTGGCCAAGCAGGACTATGCAAGTAGAGATAGATAGCTAGATAGCTAGATAGATAGATAGATAGATAGATAGATAGATAGATAGATAGATAGATAGATAGATAGATAGATACCCAAACCAGCATTTTAGCTTACACATGATTGCATGTTCAAAATCAGCAGAGCTTCCCCTCATTTCAAATGTTAAGCCTCAAATTTACAGCGACTGCACTTCCAAGTGCACTTGCAGTGCTTTAAAAATTGCACTTGAAGTTAGCATATTTACATGAACGTGTGTTTTGTAAATAACCCCCAGAGTCTTTTGACATGTATCTGCCTACTCACAAATAAACTTTGTTTTTTAATCCAAAATTATACAAAAATATTTTTAAAAAAATAAAAGAAAAAATACATACAAGATTTTTTGGAAATAATAAATTTTTATTTTTCCTCAGAACCAAAATAAATCAAGAGGGAGGCAACACTGGAGACAATTTTGACGTTTGTGAAGCCTTTTGTCCCCCAGGCACACATCAAGTGAGTGGCCACCAAAATTCCGAACCTGTGTAGCATGTAAATAGGGAGCACAACCAGGTCCTAGAATCCCAAAGACCAGGAACAGCAGCAGATGAGATCTATGTCCCCAGACTGTGGTACTACAACAGCCTGCGTCTTCTTTCAGAGCAGACTGAAGCCAGGCAGTCACTTGCGACTCTTCCGTCTAGCCTTCCCTCCACGCGTCGCTGGAGGCTGTGCCTCTGGTGGTGGAGTTGTGGTAGGAGGAGGAGTAGGGTCTGTGTTGTAAAGCTTAGTGGTGGGTGTGAGCTCAACCTTCAGACCCCGTTGGATGGCATCAAAAAAGATTGCTTCACACAAGTTTCACTGTGGTTTGTCCATTTCTTGTAGCCTACTAGCCAGATAAGTGGCATAGGCCTCCTCCGGATTGGGGGGTTTTGACAAAATTTGTGTGGCTTGGCGTATAAGCACCAAGGACTCCTCCTCTGTACGGCCCATCCTCCTGGGCCTTTTGCTGGCTAGGCGGAGGGGAGGGACCTGGCTTTCAGTCCGACTCCTGCTGGGCCCAGCTAGCTCTTGTGTGTGGCTGGTCCCGGCCTCCTCCTCCATACCACTGGTCCCGGCCTCCTCCTGGGTGAGCTCATCCTGTGTAAAAAAACAGTGCCAAGGACTCCTCCTCTGTCCGTGTCATCCTCCTGGGCCTTTTGCTGGCTAGGCGGAGGGGAGGGACCTGGCTTTCGGTCCGACTCCTGCTGGGCCCAGCTAGCTCCTGCGTGTGGCTGGTCTCCTCCTCCATACCACTGGTTCCGGCCTCCTCCTGGGTGAGCTCATCCTGTGTAAAAAACAAAGAAATCAATAAATAAAATATGTCTATATTTAGAAATCATCAATCACTAACAATTTTACAGTTCTCACTTGCAAATACATTTGTCTTGAAATACAAAAGGCTATCATTATGACACCATCATTTTTCCATCAGTTCACCAAGATTTGAGCCACATTTGTGTAAACTACTGTATCCTTCTATCTAATTTAATTTGTGATGAAATCCTAGATTTGGAAGCAATTCAAACATTGAACTTGACATCATTAATATTTGAGCAATCCAAACTTTAGAAACTAAAATATACCTGGCTCCAGCTGGGCGCATCAACTTCGTCCAGCAAGGAAGGGTCTGGATCTTCCAGGGATGGCTCACCTGAGGCGGAGGGAAGGGTGGAGGGACGGGTAGACGGAAGAGTCGAAAGTGACGGCCTGGCTTCTGACGTGTCATCCAGAAAACGCAGCCTGTCATAATACCACAGCTTGGGTACATAGACCTGACCTGCTGCTGATCCTGATGTTTGGGACACTAGGATCTTTCTTTGCTCCCGCCTATACACGCTACGCAGGTTCTTAATTTTGGCGTTCACAAAGTCAGTGTCTGCCTGGGGGACTCGGGTTTTCACAAACGCCAAAACTGTCTCCAGTGTCTTCTTCCGGGCAGCACGGCTTGAATATTGGGGGTGTTTTGTATCCCAAAGATTGCTGTGCGACTCCACTAAATCGAGAAATGTTGAGAGGAAGGCCTCCTCCGTAAAGGGGTCTGCAGTATACCTTTGCATTTTCTGAAAAACAAAAAACAAAACAAAAAAAACAAAAAACAAAAAAAATAAAAAAAAAATAAAGTCAGACCAAATGTACACTATATTGTGACAATGTAATGTAGGTGAGACACACACTACTACACACGCTACCCCCCCCCACACACACACTACCCCCCCCCCTACACACACACACACACACACACACACACTACCCCCACCCCCCCCCCCCCTATACACCCACCTCCACCCCCACACTACCACACAAAACACCAAACCCACTCAACCACCAACCCACATAAAAATCAATTAAACATCAATAAGAATAAAATTCAATATGCACATCCCTAACGCAGGCTTTAAATTAAACGAAAATAAAACGATAACTATCTTACCGTCGCGTGTAACACTCGCTGCTTCCGTTCGGACAAGCGTACGGCCTAGTGGTAACGCTTTATACACAGCGCATGATGCGCTCAGGCTCCGCCTGCGTCGCCCGCCCCTGACGTTCCTTGCGTCCGTGTTTCCCCGCCCCTTTTACCCTCGTTCCGCTGTGGGTGAATGAGAGGAGAAAATGGCGGACGCAAATTCTAGGAGCAGCGTGAGCAGCGCGGAGGAAAGCCATGGGCCCCATGCTTCCGGAGGAAGGAGGAGATATAAGGCCACCAATATGGCCTTTGAAGAGATGGTGGAGATGGTGGCTATCTTAAAAAGGGAGGATTATGATGGGGAACGTGGCCCTTACCCAAAACCTAATGTCCGCAAAAGCGCCATCTTGGATGAGGTAGTCACAGCCTTGGAGACGAAATTTGGGGTACGAAGAGGAAAGGACCAGCTGCGGAAACGATGGTCGGACATCAAGTCCAGGGAGCCGGACCAATATTACCGCATCAAAAAGGTCCTGAAAAAAAGTGAGTAAACTCTGCGATTTGATCGTAATCGTTCGTGTAGATAGTGTATGTAAATCTGGCGGATTTTATCGTTATCGTTCGTGTACGTAGTGTATGAAACTGGCGGATTTTAACGTGTTCGTTCGTGTAGGTAGTGTATGTAAATCTGGCGGATGTTATCGTAATCGTTCGTGTGGGTAGTGCATGAAACTGGCGTATTTGATCGTAATCGTTCGTGTACGTAGTGTATGTAAATCTGGCGAATTTGATCGTAGTTAATAGTTCGTGTAATGAGCGCATATGGTTGTTCGTATATGTGGGCGTAAATAGCATGAATTTGTGTATGGTGTAAATTTATCTGGTGTTGGATTAGATTTTAATTAGTTATTTTTTTTTTTGTATTGTTCATGATAAACTGAATTGTCATGCTCAGTTTATAGGATATACATTTTTATTAAAGTTTCATAAATTTATTCAGTGCAATGTAGACTCAATTAAAAAAAATGAGATAGATAGAAAAAATGCTGGTTCAACATCTGGACTAGGAAACTTTTATAAGTGTAGTTTGGGCCATCATAGAACATTTTTGACATAATCACACACAGGTACTCCAGGCGATGATTCGAGTGTGTCCGTCTGTGAAACTTGGACAAAAGATATACAGTATCACAGTTTGGTTAAAGGCTAGGTTCACATTGCTGCAATGTACGAGATCAAATGTGATTTGCACCGCACTGCAGTGCAAATCACATGTGATCTCTGTGTGATGCGATTTCAGCCATGCATATAGTATGGCTGAATTTGCATCGCATCTGGACCAAACTTGTACATGGCCCTTTTTTTAGTCCACAGCCGAATCGGATCACATGGGTGTTCACACCATGTGGTCCGATTCCTGTCCGAGTTTAAAGATTGCGCTGTGAAATGAGAACTAATTTGGAGGTGTCAATCAAACTTTACACTGATACTCCCAGCAGGTCACATAGGGCAGTGCGAACTGCGCATGCGATGCGTGAAACCACAGTAGATTTGCAGCGTTCACACATCGCAGCAGTCTGAACACAGCCTAACTAAAAAAAAGTCATTTTAAGGATGTATTAAACTAGGAGCTTGTAATAACCAGCTAATAATTGTACACCACTTCAAACCAATGTTTCATATTCAAATTTCGGAACTCAAATATCACCATGCTTACAAGTATTTATTTATTTATTTATTTTTTTCTTTTCATTCTCATAGGGGAACAACAACTCAGACAAGAGGCGGAGCAGCCCAGGACCCCCCGACCTCGCCAGCCTGATTGGGCAATTAGCCCCAGCCCCAGCCCCGCGTCGCTATTGGAGCTGCCCAGCCCAGTGTCGGAGAGGGAGCAGCCAAGCTCAGTATCCTCCGCTGGACCAAGCTCCGTAGCTCCACTGGATGAGCCCAGCCCAGGGCTAGATGTGGAGGAGGAAGAACAGGTGGAGTTACACACCCCACAAAGTGAAAGTGAGTGTCTGACAACCCAGCTTAAGGTAAACAATTAATGGCTGTATATTTTAACCAATTTTTTATCTACACATGTTTTTAGGTGATGATCTGGTGGTGGTAGGAGAAGCTGCGGAGCCATTTTCAGCGGACAGTGCCCACAGGCTGATAGGGCAGATCATGGCCTGGAATGCCAGGATCGACTTAATGGAGAGCAACATCCAGGCCATGCAACAACAAATCCTGGCCACGCAACAAAAAATCCTGGCCATTCAACAACAGCTGGTCCCTATGAGGCAGGAAATGAAGGACATGATCGATGTTTTAGGGAGAATATAAGCCCCTTTTCCCCTAAAACACAATCGATCATGTTCTTCATTTCCTTGTCAAAAAGTTGTTAATGTTTTTACTTGATTTTTAGAGGCAAAATTTTGAAGATGCACACGGTGTGTCAACATGTGCTATGTGCCATCAGAGGATCGCAATGGACGCATTTGGTGTTTGCAAACCCTTCCTCATTCTAGTATGTGAGAGGAAGGGATTGCACACACCAAACACGTCCATTGATCACTCATGATGGTACATAGCACATGTTGACATTACCAATTTTTGGTGTGCATCTTCAAAATTTGGCTTTACCCCTTGTTTTATGTAAATAGTTAAAAATCTGATTTTATTTTTTTATTGTTGTGATAATTGCATTTTTTATCTATCTATATATTTCTATGTTTACCAAAAAAAAAAAAAAAAAAAGAATTTATAAAAAAAAAAATATATATAAATTTATTTTTTTTAAAAACCCAATTTCCCTAAAAAAAAAAAGACACAAAAACCAAAAAAATAAATAAATAAGAGGCACTGGTTTGAATGTGCACTATTAAAAAATCATTAAAAAAAAGGTGTGTGTGTGTGTGTCTACTTCTTTCAATGCACAATACCAGTTTGGGAAGTCATTTTGTGTTTTCTGTCACAAAGGGCCTTATTTCCTATTGTCAAAAACCACTTTGCTATACAAATGCACTAGGACAGGAATATGCAATTAGTGGAAATCCAGCTGTTGCAGAACTACAAGTCCCATGAAGCATAGCAAGACTGACAGCCACAAGCATGAGACCCAGAGGCATGATTGACTTGTAGTTTTGCACCAGCCGGAGGTTGGCCAATTGCATATCCCTGAATTAGGACAATGTAGGATACAAGCAACGTGAAAAGCAAACAAGAACCAAACCTCAAAATTTGAACAGACAAGACATATTTCCAGAAAAATACATTTTTATTGGTCAGCTGCCATTGGAATAGCCCCCCTACCATTAAAATAGCTGACATAGCGGTCACGCACCTCACGTGCTGTTTGGGGGGCTAAGCCAGGAAGGGCATGATCCAGCCCTGTCAGTTCTGGAAGCCTGAGTCCGGCCTCAGGCCCAATAGGCTGCAGGTACTGGTTACCTGAAAATTTCCTTAGAAAATTGTGCAGAATGCAGCAGCACAGAATCACATAGTTCAGTTTATATTCCGCAAGGTTGATGGCTGTCAGTAACAGACGGAACCGGCTGGCCATAATGTCAAAGGCACTCCCCACAACCCTTCTTGCTCTGGCCAGCCGGTAATTAAAAACCCTCCTCTCCGCGGTGAGGGTCCTTTGGGGGAAGGGTTTCATAAAATGTTCACTCAGACCGAACGCTTCATCAGCCAGAAACACAAACGGTAGACCCTCCACATTCTCGGCATCTGGTGGCAAGTCCAGGCCACCAGTGATAAGACGGTGGCAGAACTCGGTCTGCCTAAAGACTCCTCCGTCAGACATCTGGCCGTTCTTCCCCACATCCACATAAAGAAAGTCACATTGTGCCGACACCACCGCCATTAACACCACACTATGGAACCCCTTATAATTCCAATAGTAGGACCCCGAATGGGGTGGGGGCACAATCCTCACATGATTCCCTTTGATCGCCCCTCCGCAGTTGGGAAAGTCCCAACGGGCAGCGAATTGGGAAGCCACAGTCTGCCATTCCTGTGGTGTGGAAGGACACTGGGAAGTCAAACACAGGGAAAAAAAAAAAATAGTCATTAAATAAAAACAATTCATAACAACTAAAACACCAAGCCCCAATATAGCACGAACTCGTTCCCGAGTACGTCCACTCTCCATGGCTTTCAAACCGTCGGATGGACAGACAAGCTCAACTGAACGCACTGAAGAACAGCTAGACCTATGAAGAACGACCTGAAACCCAGAAACGAGCGGACCAGAAGCGCCTAATAACAGGTACAACTGATCCACGCGTACCGAAAGACAGATATAAACCTCACAGGTAGACTGCGCCGTAGTGAACGGACAAATTAAGCTGAAGTCTGTAAAGCGCGAATCGTCTCTAACCAAACTTCTACTAACGCAAAGTCAGCAGAAGGAGCTCAAAGGGTGCTTTGCTGTGTCTTGGACTTCCTATTTCTAGTCCCGTCGTACGTGACGTACGTCATCGCGCACGGTTTCAGCGGACTGTTTGTTCGTCGTGTGTGGGCAAGTCCGTCCATGCTAATTTTGAGCGGACTGTTCGCTGAAACTGTTTGACGGACAAAGTTGGGCGAACAGTCCCCGCGTGTGTACGCGGCCTGATTCTTTGTTTTTATACACTTGGAATGCATTTACATAATTTCAGCTGAAAGTTCATATATTTAAAATTATTTGTAGAAAGTCTTTACTTTAGAAATAAGCATGCTTTACAGAGTGCATCCCTGACTTTCAGTTTGTAAAGTGTATTGAGGTTCTTAATAAGAAAGCCCAGAACTATTTACATGCTTGGAAACAGTCTTCATATTACTTACTAAAGCAGATTTATTGTGCAGTCTGTGTAATGTGATCTCTCTCTTATTCATATCTATTTCACATCAAAAATACAATAACTGTAATGAGCGCACCAATTGATATAACAGCTGACATGCAAGGTGACTGTACAAAACCTTGTGTTTAACTTCCTGAGATCCGCGCTATAGTCAAATGATGGCTACAGCGTGGATCTACATTGCCGGGACGACGTCTAATCCAAGTTCTAGGGGAGATAAGCAATCTAATATATCCTCCACCTCACAACAATTGCTACATACTATGTCCTCTCATTTTATTATCTCTCTCTTTTTACAGTGGAATAAAGAGCCTGTGAACCTTAATGCAATGATTTATGCTGGAGCTAGTGGCTGCTTTATGGACACTACAATAGCTACAGCGCGGATCTCGAATGCCGGGACTACGCCTATTGACGTTGTCCCCTTTCCTGGCTCCCCGCACGCTCCCGAGAGCGCGCATCGGGGGAAAATCTGTGTTGGCCGTGTCCCCTGGACACAGCCAATCACAGATCGCTGTAAACGGCCAATCGCAGTGGCCGTTTACAGCGAGATCGCCGCCTCCAATGGGTGATGATCTCAAATGTAAAAATATGAGATCATCTCCCATTGCCGAATCTGTCTCCTCACACAGAGACAGCGTGGGAGGAGAGAGATTCTGTGAGTTATATATAAGAGTTCCCAATACTGATTCTAGTGCCATCTGTGCCCGTCAGTGCCCATCTGTACCCCGCCAGTGCCCATCTGTGCCCACCTGTGCCCACCTGTGCCCACCTGTGCCCACCTGTGCCATCTGTGCACCGTCAGTGCCCGCCAGTGCCCGCCGGTGCCCATCTGTGCACCGCCAGTTCCCGCCAGTGGCAATCGGTGCCCATCTGTACAAATCGGTGCCCATCTGTACCATCTGTGCCACCTCAGCAGTGCCCATCTGTGCCACCTCAGCAGTGCCCATCTGTGCCCATCTGCCACCTCATCAGTGCACATCTGTGCAATAAATCTGCACATCTGTGCAATAAATCAGTGCACATCTGTGGCAACCCATCAGTGCCCATTTGCGCTGCTTCAACAGTGCCCATCTGTGCCACCTCAACAGTGCCCATCTGTGCCACCTCAACAGCAACCATCTGTGCCACCTCAACAGTGCACATCTGTAAATCAGTGCACATCTGTGCTGACTCATCAGTGCACATCTGTGCCGACTCATCAGTGCACATCTGTGCCACCTTATCAGTGCCCATCTGTTCCACCTCATCAGTGCCCATCTGTGCCACCTCTGTGCTGCTTCATCAGTACACATCTGTGCCGCCTCATCCGTGCACATCTGTGCGACCAGTGCCCATATGTGCTGCCTCATCAGTGCACATCTGTGCCATCAATCAGTGCACATCAGTGCCATCTCATCAGTGCCCATCAGTGCAGGCTTAGCACACACATGTGCAGTCTCATCAACACCAGCAACCATGTCTAAAAGAGTATTTTCCGCCGAGGAGGCATACCAAATTCTTTCCACGGCCGACGAGAGCAACGGGGAGCTCTCTTCTTCAGATTCTCTTTCAAATTTGGATTCTGAAGCCGACATAAATTATGAGCCAGTCCTCAGTAGTGAAACACTGACTGAATCCGAGGAGGAAGATATCCGGCTCATCAAACGAAGGCGTTCTAGTGAGGCAGTGCCGTCCACCAGCACCGAAGTGCCGTCCACCAGCACCGCAGTGCCTCGGCAAGAAAGGCCAAGTACCAGTGGGGTGTCATCTCAGCCCCAAAGGTTTAGGAGCCATGCCAGCCTTCCCTATGCCCTTCAGAACCCCTTTTGGCTTCCTCCTAATTCAGGAGAGGCCAATGTTCCCCCTTTCACTGCCCAGCCAGGAGTCCAGGTGGACACGGAGAATTTTACCCCAATACATTTTTTTAATTTAATTTTTACGGAGGATATGTTGGCGTCAATTGTGGCCCAGTGCAACCTGTATGCACAACAATTTATTTTGCAAAATCCGACATCTTATTATGCCCGTCCCTACGAATGGAGAGACCTAACAGTGGAGGAGTTCAAGGTTTTTTTAGGCCTCACATTTAACATGGGACTCAACAAAAAAAATCAACTGCGTACCTATTGGTCAACCCACCCCCTCCACCACACACTGCTCTTCTCTGCGGTAATGCCCAGAACCAGGTATCTGATGATCATGAGGTTCCTACATTTCAGTGACAATACCCAGTGCCTTCCACAAAATGACCCAAATTATGACAGGCTTTACAAAATTCATCCAATACTTAATTATTTTTCAGAAAAATTCCCCAAATTGTTTACCCCGGACCAACACATATGTGTGGATGAGTCCCTTATTAAATTTAGCGGCAGGCTTAAAATGAAACAATTTATGCCCAGCAAAAGGGCCCGCTATGGGGTGAAGGTCTACAGATTATGCAACCGAGCCACAGGGTACACATATTCATTTATAGTGTACGAAGGGAAGGACACCCAGCTGCAGCTCCCTAATTGTCCGGACTACTTGGGATCCAGCGGGAAAGTTGTTTGGGACCTCATATACACCCTAATGGATAAAGGCTACCACCTGTATGTAGACAACTTCTACACAACTCTGCCCCTGTTCCACAACCTTCACTGGAAGAAGACGCCAGCATGTGGCACTGTAAAAAGGAATCAGAAGGGCTTTTCTCAAAGTCTTGTGAATAAGAAGCTGCGAAAAGGAGAAACTGCAAGTCTGCGAAACAAGGAGATTCTGGCAGTGAAGTGTAGGGACAGAAGGGATGTATATATGTTGTCTTCTATCCACAATGATACGTTCGTGGAAATCCCCAGAAGGAATGGCCCCGTAAAAAAAAACAAAATGCATTTATGAATATAATTTGTTCATGGGGGAGTCGAATTCAACGACCAAATGATGGAACCATACCTTGCCACAAGACGGACATACCATTGGTACAAAAAAGTAGCAATTTATTTTTTTCAATTGGTCATTTACAATTCCTATGTCATTTACCGCTCCACCCAAAACCCCAAACGCTTCTTTGGCTACCAGGAGGAAGTTTTCACTGCCCTTATTTTCCCGAACGGCCCACCAGAAAATATCCGATCAGATGTTGTTAGTCGACTCTCCGAGCGCCACTTTCCCGATAAAATCCCTCCCAAACCAACAGGCCAAAGACGTCAAAAAAGATGTAAGGTGTGTACCATAGCAGGAGTCAGAAGAGACACATCTTATTATTGTGCACAATGTCCTTCCCAACCAGGCCTCTGCATAGGTGACTGTTTTCGCCGTTACCATACTTCAATAAATCTTTAGTGAAGTATGGTAAACATAATCCTCAGTTCCTGCCTTCACACACCTTCACACCCCTTATGCCACTGCCTGCTCTATAACTGACCCTGGCTTGTTATTCGACCACTCTTATGCCTGCTGATTCTGCACACACCGCTGCCTGATCTGGAACTGACCCTGGACTGTTATTCGACCATGCTTCTGCCTAACGATTCTGTACATACCTCTGCCTGATCTGGAACTGACCCTGGACTGTTATTTGGCCATGCTTCTGCTTAATGATTCTGTACATACCTCTGCCTGATCTGGAACTGACCTTGGACTGTTTGACCACTATATTTGCCTGCCTCTTGGACTAATCTTGTATTCTGCAACTGGACTAGTGGGATTCAACACGGGGTCTCACATATGTGAGGGGCTCCAGTATAGTTTTTCTGGATGAAGAAAACAATTTTCTTTGTTTTCTTATTCCTAGATTAGGGTCTGGAGACTCGGAGGCTTCAAAGAGATTTGGGTGGGAGAAGCCTCTACCCCTATCCCCATTCTGTCCTGAACGAGGCTCTACTTCTGTCTGCTGCCTGTAGGACTTACTGCACTGACACACCACATGGACCTGCCTACTACCAGGACCAATATTTTTGGCACTGCTGACAATATCTCTGCACTGACCCTGGACTGTATATGGACAGTATCCCTGCCTGCTGCCTGAAAAATTGTGTTTGCTGTTGCTGATAAAGTCCCTGCCTGCTGCCTGGACCAGTGATATCCTCCTGTGGACAACTGCACTTCTAAAACCACAGGTAATCTTTGCTTTACAGTTTGCTCAGCATAATGTATTTGGGGTTGTAATTCTTGGTATGTGCAGGCTATGTGTCCCTGGAACGCCCGACGGTGTTCCTTGCATGTTGCGCCTCTGTATGTGGCCATGCTGTGTAAAGGTCTCACACATGTGGTATTGCCATACTCAGGAGGAGTAGTAGAATGTATTTTGGGGTGTTATTTTTGCTATGTAAATGCTATGTGTTGGAAATATCTTATAAACGGACAACTTTGTGTAAAAAAAATGCGTTTTCATTTTTTTTACACATTTTCCAAAAACTTCTGTAAAAAAATGAACCATTCAAAAGACTCATTATGCCTCATAGATTATACGTTGGGGTGTTAGCTTTCCAAAATGGGGTCATTTTCTGGACGTTTCCAATGTCCTGGTGTTCCAGGGCCTTCAAAACTGTAATAGGTGGTTGAGAAATGAAATGTGTAATTTATGCTCCTAGAATGCCTGAAGGTTCTACTTCAATATTAGGCCTCTGTATGTGGTCAGGCTGTGTAAAAGTCTCACACATGTGGTATCGTTATACTCAGGAGGAGTAGGAGAATGTATTTTGGGGTGCTATTTTTGCTATGTAAATGCTATGTGTTGGAAATATCTTATAAACCGACAACTTTGTGTAAAAAAAAATGCGTTTTCATTTTTTTCCACATTTTCCAAAAACTTCTGGAAAAAAATGAACCATTCAAAAGACTAATTATGCCTCATAGATTATACGTTGGGGTGTTAGCTTTCCAAAATAGGGTCATTTTCTGGACGTTTCCATTGTCCTGGTGCTCCAGGGCCTTCAAAACTGTAATAGGTGATTGAGAAATGAAATGTGTAATTTATGCTCCTAGAATGCCTGAAGGTGCTACTTCAATTTTAGGCCTCTGTATGTGGTCAGGCTGTGTAAAAGTCTCACACATGTGGTATCGTTATACTCAGGAGGAGTAGGAGGATGTATTTTGGGGTGTTAATTGTGGTATGCACATTCCGTGTGGGAGAAATAAGCTATTACAATGACAATTTTGTGAAAAAAATTAATCTTAATTTTGCAAAGAATTGTGGGAAAAAATGAGAACTTCAAATAACTCACCATGCCTGTTACTAAATACATTGGAATGTCTACTTTGCAAAAAAAGGGGTCATTTGGGGGGCATTTGTACTTTCCTGGCTTGTTAGGGTCTCAAGAATTGAGATAGGCTTTAGTACATCAGATGTGATCTTTTTTTGCAAATCTTTATGATTTGCACCATAGCTTGTAGACTCTATAGATTTCACACAGATCATATAATATGCAATAATTTGGGTTATTTTTACCAAAGATGTGTAGTAGTATAAATTGTGGCTAAAATTTATGAAGAAAAATTGCTAATTTGCAAAATTTTATCACAGAAACGAAGAAAAATTCATATTTTTTCAAAATTTTCGGTCTTTTTTCATTTATAGCGCAGAAAATAAAAAACCGAGAGGTGATCAAATACCACCAAAAGAAAGGTCTATTGGTATGAAGAAAATGATAAAAAAATCATTTGGTTACCGTGTTGCATGACTGAGTAATTGTCATTCAAAGTGTGAGAGCACTGAAAGCTGAAAATTGGTCTGGGCAGGAGGGGGGTTTAAGTGCCCAGTAAGCAAGTGGTTAAAGAAAGTGACAAATTATACAGTATATATAGCGAAAATAAATTGAATAAAACAATCTAGATAGATAGTGACGTGAATTATACGCAACTGTGAAAACAGTCCATAATATGTGAGAAGTCCATCCAGTTTATAATCTACAGGTGTACTATACGCTCACCAAAGGTATTTGAATATCAAGCAGAGAATGGTATCCACTGAATAGAACCAAGATTTTTGATCACTATCTGCGTAAGTAAACCCAAAATATGCACTCACCAGAAATTAGGCATTAATTTGCGTCAAAGAGTAATCCTAAGGCCACGTACACACGGGCGGATTGTCTGCCCAACTAAGTTCGTCAGACAATCCGACAGACAGTCCGTCCAACTTTTGAATGAACGGACTTGACCACACACGATGAACAGACAGTCCGCTGAAAGCTTGCGCGATACGACGGGACTAGAAATAGGAAGTCCAAGACACAGCAAAGCACTCTTTGGGCTCCTTCTGCTGACTTTGCGTTAGTAGAAGTTTGGTTAGAGACGATTCGCGCTTTTCAGACTTCAGCTTAATTTGTCCGTTTACTGCGGCGCAGTCTACCTGTGAGGTTTGTATCTGTCTTTCGGTACGCGTGGATCAGTCGAACCTGTTGTTAGGCGCTTCTGGTCCGCTGGTTTCTGGGGTTCAGGTCGTTCTTCATAGGTCTGGCTGTTCGTCAGTGCGTTCAGTTGAGCTTGTTTGTCCAGCCGACCGTTTCAAAGCCATGGAGAGTGGACGTACTCGGGAACGAGTTCGTGCTATATTGGGGCTTGGTGTTGGAGTTAATACTTTGACCCGAGCCCAGTCTGTGAACAGGGTGAGGAGGAGTTCATGGACAAAGAATTGGTTGCGCCAGCGTGACCAATTCTCGCATATGCCTTTACTCCGTGAGATCCGTGAGAATAATCCTGATGATTTCAGGAATTATCTCAGGATGATGGAAATATGATGTGAATGTCCCCTTCATATGAATGCATGCATTTTTTTTAGTTTATTTTTATGGTTTTTTTTTTTTGTGTCATTTTTTTTGAGCTTTTTACCTTTTTGTGTCCCACGTGCATATTTGCTTTCACTAACGTCCTCAGCATTCAATCCTGGGCCCCTATACACCCACAGCCGAGACTGTTTTTCTCTATAATTCATATTGTCAGCTCCATTGTACTATTTTACTGCCCCCCACCCTTTGTATACTCTTTGTATACACCCTTTGTGTGTATATATATATATATATATATATATATATATATATATATATATATATATATATATCTATATATATATATATATATATATATATATATATATATAGATTGTCAACTCATTAATTATTCCCCCCACCCCACTCAAATTGGTTGCAGGTATTGTCAACTCATTAATTAGTCCCCCCACCCCACTCAAATTGGTTGCAGGTATTGTCTACTCATTAATTAGTCCCCCACCCCACTCAAATTGGTTGCAGGTATTGTCTACTCATTAATTGGTCCCCCCCACCCCACTCAAATTGGTTGCAGGTATTGTCTACTCATTAATTATTCCCCCCACCCCAGTCAAATTGGTTGCAGGTATTGTCTACTCATTAATTAGTCCCCCCACCCCACTCAAATTGGTTGCAGGTATTGTCTACTCATTAATTAGTCCCCCCACCCCACTCAAATTGGTTGCAGGTATTGTCTACTCATTAATTAGTCCCCCCACCCCACTCAAATTGGTTGCAGGTATTGTCTACTCATTAATTAGTCCCCCCACCCCACTCAAATTGGTTGCAGGTATTGTCTACTCATTAATTAGTCCCCCCACCCCACTCAAATTGGTTGCAGGTATTGTCTACTCATTAATTAGTCCCCCCATCCCACTCAAATTGGTTGCAGGTATTGTCTACTCATTAATTAGTCCCCCCACCCCACTCAAATTGGTTGCAGGTATTGTCTACTCATTAATTATTCCCCCCACCACACTCAAATTGGTTGCAGGTATTGTCTACTCATTAATTAGTCCCCCCACCCCACTCACCCACCTAACTTATGTCCCCTGGTCCATCAGAGGGCTGAGTAATCTGTGAATTGGGCCGTCTATTTTTTTTTTTTTTGGCAGAAAAACATTTTCAATATTTCTGTTTAACTGTTGTTCCAAAATGTTTTTGAGTTTTATTTGTTATGAATTGTTTTGATTTAATGACAAATTTTTATTTTTTTCCTGTGTTTGACTCCCTAGTTTCCTTCCACGCCACAGGAATGGCAGACTGTGGCTTCCCAATTCGCTGCCCGTTGGGACTTTCCCAACTGCGGAGGGGCGATCGACGGGAAACATGTGAGGATTGTGCCCCCACCCCATTCGGGGTCCTACTATTGGAATTATAAGGGGTTCCATAGTGTGGTGCTAATGGCGGTGGTGTCAGCACAATGTGACTTTCTTTATGTGGATGTGGGGAAGAACGGACGGATGTCTGACGGAGGAGTCTTTAGGCAGACCGAGTTCTGCCACCGTCTCATCACTGGTGGCCTGGACTTGCCACCAGATGCCGAGAATGTGGAGGGTCTACCGTTTGTGTTTCTAGCTGATGAAGCGTTCGGCCTGAGTGACCATCTGATGAAACCCTTCCCCCAAAGGACCCTCACCCCGGAGAGGAGGGTTTTTAATTACCGGCTGGCCAGAGCAAGAAGGGTTGTGGAGAGTGCCTTTGGCATTATGGCCAGCCGGTTCCGTCTGTTACTGACAGCGATCAACCTAGCAGAGTATAAACTGAACTATGTGATTCTTTGCTGCTGCATTTTGCACAATTTTCTCCGCAAACCTTCAGGGAACCAGTACCTGCAACCTATTGGGCCTGAGGCCGGACTAATATTACCAGAACTCACAGGGCTGGATCATGCCCTTCCTGGCTTAGCCCCCCAAAAAGCACGTGAGGTGCGTGACCGGTATGTCAGCTATTTTAATGGTGGGGGGCTATTCCAATGCCAGCTGACCAATAAAAATGTATTTTTCTTGAAATATGTATTGTCTGTTCAAATTTTTAATTTTGGTTCTTGTTTGCTTTTCACGGTGCTTGTCTCCTACATTCTCCTAATTCAGGGATATGCAATTGGCCAACCTCCAGCTGGTGCAAAACAACAAGTCAATCATGCCTCTGGGTCTCATGCTTGTGGCTGTCAGTCTTGCTATGCTTCATGAGACTTGTAGTTCTGCAACAGCTGGATTTCCACTAATTGCATATTCCTGTCCTAATGCATTTGTATTGCAAAGTGGTTTTTGCCAATAGTAAATAAGGCCCTTTGTGACAGAAAACACAAAATGACTTCCCAAACTGGTATTGAGTATTGAAAGAAGTAGACACACACACACTTTTTTTTGGAATTTTTAATAGTGCACATTCCAACCAGTGCCTCTTTTTTAGATATTTTTCTTTTTGTTTTGTTTTGTTTTTTGTAATTTTTTATTTTTTTTGGAAACATATAAATATATAGATATATCTATATATATATATATATAAAATAAAATTATAAAAAAAATACATAAAATCAAATTTTTAACTATTTACAGAAAACAAGGGGTAAAGCCAAATTTTGAAGATGCACACCAAAAATTGGTAATGTCAACATGTGCTATGTACCATCATGAGTGATCAATGGACGTGTTTGGTGGGTGCAATCCCTTCCTCTCACATACTAGAATGAGGAAGGGTTTGCAAACACCAAATGCGTACATTGCGATCCTCTGATGGCACATAGCACATGTTGACACACTGTGTGCATCTTCAAAATTTGGCCTCTAAAAACAATGTTATAAAAACATTAAAAAAATTTTGGCAAGGAAATGAAGAACATGATCTTTCGTTTTAGGGAAAAGGGGCTTAGATTATCCCTAAAACATCGATCATGTTCTTCATTTCCTGCCTCATAGTGACCAGTTGTTGTTGCATGGCATGGATTTGTTGTTGCATGGCATTGATGTTGTTCTCCATTAAATCAATCCTGCCATTCCAGGCCATGATCTGCCCAATCAGCATCTGGGCACTGTCGGTCGTAAATGGCTCCGCGGCTTGTTGTCCTTCCACAACCAGATCATCACCTAAAAACATGTGTAGATAAAAAATTGGTTAACATATACAGCCATTAATTGTTTACCTTAAGCTGGGTTGTCAGACACTCACTTTGTGGGGTGCGTATCTCCACCACCTCTTCCTCCTCCACATCTAGCCCTGGGCTGGGCTGATCCAGCTCGGACACGAGGCTTGGCTGCTCCCTCACGGACACGGGGCTTGGCTGCTCCCTCACGGACACGGGGCTTGGCTGCTCCCTCAAGGACACGGGGCTTGGCTGCTCCCTCACGGACACGGGGCTTGGCTGCTCCCTCGCGGACACGGGGCTGGGCAGCTCCATCACGGACACGGGGCTTGGGCTAACTGCCCAATCAGGCTGGTGAGGTCGGGGGGTCCTGGGCTGCTCCGCCTCTTGTCTGAGTCTTTGTTCCCCTATGAGAATGAAAAAAAACAAAAAAAAAGGTATACTTTTAAGCATAGTGATATTTGAGTTCAGAAATTGGAATATGAAACATTGGTTTGAAGTGGTGTACAATTATTAGCTGGTTATTACAAGCTCCTAGTTTAATACATCATTAAAATTAATTTTTTTTAGTTAGGCTGTGTTCAGACTGCTGCGATGTGCGAACACTGCAAATCTACTGTGGTTTCACGCATCGCATGCCTCCCGGAGGCAGTTCACACTGCCCTATGTGACCTGCTGGGAGTGTCAGTGTAAAGTTTTATTGACACCTCCAAATTATTTCTCATATCACAGTGCAATCTTTAAACTGGGACAGGAATCGGACCACATGGTGTGAACACCCATGTGATCCGATTCGGCTGTGGACTAAAAAAAGGGCCATGTACAAGTTTGGGCCGGATGCGATGCGAATTCAGCCATACTATATGTATGGCTGAAATCGCATCACACAGAGATCACATGTGATTTGCAGCAATGTGAACCTAGCCTTTAACCAAACTGTGATACTTTATATCTTTTGTCCAAGTTTCACAGACGGACACACTCGAATCATCCCCTGGAGTACCTGTGTGTGATTACGTCAAAAAATGTTCTATGATGTCCCAAACTACACTAAATTGATTCCCAGTCCAGATGTTGAACCAGCATTTTATCTATCTATCTATCTATCTATCTATCTATCTATCTATCTATCTATCTATCTATCTATCTATCTATCTATCTATCTATCTATCTATCTATCTATCTATCTATCTATCTATCTATCTATCTATCTATCTATCTATCTATCTATCTATCTATCTATCTATCTATCTATCTATCTATCTATCTATCTATCTATCTATCTATCTATCTATCTATCTATCTATCTATCTATCTGTCTGTCTGTCTGTCTGTCTGTCTGTCTGTCTGTCTGTCTGTCTGTCTGTCTGTCTGTCTGTCTATCTATCTATCTATCTATCTATCTATCTATCTATCTATCTCATTTTTTTATTGAGACTACATTACACTGAATACATTTATGAAACTTTATTAAAAATGTATATCCTAAACTGAGTGTGACAATTCAGTTTATCATGAACAATACCAAAAAATTAATAACTAATTAAAATCTAATCCAACACCAGATAAATTTACACCATATACAAATTCATGCTATTTACGTCCACATATACGAACAAGCATATTCGCTCATTACATAAACTATTAACTACACGAACGATCAAATTCGCCAGATTTACATATATAATACCTATACGAACGATTATGTCCGACAGATAAACGCGGAGTTTACTCACTTTTTTTCAGGGCCTTTTTGATTCGATGATATTGTTCCGGCTCCCTGGACTTGATGTCGGACCATCGTTTCCGGAGCTGATCCTTGCCTCTTCGTACCCCAAATTTGCTCTGCAAAGTTGTGACGACCATAACCATGATGCCGCTTTTGCGGATATTGGGTTTGGGGTACGGGCCATTTTCCCCATCATAATCCTCCCTTCTCAATATATCCACCATCTCCACCATCTCTTCAAAGGCCATGTTTGTGGCCTTATATCTCTTCCTTGCTCCGGAAGCATGGGGTTCAGGGCTTTCCTCCGCGCTGCTGATGAGAATGAAAAAAAACAAAAAAAAAGGTATACTTTTAAGCATAGTGATATTTGAGTTCAGAAATTGGAATATGAAACATTGGTTTGAAGTGGTGTACAATTATTAGCTGGTTATTACAAGCTCCTAGTTTAATACATCATTAAAATTAATTTTTTTTAGTTAGGCTGTGTTCAGACTGCTGCGATGTGCGAACACTGCAAATCTACTGTGGTTTCACGCATCGCATGCCTCCCGGAGGCAGTTCACACTGCCCTATGTGACCTGCTGGGAGTGTCAGTGTAAAGTTTTATTGACACCTCCAAATTATTTCTCATATCACAGTGCAATCTTTAAACTGGGACAGGAATCGGACCACATGGTGTGAACACCCATGTGATCCGATTCGGCTGTGGACTAAAAAAAGGGCCATGTACAAGTTTGGGCCGGATGCGATGCGAATTCAGCCATACTATATGTATGGCTGAAATCGCATCACACAGAGATCACATGTGATTTGCAGCAATGTGAACCTAGCCTTTAACCAAACTGTGATACTTTATATCTTTTGTCCAAGTTTCACAGACGGACACACTCGAATCATCCCCTGGAGTACCTGTGTGTGATTACGTCAAAAAATGTTCTATGATGTCCCAAACTACACTAAATTGATTCCCAGTCCAGATGTTGAACCAGCATTTTATCTATCTATCTATCTATCTATCTATCTATCTATCTATCTATCTATCTATCTATCTATCTATCTATCTATCTATCTATCTATCTATCTATCTATCTATCTATCTATCTATCTATCTATCTATCTATCTATCTATCTATCTGTCTGTCTGTCTGTCTGTCTGTCTGTCTGTCTGTCTGTCTGTCTGTCTGTCTATCTATCTATCTATCTATCTATCTATCTATCTATCTATCTATCTATCTATCTATCTCATTTTTTTATTGAGACTACATTACACTGAATACATTTATGAAACTTTATTAAAAATGTATATCCTAAACTGAGTGTGACAATTCAGTTTATCATGAACAATACCAAAAAATTAATAACTAATTAAAATCTAATCCAACACCAGATAAATTTACACCATATACAAATTCATGCTATTTACGTCCACATATACGAACAAGCATATTCGCTCATTACATAAACTATTAACTACACGAACGATCAAATTCGCCAGATTTACATATATAATACCTATACGAACGATTATGTCCGACAGATAAACGCGGAGTTTACTCACTTTTTTTCAGGGCCTTTTTGATTCGATGATATTGTTCCGGCTCCCTGGACTTGATGTCGGACCATCGTTTCCGGAGCTGATCCTTGCCTCTTCGTACCCCAAATTTGCTCTGCAAAGTTGTGACGACCATAACCATGATGCCGCTTTTGCGGATATTGGGTTTGGGGTACGGGCCATTTTCCCCATCATAATCCTCCCTTCTCAATATATCCACCATCTCCACCATCTCTTCAAAGGCCATGTTTGTGGCCTTATATCTCTTCCTTGCTCCGGAAGCATGGGGTTCAGGGCTTTCCTCCGCGCTGCTCACTGAATTTCCATCCGCCATTTTCACCTATCAATCTCCCACAGCAGAACGAGGGTAAAAGGGGCGGGGAAATACGGTCACACGGAACGTCAGGGGCGGGCGACGCAGGCGGAGCTTGAACACATGTGCTGTATATAAAGCGTTACCGCGAGGCCGTACGCTTGTCCGAACGGAAGCAGCGAGTGCTACACGCGACGGTAAGATAGTTATCTTTTTATTTTAATTTTAAGGCCGCATACACACGGGCGGACTGTTCGCCCAACCTTGTCCGCTGAACAGTGTTTGGGCGGACAGTCCGCTCGTGTGTGGGCTTTCAGCGGACAGTTTCAGCGGACAGTTTGACAGACAAAGTCTTTCGGAAATTCCGAAAAACTGTCCGCTGAAACTGTGTTTGAGCGAACAGTCCTCCCGTGTGTAGGCTACTTTCGAAATGAGCAAACTGTTCCCGCTCGGAGGAAAGTCTGCTCATTTCGAGCGCGTGTGAAGGTAGGCGGGAATGGGCTTAAAGGGGAACCCCAACGCCGAAAAAAATCGGCGTGGGGTTCCCCCAAAGTCCACAACAGACCCTTGTCCGAGCACGCTACCCGGCCGGCCAGGAAAGGGGGGCGAGCGAGCGCGCCCCCCCTCCTGAGCCGTACCAGGCCGCGTGCCCTCAACATGGGGGGGTGCCTTGGGGAAGGGGGGGCCGCGCGACCCCCCCACCCCAAAGCACCTTGTCCCCATGTTGATGAGGACAAGGGCCTCTTCCCGACAACCCTGGCCGTTGGTTGTCGGGGTCTGCGGGCGGGGGGCTTATCGGAATCCGGGAGCCCCCTTTAAGAAGGGGGCCCCCGGATACTGGCCCCCCACCCTATGTGAATGAGTATGGGGTACAATGTACCCCTACCCATTCACCTGTGAAATAAAGTACAAAAAAAAACATGACACAGAGAAAAAATATTTTATTGCACAGCTCCGGGGGTCTTCCGTCTTCGGGGGTCTTCTCGCCGGACTCCTCCGCTATCTTCGTGTAGCTCTTTTACTAGCGGAGGAGCCCGGCTTTCTTCCTCCCCGCCGCCGGCCTCTTCTCCCGACTTCGGGGGTCTTGTCCCCCTCTTCGGTTCTTCTGCCGGGCCACCGCGCCTTCTTGTAGCTCTTTTGCAGGCGGTGGCCCGGTCTTCTGTCGCCGCTGCCTTCCGTTCTTCTGTCGCCGCCTTCGGTTCTTCTGCCGGGCCACCGCGCCTTCTTGTAGCTCTTTTACAGGCGGTGGCCCGGTCTTCTGTCGCCGCTGTCGCCGCCTTCCGTTCTTCTTCTTCTTCTTGTTCTTCTTCTTCTTCCCCAGGAGATGTTGACACGTCGCTCTCTCCGGCCGGAATGCCAGAGCCGCGCTGTGCGGTCACTTATATAGTGACAATGGGGCGGTGTCACATGGTATATGTCACATGGGTTGGTCACATGGGTTGATGTCACATGGGGACTATGACATCGTAAGGGGGCGGGGTCACCATGTGACCAACCCATGTGACATATACCATGTGACACCGCCCCATTGTCACTATATAAGTGACCGCACAGCGCGGCTCTGGCATTCCGGCCGGAGAGAGCGACGTGTCAACATCTCCTGGGGAAGAAGAAGAAGAACAAGAAGAAGAAGAAGAACGGAAGGCGGCGACGGCGACAGCGGCGACAGAAGACCGGGCCACCGCCTGTAAAAGAGCTACAAGAAGGCGCGGTGGCCCGGCAGAAGAACCGAAGGCGGCGACAGAAGAACGGAAGGCAGCGGCGACAGAAGACCGGGCCACCGCCTGCAAAAGAGCTACAAGAAGGCGCGGTGGCCCGGCAGAAGAACCGAAGAGGGGGACAAGACCCCCGAAGTCGGGAGAAGAGGCCGGCGGCGGGGAGGAAGAAAGCCGGGCTCCTCCGCTAGTAAAAGAGCTACACGAAGATAGCGGAGGAGTCCGGCGAGAAGACCCCCGAAGACGGAAGACCCCCGGAGCTGTGCAATAAAATATTTTTTCTCTGTGTTGTGTTTTTTTTTGTACTTTATTTCACAGGTGAATGGGTAGGGGTACATTGTACCCCATACTCATTCACATAGGGTGGGGGGCCGGTATCCGGGGGCCCCCTTCTTAAAGGGGGCTCCCAGATTCCGATAAGCCCCCCGCCCGCAGACCCCGACAACCAACGGCCAGGGTTGTCGGGAAGAGGCCCTTGTCCTCATCAACATGGGGACAAGGTGCTTTGGGGTGGGGGGGCCGCGCGGCCCCCCCTTCCCCAAGGCACCCCCCCATGTTGAGGGCACGCGGCCTGGTACGGCTCAGGAGGGGGGGCGCGCTCGCTCGCCCCCCTTTCCTGGCCGGCCGGGTAGCGTGCTCGGACAAGGGTCTGTTGTGGACTTTGGGGGAACCCCCACGCCGATTTTTTTCGGCGTTGGGGTTCCCCTTTAAGTCCATTCCAGGCGGCGGAGCCCGCGACGTCTCCCTCGCGGGCCCCGCCTACCTGTACACGCGCTCGAAATGGGCGGATTTGCCTCCGCCTTACGTGGGCGAGTCCGTTCATTTCAAAAGTTGAGCGAACTGTTTGGCAAACAGTTCGCTGAAACAGTCCGCTCAAAAAGTGCCGTGTGTGGCCATGTCCGTCCATGCTAATTTTGAGCGGACTGTTTGCCGAAACTGTTTGACAAACAAAGTTGGGCGAACAGTCCGCCCGTGTGTACGCGGCCTAAGCCTGCGTTAGGAATGTATATAGTGAAATTTCACCTTATTGATGGTTAATTGATTTTTATGTGGGTTGGTTGTTGAGTGGGGTTGGTGTTTTGTGTGGTAGTGTGGGGGTGGGGGTGGGTGTATGGGGGGGGTAGTGTGTGTGTGTGTGTGTGTGTGTGGGGAGGTGGGTGTATGGGGGGGTAGTGTGTGTGTGTGTGTGGGGGGGTAGTGTGTGGGGGTAGTGTGTGTGTGTGTGTATGGGGGGGTAGTGTGGGTGTGGGGGGGTAGTGTGTGTGTGTGTGTGTGTGGGGTAGTGTGGGTGTGTGGGGGGGTAGTGTGTGTGTGGGGGGGTAGCGTGTGTGGTAGTGTGTGTGTGTGGGTGTAGTGTGTGTCTCGCCTACATTGTCACAATATAAATAGTGTGCATTTGGTCTGACATTGTTTTTTTTTTTTTTTTTTTTTTTTTTTGTTTTGTTTTTCAGAAATCAAAATGCAAAAGTATAACCCAGACCCCTTTAAGGAGGAGGCCTTCCTCTCCACATTTATTGATATAATAGAATCACACAGGAGCCTTTGGGATTCCAAACACCCACAATATTCCAGCCGTCCTGGCCGGAGGAAGACACTGGAGACAGTTTTGACGTTTGTGAAAACCCGACTCCCCCAGGCAGACATTGACTTTGTGAACTCCAAAATTCAGAACCTGCGTAGCGTGTATAGGCGGGAGCGCAAAAAGATCCTAGACTCCCAAACATCAGGATCAGCAGCAGGTCAGGTCTATGTACCTAGGCTGTGGTATTATGACAGGCTGCGTTTTCTGGATGACACGTCAGAAGCCAGGCAGTCACTTTCCACTCTTCCGTCTACCCTTCCCTCCACCCTTCCCTCCACCTCAGGTGAGCCATCCCTGGAAGATCCAGACCCTTCCTTGCTGGACGAAGTTGATGCGCCCAGCTGGAGCCAGGTATATTTTAGTTTCTAAAGTTAGGATTGCTCAAATATTAATGATGTAAAGTTCAATGTTTGAATTGCTTCCTAATCTAGGATTTCATCACAAATTAAATTAGATATAAGGATACAGTAGTTTCCACAAATGTGGCTCAAATCTTGGTGAACTTATGGAAAAATGATGGTGTCAAAATGATAGCCTTTTGTATTTCAAGACAAATGTATTTGCAAGTGAGAACTGTAAAATTGTTAGTGATTGATGATTTCAAAATATAGACATATTTTATTTATTGATTTCTTTGTTTTTTACACAGGATGAGCTCACCCAGGAGGAGGCCGGAACCAGTGGTATGGAGGAGGAGACCAGCCACACGCAGGAGCTAGCTGGGCCCAGCAGGAGTCGGACCGAAAGCCAGGTCCCTCCCCTCCGCCTAGCCAGCAAAAGGCCCAGGAGGATGACACGGACAGAGGAGGAGTCCTTGGCACTTATACGCCAAGCCACCCAAGTGCTGAGCAAACCCCCCAATCCTGAGGAGGCCTACGGTACATACTTGGCAAGCAAGTTGCTAGAAATGGAGAAGGCACAGCGCAACTTGTGCGAAGCCATTTATTTTGATGCCATTTAACGGGGTCTGAAGGGTGGGCTAACACCGACCACCAAACTGTATAACACAGACCCTACTGCTCCTCCTCCTCCTCCTCCTACCACAAGTCCACCACCAGAGGCACAGCCTCCAGCGAAGCGTGGAGGGAAGGCTAGACGGAAGAGTCGGAAGTGACTGCCTGGCTTCAGTCTGCTCTGAAAGAAGACGCAGGCTGTTGTAGTACCACAGTCTGGGGACATAGATCTCATCTGCTGCTGTTCCTGGTCTTTGGGATTCTAGGACCATGTTGTGCTCCCTATTTACATGTTACACAGGTTCTGAATTTTGGTGGCCACTCACTTGATGTGTGCCTGGGGGACAAAAGGCTTCACAAACGTCAAAATTGTCTCCAGTGTTGCCTCCCTCTTGATTTAGTTTTGTTCTGACGAAAAATAAATATTTATTATTTCCAAAAATATTGTATATTTTTTTTTGTTATTTTGGCTTAAAAAACAGAGTTTATTTGTGAGTAGGCAGGTACATGTCAAAAGACTCTGGGGGTTATTTACAAAACACACGTTCATGTTAATATAAATATGCTAACTTCAAGTGCAATTTTTAAAGCACTGCAAGTGCACTTGGAAGTGCAGTCGCTGTAAATTTGAGGCTTAACATTTGAAATGAGGGGAAGCTCTGCTGATTTTGAACATGCAATCATGTGTAAGCTAAAATGCTGGTTTGGGTATCTATCTATCTATCTATCTATCTATCTATCTATCTATCTATCTATCTATCTATCTATCTATCTATCTATCTATCTCTACTTACATAGTCCTGCTTGGCCAAAAAAAATGCAAGTCCATCTTGTTTCAAACCCCCCCCCCCACAAAAAAAAAATATATATATATAAAATATATATATATATTTTTGGATATTTTTTTTTTGTTTTTTTTTATTTATTTTTTAAAATATTTATCTAAAATTGGAAGATTAATCATAGGATGAGGATGAATAAAAACATTTGGTATAACTCTGTGTGAATATAAGCAGCAAAGCTACTTCACTTTTCTTGCATTATGAAGAAGAAAAGAATGGGCTATATTAAAAAAACACAAAATTAGCAGCATGACGAATATGCTAGCTTCAATACGAACACTAGTTTTACAAGACCGAGCGCTTCCGCCCTGTCCGCCCTGTAAATCCTTTCTGGGCATGCGTCATACTTAGTCCGTCCAACTTGCCTACTCACGAGCGGACTGTCCGCTGAAAACAAAGTTGGACGGACAATATTACGGAAATTCCGAAAGACTTAGTCCGCCAGACTGTCCGCTGAAAAAGTCAGCTGAAGCCCACACACGAGCGGATTGTCCGCTGAAACACGTTTCAGCGGACTAAGTTGGACAGACAGTCCGCCCGTGTGTACGCGGCCTTAGTCAGTCACCTTCAGTTAACCACGTTAGTAGCATGGATACTTTCTTCCAGGAGAAGAAAAAAAGCTCACCAATCAGGAGCCAAAGAAAGCTTACATAGTGTAGGATTTATTATAAACGTCTTAACAATATATATATATTCACTGCAGCACTTAAAAACAGGCTAAACAAACTTACTATGGCCGCTGCCACTCGAAGCACGTGCGTGTGGGAGGGGTCTACGTGCTGATATCACGCCGCCGCATCAACATATTTGGAGGGTGGCCGCCAGCGTCTATATACCGTATATACTCGAGTATAGGCCGACCCGAATATAAGCCGAGGCCCCCAATTTACCCCCAAAAAAACTGGCAAACTTATTGACTCGTGTATAAGCCGAGGGTGAGACATGCCTGTCCATCCCTGTGTGTGTGTCCGTCCATCCCTGTGTGTCCGTCCATCCCTGTGTGTCCGTCCATCCCTGTGTGTCCGTCCATCCATCCCTGTGTGTGTGTGTGTCCATCCATCCATCCATCCCTGTGTGTGTGTGTCTCCATCCATCCATCCATCCATCCCTGTGTGTGTGTGTCTCCATCCATCCATCCCTGTGTGTGTGTGTCTCCATCCATCCATCCATCCCTGTGTGTGTGTGTATCCATCCGTGTGTGTGTGTGTGTGTGTGTGTGTGTGTGTGTGTGTGTGTGTGTGTGTGTGTGTGTGTGTGTGTGTGTGTCCAGCCTACCTGTGTCCCGAGCCTTTGTCCCGAGCCTCCGTCCCATGCCTTGCCTCCTTGCCTCCGTCCCGTGCCGTGCCTTGCCTCCGTCCCGTGTCGTGCCTTGCCTTGCCTTGCCTCCGTCCCGTCCTGTCCCGTGCCGTGCCTTGCCTTGCCTCCGTCCCGTGCCCTCTTCGTCGGCGCCTCGGCGGCCATTGTAAAATTCAAAAGCCGCGCCTCCGCCTTCGCCTGTGATAGGCGGAACACTGAATTTCCCAGCGGCCCGTGTTCCGCCTATCACGGACATCGTATCATCCTCGTCCGTAGTACGAGGATGATACGATGTCCGTGATAGGCGGAACACAGGCTGCTGGGAAATTCAGTGTTCCGCCTATCACAGGCGAAGGCGGAGCCGGAGGCGCGGCTTTTGAATTATAGAATGGCCGCTGTCTGTCTGCTCGACACGCTGATCGAGCGGGCAGACAGCGATGACTCGAGTATAAGCCGAGGGGGGCACTTTCAGCCTCAAAAAAGAGGCTGAAAATCTCGGCTTATACTCGAGTATATACGGTAATAAAATACAAATCATACTTAACAAAATCAAATCTCATACTCCACAACAAAAATAACTTTGTTTGTGTAAGTATAAATTAATACTTGAGAAATATGGTAAAATCTAGACATGTGCACACTGAAATATTTAGTTTCGGAATTTTGTTTTCGTCTGAAAAATACATTTATTTAGTTACTCCCGAAATTAGTTTTTATTTATTTTGTTTCGTTAAAAAAATGCATTAGTCCGAAAATCCAAAATAATTAAGGTCGAATCTGTCATTGAAGGCTTATGGTGTCTGTGGAATATTCTAAGATTCGATGGAGCAGCTAAACTGTACAACGCCGCAATCGTACATTTCCGGTCAAATGTTCCGCGTACAAGCTATAGTTGAATTCTAATGTTGTATGACACTAGTAATAATTATATTTATTATTATTGCTAGTCAACCAACATTAGAATTCTTCCATAGCCTATGGGCGGAGCATTTGACCATAAATGTCTACTCGTGGTGACTGCTTCGTCGAATCTACATGTCGAATCTTTTCTCTCTATGTTAAATAATCTTGGACTAATAGAGCTAAGGTTAGGCACATTCGACCACAGATTGCTATTGTCAGTGTCATGTAGAATCTCCTATCTATATCGAACTGTTGTCACAATGAAAACGAAATTAAAGCATTTGTATATGTCAGATCTTTCAGTTTTCGGATTCTGCATGTTCGTTATTGTTTGTTAAAACGATAACGAAAATACCCGAAATTCAGATGAAAAGGAATGCACATATCTAGTAAGATCAAATATTATGATCCTAGTGTACAAATAACAATGTGAATAACATAGTCAAACTCAAATGATAAAGTCCCATTCCTATCAAGTCCCTCTCCAAATCTCACACTGTGTAGTGCAAATTTCTTCACCTGGTGACAATCCAATCCACTCACCTTAGTGATATGATCTTTAAAGTGATATAAGGTCAATACAGCTTGTTCCCCCTCTAGGAGTTAATGGGATGGTCTGGTCTCCTCTTTGACTCATCCAGGTAAGAAATGGCAGCTTAACTTGGCCTTGGTCAACATGGCCTAAATAACAGCAGGAGTTAAGGTAAAATGTAAGGCACACAAAATTGGCAACATGAACAGGCAACATCCACCATTATCATTGAACATAGGTTTGGTAGACTAAAACGATGCTAAACTGGTCATAATGAGAGTGTTGAGCCTGGAGAATGGGAGCAATGAACCGCCACCCCGAATGGGATCATACTGTGGCCGGTGTGCTTCACCCCCTGGCCCGAACACCTGGAGGGTAGCAAGTTGTTGTTCAGCGATGCTAGAACATGGGAATGAACCCATAGGTTATATTATGACATAGAGTACTAATCGGATGATGAGTAGAGAAGGGATAAGCATCTATCAACTATCGAACTATCAAGAAACATGAGAGCAGTGATGAGTAAAGAGCACCTTTTGCTAAAATGAGACCAGACATTTGAGTTGGCTAGGTCCGTAAAGGTGAGGTCCGAAGCCCATTACTAAAGGAAAGAGGAGAAGTCAAGGAGAAGGAAGAAGGATTTAATGAGAAGAGAAGGAGATGGGCTGACTACAGGAGAGTGGGAGAGAAAGTGGTCAATTTGAGGTCAGGGGTGTAAGGGAACACCGATAAAAATTGCCCAGGGTTCCCAAACTTTTTTACATTTCTCGGTGCTGTCCAGGAGTACACTTGCCATTTTCTCTTGCACCATAATCCAGAACATTTTTCTTTTAGCTATTAGCGTTAAAACAGTTGGCTTTTTCCAAGCTTTGGATTGAGTAAGTTTGGCTCCCAAGAGGATGAAGAAAATCAGGCGTGGTGCACTCCTGGAGGCTTCCTGCCCTGGAAAGTTGAGAAGGGCAATTAAAGAAGATGTTGGAATTGGGGCCTTGGTGATCTTTCATATTCAGGAGAAGACTTTGTTCCAGAAACTCCTTATTCTGAGGCATCCCCATCACACATGAAACATATCCCCTCTGAGCTCACACCCCCGAAAGCATAGGGGGATGACGTCAGGTATAGTTTGGCCAGTCTCAATGGGCCTAGGTACCTTTTAGGCTTGCTTCTGCTAGGCTAGAGTTGAAGACACCCTTGTATGATTGAAAGAAATTTCTGTTCCAAGTTTCTAGTTTCTATTGTTGAGAGAGATCTTCTTCCCAGGCTAACATGTAGGAAGTCTTGGCACGAGTGGAGGACAGTGCCATGTAAATCAAAGTGATTTCCCCCCTCTGCTCATCAGCCTGACTACACCATTGTTCATAGGTAGTGATTTGGGGGCTGTTAGGTTCCGTTCTCCATAGTTTGAGGAGAAAGTTGACGATCTGGGCATAGCGGAAAAGCTCAGAAGGTGACATATCCAAATTACTGATGCAGTAAACTTTGGAAAGTGGGTCCATGGGCAAGGAAATGTCCTATTTTATATAGCCCTTTGTCAAGCCACCACCTGAGGGCTTTTATGTTTAAACCTGGTGGAAATTCCAGGTTTTGGAAGGGGTGTTTTAGCGGTTCGATGGGGGAGTTCAATTGGTGGTTACCCTTCAGGCTGTCCCAGAGGGCAAATGAGTGTGAGAGTGTCGGTGATAATATTGGGGGTCTCAATTTTTTGGTACCATAAGAGATAATCTAGGGTGTGGAGTGGGACTGCTTGACGTTCGATGTGTATCCAGTCAAATAGTTCCCAGCGGGAGTAGACTGCTGAGATCTGTGATAGTTGTGCTGCTTTAAAATAAAAAAATAAGTTTGGAAGACCCAGGCCCCCCTCCTCCCTTGGCCAGAAAAGGACTGATTTAGAGAGCCTGTGTCCCCCCCTCCCCAGACAAGTGTAATCCTTTTGGTTTGAAATTATTTTAGATGGGCTTTGACTAGGGGATAGGGAGCACCCTGAAGTAGTATAAAATGTGAGGGAGTAGCGTCATTTTTATCATATTGATTCTGCCCAACCAGGATAAAGAGAGCTGAGACCACCTGGATAAATCATCCGCTAGTTTTTTGAATAGCTTGGGGTAGTTGGCAAGATAAAGGAGTTCAACCTTGGAGGTTAGCTTAATCCCCAGGTACGTGATTAACAAATCACTCCAGGAGAATCGGAAATACACTTTAAGCCTGGTGAGCAGAGAATCCGGGATGTTAATGTTGAGTGCTTGGTATTTATTAAAGTTGACCAGGAGCCCCAAGATTTTCCCAAAGTCGCTAAGAGCCTGTAATTGTTAGGGAGGGAAATTAATGGGGATGAGATGAAAAGAAGTATGTCATCCGCAAACAAGGTGCATTTGTGGCATTGGGATCCACATTGAATGTCCGGGTTATTTATAATGGCTACCGCTAGCGTCTGCTATGGTGAAGATCAGAGGCGAGAGCGGGAATCCTTGCCTGGTTCCCCCATAGATATTTGAAAAAACTCTGAGTAAAATCCCTTCAGGCACACCTGAGCTGTGGGGGTGGAATACAGGCACGCATGATATTTATGAAGGATTCTCCAAATCCCCAACATTTCAGGGTGGAGACAATATAGGGCCAGTGGACAAAGTCGAAGGATTTTTGGAGGTCTAGGGAGAGGAGACAGCCCTGCCGAGGAAAATCACTGTCACAGTTTGAGTTGAGAAGGGAAATTATGTCAATTGCGAGTAGGGATGAGCCGAACACCCCCCCGGTTCGGTTCGCACCAGAACTTTCGAACGGACCCCAAATTCGAACGAACTTTAGAACCCCATTGACGTCTATGGGACTCGAACGTTCGAAATTAAAAGTGCTAATTTTAACGGCTAATATGCAAGATACTGTCCTAAAAAGGGTTTGGGGACCTGGCTCTTGCCCCAGGGGACATGGGTCAATGCCTAAAATGTTTTTAAAATTTTTTGCCGTTTTGGCAGGAGCACTGATTTTAATGATGATTAAAGTGAAAAAAAAAGTGAAATATTCCTTTAAATATGGTGCCTGGGGGGTGTCTGTAGTATGCCTGTGAAGTGCCACGTGTTTCCCGTGTTTAGTCCCTGCACAAAATGACATTAAACAGCAATAACATCATTGAAAACTGCTTGCGGTTTTAATGTTATATCTGGTTCCTGCAATATGGTTGAAAACCATTGAGAAAAATGGCATGGGTAGCCCTCCCTGCCCATTACCAGCCCCTTTGGGTCTTGTACGCATATCAAGGGGAACCCTGTACCCATACTAAAAAAAGGAAAAGCGTGTGGCCCCCAGGCCCTATATACTCAGAACAGCAGTATACAGGCGGTGCAAACAAGACAGGGACTGTGTAGGTTTGTTGTGTTAAGTTGAATCTGTTTGTAATTTTCAACTGGTACATTTTTAAAGTGTAGCTCCAGTCAAAAAAACTATTTTTAAGCTTTTTGGAAAACATAGGGAAGGGTTATCACCCCTGTATAATTTGTTTTGTCGTCCATCTTTTTTCGTCTCACTTGCTGTTGTCTCCTTTTGTTTGCAAGCAGGAGATGTTTGTAAGTTGGATGTTTGAAAGTAGGGGCCTGCCCTATATGCTCTGCAGAAATGGCGGAACAAGGTGTTGGTTTTGCCACAACATTGTAAGCCCTCAAAGTGACTCTTGCTGGGCGCTGGAGCGCCCTGCTGTGAACGATTATATCAAGAATTGTAATTACATGCCATTGTTGAACAGTGGTAGAAAAATTGACCTTTGGTGGTTGTGGTGCTGGTGCCATAACACTATAAGTCCTCACAGTTACTCTGGGTGGGCACAGGAACGGGCCCTCCTGTGAAATATTATATCAAGAATTGTAATTACATGCCCCTGTTAAACAGGGGCAGAAAAATTGGGCCTTAGGCACTGGTGCTGGTGCCACCACACTGCAACCTCTCCCATATACTCTAGTTTTATTGCAGGAATTAGCCCTGCTGCAAAGCATTGCATCAAAAATTGTAATTAAACGCCCCTGTTAAACAGGGACAGAAAAATTGGGCCTTAGGCACTGGTGCTGGTGCCACGACACTGCAACCTCTCCCATATACTCTAGTTTTATTGCAGGAATTAGCCCTGCTGCAAAGCATTGCATCAAAAATTGTACTTAAACGCCCCTGTTAAACAGGGGCAGAAAAATTGGGCTAATGGCATCACCCTAGAACCAGAAATGTTCTTCCAACATATCAGCGGAGGAGGAAGAGGATAGACAATCAACATAACAGGACAGTCACTCAGCATCAGCATAGGCAGTCTTGAAGGGATGTGATATTTAAAAAAAAATTATTCGGTTACATCAGCTTCAGGTGCTTGGTAGATGTGGGTGATCCAAGACTGATTCATCTTGATGAAGGTCAGTCGATCAACTGATTCGGTGGACAGGCGCACCCTGTGATCGGTAACAAAGCCACCAGCAGCACTGAAGGTGCGTTCCGAAAGAACGCTGGATGCAGGACAGGCCAGTAGCTCAATTTCATACTGTGCAAGCTCTGGCCAGTGATCCATCCTCAAGACCCAGTAAGCCAGAGGATTTTTGGTGGGAAAGGTGTCCAAGTCTTACCTTGCCCCTAGGTATTCCTGCACCATGTAAATCAGACGCTGGCGATGGTTGCTGGAACCGATCATACCTTGGGGCTGTGGACTAAAAAATTGTCTGAAAGCATCAGTCAGACGGCCACCTTCTCCACCGCTCCTTCTGACCGATGCCTCAGCAACACGTTGTCCAGGACCAGGAGTTTGTAACCTCCCAGTCTCTGGGAACGCGTTGCACAGACCTTTCTGCAAGGCCTCCCGGAGATGTCTCATCCTCTGCTCCCTCTGCGATGGCAAGATAAGGTCGGCAACCTTACCCTTGTACCGTGGATCAAGGAGAGTGGCCAGCCAGTAATGGTCCCTCTCCTTGATCCAAAGAATACGAGGATCCTTCCGCAGGCTTTGCAGGATCAGGGAGGCCATGCAGCGTAGGTTAGCTGAGGCATTCGGTCCGGAGTCCTCTGGGTCACTAAGGGCAACATGATCCGCAGCTACCTCCTCCCAGCCACGTACAAGTCCACGTGTTTCTTGGGACTGTAAATTATCCCTACAAGACTGCTGCTGATGCTGAGTGCCAGCCTCCACCTCCATGCTGACACAATCATCCTCCTCCTCCTCTTCCTCCTCCTCATCCTCTTCCTGTGTGATGGGTGGCACAGCAGGAACACTGTCTGGATAAAGGGGGCCTTGAGAGGCAAGGAAGTCCTCCTCTTCCTGCCTCTGTTCTGCCTCAAGTGCCCTGTCCATTATTCCACGCAGCGTATGCTCCAAGAGGTGGACAAGAGGTACAGTGTCACTGATGCATGCACTGTCACTGCTCACCATCCTTGTGGCCTCCTGAAACGGTGACAGGACAGTGCATGCATCCCTGATCATGCCCCACTGGTGTGGTGAGAAAAAACTGAGCTCCCCTGACCCTGTCCTGGTGCCATAGTCGCACAGGTACTCATTGATGGCCCTCTGCTGCGTGTGCAGCCGCTGCAGCATGGCCAACATTGAGTTCCACCTGGTGGGCATGTCACATATAAGGAGATTCTTGGGCAGGTTCAACTCCTTTTGGAGCTCAGCCAGCCGAGCACAGGCATTAAATGATCGGCGGAAATACACAGGGCACATGGGTCAGTTGTCCCTGTCGGAGGGCGGAGAGGAGGTTGGTGCCATTGTCACAAACCACCATTCCTGGCTTAAGCTGGCGTGGCGTCAACCACCTCTCGGCCTGCCCCTGCAGAGCTGACAAAACATCCGCCCCAGTGTGGCTCCTGTCCCGCAAACAAACCAGCGCAAGCACGGCATGGCATCGTTTTGCCTGCATACTTGCGTAGCCCCTGGAACGCCTAAGGAGCACCGCTGGTTCTGAGGACAGAGCACTGGAAGAGGCCATGGAGGAAGAAGAAGAGGAGGGGGTGGAGGAGAGAAGTGTGTCACAACCAATAGTAGCATTTCGGAGGCGTGGTGGCGGAACAACCTCCAACACTACTGCACCTTGTCCTGCATCCTTCCCAGCTGCCAGAAGAGTGACCCAACGAGCCGTGAAAGACAGGTAACGTCCCTGTCCATGCCTGCTGGACCATGAGTCAGCGGTAATATGCACCTTACCGCTGACCGCCCTGTCCAGCGAGGCAAGGACATTGCCTTCCACATGCCGGTAGAGAGCCGGAATCGCCTTCCGTGAGAAAAAGTGGCGTTTGGGGACCTGCCACTGAGGAACCACACATTGTACAAACTCACGGAAGGGGGCCGAGTCTACCAACTGAAAAGGCAGCAGTTGAAGTGCTAACACTTTAGCCAAGCTAGCATTCAACCGCTGGGCATGTGGATGGCTGGGAGTAAACTTCTTTCGCCGGTCCAGCAGCTGGGGCAGGGACATTTGCCTGCTATAATCGGACGTGGGTGTACCGCTAGCAGAGTTCCCGGAAGCACTTGGCTGTGACACACCTAATTCTACACCTTCATTCCTCTCAGAGCAGGTTTCAGAGAGGACTAAAGGTCTAGTGGGGTTGGAGATGCTAGCTGATGAGGAGCAAGGAGAGGTCCGCTTTGTTCTGTTCTGGTGTGGGTCTTTGAGGTACGCTTGCCAACGAGCTGCATGGCAGGTCAACATATGTCTGGTCAAGCATGTGGTGCCCAAGCGGCTGATGTTTTGGCCACGCGAGATACGCTTGAGACATATGTTGCAAATAGCAGTGGTGCGATCTGATGCACTCGTCTCAAAAAAGGCCCACACCAAAGAACTTTTAGAATAACGCGCAGAGGCAGCGCCCTGCACAGGCGGAGCTCTGCGGTGTGATTCAGTCGGTGTGCTGCCCCTAAGCTGGCCCCGGAGGGCATCCTGCCTCGTTGGACATGTGCCTCCTCCTCCTCCTCCTCCTCCTCTCTCCTAGCAGGCACCCACGTGGAGTCAGTGCCCTCATCATCCCCTCCCTCTTCATCGCTGTAGCAAACCTGGCAGTATGCTGCAGCTTGTGGAACATGACTGCCAGATTGCTGTCCTTCTTGAGCATCCCCTCTCTCTGCGCTCACGCTACTGCCTTCCTCTAGCTGAGTGTCATCATCAGAGCCTACAAAACACTGGGCATCCTCCTGGAGCATGTACCCAACACTGTGCTCAAAGAGTTCAGGAGACTCCTCAGGAGGACGTGGTGGGTCTAGGGAAGGAGTCACTGATGATGACATTGAGAGGAGGGAAGACGATGCGTTGGCAGCTGCTTTGCTAGTACCCTGAGACTGGGTGAGAGAGGATGAGGAGGATGAAGAGGGCTTGGTCATCCACTCTACCAAGTCGTTGGCATGTTGCGGTTCAACATGTCCAGCTGCCGAAAAGAAGGACAAGCGTGTCCCATGGCCACGTGCTGATGACAATGCACCGCGACCACGACCAGCACTGTTGTCTCTAGACACAGAGCCTGCTTGCCCTCTTTTATCGGCTCGCGCCTGTCTGCCTCTCCTTGCTGGCCTTCCAGACATGGTAATGGCCTGAAGGGAGTTGGGTAAAACAGCAGTGTAATGGAGTCACACAACACCCACTAAGCCCTGCAGATGGCTCTATTAGAGAACAGCAATAAACGGTAGATACAGGTGTATATTGTGCTGGAGTCACACAACACCCACTAACTCTTGCAGATGCCTTTATTATAGAACACCAGAGATAAAGGGGTACACTGCAATTGAGTCACACAACACCCACTAAGCCCTGCAGATGCCTCTATTAGAGAACAGCAATAAAGGGTAGATACAGGTGTATATTGTGCTGGAGGCACAAATAACCCACTAACTCCTGCAGATGCCTTTTTGATAGAACACCAGAGATAAAGGGGTATATACAGATGTATACTGTGCTGTGCTGGAGGCACACACAACTTCCAATAACTCCTGCAGATGGTAAGTGGGCTCAAATAGAGAAGAACTATGTAGATGGATATAGCGGTGTGTACTGGGTACAGAGCACGCAGACAGCACGCACAAGCTCCTAACACTACTGACTGCAAGCTCTATTATAAAAGATAGATCACTAGCTATATAGGTGAGGTGAACATAGCGGTGTATACTGCGGTCAGGGCACACAGACAACAACCACTACACAACAGCAAGATCGAAAATCTGCCGAAAACTATCGGTGTGTACTGTGTTGAAGGTACACAGAACACCCACTAACTGCTTCAGACGCCAACACACTACACTAGGCCGCCGCGCTGGCGGCCTTATATAGTGTGGGGCGTGTACTACACAGCCTGAGCTATGATTGGCCACAGGCATCCTGCCTGTGGCCAATCATGGCTCTCCTCGCTGCTGGCGCTGTGATTGGCCAAGCATGCGGGGTCACAGTGCATGCTTGGCCAATCATGAGCCAGCAATGCACTGCGATGACGCAGTGCATTGTGGGCCGTGAGCGCCACATGAATTTGGCGCGAACGGCCCATAACGTTCGGAATACGCCGAACGGGCGAACAGCCGATGTTCGAGTCGAACGTATGTTCGACTCGAACACGAAGCTCATCCCTAATCGCGAGGCAGATTTGATCTGGGCCCTGTCTCCCAGGAATGAAGCCCACTTGATCCTTGTTGATATATAAGCTGATAAAGGAAGCTAAGCGGTCTGCAAGGATTTTAGTCAGAATCTTCGGATCATTGTTTATGAGTGAAATCGATCTATAATTGCTTACCGAGCTGGTTTAGGGAGAACTGTAATATAAGCCATGTTAATCAAATTATCTAGAGAATTTTCACGTCGCAGAGCGTTAAAGAAACGGGCCATATAAGGAGCAAGTCTTGTAGATGTAAATGTAATGTTGTAGATGTAAATGTTTTGTAATAAGGGAGATTCAATTTTTTGATGACTGCGCTTACTTCCTCCAAACGGGGATCTGTATGTTGTTGAGAAACTGGTCCACCTTGTGCTGAGATGGGTGGTTGTCCCCACTGTATAGTGATTTGTAAAAGTTTTGGAATTCCCCCAAATAACCTGTTCTGGGACAGGTTGCCCCCACAAATTTTAATTTTGGGGATAGAAAAGGATCTGATTTTCGGGGTAAGCCTACCCGCAAGCATAGAACCGACTTTATTGTCATGGCAATAGAATCGAGATCTACTCCATCACAGCCATTTCTCAGCCTTTGTAGTCAAAGCCAAGTTCAGGGCTGTGTGAGCCAAGTCAATAATTTCTCTGGGCACAGATCTAGGATTTGCTTTGTGTTTTCTCGATAAAGTGGAAAACTCCTGTTCCAGGTTTGCTATTTCAGTCCTTCTAGTCCTGTGGATCTGGGAAGCTATTTGAATGAGCTTTCCTCTGATCATGGCTTTATGAGCCGCCCAGAGGCATGAAGGGGTGACATCAGGTGTGTCGTTTGTGTGTTGTTTGTTTGAAAGTAGTTCTCAATTGTGCCTTCAATCTCCTTTACCCTGATCGGATCACTCAGACTGGACTTGTTGAGTCTCCAGCATCTGTGGCCTGAAGGGTCTAAAGTGTCAGAAAAACCATAGAGTGATCCAACCAGATGAAGTCTCTAATGTAAGACCTAGTGGCCAATGGTGCTGTAGTGGTGCTGTAGTGGTGGCAATGAAAATGTAGTCTATCCTTGCAAAGGAGCTGTGAGGGCTGGAGTAGTGAGTGTAGTCTCGCAAGGTTGGGTTAATTTCCCTCCAGATACCAACCAAGCCGTGTTGGAAAATGATTTTAGCGATGTCCAGACTCTGTTTAGTAGGTCTAGTGTCTGCCCGGGGGTGTGATTTATCTAGGCCATGGTAAAATGCTTCTCCCCCAAATATTACTGTGCCTTCCAACAGGGGGATCAGGGTTTTTAGCATGGTTTGAAAAAAAGGAGAGTTGTCCCTATTATGAAGGCATAATAGGAAATGAAATAGTAAGGCTGGCCATCCAGCTTCCCTATGAACAAAATATACCTGCCCTCTGGGTCTTTAAGTTCATATTTGAGGGAAAATTTGCACTTGTGGGAGAAGAGAATGCCCACCCCCTTGGTTTCCTCATCTGCATTGGCCAGAGAGAAGGAAGGGAATTTAGAGTGAATAAATGCTGGGCAGTAGCATTTAGGGAAATGCATTTCTTGTAGGAGGGCAACATATATTTTTGAGAGTGTAGGTATTGCAGGACTTTTTGCCTTTTGGCCGGGGAATTCAAGCCCTAAATGTTGTGGGAAACTACCCATAGGGGGAGTAGCACTGGAGGGTTGTCAGTCATTGAGCAGAAGAGTGGACCACACTAACAAAACAAAGGCACTAACCGCCTCATCTCCACGGGCTCCAAGGCAACCAGGAAAAGGAACCATTTTGAACCAGATGGCTAGGATTGAGAGGACAGTGGAAGAAAGGTCCAGCCCTCCTCACCATCTTGCCATGAATTTCAGTAGATCATAGCATATCAAATGTGAGACAACCAAACCTCGGAAGTTCGCCCCGACTGAGGAAAGAAAGGGTGTACGGAGTAAAGTTAGCTCTTTTAGCTCTGATAGGAAGTCAGATTCTTCCCTGTAACCAGGGGTGGAAAGAGGATCAACAGTCTGGTTCATCTCAGGGAGGGAGGGCTTTCTTTCAATTTTTGGACCTGTTGCTCTCCCAAGGCAGTGGGCTAGTAGGGCGTTGTCTTTTTGCAGATTTAGGAACCGGTCCAGGGTGAACTATATGAACCACGCATTTGCCCTTTTTTCAGTTAGACCACCTGCAGTATTATCCCAATTGAGCAACCATGCTTTTTACAAAAAAAAAAAAACATGATCATTATGCATATAGGAGATCCAGAAGTGCTTAAGCAGACTCTTTTCCTGCATTTTAGTTTTAGTCATTGTCTTGTAAAGAGGTCATTGTGAAAGCATCCTCACATGTTCTGTCTGTATTTCTTCCTCTGTTATTTGTTCCAAATTGGGGCTTTGATGCCTTTGCTCAGCAGATTACCATTTATTTTCTTTGATGTTCACTTTCTTGGAATCATTTTACTTAATCAATCTTACATACTGAAATCCACACATTTTAACACGCATACACAAAGCGAGGCACACAATGTTTTCCAGAAATATATACTTTATCAATCAATGTAGCCATTAACTATAAATGCAGATGCTTTTACCAGTGAAGTATTTGCAAAGCCAACATTTTTTCTTTTCTGGTGAACAATACAGTTAGTTTTATCATCTGTTTTGATCTCTCCATCTAATATGAAATATTAGGTAACAAACACTTAAGATTTGTCTATCTGCTTTGATCCCTTACTATAATAGCTATAACAAGAAGAATTGTTATTATAGCTATCCTAATTCTAAATAATCTTTTAATATGTCTCCTTATTTCTAGAATAAATGGCCATACTGTATGTAATTAGTAATTTAAACTAATTATCTAATGCATGTTACAACAAACAATAAAGTGGTGTGATGATAAATATATTTTAATTATATTAATTTTTCATAACTGAGCTACTTTCAGTTTTAGTGTCTCCATTCTAACACTTTATGAACTTCATCAGGTTAGTTATTAAATTTCACCAGCCATAAAAAAAAAAACCCTCAAAGGCTGGATTTCTTGCTTCTGCTTCCAAAACTACTAACTGCTTTGCTTCTATGCTGTTCCAGTGGCTTCCATACTGTCACTGACCAAAATATTACATAAGTCAAAATCTTTTGTTCTACTTTTTGGTATACTGAAACCAGAGATAGCCAGAAAACTGAATTTAGTCAGCAGTCGCCTTAGGCTGGCCATACATGGTTTAATTTTGAAAGAATTTTCTTTTAAAAATCTGAAAATGTGTGTGTTTTGTGATCCAATGGTGCCACCACTGATTTTGAAATTTGACCAACAAAGCCTTAAATTTTTACCTTATGTTGCTACAGAAAATAATTTTCGTGGCTGGGAATCTTCTTTTCTTTTCGAGAATTTTCTTTTCTTGCACATGCACATTTCTTTTTTTATTACATTTCTCACACGATTCTCCCATTATTGAATAGAAAATTGTTTGTTTTTTAAAAAATTTCCAACATGTCCGATTACTCAAATTAGATGGCCGCACAAAGATCGGCTGTTGCTGCAGCCCATTAATGGTGCGAAATACGACGAAAATTCTTAGATAAGATTTTCTAAAGACATTTTTTTTCAAAATTCGACCCATGTATGGCCGCCTAAGTTCTTTCATTACAAATTTCCTTTAAAATTTCAGGTCAGTGGGTACATTTTAACAAAATGTTGATAATAAGTCATTTTATGATACTTGATGAACCAGGAAACAGTTTAATTTTTTTTAAAAAGTGCCCCCCCCCGGCACTTGCCAAATCTGTGTTTAAATGAAAATAACTCCAGAAAAACTGTACCAAATTATTAGCACATGATTCAACCTACTAGCCTGGTCTTTGCCCACCTCCTGTGTGATATCTATCCTGTGGACTTCTGTGCGGACCCTGGGAGGACCTATTCAGGAAGCCAATAATGATGCGGAAACTGCAAATCAGACCTCCCCACACAACAGACCAGAAAAATGAGGATCTGGGACCTAAAATGTAAAATGGACTTTAAAAACTCATATAGTTTAGGTTAGGAGGTGGTGCATTTTTTTTTTTATCCCTGAAGATCTTTTTCATTTTAAATTTTTATTTAATATTTGTATAATAACATTGCTGTATAATTCATAAGTAAGTGCACTTTGTAAAACAAATCATTTATATCTCAACTATATACATAAATCTACTATATACATTTTACGTGCATCAAAACAAGATTTACAAAGTCTAATGCCGCGTACACACAACTGGACTTTTCGTCGGACTTGGTCCGGCGGACTGAATCCGATGGACAATTCGATCGTGTCTGGGCTCCAGCGGACTTTTTCTTCCAAAGAGTCCAGCAGACCTAGAAATAAAACTTGCTTCAAATCTGACTCAAGTCCTGTCAAAAAATCTGGTCATCTGTGTGCTAGTCCGATGGACTAAAACCGACACTAGGGCAGCTATTGGCTACTGGCTATGAACTTCCTTATTCTATGTCATCACATTGGAATCCATCTGACTTTTGGAGTGATCGTGTGTGGCCAAGTCCGTTCATTTGAAAGTCCGGCAGACCTCAGCTGCAAAGTCCGTCGGATTGTCCGCCGGACCAAGTCCATCGAAAAGTCCAGTCGTGTGTACGAGGCATTACAGTTATTTTTATTTAGAAAGTAGCCACAGCATGAGTAGATACGTCTGTTTCCTGCCAGTGTTCTGTAGGGAAGAACCCTTGTTCTCTATGTTGCGATTGAAGGGCTCTAGCTAACTTTTATCTGCAGCATGATGACAGAGTACAGGATTTTCTACTTACACTGTGGCTGCTTTTTAACCACTTGGGTACCGCGCTATTGCCGAATGACGGCATTAGCGCGGACCTAGATTTCCGGGACTACGTCTATTGACGTCGTCCCGGTTACGAGCGGCCTGCGCGCCCCCTGAGGGGCGCGCGCGGCGCGCTCTGTGATCGGCGAGTCCGTGAGACTCGCCTGATCACCGATCCGTGTAAGGGGTCGATCCCGACCCCTTATCACGTGATCAGCTGTCAGCCAATGACAGCTGATCATGTGATAGAACGGAGCCGGTAATCGGCTATTATTCCTCCTCGCGCTGACAGCGCGAGGAGAAAAAAAAAAAGCCGATCGCCGGCGGCCGTGATCGGGACATCAGTCCCGATCACGGCCAGCAATGAAAGTCACCACATGCCACCTGCCAGTGCCCACCTGCCTCCCGCAGTGCCATCCTGAAGTTTAACAAAGTAAAAGTAAGTGCCCCCCGTCTGTGCCCATAATGCCCACAGTGCCACCCACAGTGCCACCCACAGTGCCACCCCACAGTGCCACCCACAGTGCCACCCACAGTGCCACCCACAGTGCCACCCAATCTGCCTCAAAGGTGCTGCACCCCAGTGCCGCCCATCAGTGCCCAGCAGTGCCGCCCATCAGTGCCCAGCAGTGCCGCCCATCAGTGCCCAGCAGTGCCACCTATCAGAGCCACCTATCAGTGCCACCTATCAGTGACCATCAGTCCCATCTATCTGTGGTACCTATCAGTGCCCATCCGTGCCACCCATCCGTGCCACTTATCCGTGCCACCCATCCGTGCCATCTTATCTGTGCCCATCTTTGCCCATCAGTGCCGCCTTATCTGTGCCCATCGGTGCCGCCTTATCTGTGCCTATTAGTGCCGCCTTAACTATGCCTATCAGTGCCCACCAGTGCAGCCTATCAGTGCCCACCAATGCAGCCTATCAGTGCCCACCAATGCAGCCCATCAGTGCCCACCAATGCAGCCTATCAGTGCCGCCTTATCAGCGCACTTCAATGAAGGAGAAAAATGACCCGTTTGCAAAATTTTATAACAAACTATTAAAACATGATTTTTTTTTTTTTTTTTTTGCATCTTTTTTTGTTTGTTTAGCAAAAAATAAAACTCCGAGCTGTAACTAAATACCACCAAAAGAAAGCTCTATTTGTGGGAAAAAAATGATAAAAATTTCATTTGGGTACAGTGTTGTATGCCCGCGCAATTGTCATTCAAAGTGCATCAGCGCTGAAAGCTGAAAATTGGTCTGGGACTGAGGGGGGTTTAAGTGCCCAGTAAGCAAGTGGTTAAAGAAAACACACTGTTATGGGCCATACACGCGATAGGATTTTCCGACAACAAATGTTGGATGTGAGCTTGTTGTCGGAAAGTCCGACCATGTGTATGCTCCATAGAATATTTATTGTCGGAATTTCCGCCAACAAATGTTTGAGAGCAGGTCCTCAAATTTTCTTGTTGTTGCAAATTCCGAGCGTGTGTACACAATTCCGACTCACAAAAGTCCACACATGCTCTGAATCAAGCAGAAGAGCCTCACCGGCTATTGAACTTAGTTTTTCTCTGCTTGTGCGTTAACGCATTCTTGACCTTCGGAATTTCCGACAACATTTGTGTGACTGTGTGTATGCAAGACAAGTTTGAGCCAACATCCTTCTGGAAAAAATCCACGGTTTTATTGTCGGAAAATCCTATCGTGTGTACATAGGCTAAGACTTTGTGCACCTTTTGTTTGAAGTCCCCTGCAATGTATTTAAAGTGGAACTAAACCCATCCATTTAACATTTAAAAAAAAATAAAAACAGGTACATTCCCAGCATGTGCCAGGAATGTAACTGTCACATTGGTTGTGCTCTCAACCAAACTGTAAAACCATTAAATGGTTGGTGTCATGACTGATCACGTGTGTAACATTATGGCAGTTATGACAAACAGTCCAAGATGGCAGCCTCCGTGGCTGAAAATGATAGGAGGGTTTAGTTATGCTTTAACTGAGTTAGACTGAAAGCTAGTGTGGACTTTAAATGCAAAAACAAATTACCTATTACAATGCATGAATCTTAGAACAATTTTGATGAAATCAGGATAACCTATAATATACCAATTTTGAATGATTATATGTAAATGCGTCTGTTCTAAAGAGAGACGCAATTCAGACATCAAAACAAGTGTGCTTCAAATGTAGTTGGATTTTTTTGCAGATTGTTGTTCATTGTGCATAAATTGAGGGAAATCTATTGCTTGGTTTGCAAATATATTCGAATATCAATAGCTGCGAACAAGACCATTTTTCTCTCTACAGAGGAAAAACAGCTACAATGACAAATAGTTTTTGCTTTGTTTCTGACTTTATCACAGTTATCTATGGAGATGAGGAAATTGTTATCTAAATCAACTATATAATGTGATGTTTGTTATACAGTTGATTTATTTTCTCCCATTAAAACCACTAGCTGCCCAAGCAAATTCTGACACTTTACACATGCATGCAAATATCTGCTTTTTGTTTACTAGACAGTTACTTAGAACCCCCAAACAATATATTTTTTTAGAAAGCAAAGTCCCTGAAGACAAACATATTAAAGAAATGTTTTTGTCAAAGGTTATTTGTGCAGCTGTTTTTTTAAAAGCAACACTTTTGGAAAATATACACTTTAATACATTTTAGTGCATACAGTGCACACAAATACAATATCATATAATTCTTTGATATAATATGAAAGATGATTTTACACCAAGTAAATTATTACCTAATGCTGCTCTTTAAAGTTGATCACGCCTGTGAAAAGGTGACAAACTGCAGTACCTAAAAGGCGATACTTTAACAGCCTTTACAGGTAGGGATGGCCGAACGGTTCGCCTGATGGTCGTTTCGCTGCAAATTTCGGCTGTTCGCGGTCCGCCCGATCGGTGGACTATTGCCGCCGTTCGCCCGGCGGACTTCCGTGTTTACTGTGTAAAAGAACTTTGACCTATGATGACACATCCATCATGGGGTACAGGACAGCCAATTGAGACATTACAGCACATGGACACTTGGACATTCCCCCTAACTTATAAATAGACCCGATCCGGTGGCCATTTTACATTCTTTTTACTGTCACTATAGGGAGAGGTTGCTGTGTGGAGCAGGGAGAGACTTCAGTGACCCAAATCGCTAGCTATTAGGTCCACAAAAGTTATTTTCAGGACTGGTATGGTATAGGTGTTAGGTGTAGTTCAGGATATAGGTTTGAGGCACTGCTGTGCTAGTGATTGTTGCAGCAGCCTGTCTTTTGTCAGTGTAGAGAGAGGGACAGGACGCTGTGTGCAGCAGGGACAGTCAGTTTAATCATTAGCTGTTACTATTAGGTCCACAAAAGTCCTTTTCAGGACTGGTATGGTAAAGTAGTACAGGATATAGTTTTGAGTGCTATTCAAGTTATTGTTCCAGCAGCCTGTGTTTTGTCAGTTTAAATAGGGACAGGCAGGAAGCTGGTATAGGTCCACAATATATAGGGTTGAGGTGCACTACTGCTGACTGCTGCCTTATACTGCAGCAGTCCTTTATCAGTATAGGGACTGAGGTACAGTCTGCTAATCATTCACAACTTACTAGTTCCACAAAGGTCCTTATAAGGACTGGTAAGGTATAGGGTACTACAGTACATAGGGTTGAGTGAGGTACAGTCTGCTATTCCTTAAGGACTGGTATAGGTCCACAATAGGGATGAGTCGAACACCCCCCGGTTCGGTTCGCACTAGAACTTTCGAACGGACCCCAAATTCGTACGAACTTTAGAACCCCATTGAAGTCTATGGGACTCGAACGTTTGAAATTAAAAGTGCTAATTTTAACGGCTAATATGCAAGATGCTGTCCTAAAAAGGGTTTGGGGACCTGGATCCTGCCCCAGGGGACATGGGTCAATGCCTAAAATGTTTTTAAAAATGGCCGTTTTGGCGGGAGCACTGATTTTAATGACGATTAAAGGGGAAAAAAAGTGAAATATGCCTTTAAATATCGTGCCTGGGGGGTGTCTGTAGTATGCCTGTGAAGTGCCACGTGTTTCCCGTGTTTAGAACAGTCCCTGCACAAAATGACATTAAACGGAAATAACATCATTTAAAACTGCTTGCAGTTTTAATGTTATATCTGGTTCCTGCAATATGGTTGAAAATCATTGAGAAAAATGGCATGGGTAGCCCTCCCTGCCCATTACCAGCCCCTTTGGGTCTTGTACGCATATTAAGGGGAACCCCATACCCATATTAAAAAAGGGAAATGCGTGTGGCCCCCAGGCCCTATATACTCAGAACAGCAGTATACAGGCAGTGCAAACAAGACAGGGACTGTGTAGGTTTGTTGTGTTAAGTTGAATCTGTTTGTAATTTTCAACTGGTACATTTTTAAAGTGTAGCTCCAGTCAAAAAAACTATTTTTAAGCTTTTTGGAAAACATAGGGAAGGGTTATCACCCCTGTATAATTTGTTTTGTCGTCCATCTTTTTTCATCTCACTTGCTGTTGTCTCCTTCCGTTTGCAAGTAGGAGATGTTTGTAAGTTGGATGTTTGAAAGTAGGGGCCTGCCCTATATGCTCTGCAGAAATGGCGGAACAAGGTGTTGGTTTTGCCACAACATTGTAAGCCCTCAAAGTGACTCTTGGTGGGCGCTGGAGCGCCCTGCTATGAATGATTATATCAAGAATTGTAATTACATGCCATTGTTGAACAGTGGTAGAAAAATTGACCTTTGGTGGTTGTGGTGCTGGTGCCATAACACTATAAGTCCTCACAGTTACTCTGGATGGGCACAGGAACGGGCCCTCCTGTGAAATATTATATCAAGAATTGTAATTACATGTCCCTGTTAAACAGGGGCAGAAAAATTGGGCCTTAGGCACTGGTGCTGGTGCCACGACACTGCAACCTCTCCCATATACTCTAGTTTTATTGCAGGAATTAGCCCTGCTGCAAAGCATTGCATCAAAAATTGTAATTAAATGCCCCTGTTAAACAGGGGCAGAAAAATTGGGCTTTAGGCACTGGTGCTGGTGCCACGACACTGCAACCTCTCCCATATACTCTAGTTTTATTGCAGGAATTAGCCCTGCTGCAAAGCATTGCATCAAAAATTGTAATTAAACGCCCCTGTTAAACATGGGCAGAAAAATTGGGCTGATGGCACTGGTGCTGGTGCCACCACACTGCAACCTCTCCCATATACTCTAGTTTTATTGCAGGAATTAGCCCTGCTGCAAAGCATTGCATCAAAAATTGTAATTAAATGCCCCTGTTAAACAGGGCCAGAAAAATTGGGCCTTAGGCACTGGTGCTGGTGCCACGACACTGCAACCTCTCCCATATACTCTATTTTTATTGCAGGAATTAGCCCTGCTGCAAAGCATTGAATCAAAAATTGTAATTAAACGCCCCTGTTAAACAGGGGCAGAAATATTGGGCTGATGGCATCTCCCAGAACCAGAAATGTTCTTCCAACATATCAGCGGAGGAGGAAGAGGATAGACAATCAACATAACAGGACAGTCACTCAGCATCAGCATAGGCAGTCTTGAAGGGATGTGATATTTCAAAAAAAAATTATTCGGTTACATCAGCTTCAGGTGCTTGGTAGCTGTGGGTTATCCAAGACTGATTCATCTTGATGAAGGTCAGTCGATCAACTGATTCGGTGGACAGGCGCACCCTGTGATCGGTAACAAAGCCACCAGCAGCACTGAAGGTGCGTTCCGAAAGAACGCTGGATGCAGGACAGGCCAGTAGCTCAATTGCATACTGTGCAAGCTCTGGCCAGTGATCCATCCTCAAGACCCAGTAAGCCAGAGGATTTTGGGTGGGAAAGGTGTCCAAGTCTGACCTTGCCCCTAGGTATTCCTGCACCATGTAAATCAGACGCTGGCGATGGTTGCTGGAACCGATCATACCTTGGGGCTGCGGACTAAAAAATTGTCTGAAAGCATCAGTCAGACGGCCACCTTCTCCACCGCTCCTTCTGACCGATGCCTCAGCAACACGTTGTCCAGGACCAGGAGTTTGTAACCTTCCAGTCTCTGGGAACGCATTGCACAGACCTTTCTGCAAGGCCTCCCGGAGATGTCTCATCCTCTGCTCCCTCTGCGATGGCAAGATAAGGTCGGCAACCTTACCCTTGTACCGTGGATCAAGGAGAGTGGCCAGCCAGTAATGGTCCCTCTCCTTGATCCGAAGAATACGAGGATCCTTCCGCAGGCTTTGCAGGATCAGGGAGGCCATGCAGCGTAGGTTAGCTGAGGCATTCGGTCCAGAGTCCTCTGGGTCACTAAGGACAACATGATCCGCAGTTACCTCCTCCCAGCCACGTACAAGTCCACGTGTTTATTGGGACTGTAAATCATCCCTACAAGACTGCTGCTGCTGCTGCTGCTGCTGATGCTGAGTGCCAGCCTCCACCTCCATGCTGACACAATCATCCTCCTCCTCCTCTTCCTCCTCCTCATCCTCTTCCTGTGTGATGGGTGGCACAGCAGGAACACTGTCTGGATAAAGGGGGCCTTGAGAGGCAAGGAAGTCCTCCTCTTCCTGCCTCTGTTCTGCCTCAAGTGCCCTGTCCATTATTCCACGCAGCGTATGCTCCAAGAGGTGGACAAGAGGTACAGTATCACTGATGCATGCACTGTCACTGCTCACCATCTTGTGGCCTCCTCAAACGGTGACAGGACAGTGCATGCATCCCTGATCATGCCCCACTGGTGTGGTGAGAAAAAAACCGAGCTCCCCTGACCCTGTCCTGGTGCCGTAGTCGCACAGGAGCTCATTGATGGCCCTCTGCTGCGTGCGCAGCCGCTGCAGCATGGCCAACGTTGAGTTCCACCTGGTGGGCATGTCACATATAAGGCGGTTCTTGGGCAGGTTCAACTCCTTTTGGAGCTATGCCAGCCATGCACAGGCATTAAATGATCAGCGGAAATGCACACAGACTTTCCTGGCCTGCTTCAGGACATCCTGTAAGCCCGGGTACCTGCCCAAGAACCGCTGCACCACCAGGTAAAGGACATGAGCTACACAGGGCACATGGGTCAGTTGTCCCTGTCGGAGGGCGGAGAGGAGGTTGGTGCCATTGTCACAAACCACCATTCCTGGCTTAACCTGGCGTGACATCAACCACCTCTCGGCCTGCCCCTGCAGAGCTGACAAAGCATCCGCCCCAATGTGGCTCCTGTCCCCCAAACAAACCAGCGCAAGCACGGCATGGCATCATTTTGCCTGCGTACTTGCGTAGCCCCTGGAACGCCTACGGAGCACCGCTGGTTCCGAGGACAAAGCACAGGAAGAGGCCATGGAGGAAGAAGAAGAGGAGGGGGTGGAGGAGAGAGGTGTGTCACAACCAGTAGTAGCATTTTGGAGGCGCGGTGGCGGAACAACCTCCAACACTAGTGCACCTTGTCCTGCATCCTTCCCAGCTGCCAGAAGAGTCACCAAATGCGCCGTGAAAGATAGGTAACATCCCTGTCCATGCCTGCTGGACCATGAGTCAGCGGTAATATGCACCTTACCACTGACCGCCCTGTCCAGCGAGGCAAGGACATTGCCTTCCACATGCCGGTAGAGAGCCGGAATCGCCTTCCGTGAGAAAAAGTGGCGTTTGAGGACCTGCCACTGAGGAAACGCACATTGTACAAACTCACGGAAGGGGACCGAGTCTACCAACTGAAAAGGCAGCAGTTGAAGTGCTAGCAATTTAGCCAAGCTAGTATTCAACCGCTGGGCATGTGGATGGCTGGGAGTGAACTTCTTTCGCCGGTCCAGCAGCTGGGGCAGGGACATTTGCCTGCTATAATCGGACGTGGGTGTACTGCTAGCAGAGTGCCCGGAAGCACTTGGCTGTGACACACCTAATTCTACACCTTCATTCCTCTCAGAGCAGGTTTCAGAGAGGACTGAAGGTCTAGTGGGGTTGGAGATGCCAGCTGATGAGCAGCAAGGAGAGGTCCGCTTTTTTCTTTGGTGTGGGTCTTTGAGGTACGCTTGCCAACGAGCTGCATGGCAGGTCAACATATGTCTGGTCAAGCATGTGGTGCCCAAGCGGCTGATGTTTTGGCCACGCGAGATACACTTGAGACATATGTTGCAAATAGCAGCGGTGCGATCTGATGCACTCGTCTCAAAAAAGGCCCACACCAAAGAACTTTTAGAATAAAGCGCAGAGACGAGGGAAGACGATGCGTTGGCAGCTGCTTTGCTAGTACCCTGAGACTGGGTGAGAGAGGATGAGGAGGATGAAGAAGGCTTGGTCATCCACTCTACCAAGTCGTTGGCATGTTGCGGCTCAACATGTCCAGCTGCCGAAAAGAAGGACAAGCGTGTCCCATGGCCACGTGCTGATGATGACGATGCACCGCGTCCACGACCAGCACTGTTGTCTCTAGACACAGAGCCTGCTTGCCCTCTTTTATTGGCTCGCGCCTGTCTGCCTCTCCTTGCTGGCCTTCCAGACATGGTAATGGCCTGAAGGGAGTTGGGTAAAACAGCAATTGGGTAGTGTATATTGTGCTGGAGGCACACAACACCCACTAACTCCTGCAGATGCCTTTATTATAGAACACCACCAATAAACGGTAGATAAAGGGGTATACTGTACTGGAGGCACACAACACCCACTAAGCCCTGCAGATGGCTCTATTAGAGAACAGCAATAAAGGGTAGATACAGGTGTATATTGTGCTGGAGGCACACAGCACCCACTAACTCCTGCAGATGCCTTTATTATAGAACACCAGCAATAAAGGGTAAATACAGATGTATACTGTGCTGTGCTGGAGGCACACACAACTTCCAATAACTCCTGCAGATGGCAGATGGCTCAAATAGAGAAGAGCTATGTAGGTGGATATAGCGGTGTGTACTGGGTACAGAGCACGCAGACAGCATGCACAAGCTCCTAACACTGACTGCAAGCTCTATTATAAAAGATAGATATATTGCTAGCTATATAGGTGAATATAGCGGTGTATACTGCGGTCAGGGCACGCAGACAACAACCACTACAGAAGAGCAAGATCGAAAAATCGGCCGATAACGATCGGTGTATACTGTGTTGAAGGTACACAGAACACCCACTAACTGCTTCAGACGCCAACACACTACACAAGGCCGCCGCGCTGGCGGCCTTATATAGTGTGGGGCGTGTACTACGCTGCCGGCGCTGTGATTGGCCAAGCATGCGAGGTCACAGTGCATGCTTGGCCAATCATGAGCCAGCAATGCACTGCGCCATCGCAGTGCATTGTGGGCTGTGAGCGCCACTCGAATTTGGCGTGAACGACCCATAAAGTTCGGAATTCGCCGAACGGGTGAACAGCCGATGTTCGAGTTGAACGTATGTTCGCCTCGAACACGAAGCTTATTCCTAGTCCACAATATATAGGGTTGAGGTGCACTACTGCTGACTGCTGCCCTATACTGCAGCAGTCCTTTATCAGTATAGGGACTGAGGTACAGTCCGCTAATCATTTACAACCTACTAGTTCCACAAAGGTCCTTATAAGGACTGGAAAGGTATAGGGTACTACAGTACATAGGGTTGAGTGAGGTACAGTCTGCTATTCCTTAAGGACTGGTATAGGTCCACAATATATAGGGTTGAGGTGCACTACTGCTGACTGCTGCCCTATACTGCAGCAGTCCTTTATCAGTATAGGGACTGAGGTACAGTCTGCTAATCATTCACAACCTACTAGTTCCACAAAGGTCCTTATAAGGACTGGTAAGGTATAGGGTACTACAGTACATAGGGTTGAGTGAGGTACAGTCTGCTATTCCTTAAGGACTGGTATAGGTCCACAATATATAGGGTTGAGGTGCACTACTGCTGACTGCTGCCCTATACTGCAGCAGTTCTTTATCAGTATAGGGACTGAGGTACAGTCTGCTAATCATTCACAACCTACTAGTTCCACAAAGGTCCTTATAAGGAAGGTAAGGTATAGGGTACTACAGTACATAGGGTTGAGTGAGGTACAGTCTGCTATTCCTTAAGGACTGGTATAGGTCCACAATATATAGGGTTGAGGTGCACTACTGCTGACTGCTGCCCTATTCTGCAGCAGTCCTTTATCAGTATAGGGACTGAGAGTTTTGTCACAGGGTCATTTAAAAAATTACAGGCAGAGGAAGAGGCAGGCCCTTCCGCAGGGGTGGTAGGGGTAGGGCAGGAGCAACAGGCTTGAGCCAAAGTGGGAAGTTGCAGAAGGTGCGTTCAATTACTTTAAAGGACGCACCAGACTTGGTTGAGTGACTCACTCAGCCTTACTCTTCTGCACCCTCCTCATCCTCTCGATCTGCACCTTCTTCTTCACTCTATGCTATGTGCACCCCCAAAGACACTACCACCAACAACACCACCACCACCACCACCACATACCTTCCGCTTGAGTAACAGGAACTATTTTCCAATCCATATCAAGACATTTCTGATGCGCAGCCACTCTTGGCATTGGATCAGGAAGAGGAGGTAGCAACAACCGCCACTCAGCAGTCTGACGACAGTACCCAGATCAGCCCAAGGAGGAGGTTGGTCCCCGGTGTTGCTGCCTACTCCGAGATCTCTACTTATAGCGGTGGGGAAGGTGACATCGACGATGACGTGTCTAGTGATGTCACGTGGGTGCCCACAAGAGAGGAAGAGGAGGGGAGTTCAGAGGGAGATATGGACCAGCAGATAGGGAGGAGAAGCAGGAATAACTTACATTGCACAGGAGGGACAAAGAAGACTGCTAATGTATCAGGAGCGAGTCATCGACCATGTACGGTCACATCTGGCGCTCCCGGGACGCCGGCACATGGCTCCTCAGTGTGGGCTTTTTTTAACGTGTCCGCTGCTGACAATAGTGTTGCCATCTGCAATCTTTGCAGTCAATACATTAGTCGCGGTAAGCCCAACACTCACCTAGGGACGACCGCCTTAAGAAGGCACATGAGCAGCCATCACCGAGCCCAGTGGGAGCAACGGAACACACAAAGCCACACTCCAGGCTCTCACCGTCCAGCCTCGTCTTCTACTTCTCCTTCTCCTCTCTCCTCACAATTGTCCTCCACTCCACCTTCCATCACGCCAAGCTCACGTTTTTTTGCAAAAAGGCAGTCTTCTGTGGGCCTAATGTTCGAGCGTAAAAAAATGATGACGCCGGATAACCCTCTTGCCCAACGGTTGATGTCTGGCTTGTCAGAACTGATAGCCCGCCAACTACTGCCATATAAACTGGTGGATTCGGAGGCCTTTTCGAAAATTTGTGGCCATTGGAACACCACAATGGAAGGTCCCAGGAAGGAAGTATTTCTCAGAGAAGGGCATATCAGAGCTATATGGCCATGTTCAGTGGCAAGTGAATGTATCTCTGGCACATAGTGTCGGTGCCAAGATACATCTGACCACAGACACGTGGTCTAGCAAACACGGACAGGGAAGGTATATCACTTTTACTGCCCACTGGGTGAACCTTCTGACGGCCGTCAAGCATGTAACCCGTGGCACCCGTGTAGATTTGGTTTTACCGCCACGGATTGCATGCGGGCCTGGCTCTTCTTCTCCTCCTCCTCCTCCTACTCCATCCTGCTCCCTCCCCTCCTCGGCTGACTCCTCCTTTTCCGCTGCTAGCGTCTCTTGCGCTGCGCCGCCCAAGCTCCCCAGAACCTATTCGACATGCCAGGTGAGACGTTGCCACGCCATGCTGCGTCTGTTGTTCCTGGAAGCCAAGAGCCACACTGGCCCGGCACTCCTTTCAGCTTTGCGTTCACAGGCAGATCAGTGGCTAACACCGCTCAATTTGACAGTTGGCAAAGTGGTGTGTGACAACGGTGCCAATCTGCTTAGCGCATTGAAACAGGGCAAAATTATGCACGTGCCATGCATGGCACACGTCTTAAATTTTGTCGTGCAGCGATTCGTTGTCAAATACCCTGGGGTCCAGGACATGTTGCGGCAGGCAAGGAAAATCTCGACCCATTTCAGAAGATCTTACACGGCCATGGCTCGCCTTGCTGACATTCAGCGGCGACACAATCTGCCGGTCAGACGTCCTATTTGCGATTGCCCGACGCAATGGAACTCAACCTTCTATATGCTTGATAGGCTGCTCCAGCAGAAATGTGCAGTTAACGTCTACCTGTATGAACTCTGCAGAAGAACAGGTTCTGGGGAGCTGGGTTTTTTTTCACCGCGGCAGTGGCTGCACATGCGCGACGCATGCAGACTTCTGCGGCCATTTGAGGAGATTACCAAACTGGTCAGTCGCAGCCATGGCACCATTAATGACATGGTACCTTATGCCTTCTTTATGGAGCGTGCATTGCGTAGTGTCATTGATCAAGCTGTGGAGGAGCAGGAGCGGGAAGATGAGGAAGTCGCAATGCTGGATGAATTCCCAGGGGGGCTACTCTATCTGAGACAAGTGAACAACAGGAGTCTGAAGAGGAGTCAGAGGTGGATGGTGCCAGGGGGAAGAGGAGGAGCAAGAAGAGCATGCTTTAAACCTTTCTGGGATCCCTGTTGTTGTGCATGGATGGGGAGAGGAGAATGAAGAGGACGACATTATCCTGGATGATGAGCAGGAGCCATGCCACCACACCGCTTCCAGTTTAGTGCAAATGGGGACCTTCATGCTCCAGTGTTTTAATAGGGACCCCCGTATAAAAAGCATAAGGGTCAAGGACCAGTACTGGGTGGCAACGTACTTAGACCCCCGGTACAAACACAAAATGGTGGAAATGTTACCGCCGTCACAGAGTGCTGTCAGAATGGAGCACTTCCAGGCCTTGCTTCGAGAAATGCTGAATTCTGCTTTTGCGTGCACTGGCAGAGGAGCAATTCCCACTCCCAGAGAAGGAGTTGCGGGTACCAATCCAACAGCGCCTGCAAGAAGAGGCCGGTTTGAAGATGTGTTGGTGACTTCAGGTATGAGGTTATTCTTTCAGCCGACCCATTGACAGGTGTCATCCGGATCCAGCATCAGGGAATGCCTAGACCGGCTCTGAGGAGTGATGAACCCCTGGACTACTGGGTGGGCAGGCTTGACCTCTGGCCAGAGCTTGCCCAATTTGCAATCGAACTGTTGGCTTGCCCCTCGTCCAGTGTCCTGTCCGAAAGGACGTTCAGCGCAGCAGGGGGGATCGTGACCGATAAGCGTACTCGCCTAGCTCACAACAGTGTTAAGTACCTCACATTTCTAAAAATGAATGAGGCATGGATCTCGGAGGAATTCAACACATGTGACCAGTAGACCATGTATATGTCTATAAACAATTTTTTTAATCGAGCACACATACCTTCTTTCTTCATTTGGCTCACTTCCTTGTCCAAAAAAAGCACACCGTACTATATGCCCGTACCCTCCTGTTTGAAAAGGTTGAGCGGTGTCATATTTCTACTGGGGCTGCTTATTATGAGGGGCTCCCACCATCCCTGTGCTGTGCTGACTTCCTCCTGGGGCTGCTTATTATGAGGGGCTCCCACCATCCCTGTGCTGTGCTGACTTCCTCCTGGGGCTGTACCTCTGCTGTGCATATTATGAGGGGCTCCCACCATCCCTGTGCTATGCTCATTATGAGGGGCTCCCACCATCCCTGTGCTGTGCTGACATCCTCCTGGGGCTGCTTATTATGAGGGGCTCCCACCATCCCTGTGCTGTGCTGACTTCCTCCTGGGGCTGTACCTCTGCTGTGCACATTATGAGGGGCTCCCACCATCCCTGTGCTATGCTCATTATGAGGGGCTCCCACCATCCCTGTGCTGTGCTGACTTCCTCCTGGGGCTGCTTATTATGAGGGGCTCCCACCATCCATGTGCTATGCTGACATCCTTCTGGGACTGCTTATTATGAGGGGCTCCCACCATCCCTGTGCTGTGCTGACTTCCTCCTGGGGCTGTACCTCTGCTGTGCATATTATGAGGGGCTCCCACCATCCCTGTGCTATGCTCATTATGAGGGGCTCCCACCATCCCTGTGCTGTGCTGACTTCCTCCTGGGGCTGCTTATTATGAGGGGCTCCCACCATCCCTGTGCTGTGCTGACTTCCTCCTGGGGCTGTACCTCTGCTGTGCATACTATGAGGGGCTCCCATCATCCCTGTGCTATGCTTATTATGAGGGGCTCCCACCATCCCTGTGCTGTGCTGACTTCCTCCTGGGGCTGTACCTCTGCTGTGCATATTATGAGGGGCTCCCACCATCCCTGTGCTATGCACATTATGAGGGGCTCCCACCATCCCTGTGCTGTGCTGACATCCTCCTGGGGCTGCTTATTATGAGGGGCTCCCACCATCCCTGTGCTGTGCTGACTTCCTCCTGGGGCTGTACCTCTGCTGTGCACATTATGAGGGGCTCCCACCATCCCTGTGCTATGCACATTATGAGGGGCTCCCACCATCCCTGTGCTGTGCTGACATCCTCCTGGGGCTGCTTATTATGAGGGGCTCCCACCATCCCTGTGCTGTGCTGACTTCCTCCTGGGGCTGTACCTCTGCTGTGCACATTATGAGGGGCTCCCACCATCCCTGTGCTATGCTCATTATGAGGGGCTCCCACCATCCCTGTGCTGTGCTGACTTCCTCCTGGGGCTGCTTATTATGAGGGGCTCCCACCATCCATGTGCTATACTGACATCCTCCTGGGGCTGCTTATTATGAGGGGCTCCCACCATCCCTGTGCTGTGCTGACTTCCTCCTGGGGCTGTACCTCTGCTGTGCATATTATGAGGGGCTCCCACCATCCCTGTGCTATGCTCATTATGAGGGGCTCCCACCATCCCTGTGCTGTGCTGACTTCCTCCTGGGGCTGCTTATTATGAGGGGCTCCCACCATCCCTGTGCTATGCTCATTATGAGGGGCTCCCACCATCCCTGTGCTGTGCTGACATCCTCCTGGGGCTGCATATTATGCGGGGCTCCCACCATCCCTGTGCTGTGCTGACTTCCTCCTGGGGCTGTACCTCTGCTGTGCATATTATGAGGGGCTCCCACCATCCCTGTGCTATGCTCGTTATGAGGGGCTCCCACCATCCCTGTGCTATGCTCATTATGAGGGGCTCCCACCATCCCTGTGCTGTGCTGACTTCCTCCTGGGGCTGCTTATTATGAGGGGCTCCCACCATCCCTGTGCTGTGCTGACTTCCTCCTGGGGCTGTACCTCTGCTGTGCATATTATGAGGGGCTCCCACCATCCCTGTGCTATGCTCATTATGAGGGGCTCCCACCATCCCTGTGCTATGCTGACTTCCTCCTGGGGCTGCTTACGGTACAGGTGTCAGTGCTGTATATCACGGTGCAGGTGTCAGTGCTGTATATCACGGTGCTGGTGTCAGTGCTTTATGTCACACTGCTGATGTCATTGCTCTATATCACGGTGCTGGTGTCAGATCACTCTATCACAGTGCAGGTGTCAGTGCTTTATGTCACGCTGCTGATGTCAGTGCTCTCTATCACGGTGCTGGTGTCAAATCACTCTATCACAGTGCAGGTGTCATTGCTGTATGTCACGCTGCTGATGTCAGTGCTTTCTATCACGGTGCTGGTGTCAGTGCTGTATATCACGGTGCTGGTGTCAGTGCTTCATGTCACGCTGCTGTTGTCAGCGCTCTCTATCACGGTGCTGGTGTCAGATCACTCTATCACGGTGCAGGTGTCATTGCTGTATTTCACGCTGCTGATGTCAGTGCTCTCTATCACGGTGCTGGTGTCAGTGCTGCATATCACGGTGCTGGTGTCAGTGCTTTATGTCACGCTGCTGATGTCAGTGCTCTCTATCAAGGTGCTGGTGTCAGATCACTCTATCACGGTGCAGGTGTCATTGCTGTATGTCACACTGCTGATGTCAGTGCTCTCTATCACGGTGCTGGTGTCAGATCACTCTATCACGGTGCAGGTGTCATTGCTGTATGTCACGCTGCTGGTGATCATCTCCTGCACCCTCTTCTTTGCCTACCCTGACCTTCCCTCTCCTCCATTGCCTTCATGTGCTCCACAGTCCTGAATTGTCACAATTTCACATTTAAAAAAAGAATGCTTGTAGTTGTCAATCCCAGATTCACCTCATACATGTGTTATGTCATTGGCCATGTGGTGGGACTATGTTTGCACAGCTAGTAATTATTTTGTGGCTGCAAATTTGACCTGTAGGTTTGCAAAGTTCGCCTCCCATTGAAGTCAATGGGGCCCGCCGTGAACATTACGGTTTGCGAACTATCGGCCGCGTTCGCGGTCCACATTCGCGAAACGTCCCGTCGGAAGTTTGTCCATCACTATTTACAGGTTACCAGTTTAGAGTTACATGGGAGGTCTGGTGCCAGAACTATTATGCTGTGTACACACGAGCAGACTTTTCAACGGATTACGTCCAACGGTCTTCCCGACTGACTTTTGGCGGAGTTCCGACAGACTTTTCAAACAAACGGACTTGGCCACACACAAGCACACCAAAGTCGGATTTGAACATGATGACGTACGACTGGACTAGAATAAGGACGTTCATAACCAGTCGCCAATAGCTGCCCTAGATTTTTTTTTTCATCCGTCGGACTAGCATACAGACGAATGGGTTTTTCGCCGGACTCGAGTCCGTCGGAAAGATTTGAAACATGTTTTATTTCTAGGCCCGTCTGACTTTTGGGGAAAAAAGTCAGCTGGAGCCCATACACGACCGTAATATCCGACGGATTCATTCCATCGGGCCTAGTCCATCTAAAAGTCCGGTCATGTGTACGCGGTACTACTCTCACTCTGACATTTGTGGCAATACCTCACATGTGTGGTGCAATCACGTTTACCTTTATGTGTGAACCTACGTATGTGTTTGCATTTGCAAGTGAGCATGAAGGGATGGGGTGCTTTAATTTTTTTTCATCTTACTTTTTTTTCTATACAGTCTCTTTCATTTTTTTCAAACTTTATTGCTATTGCAAAGGATTAACCAAATCTCTTGTGATTGTATGAGCAGTGACGGGTACTATTTATTGAGAGATACAGGTTTTTTTTTTTAGACCCCAGGTCTCTTCTTTGACCTCAAAACATTATATCAGCCCAAGATCAGTTTCATCAGATGCTTTACAAGCAGGAAAAGGCTTGTAAACTAGAAACTGAAATTGGAAGTGACATAACCATTGTTGTTTCCAGTTTCATACACCATACAAATGATTGGGGAACAGAAGTTCCTTGCTCATCTCTATGGTGTGTCACTCCTACCACTGGTTTCATTTCAGTCTTGGGCTCTCCAGTGGAACATGAGGGAATCACCTTCCTCCACATGTAAAAGTGTTCTGACGTCTGTATAGCTGCTCTGATCACCTTTACATTATAAAGCATCTCCAGTTCTAAAAACAAAAGATGCCGGGGACGAGACTGCAGCTCCAGCCATTATCCAGGTAGAACCGCTAAATCCGGAGGATGCATTGGTATGTCCAGTTGTGAGAAGTGGTTAATAAATTACCATAAACTGTTTTCTGAATTTCATAGACCTAACACCACAATGCAATGTATCACAAAACTTTTTTTTTTTTTTAATTATTGATGAAATTCTCAAGAATTACTAGCTTAAAAGATAGCAAATCCTATGGAAAATGTGACACATTGGGGTGAATTTACTACAACTGATGCATTCGGAATCTGGTACAGCTGTGCATGGTAACCAATCAGCTTATAATTTCAGCTTGTTCAGTTAAGCTTTGGCAAAAAAAAAACAGAAGCCGCTTGGTTACTACCCTGTTTCCCCTAAAATAAGACCTAGTGTGATTGTCGGTGATAGCTGCAATAAAAGCCCTACCCCCCAAATAAGCCCTAGTTAAAGTCCTTGTAGGTCTTCTTTTCAGGGTAGGGCTTATTTTTGAGGAAACAGGGTAGGGCTTATTTGGGGGGTAGGGCTTATATTGCAGCCAACACCGACAATCAGGCTAGGACTTATTTTAGGGGAAACAGGGTATGCAGAGCTGCACCATATTCTGTGTGCACCAGTTTTAGTAGCCCCCACGATTCAATCTTTTGACCAATACAAAAAACAAGATTTTTTTCAAGGAGCAAAAAAATACTATATAACATGTATGCATTTTTAAAAAACCCATATAGACCACCAATGATTAGAGACATAAGTAAATGTCTGAGAACCCTTACAAATAAACCTGTTCACAGTCAATGTTTTAGTTCTTTAAGAAAAATGATACAGAAATGTTCTTACAATACCCAATTAAAAAATATTTTATTTAAAGTGTATGTAAACCCTAAATCAATTTTAGGAATGTTTGGTTTTATGCATTAATGTGTACAGTTTTCAAATAATTTTCTGAGAATTTTCTTTCTTGGGAATCCTGCCAGTAACAGAATTAACTGTTGCAGGCAGACAATGTTAAGCCACTGCTTTTCATTTAGTGGCAGCATTGACAGCCTACTGCGCATGCTTTTTCAGTCAGTAATTGGGCTTCTTATCAGGTTTGCTCATGCCTTATGCCTTTTAAAAAACATAAATAATAATAAAATGATGATCCCAAACTGTATGCAAATATTATAGTTAAGAAATTTATAAGTGGGGGAATACTGAGTTTTTCTACAAATGTTAGATAATATTTCTTAAAGACTGTTTTTTTAAAGCTCTCTACATATAGATTGTGCTAAAATGAGAATAGGTAGCTTCTTGGACCTAATTATGTGTTTGAAAGTGTATTTAATTGCTCATTGCTTCCTAAGCACAATTTAATTTGGGAATATTGCTTCCATGTGCTGCACTGATGATGACCAAAAACTACCAACTTCCAGGCGCTATCAGCTTGAACTCAAGAGTATGTAGCCAAAACAGGTGAAAGTCACTAACCTAGCTGGTCATACTATTCCACTAGGCATTGTGGATGATAATCCAAAGAAACACACAAACCAGAGCTCTATATGAAAATGTGACCACAGCATGGAATTGTAATGTATAGATTTATCAGTTTAGTGTAAGGGGATATCACAAATTAATTGTATATACAAAAGATCCAAGGGTAAAAAGTTTGTTTAAGTACAAGGAACAGCATCAAAAGTCGTATGCCCCATACACACAATCGGAAATTCCGCCAGCAAAAGTCTGATGAGAGCTTTTGATTGGAAAATGCATCGGACTTTTGCTGGTGGAATTTCAGGCAGCAAAAGATTGAGAGCAGGTTCTCAATTTTTTGGTCGGAAAAAGTTCAGATCGGAAATTCCGATTGTCTGTACAAATTTCAATGCGCAAAATTCCTATGCATGCTGGGAAACAATTCAATGCATGCTCAGAAGCATTGAACTTAATTTTCTTGGCTCGTCGTAGTGTTTTACTTCACCGTGTTCTTGACGGTCGAAGGTTCAGCAAACTTTTGTGTGACCATGTGTATGCAAGCCAAGCTTGAGCGGAATTCTGTCGGAAAAACCATCCAAGTTTTTTCCGACTGGAAAATCCCCTCGTGTGTCTACCGGGCATTATAGGTTCAAGACTCAAGACCTTCCTCCTCTTTTAGCAGATGATCAAAGCTCGCCACAGCGCCTAGAGGCGATTCAGTTCGCATTGTGCGCTATACAAGTATTTCATTCATTCATTCATTATAGGTTAAAAAGGTTTACAGTGGTGAGCTTTCATACGCCTGTATAGTGGGGGAAAGAATCACTAGGAGTTGTGGAATGATGATCCAAAGAAGCACACAAACCAGAGCACTATATGAAAAAGTGACCACAAGATGGTGCTGTAATGTATAGAGGTATCTTGCCCATGTAGCACCCCCTAGCTAATGTGCTAGTGTAAATAGGTCAGTTGTTAGTGTAGGCATTAGAAAATTATCTTGGCTGAGAGCCAGGCCTGGGTTGTGAATATGGGTCAGGAAGCTGCAACTGGAATATGCAAACTGCACCCTGCATAGGAGTGAACAAGGCCTAAATAGGTATTTGCAGTCTGGAAAAATGTATTCCATAATATTAGGCTGAATTAGTGTTACGGACTAGCAGTTTTGTATGTACAGTTGGTCAAGAGGTAGAAAGGAATGAATGACCTCAATCTTTCAGCTGAGAAGATCATTTTTGGCTTTGTAAGCAAGCAATGTATAGTAATTATTGCTATACTGGATTCAGAGTTTGATGATGGCTTTTATTAGTGTTTAATAAGAAACTTTCAAACTGGGTCTATAGGTCACCAATGTTTTTCCATGTTTCTTACAACCCATTTTGCACTGTTCACCTCCAGGCCTGAATTCTTAACTGCTCACAATCAACTATTTGTAATTCGCCCCAGGCTCTGTACTGACCTTGCCATTCTGTTATATATTGTCCCAGTTAAGTTTAATCCTACTTTCCTACTTATATCTAATGCCATAATAAAAAGGATGGTTGCGCCTCTTCTCTGCACTTTGAGAGTGAGTACCCAATGAGATATTACCTACTATCCCTCTTTTGATCATCTTGCGTGTTTTGTAATCACACAATTGCAGAACCAATAACAAATTAATGCCAAACTCCAGCTCATACTTTATAAGTAGTTACAGCAAACAGTTTTTTTCCCTTTTGGGATAACAGTTTTGCATGAATAAATAAAAGCTGACCATTTTAATCACCCCTGTCAGTGTTAAGTGATTGGTCTCTTCCATATAAACGGATACATTCTGCTAGAGAGCTTGTGCTGTGAAAAATAACAGACTCGCTGGTTGGATTACCAGATGAAAATAGAAGAAAGAAAGCCTAAAAAAGGATACAAAGACATCACATCTAAGAATTGGTAAACTTCAATATAATGAATGTTTACTTTTGGGTTTAAAGTGGTTCTAAAGGCAGATCTTTTTTATTTTTTATCTTAATGCATTTATTAGGATAAAAAACCTTCTGTGTGCAACAACCCCCCTCAGTCTCCCCAATACTTACCACAGCCCCGTCTTGATCCAGCAATGTTGCATGAGAGTCTGGGCGGGCCGAAATACACATAGCCGAGTGTGCGGTTCCTCTTGGCTCTGCTCACAGTCACTCCCAGTCCCGCCCTATGATGGACATAACACAGGGACTGGGCGTAACTGTGAGGGCAGCCGAGAGGAGCTGAGCCTAGCTGAGTACACTTGGCTATGTGTATTTCAGCGGCGCTCGGCTCCTCTCGGCTCCTCTCGGCTCCACTCACAGTCACCTGTCCATCATAGGGCGGGACTGCGAGGGGAGCTGAGATACACATGACCGCCTCTGTGTATCTCAGCGACGCCATATTTAAACTGCAGTGACACTGACATCAATGTCACTGACAAGGCTGCAAATGACACTGACAAGGCTGCAGATGGACACCGATAAGGCTGCATTAATGGGCACATAAATGTAACCTTTTTTCCTTTAAAAGTTTTTTTCCTTAAAATTTCCTGCTAAACTTGGGGTGCGTGTTATGCGCCGGCGTGTGTTATATGCAGATAAATACGATATTTTCAACTTTGTGTTGGTCTATCACATACAATGCTAATAAAATACATTTACGTTTTTGGTTGTAACATGACAAAATGTGGAACATTTCAAAGGGTATAAATACTTTTTCAAGGCACTGTATGCTGGAATCCTGTTGTAGCTGGTATGACCAGGATTGAAAGGATCAGAGGGAAGCTGGAACATTGGAATATGTAGGGTACAAAGGGGTCTATTTATCAATGTTCTCACCCAGGATTCACCCAGATTAACTGATTTGTAACTTGAAATTCTATTAGAAAAATAGGTGAATCTTGGGTTAAAGTTGTGTGAAAACATTGATATATACACTCTAAAGTGTTTAGTGTCACAAGAGGAGGAGAAAAAAATTGTGCAAAAATATTGACAAAATTGAAATGCAGACAGGTAAAGAGAAGCACAATGGCAGGCTAATATACAGTAACAGTAGCTGAAATACCCAGCTAAAGATATAAGATATAAATAAAAGTAATTAACAGGGAAAGAGGAAAGTCCAGTTCTGCAGGGTCTGCCAGAATTTCAATTTATGTGTGGCCACTGTGATTGAACAGAAGTTGATTCACCAATCAACTTTTTTTCAACCACCCTATCAGTATTTTTTCAACCACCCTATCAGTATAGTCTCACTCGATCAACGCTGCAGGCAATAGGCTTCAGTGCTGATCTGTGTATTCTGATGGGGGGGGGGGGTCTTCCTGCTGAATACAATGATGCAGCAGGAAGGATTCCCACATCAACATAGAATGTGTGGATGGGGAATCTGGTCAGTTTTATGCATTCAACTCCCTGGTTGAACAAAATAAACTAACCTATGCATGGCCAGGTTAAAGCAGTGGAACAGGCAAAATACTGAAACACTTGATAAGTAGAAGAGTGTTATAAAGACTCTAAGCAAGCTCAGGTTGTGACTGATGATAATCAATTGTTAGCTGCAGGAACGCACTAATTGGTGGCTATTAGCCCTTGTACACACGGTCGGAGATTCCGATGGAATGTGTCCTATCAGACCATTTTGTCAGATAATCCGACTGTGTGTGGTCTCCATCGGACTGTTTCCGTCGGAGTATCCGACGAACCAAGTTTTCCAACTTGTCCGTAAAATTTTCCGCCAAAATGCTCTGATCGGACATACTCCGATCATGTGTAGCCTACTCCAATGGACAAAGTGCCACGAATGCTCAGATCAAATTCCTAGACCAAAACTATTGGCTACTAGCCTGAACGTAGTCCCGTCGTAATGAAATAACGTCATCACGTTATGTACAATCGGATTTTCCGGCAACTTTGTCCGACCGTGTGTATGCAACAGTTTCTGACAAAATCCGTCGGACAAAATCCAACGGATTTGGTTGTCAGAATGTCCGACCGTGTGTACAAGGGCTGAGAGTCATAGGGGGTTATTTACTAAAGGAAAATCCACTTTGCACTGCAAGTGCACTTGGAAGTAAAGATATGTAGATATGAGAGGGACATGCAAGGAAAATAAAAAACAGCATTTTAGCTTGCACATGATTGGATGATAAAATCAGCAGAGCTTCCCCTCATTTCAGATCTACCCCTTAGATTTAGAGCAACTGCACTTCCAAGTGCACTTGCAGTACAAAGTGGTTTTGCCTTTCGTAAATAACCCCCATAATCGTCCAGCTACAGGAGCACAGTAGTACAATCTGGTGAAAAGGTAACAACAGGTTCCCAACACAACCTCTGGTGCAAGCTCATAACTTTGTTTAATTCTATGGGTGCCTTGGAAGCCCCAGGTGTAAAATATAAATCCACCATATATAGCACTTTAAAAGAAAAGTTAAACGTTGGTCCACTCATTACCTGCACCCCTGCACCCCAATATTGATCTGTTAGGCTAATAATAGGGGTGGGCTGATGTTTAATTTTCTCTACACAAATCTAGATTTACAGATCAGAGCATCCTAGGGGCTCTATAGTTATAGCTGTATATTTTCACTACCCCTGTAAGGGCTCCTGATAACTGGTTCCCCTAATTCGGCACAACCAGGCAACAAGCATTTTTCACTCTCATCCAGACACAAGAAATTAGTCTCTGAGCTCAGTTTTGTTGTTTTATTAGAGGTAATAACTTGAATGGGTTATGGGATGTCCAAATTAACAGAAACAATGAATAGGGCAAACTTCATTCAAATGTACAGCATCCAGGACTGTTCTCCTTCATGGACACTGTCAGTCTTTAGTGATCAAAAGCAAAAGTCCCTGGGAGGACTAGGAACTCTCAGTCCCCTTTAGATAGTAGCACAGTAAGTTATAAACTGCATACAGGAGACCAAGTAGGTTTTGTCCCTGGTAGAGAAGCCAGGGACAATACTCTAAAAGCTATAAATATCCATCACTGGTTGACTACCACGAAAACGAAAGGCTTTTTCCTATCATTGGATGCGGAGAAGGCATTCGACAGGGTAGCCTGGGATTATATGTTCCCTGTACTATCACACCTTGGAATTCCCTTACGTTTGATACAAATGATTCAGATTCTCTATTCTACCCCAACCGCTAGAATACGAGTTAACGGTCGACTGTCGAATGCCTTCTCCGTCACTAATGGAACCCGTCAGGGCTGCCCTCTCTCCCCAATTATCTTTGTGCTTACACTCGAACCCCTTCTCCGCATGCTGAGAGGAAATCCTGACATAAAGGGGGTGGATGTCAAGGGCAAATCCTATAAAATTGCCGCCTATGCGGACGATCTCATGCTTTTTCTCTCAGATCCGGCAGTCACGATTCCGAACTTACTGAAAGATCTAGACTCCTTTCGAACCCTTTCTAATTTAAAAATACATTTTGAAAAATCAAAAGCATTAAACATCACTCTCTCACACCAAGAAGTAACACATTGCCAGCATAACTTCCCCTTTTGCTGGGAACGTTTTGCTTTAACATATCTGGGCATACACATTCCCACAGATTTGTCCAAATTGTATGATCATAACTTCAGCCCAACGCTCCTTAAAATTCAAGAAGATCTTCTGTCTTGGCATAAGGGATCATTCTCGTGGTTTGGCAGAATAGCAATTCTAAAAATGAATGTACTTCCCCGACTGCTATACCTACTACAAACCATCCCAATAGAAGTTCCCTTATCGTTTTTTCGCACATACAAGACTATTTGCAGGAAATTCTTATGGGCTCACCGTTCCCCTAGGCTAAGTTGGGCCAAACTTATTTTACCCAAAACTGCAGGTGGACTGGGTCTACCAGATATCCACACATACTATCATGCCTGCATGCTTACCAGAATTGTCGATTGGCATATCCACCACAAAAATAAAGCATGGATTCAACTAGAACAGGACATGATTCCACTTCCACTGATTAATCTTCCATGGCTTTCTAAACAAGCAATACCCCCCATTTGTCAGACTCATCCCGTTATAGGTCCAACCATACACGCTCTTCAGAATACAAGCCGAACCCTTCACCTTGACAGAGGCCTAGGTCCTATGACCCCATTATCCTCGAATCCGGACTACCCCCCCGACATTACGGTACATGGATCTCATCGACAAAGATCCACCTATAGAGCACACCAGTTCATTGACCAGGGAACCATACTATCATATCCGAATATGGTTAATAAATTCCCAGATCTTCACTTACCTTTTTTTTAAATTTCTCCAAATTAGACATTTTCTTACTTCTAAACCCCTCTCGCATTGGCATAGAGAGCTTACTCCCTTTGAAACGCTCTGCAACAGTCCAGACCCTCAAACACATTTGATTTCAACCATTACAGCAATGCTAAATTTAAATGCTGAGGCCCATGCATGCACAAAACAGTTGTGGGATGATGAAATGTCAACCTCCATAACTGCTGATGATTGGTCAAAGATCCACGTACACACACACAAGGGGTCTTTAAATGTATAGGCACAGGAAAATAGATACAAGATTTACTCTAGATGGTATCGCACCCCAGAGAAAGTACACAGATTATTTCCTGACGTTCCCCCAACTTGCTGGAGATGCAACGCAGAAGTAGGTTCATTCTTGCACGTTTGGTGGGACTGCCCACTAATCCAGTCTTTTTGGAAGGAAGTCCACGACCATATTGTAAGGATCACAACTTACATTCCGGACTACTCTCCAGCCCAATATTTGCTACACCATACTCCGATTCCTACAAAAAATCACTTACCTTACATATGATTAATGCCGCTACACAATGCATCCCCAGACATTGGAGAACCAATAGAACACCTACTGTAGGTGAATGGTTCCGACAGATTGATAACCTTGCAGAAATGGAAAGACTTATCCATCAAGCCCATGATCAACACTCCAAATTCACTCATACCTGGGCATGCTGGATACAATTTAGATCCTCCAATGCCCATTCCACTAATCCTTTGATACCCCCATCCTCACCATGAGCTGACAAGGAAATTTTTCATTATACTGCCTACTCCAGGGACCATCCCTCATATTCCTTCTTTCCGTACCACCATCCTCGCTCTTTTTACCTTACAGGAAGCTTACAGGTAGCTCCTTTTTTTACCCCCTTTCTATACCCTCTTACATCATTGGTGCACCTATGTTTTTGTTGGCAATCACCCTCCTCCTTACCCATATCTTTCTTTCATCATTTCTATGTTTCACAATGTAATCATTCAATGTCCATATCGATACACAGAATGTTGTTCATTAACAATAATTATTTGATATGGTTATGTTCGAACGCATCAAGTCTCCTCATGAGCCCCTAGGTTCTTTAACCAACTGTTTTCCTCCGTCCACAGCTAGCTCCCATCAGGGGTGGATGTCTATGACAGAGACTTGTTGCAACACTGTTAAACATGTTTTCTTTTATTTCTAATGCTGAATAGGATGTGAACCCTAGGGTACTCATCCTATCATTGCTAACGTTTAAAATGCTATTTTATTTTACAATTGCAACCAATCTAATGCTCATCACAGTTATATTTTGTACATGTCTGTTTCACCTCAGAACTGTAATAGCGATGTTCTGTTTATGAGATTGCTTGATGCTGTATTCTACTGTTTATACATTTGATGTGATGTATTACGAAACTTTCAATAAACTATTGAAACAAAAAAATAAAAATAAACTGCATACAGGAGTATCTCCTTTCCTTTGTAGAAGGCTCTATTAAAAACAAAAAAATAACACACATGTCATACTCAATTGCTGTGTTGTGTGGTTTTGCAAAGAGCAGCCTGGATCCTCCTCTTCTCAGGTCATTAGCCAGAACTTCAGGCCCCTCCCTCCTGCCGAGTACCCCCAGAGCAGGAAGCTTGCTATGGGGGCACCCGAGCAGGCTCACTCCTGAGCTACTGCTCTGCATGTCCATTCACACACAAACGTGGTTTTGCCCCGCCCCCTCTCCTCATTGGCTCACTGGCTATATAGAGAAGGTAAAAAACCTTGAGCCTTTAGAGCAAACATTTGCTGCATTTACCACTTTACATAGCATTGATTGAGACTGATAATCCATAAATATTTTCAAATAAAAAGGATCTTCAGCTGAATTTGTGGATAAGCCATTAGTGACTTGCACCACTTAACCACTTGCCGACCGCTGCATGTATATATATGTCGGCAGAATGGCATGGCTGGGCAAATGGGCGTACAGGTACGTCCCTTTGAATTTGCCGCCGTGTGGTCACGTGCATGCCACCGGCGACCCTGCCAGGAGCTCTGTGAGTAGGATCGCGGGTCCCACGGACTCAATCGCCGCAGGGATATCCGCGATCGTCTCACGGAGCTGAAGAACGGGGAGATGCTAATGTAAACAAGCATCTCCCCATTCTGCCTAGTGACACGGTCACTGATCATAGTTCCCTGTGATCGGGAGCTATGATCAGTGAAGTGTCATTCGTAGCCACGCCCCCTTGCAGTTAGAATAACTCCCCAGGATACACGTAACAACTCCCTAGCCCCCTAGTGGTTAACCCCCTTCACTGTCAGTGTCATTTTTACAGTAATCAGTGCAATTTTATAGTACTGATCGCTGTAAAACTGGCAATGGTCCCAAAAATGTGTCAAAATTGTCCGATGTGTCCGTCATAATGTCGCAGTCATCAGAAAAATTTCAGATTTCTGCCATTACTAATAAAAAATTTTTTTTTATAAAAATGCCATAAAACTAACCCCTATTTTGTAGATGCTATAAGTTTTGCGCAAACCAATCAATAAATGTTTTTTGCAATTTTTTTTAACCAAAAATATGTAGAAAAATATGTATCAGCCTAAACTGAGGAAAAAAAATGGTTTTTTTTTATGTATTTTATGGGGCTATTTATTGTAGCAAAAAGTAAAAATTGAAAAAATTCTCGCTCTATTTTTGTTTATAGCGCAAAAACTAAAAAACGCAGAGGTGAACAAATGTCACCAAAAGTAAGTTCTACTTGTGGGAAATAAAGGACGTCAAATTTGTTTGGGAGCCACATCGCACGGTCACGCAATTGTCAGTTGCGAATCGCAAAAAAAAGTGCTCTGCTCTTTGGCCTACAAAATGGTCCGGGGCTTAAGTGGTTAATCTGTACCAAACTTAGACCAGCATTATGCATTATTGCAATAATAATATCTTTTAGAGTAAATAACTTTCAACACAGGAACATTCTTTGTTCCTCAGAAGAAAATTGACTTTTTTTTCCTCGTTTTTTTTAGAATTGCACTCATTTTATTCACTATATATAACTGTATGAAACCTTTGACGATGCTAGGGTAAAACATTTTGTATAACGATTTATTAAAGTACATACTAAAGGCAAGGTCACGGGTCACGGTACCTAAAAGAGAAATAATGAAGCGGCATAGCTGGTTGCTAAGATATAAATTGATCAGTTTATAAATGTAAAAAGAGCAAGGTGTCCTTACAGTTTGCATCCTGCGCATGCTGAATGCTCAGTATATACAATTCAAAGCATAAGTACAATTCAAAGCAATAAAATGCTGATTGCTCTTTTGACGAAAGACAAAGAACATGTGAATTAGCTTTCAAATATTATTGTTATGCCCTTGCAAAATAACATAATAATTATGCAGTTTTTTCCCGTAAATGTCAAATAAAAATAACAAATATCAAAAAGCTTCTCTTGTTAGAATGAAAGGTGTAATTGATTTGTTTCAACTCTTTAATGAAATATTACTTTATTAAAGATCAACTAAAAATCTTTCACACCGACTCACTACTACTCTTTGCTGTTGGTGGAGTTTGTCAAATAAACTTAGAAATTAAGATCAGCAGTAGCTGGTGCCATGATGACATCTATCATCTATCTCAGGGATCTCCACACTTTCTAAACAAAGGGCCAATTTACTGCCCCTTAGACTTTAGGGGGGCCGGACTGCTGCCAGCGGTAGTAAACTAGGCCCAATCATTGGTGTCAGTGGAAGAAATAGTGCCCCAATGTTGGTGTCAATGGGAGGAATAGTGCTCGATCATTGGTGTCAGTGGGAGAAATAGTGTCCCATTGTTAGTGTCAGTGGGAGGAATAGTGCCCCATCATTGGTGTCAGTGGGAGAAATAGTGCCCCATTGTTGGTGTCAGTGGGAGGATTTGTGCCCCATCATTGGTGTCAATGGAATGGAATGGTTTCCCCATCATTGGTGTAAGGAGGAATATTGCTGCATTGGTGGTGTCAGTGGGAGGAATATTGCCCCATTGTTGGTGTCAGTGGGAGGAATAATGCCCAATCTTTGGTGTCAGTAGGAAGAATTATGCCCCATCGTTAGTGTTAGTGGGAGAAATAGTGTTCCATTGTTGGTGTGAAGTGGCAGGAATTATGCACCATTGTTGGGGTCAGTGGCGACAAAAAGTTTGTAAAGGGCCAGATAAAGACAATCAAATGGACACATCTGGCCCCGGGACAGCAGTATGGAGATCACTGATCTATATGTTACACAAACGATAAGACCTATTGAAAAATTGTTGCACCCCAGGTCAATGGATCAAGGAAATGGGATGTCACGGTAGTCCTCTATCTTTTCCCTGTTCTCTTCTTTTCTTCCTTTTCTTTCAGTCTACTCTGGGTATTTTTCTATTATTATTTTCTTTATGTAATTTTGTGATACTTTGCAAACACACTTAGACCCCTTTCACACTGAGGCAGATTTCAGGCATTTTAGCACTAGAAATAGCCTCTAAATAGTGCCTGAAAATGGCCTCCCATTAATTTCAGTGTGTCTTTTCACACGGGGGCAGTGCACTTGCGGGACATTAGGAGAAGTCCTGAAAGCAGCATCTTTGGGGTGGTTTGCACGCACTGTATACAGTACAGCTCTCCCAAAATGCCCTGCCCATTGAAACAAATGGGCAGCGCTTCCAAAGCACAGCAACAGGGGCATTTTTAACCCCTTCTTTGGGGTTAAAAGTGCCCTGCTAGCAGCTGAAAAGCACAGCTTAAACATCTCCAGATCACCACACTGTGGGTAGCTCTAAAATAACTGAGCACTGTCTCTCTGGAACCTCTCAGCTTTATAGTGATTTAACAGGAAATGACCTCCGGAGGGTGTGGGGAAAGTGATGCAATTGCCCCACACAAGGTGTGACCTCCGAGAGCTCAAAAGGACAGAACAGCAAGGATGACGTCTATGAAAAGAGCATACGAGTGCAGGAGCATGCACATCAGAAGCAGGAACCCAGGAACGATCTTCAATACTGTAGCCTTTCCAGTGAATCAAGTATTCCAGCTGACCATGGTGTAATCTAGTATCTAAGATGTCTACAACCTCAGATTATTCCTCTCCATTTACAATAATAGGAACAGCCATAGATAGGGAGCTAGAGGGACAATGATCTGGGACAGCAGGCTTTAACAGAGAAGCATGAAAGACAGGATGAACCCTATAGGAATAAGGTAGACTCAATTTCATTGCACCATGGGAAATGACACATTCAATAGCAAAGGGTCCCACACAGGGCTGGACTTACCATTGGGCTTGGCTGGGTTCAAGCCCATGGGCCCCTGCCCAATAGGGGGCCCCACGAGATACATAGCTGAGTGTACTCGGATCGGTTCCGCTAACAGTCACGCCCAGTCCCGCCCTATGATGGACATAACACAGGGACTAGGCGTGACTGTGAGCCAATCCGAGTACACTCAGCTACTCTCGGCTCCACTCGGGACTGCGAGGATGCGAGAGCTGCTGAAATATTCGGCGACCCATCGCAGTTTGCTACGGAAGTGATGTTCCGTCGCCGCCATCTTGCTACACCCCACACTCTTCCACAGTAAGGATACACTAAGAAGGGGTAAAGTGGACATGTTGTTACACCCACCGGAGTTTTGCATTTTACATGTATTTATAACATTAAAGTTAGTATATAGTAAAATACAGTACTTACAACTCCGTCTGACTACTTAGATGTTGAATTTTAAAAGCAGCAAACTTCTGTCAGATTAGCAAACCTGTGTGATAAGCAGGGTTGCTGCTGCTTTTAAAATTCAAAATCTAAGTAATCAGACGGAGTTCTAAGTTCTGTATTTCACAACATAAACTGATTTTGCTGTTATAAATATGTGTAAAATGCAAAACTCCAGTGGGTGTAGCAACATGTCCGCTTTACCTCTTCTTAGTGTATCCTTACTGTGGACGAGTGTGGGGTGGGGCAAACTGCGATGGGTCGCCGAATATGTCATTACACTGCTGAGAGAACCCGAGAGCCGCCGAGATACACAGGACTCTGTATCTCGGCTGCGCCATTTTTAAACTTCAAGAATGCAATGACAATGCTGCAAATGACAAGGCTGCAAATGACACTGGGGCAAGGCTGAAAATGACAAGGCTACACTGACAAAGCTGCAAATGACACTGGACAAGGCTACAGATGGATGGGCAAGGCTGCAGATGGACACTGATAAGGTTGCATTGATGGGCATTTAAATGTACGTTTTTACCTTAGCCTTCCCTCCTAAAAGTTTTTTCCCTGAAAATTCCCTCCTAAACTTGGGGTGCATTTTCTATGCCGGTGCATGTTATATGCCGATAAATACAGTAATGTATAGTAGGTAGGGCCCAAAAGTGACTCAAGCCCAGGGGCCCCCCACCACCCTAAGTCCTGCCATGTATGCACCCATGTCACTTTTCTGCGTTCAGGCCATGGAATGCACGCTGAAACAAGGAACATTTTGTAATCTGTTATTGAAAACATCTTTCCGGCAACTGACTTTGCTGCTCTGGTTGAATTTTATTTTTTGTTTTATCGTATACACTAAATTTGGATAGTTTTTACGGCACTTCACTATGAGTACCCGTCTCTTCCATTCATACGAGGATACCCCATGGGCCTGAAGTGCCATGGAGAAGGCGACCATCCAGGAACTGTCAGCTACATTCACCATTGTTCATCCCCAACAGGAACAAAAGTTTAGGACATTCTATGGTTGGATCCAATAAGGAGGAAGACAGCTCCAGCTAAATCCCCACCTTATGCGGTTCACCCTTGCAGGGGTATGAGAATTTGGTGAGTGGGAAACTGAAGGGGGAGCACAAATGTGACCTCATGCTGTTTACACAGGAATTTGCACAAGTCATTTGGACTGTTTCATATGCAACTAACGCAACATATTACATTTATATAATGTATGATTGTTTTGCACAAAAGGCTTTATCTAACTAATTCATTGATGAATTTACAAGATATTTAAGTTTATTTTCAATGTATTTCTCACCACTTAATGGATTTTTGAATGTTATATGCACTTTTACATATAAGTGTGGAGGTTCAAGTTGCCATTTGTATAAGCACTCTAACACAGGTCCCCCCCTCAGGTATCAAAGGGACAGATAGTGTCACATAATATCACATGTAGTCTAATCTCAGTTTGCAACACATAGTGGTCCGATTAGCACTTGCACTCTCAACTGGAAGTCATCACTGGAGGTCACTCTCCAGGTGATAGGCAGTGCCACCCACCCCTGCACATACACATATCATTTTTGCAGCTTTATTAGTGGAGCTCCTAGGGGAAGGAAGCAGCCTAGCCTTACCTAAGCATGGTACCCACACATTATAAATATCCTAAGAATTACAGGCCTACAATATAAAACGCCAAATTTCCATGTGAAATATTGTACCGCTTTGCACATCAAAAATCTGACATACTGATACCGCCAGGGAAGTTAAATGCAAATTCAGCTAAAGATAGATATGAATTCCAATCATCTTGAAGTTATGTTGTATAACATCACAGGTATTGTTCTAAGGTTTGGTTGGTACGTTCTGTTTGGATTTTTTTGTTAAATGAGGATGAAAAGCAGTTGACAATGAGTGTTGGATATGAAGACCCCTACAGAAGGCAGCCCAGAATTTTGATGTAAATTGAGATCCTCTGTCCGTAACAATGGATTCTGGTAAACCATGAAGAGGAAAAACTTCTTGTATAAATAAAGTGACTATATGAATGGCAGTAGGTAGATTTTTGTTGGCTATAAAATCAGACATTTTACTAAAACGGTCCACTATTACCACTATTGTATTGTAACTTTGTGTCAAGGGTAGCTCAACAATAAAATCCATTGAAATGTCAGTCCAGGGCCTGGAAGGAACAGGTAAAGACAAAAGAAGACCTTGAGGGCAATAGTGGCTGTTTTTAGCACAAATACAAACAGAACAGTTGGAAATGTAAGGAAGACCACCAGAAGGTGGTCTAAGGAAAACCACCAGAAGGTTCTTTGGATCAGTTCATGTGTTTTAGGTATCCCTCCATGACCCCCTATTGGAGTGTCATGGCAATATTGTAATACTTCAGTGACTGCTGCAGGAGGGACATAAATCCTTCCTTTGTACAATAAAAGTCAATTTTGAAAGTGCATTGTGGAAGGTTTATGAGTCACATTAGTATGAGATCTGACCGTATCCCAGAGTGATGGCATAGTAGCCAAAAAACAGTCTTGATTTAATATGCTAGAAGGTTCAGGACCTGGAGAAAGAAGATTTGTCAGTTCCCATACGAGAAAGGGCATCAGCCTTTCCATTTCGAGAACCAGGATGGTAAGTTATGAGCAGGGGAAACTGGCAGAAGAAAAGAGACCATCGGGTTTGATGTGGTTTTAATCTTTTCACTGTCTGTAAGTATTCAAGATTGCAATGGTCCGTATAAACTGTGATGGGTGCTAATAAATTCTCTCTCCCCCACAATATATTTTATCTCAGCGGGAGTAAAGGAGCAAGAAAAAAAGGCAACTGGATGTGGGAGTTCTTTTTCACCGGATTTCTGTGATAGTACAGCACCTGTAACTCTATCTGAAACATCTACTTCAACATAGTATGGTTTGTTGGGCACAGGTAAAATTAGAATAGGTGCAGAAGTAAAAAGGAATCTCAACTCGTCAAAAGCTTGTTGGGCTTGTTCAGTCCATTGAAATGCTACCTTGTGTTTGGTAATAGTTGTAATTGGCTGAACAACCTTTGAAAAATTACACATTAATCTTATATAGAAGTTACAGAAGCCAATAAAACACTGTAACCCTTTTTGTTTGTAGATGCTGGCCAAGATAATATGGTTTGAATCTTGGAGGTGCCCATCTCTATGCCACCAGGTGAAATAATGTACCCCAGGACATCTACAGTTTTCACATTAAAAGCACATTTTTCTAGTTTAGCATACAAACGAGTCCTTAGTATGGGCAACACTGTCTTAACATGTTCAGTATGTTCTTTCTCTGCGGTAGAGTATATCATTAGATCATCCAGGTATACTACTACATAGGTGTCTAGAATATCCCACAGAACATCATTGAAAAACTGCTGGAATGTGGCAGGGGCATTACATAATCCAAATAGCATTACTAAATATTCATAATGTCCATAACGAGAACAGAATGCAGTTTTCCATTCATCTTCAGTTCTAATCCTCACTAACTCATAAGCTTCTCATAGATCCATCTTGCTGTAAATGGTAGCACAACACAATCTTTCCATTAATTCAGGAATTAAAGGTAGTGGATATTTATTTATTATGGTAATAACATTCAGTGTTTGACGATCCACACATGGACGGAGGCCTCCATCTTTTTTCCCTACAAAACACTCCCAGCACTAGCAGAGGAGGTAGATGGCCGTATGAAACCCTTCTTTAAATTTTCATCAATGTATTCTTTTAAAACTTGTAATTCAGGCTCTGTCATAATGTATTGGAGCCCCTGATAACAATTCAATAGGACAATCATAATCTCGGTGAGGTGAGAGAGTATAAGCCCCTTTCTTCTCAAAAACATCAACAAAGGCCAAATAGTGTACAGGAATCTTTGACATATTGTTGTCATTAGTAGTAGGCTCCAAGGTCAGATTCACAGCTTGAAGTATAAGACAACTAGATAGACAGCACTTAGAAGAAAACTTGAATACACCAGTTTGCCAGTCTACTGCAGGGTTGAGTCTCAGTAACCAATTTATTTCTAATACCCACAGAAAAATGGGAGAATAGACAAGGCTAAAAGAGAGTGTCTCTCTATGGCATGATCCCATGGTCATTTCTAGAATGGTTTCTGTGATAATAAGACCAGATTTTAAAGGTGTTCCATCTATTAGCTGTATTTGTGTAGATTAGGGATGAGCTTCGTGTTCGAGTCGAACGTACGTTCGACTCGAACATTGGCTGTTCGGCGAATTCCGAACGTTTGGGCCGTTCGCGTCAAAATTCGAGTGACGCGCGCGCGGACCACAATGCACTGCGGTGGCGCAGTGCATTGCTGCCCCATGATTGGCCAAGCATGCACTGTGACCCCGCATGCTTGGCCAATCACAGCGCCGGCAGCGAGGAGAGCCATGATTGGCCACAGGCATCCTGCCTGTGGCCAATCATAGCTCAGGCTGTGTAGTGCACGCCCCACACTATATAAGGCCGCCTTTGAGGCGGCCTCGTGTAGTGTGTTACTTAGCATCTGAAGCAGTGGGTGTTCTGTGTACCTTCAACACAGTACACACCAATCGTTTTTGGCTGATTTCCTATCTTGCTGCTGTGTAGTGGTTGTTGTCTGTGCCCTGACTGCAGTATACACCACTATATTCACCTCACCTATATAGCTAGTGATCTAGCTTTAACCACTTAACAACTGCCCATTGCCGATTAACGGCTTCAGGGGGGTTGTTTAACTCTGGGAGGCCGTTAATTAACGGCCTCCCAGAATTCTGCTCTCGCGTGCCCCGAGGTGTGCGCACTCGAGAGCATCCGTGACCGCCGGGTCGCATCACGGATCACGGTAAACGGCCGCTCATAGCGGCCGTTTACCACGTGATTGCTCCGTCAAATGACGGAGTGATCACTTGGAAACAAACCCGCGTCATGTTATGACGCCTGTTCCTCCCTCCCCTCTCTGTACCGATCGGTACAGCGGAGGGGAAAGAGATCGGTGTCAGCAGCGATGTGGGCTGCATCTGCAGTGCCCACATCGCTGCTCACCGAATTTAACCCCTCAATTCCCTGCCAATACTCTGCAATACCAGTGCATACTCTGCAGTACCCTGCCATTACTCTGCAGTACCCCGCCATTACTCTGCAGTGCAGTACCCTGCCATTACTCTGCAGTGCAGTACCCTGCCATTACTCTGCAGTACCCCCCATTACTCTGCAGTAACCCCCATTACTCTGCAGTACCCCCCAATACTCTGCAGTACCCGCCATTACTCTGCAGTACCCGCCATTACTCTGCAGTACCCCCAATACTCTGCAGTACCCTGCCATTACTCTGCAGTGCAGTACCCTGCCATTACTCTGCAGTACCCCCCATTACTCTGCAGTAACCCCCATTACTCTGCAGTACCCCCCAATACTCTGCAGTACCCGCCATTACTCTGCAGTACCCGCCATTACTCTGCAGTACCCCCAATACTCTGCAGTACCCTGCCATTACTCTGTAGTACCCCCAATACTCTGCAGTACCCTGCTATTACTCTGTAGTACCCCGCCAATACCCCGCCAATACTCTGTAATACCCTGCCATAAATTGCCATACCCAGCCATACTCAGAGATACCCAGCCATACTCGGTGATACCCTGAAATACCCAGCCATAGACGCCCCCCACCCCTCACCGCCCTCCGGTGCTTCTACCAACTCGCCAGTACGATCAAAGCCAGAATCTTTTTTTTATTTTTTATTTCAGGCTTCCCAGCCTAGAGGTGAGATGTGGGGTCATATTGACCCCCCAGATTTCACTGTAAAGAGGACCTGTCACCCCATATTCCTATTACAAGGGATGTTTACATTTCTTGTAATAGGAATAAAAGTGATCAAAAATATATTTTTGGGGAAAAAAATGTCAAACTAAAATAAATAAAGTAAAATGAACAATAAAAAAATAAAATAAAAATTAAAGCGCCCATGTCCCCATGTGCTCGCATGTGCCACACATGTGAGGTATCGCCGAGAATGTTAGAGCGAGAGCAATAATTCTAGTCCTAGACCTCCTCTGCAACTCAAAACATGTAACCAGTAAAAAAAAAATTAAAGCGTCGCCTATGGGGATTTTTTAAGTAGCGACGTTTGGCGCCATTCCACGGGCATGTGCAATTTTGAAGAGTGACATGTTTGATATCTATTTACTCAGCATAACTTCATCTTTCACTTTATGCAAACATTGGGCTAACAAGTGGTTAATAATAGAGCTTGCAGTCAGTAGTGTTAGGAGATAGTGCGTGCTGTCTGCGTGCTCTGTACCCAGTACATACCGCTATAATATAGGGCAGGCCCCTACTTTCAAACATCCAACTTACAAACATCTCCTACTTGCAAACGCAAGGAGACAGCAGCAAGTGAGATGAAAAAAGATGGACGACAAAACAAATTATACAGGGGTGATAACCCTTCCCTATGTTTTCCAAAAAGCTTAAAGATAGTTATTTTGACTGGAGCTACACTTTAAAAATGTACCGGTTGAAAATGACAAACAGATTCAACTTAACACAACTAACCTACACAGTCCCTGTCTTGTTTGCACCGCCTGTATACTGCTGTTCTGAGTATATAGGGCCTGGGGGCCACACGCATTTCCTTTTTTTGATATGGGTACGGGGTTCCCCTTAATATGCGTACAAGACCCAAATAGGCTGGTAATGGGCAGGGAGGGCTACCCATGCCATGTTTCTCAATGATTTTCAACCATATTGCAGGAACCAGATATAACATTAAAACCGCAAGCAGTTTTAAATGGTGTTATTTCCGTTTAATGTCATTTTGTGCAGGGACTGTTCTAAACACGGGAAACACGTGGCACTTCACAGGCATACTACAGACACCCCCCAGGCACCATATTTAAAGGAATAGTTCACTTTTTTTTTTTCACTTTAATCGTCATTAAAATCAGTGCTCCCGCCAAAACTGCAGTTTTTAAAACTTTTTTTTGCAGTGACCCATGTCCCCTGAGGCAGGAGGCAGGTCCCCAAACCCTTTTTAGAACACTATCTTGCATATTAGCCGTTAAAATTAGCACTTTCCAATTCGAACGTTCGAGTTCCATAGACTTCAATGGGGTTCTAACGTTCGTACCGAACGCGGGGGTCGTTCGCAAGTTCTGGTGCGAACCGAACCGGGGGGTGTTCGGCTCATCCCTAGTGTAGATACCTCTTCATTGGTAGTAGGTACTGACAAAGCTTTAGCTATTGTAGTGTCCATAAAGCAGCCACTAGCTCCAGAATAAATCATTGCATTAAGGTTCACAGGCTCTTTATTCCACTGTAAAAAGAGAGAGATAATAAAATGAGAGGACATAGTATGTAGCAATTGTTGTGAGGTGAAGGATATATTAGATTGCTTATCTCCCCTAGAACTTGGATTAGCTTTACTTTCCTTCACTTTATGTCCTGGTTTTCCACAATATAAGCATAGTTCTTTAGATCTACAATGAGGTCTCTCTATATTAGAAAGTGGTCCTCGGCTATTTCAATCTTCATTGGTTCATCTGTGGGAGCTTGGGAGGATATGTCAGGATTGCAAGGGGCAGAGAAGAAGTTGTGCCTGAGTTATAGTGTAAGTATTGGCCTGTTCTTGTCTTCTCTCCCGTAATCTGTAATTGATCTGTATACACAAGGAGACAGTGCTTGCAAGTGTGGCTGGAACACTGACTCTGGACAACTCATCCTTCAGAGTTTAAGAAAGTCTTAAGCTAAACTGATCTAGTAGAGTGGGTTCATTCCAGTTATATGCTACTGCCAAAGGATAACATTCAATAATATATTCCTCAGCATTTCTTCCTTGATTGAGGGCTGGGAGTGAAACTTCAGCACAGGTTACTTTATGGGGTATCTTCATACCGTGCATCCATAGCTTTTATGAAGGAACCCCAAGAATTCAATATAGGGCTATGTATATGTAATAAATTATCTGCCCAGGTCTGTGGTTCACCAGTCAACAAAGAGATCACGGTCCATATTCTGATAAAATCTATTGCACAGATACGGTTTTGTAGAGAAAAGAGAATCTGGCATGAGGTAATAAATGTTCGAAAAGATGAGCGATCTCCATTGAATTTATCAGGTAATGCGACTTTGGGTTCAGGAGAAGCAGCACCTCTTTCTGGATACATCACAGGTGCTTCAGGCACAGGAGCAGGTGTAGATGTGTTGACCAGTTGGTTCAATCCTGCTTGATTGGCTTGTAAGTTTGATTAGTTTGTAGATCTTGCACAGACACTGCCAGCATGCTTATCTGTTGAGTCAATGTCGCTAATGCTTCAGCCAACTCCACAGATTCCATACTGGCTCAGTTGTTTTGTCAGTGTTTGGGTATGGAGAGCCCAATAGCAGGGTGCACACCTTGGATAAGGATACTCAGGAGGTGAATCCAGCACAATTTCTGAAAAATTGGTACAAAAGGGAAAGTCCAATAATCAAAGTCAAATGTAGCTGAAGGTCAGGGCAGGTAGCAAAGGATCAGAGTTAATAAACGTAGCAAAGGTCAGGTAGCAATATCACAAGGCAAGGAACGTGTACACACTATGGGTAGCTCTAAAACAACTGAGCATTTTCTCTCTGGAACCTCTCAGCTATAGTGATTAAACAGGAAATGACCTCTGGAGGGTGTGGTGAAAGTGATGCAATTGCCGTCTATAACAGGAAGCACTTCAGTGCTACCATCTTGATATTTGGATGCCATCAGACATGTGCTAAAGGCCTCACTATACTCACATGAGGGTGCCAGAGGACACTGGCCACCAACAGCTAATGACTGGTTGCTATGACCACCTAGCAACCAATCACCTGCTGGTTAACTTGGAACATTAACTCTGGTAGTTCCCGACCCGTCCTCTATTCAGCGCTGCTCCTCTGACTCTCTCTCTCCTGCTGTACAGAAGATAGTGTTTTCATTCTCCTGCTCCGCTCTGCTGTAAGTGGTGGAGTTAATCTGGCGGCTGGCCCTGGGTGTCACCCGGGTATGGTCCGCACCTGTCACAGCTCGCCTCTCCCTGCCCTGTCACAGTGCCACTGCCTGAGCATGCCCCGCTGTCAGAGCTTTACTCACAGAGGGGTGAGGGATGCTGGCCTGACACCCCCAATCTGTAGCACCCAGGGCGGACCCCCGATGCCCCCCTGTTGGTATGCGATTGAGTATAGTTTTCTTGTTTCTGAGGCCCCAAGGTTCATTATCTCTAATGCTGGCTTATCCACTGATCCCACCAAGGTTCTGGCTATTTTGCTGTGATCTCAGCATATTGACCTTCATGCCTTTCAATGTTTCTTTGGATTTTCCTGTTGCTATAAAAAATGTATCCAAGGCTTCTCCACCTTGGTAGCACCCATCACTGAGTTTGTCAAGAAAGGCGCAAATCTTGAATTGTATATAATATATTAGTCCACACTCATAAATACAAATCTATTAGTACATAAATAGGTATCCTAGCTGTTGTATAGATATACCTAAGGATACATATACATGGTAAAGCATTTTTTTTTTAAAACTACCAATAGTGCAAAATATATAAGTGATAAACAAATTTGTAAAGAAAAATTCCAAATTTAAAGAACATAAACATTAGGTGCCAAAAGGTGCAAATAAAACTCAAATGTAAAATTGAGTCTTTGCCTTTGGGGTAAGTATGTCTGTAGTGGAGGCGTAAACACCCTTTCCTTTGGTGGGGAGCACTGATTTTAAATGGAAACTTTATGAACGTGTAGAAAGTGTCTATGGATTTTGTTTCCTAGGATTTCTCTTTGCTACAGGGGGATCAGAAATCTGCTCCAAGCAGTGTCCCTGAAAACTGATTGTTTGTGCCTGTTCTGCTCTCAGATGCTTCAGCAATTACGAGTTCAAGTCTGCTGGCCATCCTGGCATTCATATGATAATCTACAGGATTTGCCACTATGTCTGATATTAATTTCTCAGGAAGGGGGCTACAGTTTATGTTGTTTATGTCAGGGCCATCAAGATTGGTGCACAAAGTCCACCAAGACTAAGCGCCTGTACACACGGTTGGAGATTTCGACAACCAAATCCGTCGGATTTTGCCCGTCGGATTTTGTCTGGATCTTGTCCGAAACTGTTGCATACACACGGTCGGACAAAGTTGTCGAAAAATCCGATCATTCAGAACGTGATGACGTAATTTCGTTATGATGGGACTACGTTCAGGCTAGTAGCCAATAGCTTTGATGTAGGAATTTGATCTGAGCATGCGTGGCACTTTGTCCGATCAAAATTCTCTACACATGATCGGAGTATGTCCTATCGGACATATTTCCAACAAGTTGGAAAATTGGGTCCGACGGGTATTCCAACGGAAACAGTCCGATGCATACCACACACAGTCGGATTATCCGACAAACCGGTCCGATAGGACACATTCCGTCGGAATCTCCGACCGTGTGTACAAGGGCTTAGCCTTCTGACCCAGTCTCATAATTGCCTATTCCTGAACATCACTGGACAAGCTTCATGGCATTCTAATTAACATTTTTTCAGAGTACTAGGATCTCAGTTTTTATCCTTTTTTTAGGGAGACCTTTTGTTCTCAGTTGGGGATGAACCTGTCTGTCTCTTCCACATACCATCTTCAAGTTTATGGCAAACAGCAGTGCACAAATCAGTCTCTAGAAGACTTTCTCCACTGCAACCAAACTACTCTTCTTTCCTACTGTTAACCCCTCCTAGGAGTTTGCCTATAATAATTTTACATACTCCTCCTCCTTTGAGTGTTCATTCTTTTTCTGTGCTTGAGGCTTCCACCCAAGGTTCTGCTCTATTTTCTTTTCTGTTTTAATTTTCCAGAGGTCAACAAATTTGTGGAACATTTTTCTAACATTTGGAAATCCATGATTGACAACCTTATGTATGCCTCTGGCTCCCAAAACCCCTTTACTGATAACTGACTTTTAGTTATTCCCATCTTAAAGGTTGATGATCTGATGCGGCTACCCAACCATCACATCTCTCAAGGTTCACTCTCAGAAACTAGCACCAATATTTTTTGGACCTTTCAGAATCATTAAACAGATCAGTCCTGTTTGTTTCCATCTGACTCTCCCTGAGAAAATCCAAATCCTTTCATGTGTTTTTGCTAAAACCAGTGAACCTGGACACCATCCTTTACTTGAAACCTCCAACCGCTGACAATGTTAAAGAGTTGATGCATCTTGTGAAAGCCAGGAGCTGGCTATTATATCTGCAATCCAAAGAAATATTTTTGTTGTGTTATTGATGTGGGTTTGGCTCAAGTGTTTGCTGGACTCTATGTGTCATTTTCTTTTCTTGTTATAAGATTCAGAGCAAAGTTTCAATGCCAGCAGGACTGATCTGAACTACAATTAACAGAATGCTGAGTGGACATAACAGAATGCTGGCAAAGGATATAAAAAGGGCTGGCATGGCCTAGATCCGTCTCTTGGGATGCTGTTTTGCCAGCAGGAAGTCTGTGTGACAGTGAGCAGTGGGTGGTATGCGTGCTACACAGAGAGGAGCCGTTCAGCTATACCCAGAGGAATCTCTGCAGACAGCATAGTTTATTCCCTGCAGCAAACTGGAGGGTGATCCAGGTCATCTAGAGATTCCTGCACTTTAGATCCAAGTGGGCTGCAGAGGGTGCATCGGGTGCCATTTCCCAGAGCCAGGATACAGAGAGAGTTTCTGATAGTCGTTTTCATCACCTACATCGTTGCCAGCTGTATCTGAGTTCTAGAGTGGTGAGCAGGCATAGCCCATCCTCGGTTGGGAGGAGCCAGTGATGAGAAGTGCTGTGTTTGCACTGTTGGTGTGTGAGAAGATTCCAGCTGTAAGCTGTATGCAACTGACCTTACCATATGCGATTCACTCTGCTGGAAAGTGTGAGTGAAGTTTACCCTTATCTAGAACACACAACTCAAGTGGGGGTATCAAAACACCTAGTGGTAAGGTGGATAACCCAAAATGAAAATGAATGTTGATAAGAAGTGCCACGTCCTGGTTAGAATATATTCAGAACAAGAAACAATGGGGGAATTATGGACTTTACAGGCACAAGTAAGGAAAGGTTATTCATTCGTTTAGTGAATTTTTATTAATACAAAAATGTACAAAGATTAAAAAAACAGAAATGGAAAAGTTAATTTGCTAGTTTGACCAATCTCAGCTACTTGAACCACTCTCTTGGTACTACTCAGACTGGCATTTATTATACCATACTATGTTTTCTATTTTTTGTTTTCCTTATTCAGGTTATGTTTTGCTGCTTTTAAGTACCAATCATTTGAGCCCCAGAAGAAGCGTTATCTACGACGCGAAACATGTCGGGCATGGAATCAATACCAGTATTTGTGCCATCTTGGATGTATACCATGTTCTAGCCTATGATATTATAATCACGAATATTAAGCCAAGTTTGATATTATGTTTGTAATTTGTGATACATACTGGTTAAATCCTATGCTGAGATTGGTCAAACTAGCAAATTAACTTTTCCATTTCTGTTTTTTTAATCTTTGTACATTTTTGTATTAATAAAAATTCACTAAACTAATGAATTACCTTTCCTTACTTGTGCCTGTAAAGTCCATAAGTCCCCCATTGTTTCTTGTTCTGAAGTTTACCCTTAGTTTATAGGGAATATTCAATATACTATCTGCGCAATGGTCTTTTTTTTGTTGTTGTTTCATACTGTGGAAGTTCTTTGAAAGCCAGAAGCCAGCCCATGCTAATGAGCAGCTGAATATATGAGCAAGCCATTTCTATCATTGGGGTTACTCATTGAAACCTGTCTAAACTCATCAATCACTAAAGACATAACATTTCTTCACAGCGGTATGCTGTCCTATTGAGATATTTGTGCACTGTAGTTCATCACATTATTATATCTCATGTTTCTTTCTTTTTTATTGTGTTTAATAATTTATCATCACATTGATATATAGTTTTAGGATTTTGTTATGGTGAAGGATGTTATGTTATTTATAATAGGCTCCATTTTCTTATTTTGCACATGACTCACTAATTAACCATCAGGAGGTTAAACCGCGTTATATTGGGAGGTTAATATTAGATCATTATACATTCTAAATATAAACAACACTTTTTGTGTGATATCAGTTCACATACACAATAATTACAGCTATATTATTTGGTCATCTTCTTGTATTTGTCACTTATTTATTAGTTCATATTAGCGCTTTAGTACACTTTTTATTTTACAGTCGTCCTAGGTGCTTCCAGTGTCCGCCGCGAGGGGAAAATTGCCTTCGGTGCCTCTGTTAATGCTGACACACTGCCGCAGTCTCCCCCCTCTCTAGGTAAGCAGTGCCTCTGTATCCCTATCAGAACTCACATAAATTTTATATGATATTAAAAAAAAATAACTTTCATGTTTTGAAATATATATCAATGTCATAAATAATGGTTTAAACATGAAATTATGATTATGATTTATCTCAATAGATGCTTATGACTGGCTCCTTCTGAAGAAGCAGCAAAACTAGTTAAGGACTATTGCATCATATTTGACACCCCACTTCAACACTTCACCTCCTTTTATTTTTTTGTATAATCGTTTGAAGCAGCATAAAAGGCTGTAATTATCAACTGTATCTAACTATTTTGTCAATGTGGTTTTGTCCCACAATGTTTTTATATTCTATATACTATTACATTTCTTTTATATAAAACTTTCTATATCCTTGTCTACGTCCTTGAGGTACAGAGATAGTCCAAACTTTTCTCCCTTTTTCCAGGGGCACTTCTGAGGCGACCCCAGGCATCTATTTCCACTGGCTACTACACAGCTTTACTACTGCATTGAATATTAATACCAACTCTCAAAGCAACAAAATAAAAAAATAAAACGTAATAAAATAAGTTTACAAACTGGTTTACTAAACACTTCTATTGTATCCTTATTCACTTTAGTCTTCCTAACTACCAGCTCAGTTATCTATCCATGTGCCCCAATTTACTATATAAACTGGAATATAACAAAAAAATATGCAATTTGTTTTATAATAGTTCATCTTTAATTCATCGACAGAACTTTGATTTACCTACAAAACTAGCTTCTTGCATGAAGCAGATTATACATTTTTACCTTGTTACTTAAAATTACTTAAAATGCAAGTTTAGCACAGACTGATTTCCTATTCACATTAAATAATGAAGGCTGTTTGTCACATTTTGTCTTCAACTTATGCAAATAAGGAACGAGTAGAAAGTTGGAAGGTGATTGGTGTTCATTAGAACATCAACACAACAGGTATAATCATCACCACATGGTGTTTTGCATTGTTTGCTGAATTATTAGAAAATGTGAATAGAATGTTTGTTTTTCTCAAATTTTTTAAAGCATAAACCTATTTTCATCTGAACTGACAAATACTTAAAGTTAAACTCTACACAATTTAGAAAATTAAAAAATGATTCATGTATATGTCCCTACTATTGACATAAATTTGGCAAATTTAAAATCAAATTGCATTAAAGTTATTTTTTTCATGTTCACCTTTCACCCTTTGGAAGGTTGCTAGGCAAGCTACAGTCACCGAGACTGCAACCTAGAAACTAAATATACTCAGTTCATTGAAGTTTACTGTAATGAGCATGAAAAAATAAGGACTCCAATGAATAAAATACAGCCAATTTATCATTTTATAAATGAACTATACTGCATGTACATAATGATAATAAAAATAAGTTAGATGGCATCATTAGAGTTCCCTGGAATGATTACTTGCAGTGAACTCTTTTGGCAGCTTAGCAACGAAAAGCAAAGCCACAGTCAGGATCAAAGGTGACAAAGGTTGACATAAACCTTTGTCACCTAATGTTGAGGATAAGCAAGGTGTCATCTACAAAGCATTGTCTTCTGCCTTTCAGCAATGGGGAATACATTATCTACATAAGAGTTTGCAATACATTTTGGTGTGTAAGGCATTATGGGTAAGTGACTGATTCAAACACCACAAATTTTATTGGAATTCAAAAATTTAGATCAAATTAGAATTCTCAAAATTTGTGTCATGTTTACAATCAAGCCAAAACTAAATTTTAACACCAGTCTTTACCTCTGCCACTATAAGGAGCAGGGTTACCCAGCCGAGGTCTCCACTTCATACTTGATCTTTTCTGGTTCAAAACAACCTGGTCTGCATGTAACCAAATGCTTTCCTATAACTATCTGCTTAGCCATTTTGTTTGAGATGCTGGTGCTGGGAGTGGGGGTGCAGGCTCAGATAGTTTTATGAGTGGGCTTATAGGAACAGAAAGCAAGATAGCGTTAGATCTGCAAGCATTGTGGAAAGGATAGAGGAGAGTTTGGATTAGGCATGCAGGTGTGGTGGTGAAAGTGGAGGAGGGTCAAAGTTAGGGGTGCAAGTGTGGTGGGGGTTAGTTGAGCTGGTGGAGAATTAGACTGAGGTAGCCGTAATGTTAGTTATACAGATGTGGTGGAAGGATGTGTGGGCACAGTGTGGAGAGTGAGGGGACATGTTGACTTTTGACACCTTCACATATACAAAGAGCAATGTGTGGTTGAAGACCATGGCCTGTCTCTTTTTACTTAGCACTTGCAGCCAAACTCTGTAGTACCTGCTCTGGCAGCTGCAGTGCAGATTTGTGACAGTTCAAGAGAGAGTCCCCTCCAGTAGCAGCAAATCCTCTGGCTTGCATTCCACCTTGCGCCTGTGCCCCAGTTTATGTCCCCAAATTGTCCAGCATAGCCAGCATTCTACCTCATTCTCTAGCACACATCTGCAACTAACAGGTAACCAACACCTCGGCATTGCTCATCTCTTTCTAGCAGTAAATGTTAGACCAGGTTGGAGGCTGAGGTGAATGTGTGTCAGCCTCAGAGTGTGTGTAGAAATGCTGGGAGATGGCAGCAGAATTCAGGTGATAAGTGGAGTGGTGCTCCTTTGGAAGCTGCTCTCTACAGGGACCCAAGATTGTCATCACTGAGCATGTCACAGCAGTGGATCTAGAAGCCAGACCTCACTGAAGGCACTGAATCTTGTCATTTTTTTCGTCCCTTTTTTGAAGGCCAATTGTCAGGTTTTTGGTAAAAATAAAAATATGGGCACCCCTTTTTCATTCACATAGAGGAGGGCTGGATAACTGGGGATCCCAGTATTCTAAAGGAAATTGCAAGATTATGATAAGTCCTTGCAGATCCCTACATCCACTGGGCCAGGAAAAAGCATGGGATAGCTTAAAAATCCATACCAGGCCCTTATCCAGTCATACAGCCTGACCAGGAAAGGGAGGGGCAGTAGGCATGCACATTCTTGGCCATGTCCATATTTAGTCAATGACATAATCTGGGAACCCCACCCCTTTGTTTATTTCTAGTCGCAGGACCCTGGGAGATATAATTCACTGCAAATCATTAATGGGATCAGACATACAGGTATCTGTCAGTAAGAGGGATTTTTCTTTTTCAGTGGATGTTAGGCGTCGTTGTTCATGATTGATAAGGATCTATACAACCTGATTGACAATGGATGTACATTGTGAGACATTTTTTTTTTTTTTTTTTTTAATAATGGACTGGTCAAGATCTTTGAATGTGTCTTTATTTACTGTTTAATTATGTGTGAATAATAAGCGGTAGTATATGAGTAGGACCCCTTCTTCTTAAAGGGCAATTACAGATACCAATAAGCCCCTCACCTGCAGACCCCCACAGCAACTTGGTAAAGGTTAAAACTGAAATCCAACTTTCTTTTCACTAGTACTGAATAGAATGATCAGTCCTAGCATAGATCATACCTTTGTACCTTACCGCTCTGCTGTCTGCAGATCCCCTGATATTCTGGGTTTAGCTGAGGCTTTGTGCCATGTGACACTCTGTATAGTCTGGTTGTAGACTGAGGGCCTTCCAGCCACGTCCTGCTCAATCTCTAGCCTAGGATACACCCCTTTGTATTATGGGGCATGCAATTTCTTTTTGTGTTGGGATTCTCCATTAACATCTATACAAGACCCTCATCTAGGATAAGGTTCAGGTATAGATGAAGGGAATTCCCAGCAACTCTGCAAACATAAGTGGCTGAAGCTGTCATTTGACAGCAATTTGAATGTCATTTTAAAATGTCAATAAATGTCAATTTTGATATACTAGGTTTATACATCCTATAGGTTTGTCACTTGACAGGCATGTCATTTAAGGAAATCTTGAATTTGTAATGCTTTTCATAAGGCATAATTAAAATCCCCACATCCCACCAAAGCAATAAATATTTTGCTTTGGTTCACATTGGCCCTGCTTGATCTGTACTTAGGCTTGCTGTAGTATATTGTTTACTTTAATGAGAATCAAAGAAATGCTTTTTCTGGCCATGCCAATTAATTTATAGAAAAACGTTTTGTAATTAAAGTTTTTATTACACATTTTCTATTTTAAATCCAATGAGATTTAGTCCTCTTTATGAGGACTTTCCTCCTTCTAGGCTTTGAGAGGAACCAAAGGGATAAAAAGAGAAAGTAAAGAAAAAGCCACTCAAATAGGAACCAGAATAAAGTATCCCTGGATATAAAGCTCAAATTGGCAGACCTGTTAGGGGGCCTAATGCATTTCTTGTTGCCAGTCTATGGAAAATATTGTGGGTATTTGGCCAGCCAAACAAACCTCCAACTGAAGAGTGAAGTGAAACATTTAGCAGTGGTATTTGTGACAGCTTCTTTCAGGAATGTTAGGGAGCTAGCACCCAGGGCTGGTGCAAGGATTTTTGACACCCTAGGCGAAACCTAATTTTGCCACCCCCCCTTGGCTCCACCCCCTTTGCCCTGCCTATGTAATCCCCACCTTTTAATGACTGCTACTATTTTGCATGCAACACGTCAAAACCATGTCACCAACGCCCATCAAATACAGTCTCACAAGCACCCACCAATGCCACTTCACCAGCACACATCAAATACAGACTCACCAGTGCCCATCAATGCCACTTCACCAGTGCCCGTCAAATACCATGTCACCAGTGCACATGATCCAATAGAGACTCAGCAGCGCCCATAAAATACAGACTCGGGGGGGACCTAATTTTGCCACCCCCTTGGCTCCACCCCTGACTCCACCCCTTTGCCCTGCCTAGGTGATCCCCACCTTTTTAATTTATGCTACTATTTTGCATGCAACACTTTGTAACATGTCAAATACCATGTCACCAGCGTCCATCAAATACAGACTCACCAACGCCCATCAATGCTACTTCACCAGCACCCGCCAAATACCATGTCACCAGCGCCCATCAAATACAGACTCATCAGCGCCCATCAATGCCACTTTACCATCGTCCATCAAATACAGACTTACCAGCTCCCATCAAATACCATGTCACCAGCACCAATGAAATACAGACTCACAAGCGCCCACCATTGCTGCTTCACCAGCGCCCACCAAATACAGACTCCCAGCGCCCATCAATGCCACTTCACTAGTGCCTGTCAAATACCATGTCACCAGCACACAAATACAGACTCACCAGCGCCCATCAATGCCACTTCACACCAGTGCCCGTCAAATACCATGTCACCAATGCCCATGATCCAATTGAGACTCAGCAGCGCCCATAAAATACAGACTCGGGGGGGGGCATTTTAGCAGATCAGTCAATATAATACATATGCACTCACACACATTTTAAAATTACATTTCATATACAATCTCATTAAGAGAGAAAGCAACAGTTTTTACTTACTTCACACCAGTGACACATGTTTCTTACTGGCACCCACTCTGCTGTGTTGTCTGTGTACCTGCTGCTTCTGTTTTGTGTCCTGCGGTGCCTCTTACTGTTACAGCCAGCCCAGGCTGCACCTGTCCCAAAGCCCGGAGAGCCGCCGCCATGCATCCCATGATGCTTACATCCTCCATCCATCCATACTCCGTTCCAACTTCCAGGAGCGTGCGGGGGGGGGGGGCAGGGCCGGGGGAACTGCGCTGCTGGACTGACACTGGAGCCTGGAGAGTGGCCTCAGCGAGATACGAGTCATGACGTCATGTGACAGACTGAAACTGACAGTCAGAGATTGGAGAAGGGGGGTGGGGGGCGCTACTGCTACCTGAACAGTGCTGACACAGTGACATTGACACTGACACACACAGAGAGTGCCCAGGGGTTTACTGGCTGTCTCGCTGCAGACCAGAGAGGGGGGATGCCTGTGTGGACTGTAATATGTAAACACACATTACACAGACATCAGTGGAACGGAGCGGGGGCGGGTTGGTGGCGGCACTACTTGACATGGCAGGATAATTACTAGGACAGTGCACTGTGCAGGAGTAAAATAACCAGCGGCTGGGCGCCCTAGGCAGCAGTGCACCCTAGGCGGTTGCCTAGTCCGCCTAGTGGTAGCACCGGCCCTGCTAGCACCCCCTTGCATTCTAACATCGGAAGACTCATCCCCACTTGGCCCTTTCAGCTTTCAGAGTGGGATTCTTGATGAGTGGTAAATGTAAACAAATAATGGGGATACTGTTAAAAAAAAAACACAGATGGGGCATGTCCTGGCCATGGAGTTGAGCTTCTTTCTGATCGAGCAGATCCACTACCAGTGCTATCAGTGCTATCAGCTCACAATACAGGGGAGACATCCCTATGCCCGCATGGAGGAGATTGAAAGCCCTTACCTGTCATCTGATCTTTTACAGCCATGTCACCGGTGGGCCCTGTTACTACCTCTCCTGGAATGGCACCAGCTAAAGCAGCTCTTAAGTCGGCGGGGAAGAAAGACCATGTGGCTTCTATTCCAAATATCCCAGCTGTAGCAGAGCACCCAGAGTGTCGATCTCTCTCTCTCTCCTGTCTCCACCCTTACATGGCTGTCTTCTGCTCAAGGATTGGCATGACCAACTCCCAGCACACAGATATTACATCTGCAGTGTCAGCACATGAACTGCAATCTATCCTACATTCTCTTCCTACTAAGGATGGCATAAGCTCATTGGCAAAAGTGATAAAGGAAGCATGTAGAATGGGGACAGACAAAATAAAACAGCAGGTGTTGTGTATCGTGTACATAATGTATAGATGGAAAAAGTATGCATCAAGTGCAATGGGGCAGCCCCCTTGGACTTTTTAAGCAGAAAATTGGAGTAGAAAAATAAATCAAAGGGAACGCAGTGCCACTTTTATTGAGTACACAACATGATAAAAATTATAAACATAATCATAGACAGTACTGGTAAAATATACAAGGTATACTAATGAACCAAGTTATACATATATATGTCAAACCCAAGGCGAATATATTCAGTTACTGCCAGAGTCAAACTTTGGTCAGTCCATGAAGATTTCTAGCAGGTATCCTAGCATGTTTCAGAATTTATTGGTATATATTTTCCTTCATATGGGGAGATTTACAGTTCGGGTGACTTTGTCTTTATCTGAAATGTAGATATAATTACATAGTGGTCACACTGCAGTGCATAGATATGAACTGAACAGTTAGTTTTGCATAATAAGCTGCATTGTATTTGGCTCTATGGTATGTTTTTATCATCAGTGGTCTTTTGTGTCCACACAGTGAACCTTTCTATGTAAGTACCTTAGAGCCAAATACAATACAAATGTCTATGGCTATAGTAGGGACCCCCTAATTTTACTGACTATATAGTCTGTTATTCTTTTGTAGCCACCTGGGGACTGTGTGACTTGTCACTGATACTGACAGATTAAAGACTGGTTAGCCACACCTATACTTATTAAGCAAAGTTAGTGGCATCTGCCACTTTTTTTATTTTTGCACTTAGCTTAAAGGGGTATTACTTAACCACTTAAGGACCGCCGTATTGCCATTATACGTCATCAGAATGGCACAGGCAGGCACAAGCACGTAGATGTACGTGCCTGCCTTCCAGCGGGTAGGGGGTCCGATTGGACTCCCTCCCACTAGATATGGCGGTCCCTTTCGGTGCCGAGCGATCCGCGATGAGGGGATGGCCGTTGGTCCCCTCTCGATCGCTCCTGGCCAGTGACGAACTTCCTCCCCTGTGAAAATGTAAACACAGGAGGAGGAAGTGATGTCACACTCCTCGTGGCGGTCTTTTTGAACCGGACAGCGAGGAGTGAAGACATCCAAGTAAGTGCACCAACAGTCCACTGACACATAGGTACACATAGGCACACATTTCACCCCAGTCACCCCCCGATCACCCCCCGATCGGCCCCCCGCCCCCCCCCAGTCACAGTGTCACTAATGCAGTGTTCATTTATTTATTGATCATTACATTTAGTGTCAGTTGTGACTGTAAAAAGTGTCAGGGCAGCTAGTGTTAGGCCCCTTTAGGTCCAGGGTAGCCCCCTACCCCCCTAATAAAGGTTTAACCCCTTGATTGCCCTCCCAGTTAACCCTTTCACCCCCTTTTACCAGTGTCACTAAGCGATCGTTTTTCTGATCGCTGCAATAGTGTCACTGGTCCCGCTAGGAAGCTAGTTTTTTTTTTAGGTTCAACGCCAGGTTTTTATAGCGTTAGGTACCCCGATATATAACCTAATAAAGGTTTTAACACTTTGATTGCCCCTAGAGTTAACCCTTTCACCAGCGATCGCTGCATAAGTGTCACTGGTGACGCTGGTTAGCCAGTTAGTTATTTTAGTTATTTAGGTTCCCCGTCAGGTTTTTATAAAGCTTCAGGTACCCCCATATAAATACCCAATAAAGGTTTTAACCCCTGATTGCCCTTAGTTAACCCTTTCACCAGTGATCACCGTATAAGTGTTACGGGTGACGCTGGTTAGGTAGTCCGCTTTTTATAGCATCAGGGCACCCGCCATTTATTACCTAATAAAGGTTTAACCCCCTGATCACCCGGCGGGTGATATAAATTTGGTTTTAGAGTCAGAAAGGGTCTGCGTCGCCCCAGGCAGTGCTAGGTTAGTGCCAGTACCGCTAACACCCACGCGCAAAGCATACACCTCCCTTAGTGGTATAGTATCCGAACAGATCAATATCTGATCTGATCAGATCTATACTAGCGTGCCCAGCAATTTAGGGTTCTAAAAAAACGCATTGTTAGCAGGATCAATCCAGATACCTGCTAGCACCTGCGTTTTGCCCCTCTGCCCAGCCCAGCCCACCCAAGTGCAGTATCGATCGATCACTGTCACTTACAAAACACAACACACATAACTGCAGCGTTCGCAGAGTCAGGCCTGATCCCTGCGATCGCTAACAGTTTTTTTTGTAGCGTTTTATACAGTCGCTGACAGGCTAGGTGCTTTTTTACCTGTGAGTCTCACTACTGTACCCCTAAATTTAGAGCCCAAAATGGCAAAGCGAAGGTACACTAGTGAAGAGGCCTACACGTTTCTGAGCATGACAGATAGTGAAGAGGAAGACACTGATCTGTCAGATTTAGGCTCAGAATACGAACCTGTAGAGGACAGCGCCTCCATGTCAGATAGCTCTGACGACGAAGAAGAGGTCCCTGCTAATGTCAGGCGTACCCGACCCCGATTTTCTGATGTTGTTGAGGTGCATGAACTGCAAGTCCCTCGTATGGAGTATAGAGCCAGTACTAGCGCCGCTCATCCTTTTGGTGAACTGGCAAGCACCAGCGGCCTAGTACACCCTGGACGTACATCCAGCACTGCAGTATCACGTGGTGACTTGGCGAGTCCCATAAGTGCAGTTCAAGCTTGCGAGGTGGCAAGCACAAGTAGTGTCCCGCTGCCACCAAGAAGACGAAGACAGGCCCATCGTTCCCATAGTGCCCTTCCTGCAGAATTCGCCAATCCTGATTGGGTGCCCACCACTTCTGCAGCACCAGTACTTCCCCCATTCACTGCCCAACCCGGTATTCAGGTGGATACAGATGATTTTACGCCACTCGATTTTTATTCTCTGTATTTCACGGAAGATCTCTATAGATCTATTGTGGACCAAACCAATTTATATGCTGTTCAACACATCGCCGCTAATCCCCAGTTGCCGTCTCTTGCCAGAGATTGGAAACCAGTTACGGTTTCCGAATTTAAGACGTTTCTGGGCCTTTCCCTCAACATGGGCACACATAAATTCATGCGGATGCGGGCTTATTGGTCCACGCATCCGGCTGACTACATGCCCGTGTTCTCTAACTCCATGTCCAGGAAACGATACGAGCAGATCTTGCGGTTCTTGCACTTCAGTGACAATGAACTTTGTCGTCCACGTGGAGACCCTGAATACGATCGGCTCTACAAAATTCGGCCCCTCATAAACCACTTCAACCAACGTTTTGCAGACTTGTTTACTCCCCAAAAAGTTGTCTGTGTTGATGAGTCCCTGGTTAAGTTTACTGGTCGCTTGTCATTCAAACAGTACATTCCCAACAAGCGTACCAGATACGGGGTCAAGCTCTATAAGTGCTGTGACAGGGCCACAGGCTATGCATGGAGCTTTATGGTTTATGATGGTAAAGATAGTTACGTAGAGCCGGAGAACTGCCCTGATTACATAGGAAGCACTGGCAAGATAGTGTGGAAATTGGTGTCACCCTTATTCGAAAAGGGGTACCACTTGTACGTGGACAACTATTACACCAGAGTGCCACTGTTTAGTCATTTATTTGATCATCAGATTGGAGCATGTGGCACCGTGCGACCTAATCGCCGGGGCTTTCCCCAGCGGCTTGTAGATTCCCGTCTTAGGCTGGGGGAGAGAGCCTGCTATCGGTGTAATAATTTGCTCGCTATGAAGTGGAGGGATAATAAGAATGTTTTCGTTCTTACCTCCCTTCATGCAGACACGACGGTCCAAATTTCTACGGCGACTGGTATTGTGGAGAAACCCCTCTGTATCCACGAATATAACAAAAATATGGGAGGGGTGGACCTCAATGACCAGATGTTGGTGCCGTATCTAGCTTCCCGTAAGGCCAGACGCTGGTACAAAAAGTGTCTGCTTACTTATTTCAATTGGCTTTGCTGAATGCTTTTGTGCTATACAAAACTTCAGGCGGGACATTAACCTTTCTTTTCTTCCAAAGAGAGGTTGTCACAGAGCTTCTGTATCCAGAGGGTTCTGCACCTCACCATTCCCAACCAAATGCAGTAAGCCGGCTGCATGAGAGGCATTATTCTTATGTCCTCCCGAGTACCCCTACCCAACGAACCCCCCAAAAAAGATGTCGTGTCTGTACCAAGCGCGGATTTAGGCGTGACACCCGTTCTTATTGTCCACGCTGTCCTGGCAATCCTGGTCTTTGTCAGGGTGAGTGTTTTGAACGCTACCACACACTAGTGAAGTATTAGCGTAGGGTACAGCATTTCACAGGCTAGGCACACTAACACAGAGTCTCCCAAGATGCCATCGCATTTTGAGAGACCCGAACCGTTACAGTTTACAGTTAAAAAAAAAAGTGTATTAAAAAAAAAAAAGTAAAATAAAAAAACCAAAAAAAATAGAAAATATAAAAACCAAAAATAGTTGTCGTTTTATTGTTCTCTCTCTCTCTCTCTCTCTCTCTCTCTCTCTCTCTTCTCTCTAATTTTTTATACTTTACTGTTTACTGTGTTATTGTTAACCATTTTTCATGTTTTCAGGTACGCCATTCAGCTGCAGCGTGGATTTATTTATCTTGACAGCAACAGCGTTTGCTCCCACGATACATAAAGCCGCGACTCCAGTGCTGTAGGAGGTGATTTCACCACCACAGTTAAAAAAGAGCATATATGCCGCAGCATGGGGGCATAAGGGGTGGAGGAGCGATTTTGCTCCTAATGCCGCGTACATACGGTCAAAATTCCGACGGAGGGCTTGCCCGTGGAAAAGTTTGAACGTATGTACGCGGCATAACTTTTTTGCGGGAGGATGCCCCCATGCTTCGGCATATATATATTTTAGGCACAGGTTGTGTTAAAAAATGTTTTATTTTTTACAGTTTTTTTTGGCATTTGCTTTGCAGGTATGGTATGGTAAGGTTTTCCTGTGATGTTACTTTGTTTTAACGTTAACCATAATTTGCTTAGCAGGTACGCCATTCAGCTGCAGCGCGGATTTATTTATCTTGACAGCAACAGCGTTTGCTCCCACGATACATAAAGCCGTGACTCCAGTGCTGTAGGAGGTGATTTCACCACCACAGTTAAAAAAGAGCATATATGCCGAAGCATGGGGGCATAAGGGGTGGAGGAGCGATTTTGCTCCTAATGCCGCGTACATACGGTCAAAATTCCGACGGAGGGCTTGCCCATGGAAAAGTTTGAACGTATGTACGCGGCATAACTTTTTTGCGGGAGGATGCCCCCATGCTTCGGCATATATAAATGGTGCATGTATGTCCATCATTAGAAGTGGGTGGATGAAGGGAGGTATCTAATGGTGGGCATACCCACCGATCAATCTCTTTTTTTTCGCTCAGACAACATGACTCTCAGTAAATAGCTTGGGGTGTCTACTTTCCAAAATGGGGTAATTTGGGGGGGTTTGTGCTATTTTGGCATTTTATGGCCTTCGAAACTGTAATAGGTAGTGCCCAGTACGCAGCTAGGCTCCCAAAAAGTCCCACACATGTGGTATCCCCGTACTCAGGAGAAGCAGCAAAATGTATTTTGGGGCGCAATTCCACATATAACCATGGCATGTGTGAGCAATATATAATTTAGTGACAACTTTTTGTAAAAAAAAAATATTCAATAGTCTCAAGATGGCCCTCGGCAAATAGCTTGGGGTGTCTACTTTCCAAAATGGGGTCATTTGGGGGGGTTTTGTGCCATCTTGGCATTTTATGGCCGTCAAAACTGTGATAGGTAGTGATAGGTAGTGAGGAGTAAAATAAAAAAATTATGCCCTTAGAAATCCTGAAGGCGGTGCTTGGATTTCGGGGTCCCGTACGCGGCTAGGCTCCAAAAAAGTCCCACATATGTGGTATCCCTGTACTCAGGAGAAGCAGCAGAATGTATTTTGGGGTGTCATTTCACATATGCCCATAGCATGTGTGAGCAATATATCATTTAGTGACAACTTTGTGCAAAAAAAAAAAAGTTTGTAATATTCCCGCAACTTGTGGCAAAATATAAAATATTCCATGGACTCAACATGCCTCTCAGTAAATAGCTTGGGGTGTCTACTTTCCAAAATGGGGTCATTTTGGGGGGTTTTGTGCTATTTTGGCTTTTTATGGCCTTCGAAACTGTAATAGGTAGTGAGGGGTGAAATCAAAAATTTACACCCTTAGAAATCCTGAAGGTGGTGATTGGTTTTCGGGGTGCCGTACGCGACTAGACTCCCAAAAAATCCCACACATGTGGTATCCCCATACTCGGGAGAAGTAGCTGAATATATTTTGGGGTGCAATTCCACATATAACCATGGCATGTGTGAGCAATATATCATTTAGTGACAACTTTTTGTAATTTTTTTTTTTTTTGTCATTATTCAATCCCTTAGGACAAAAAAAATAAATATTCAATGGGCTCAGCATACCCATCAGCAGTTTCCTTGGGGTGTCTACTTTCCAAAATGGGGTCATTTGGGGGGGGGGGTTTGTACTGCCCTGCCATTTTAGCACCTCAAGAAATGAGATAGGCAGTCATAAATTAAAAGCTGTGTAAATTCCAGAAAATGTACTCTAGTTTGTAGACGCTATAACTTTTGCGCAAACCAAAAAATATACGCTTATTGACATTTTTTTTACTAAAGACATGTGGCTGAATAAATTTTGCCCTCAATGTATGACTAAAATTTAGTTTATTCGATTTTTCTTATAACAAAAAGAAGAAAATATCATTTTTTTTCAAAATTTCCGCTCTTTTTCCATTTATATCGCAAACAATAAAAATCGCAGAGGCAATCAAATACCATCAAAAGAAAGCTCTATTTGTGGGAAGAAAAGGACGCAAATTTCGTTTGGGTGCAATATTGCATGACCGCGCAATTACCAGTTAAAGCAGCGCAGTGCAAAATTGTAAAAAGACCTCTGGCTGAAGTGGTTAAAGACTTACAGGGTTCGCAGGAGGGATAGAAGCAAAAATATGCACCTGCCGTTTTGAGCAGGTGCGTAAGGGTCCCATATAAGGGCATGGGAAAGGTGACCAAGGGGATACTTTTTCAATCTAAGGGGTACTTACTCTCTCTTCCCTCAAGTTAACAATTACATCTTCTAGTCCTAGACCGTATAATGAAAGATGTTAGTATTTTGTTTTAGTATGATATCATTTAAATATGGTATAGAATTTGAAGAAGAAAAGGGAGAAGAATCTCATGCAAATATAATGGGATTTTAAACTGAGACAATAAGTCTGTGAATAAGGCAAGCACCAACAACATCAGATTAAAAAAAAAAAATCTAAAGTTTATTACGTAGTATCAAAAATTGAATTCATGATAAAAAGACACATAATTATATTACATAATAAGTAGACCATAAAATGATGCTTAACATCTGAAATCAAAGAAGCGTTGACAGGCAGGGAAACCGACATGTTTCGCAGATTGCTTCATCGGGGTTTGTGCACACATCATTGATTTCATCTGGTCTTTTTATTTAGCTGAGCATTACACGACTCCCTAATCAGTAGTCAGCAGCTCCTATAACTTCCACGCAGCAACTAATTCCCGATAGAGGCCAGACCCACCTGGGATAAGCAGTGAGAAAATTGGATCGTACTTATTCGCCAGTTGATGTTTCTGCACCCGAAATCTGAGAGCATAGCAGTAAAGATGCATGTTTTTTTAAAATCTGATGTTGTTGGTGCTCGCCTTATTCACAGGCTTATTGTCTCAGTTTAAAATCCCATTATATTTGCATGAGATTCTTCTCCCTTTTCTTCTTCAAATTTGATACCAGGGATGTGAGACTTTGTCTGTACTGGAAATTATCCAATTGGCAATATATTTTTAAATATTGTATAGGTTGATAATCATTATATTGTGTGTCTATATATACAGGTTCTAGGTGCGGTTCTAATTTCCCCCTTCATTTTTATATTGTGTATTGTATGTTGTGCTAAAAATTCACTCACTAGATGTATAAAGTTGGTAGAGACATCCCCAAAAATTCTTGCAGCTGTAATTGCAGCAAAAGGTGGAATAGTAATGCACGCCACACTTTTCAGATATTCACTTTGTAAAAAAAATTGAAACCCATTTATAATTTTTCTTCCACTTCACAATTATGTGCCACTTTGTGTTGGTCTATCACATAAAATCTTAATAAAATACAATTATCTTTTTGGTTGTAACATGACAAAATGTTGAACATTTAAAAGGGTATGAATATTTTTTCAAGACACTGTAATCTACATACTTATTATCTTATTACGTTATTAATATAAAGAAATAAATAACATTTGTCAATATAAATCCAACATCAATCATGTCATCCAGTGATATTGATCCATGCCAAAACCAATAGCCCACTGGCTTGACAACCCACCTAGCCCACTGATGTTCACCCACCAATAAATTTGTCACAAATTACAGATCCCCACTAGTTTCTCTTTGTAAACAAATGGACCAGGAAAGATGGGTGACTTCACTGGCCAAATATGTTCAATTACATTTACATCAAATGTCAGATCCCCTGGTTTGTTGACACCACTAAATAACAGAATCCAGAATGCCATTTGCAAACAGAAAAAGTCCGTTTTTAAGGAATACATGGCACTGCTCGACAATTTCACATGCAGGGTTAAGGTATCTCCAAAGCCTGTTTTATAAAGGATTGATTTATTTTTTATTGCAATTTTTTTTATTAGAGTTTCAGAAGCACAGAAGAATATACCAATAGTCTGACTTGAGTATGAGAAAACCTTGGTACATTGCTCAGAGTCATGTCATCGAATGAGAACAGCCAACCATAACAATGTAAAGTAAATGCCTTCTCTACAACAATCAACATATTTGATCCTGATAACATTATTGAAGTCATGACAAGCAATAATATTTAAAAACTGTAATGAAAAGAAAACATCCATCCAAACCATGGATGGTATAAAGGACAAGGTAAGGGGAAAAAATAGAACAACACATACAAGTGTTCATGGGTACTTCTATCTAGAGAAAGTCAAAATTTTTACTAATGACAACCTTAAACTGTGTGTATTTTTTGCATTATCCTTTCCCAAGAGTTCCAATGTTTGTGAACATAGAGTATGCTATGTATATTTCATTCTCATAGGTTAGAGCAAGATGTATTTTCACATCAAGTATACCTGGCGGCTTAGGATTTATTTTTAATGTGGCCCTTTAACCACTTCCGTTCCAGAAGGTTTACCTCACTTTATAACCAGGACATTTTTTGTAATACGGCACTGCGTTAATTTAAATGACACATGTGCGGGTGTGTGAATCTGTACCCAAAATAATATTATGTCTTTTTTTTCCCACAAATAGAGCTTTCTTTTGGTGGTATTTGATCACTGCTGCGGTTTTTATTTTTTGCGCTATAAACACAAAAAAAACAGACAATTTAAAAAAACAAAAGTAAAAAATCGAATTTCTATCAATTTAGGCCAATATATATTCTGCTACATATTTTTGTTAAAAAAAAATCCAAATACATGTATATTGATTGGTTTGCACAAAAGTTATATTGTCTACAAACTATTTATTATTTATAACTATTTATTTTACTAGTAATGGCTGCAATCAGTGACTTGTAGTGGGACTGTAATATTGCGATGGACAAGTGAGACACCTAAATGACACTTTTGACACTTTTTGGGGACCAGTGACACTAATACAGTAATCATCAGTGTTAACAAATATGCACTGTCACTGTACTAATGACACTGGCAGGGAAGGGGCTAACATCAGGGGTGATCAAAGAGTTAAATGTGTTCCTTGGGAGTGATTATTAACTGTGGATGAGGTGCTTTGACTGGGGGAATGTAAAGATCCCTGGTCCTGCTTGGCAGGAACACAGGATCAGCACATTCCCCTCTCACAAAACGGCGGTCTGCCTTGCTGCTGTTCTGCCTTTCTCCCGAACGATCAGCGGTGGACATCATATCCTTCAGATCCCCTGATTGGAAATAATTAGATGAAAAAAGCTTGGACTTTTTAGGCAAAACAGAACAAAAGTTGCAAAAGTATACATTTATTTACAAATAATGACAGAACATATATAAAACCACACTAATAAAATAGACCAATGAGGAAAGTATAAAGCTACATATAACCGATTTATAACTACATGGAGTCTACCAACAGAGAAATTTGTTGTATAGTAACAGTGAATCCAGGAGTGCAGTTATATTTCAGTGAAGAGTTATCTTGCTCTACATGTTACGTGCCTTGCACTTCTTTAGGAACATTTGAATAACTATTTAAATATGAAGAAAGAGTATACATAAGAAAGAGATATACAGATATTTTGACATAATATAACAATTTTTAGATTATTCCATTTCAATCATCCCAATAATAGGTAGGTGACTCATAAGGCAGCCAACACAGACAAAACCAGAAAACCAGACAACTATGGGGCGTGGATAACAGGTTATTTAGATATTTAGTTTCTAAGGGTGTTTAGTTTCCAGCTGTGTCCAGTGTGCCCCAGACCTGGAAGTGTCAGATCACTTACTAGGTACGTGATCTGGCACAGAGCGGCCACCCTCTCACAGTATACGTGCATGGGGTGGTCACTAAGCAGTTAAGCCACATTATAAGACCCTTTCCCACTGAACAGTATTAATTTATTTACTTTTGCATTGGTACATGTTCCTATGACAGTGGGCAGCTACCCATGCTCCTTTTTCAACAAAGGCTTGCAAACTGGCCTTGAAAAAGTTCATTAAGAAAAACTTAATTTGGCTCCTATAGACTTCAATGGCATTTGGTGCTTTGTTTGGGTTTCGCGGATTTCTTCCTGGGTTTACTGAATCTCCTGTAAACCAAACTCTGCCCATTTCACTTGTCCCTGGTCTTTGTCCAGTTCTAAAGTTGGGAGGTATGGGTACTTTCCACAGAGAGGACATCAATTTCAATAATAACATGTGAATTGAGAGGAAAGCTTTTATGTCTTAACTGTGCCCTCTATAATAGTCTTATTGCATTTATATTATATTTGAATAATTCATGTGATATCATGCTTTGGAGTTCTAGACTGAAAAAAGTTTTAGGGGCATCACGTTCATTGATCAAAAATATGGAAAAATCTTTATTGATTTATAAAATATGTGAAAACACTAGTTAATAGACCTTAACAGACCTATCATATATTAAAAACATTTAAAAATGAGAAGCCATGAGCAGAAAATTCACGTATTTTTCGATAAACTGTATATTTGTATCCATGGATTTTAATCTGCCAATAAAATATTCACAGAATGCACTCTTTCAAATGCATACCCAAAGCAGTAACTGCAATAATCACAAAGATATATTCATATCTCTCTTCCCGGAGACTCCAGGTAGAGAGATATGAATATATCTTGATGATTTCTGCAGTCATCGCTCTGGGTATCTATTTGACACTATATGAATAATTTATTGGCAAATTAATAGTCATGGATACAAATACACTTTGTAAACATATGGGTTTGTGGGTTCTCTTTTTTACATTGTTTTATTATATGATAGCTCCATGAAGATCTTTTCTTTTACAATGTGTTCTAATGTGTTTATGCATTTTTGTACACTAAAAGTGTTTTCATATACTTTTGATCTATGAATGTGATGTCTATGAATGTGATTTTTTTCTCTTTCTCCTTTCTAACTTTTCCCTACTCCACCCACAACTGAAAAAAAGGGTTTGGCTCTATAAATACCCTAACTGTAACAGATTGATAATTGCTGAAAATGTTTTTATCCAAAGAGGAACAACAACAACAACAACAACAACAAAAAACACTATAAAGCCTTGGGAAGAAACCCAGTAATCAGTAAAGTAGTAGTTCAGGGATAGGCAACTTTTGAGTGGTGGAGATCTACTTGAACAACAAAAAAGAAATCGCTGGGTTCAGCTCCTTTATTTATTTTTTTAAAATTTACAAGTAAGGTCTAACTAAATACTGTAGTAAAAAAAAAAAACATATAATAAAACAAATGTCACTGTAAAAATATAAACTTACCCAACCTTAAAAGTGGGCAGTGTCAGTAGAGAAGTAGACAGTGTCAGTAGCACAGAGGTTGGTGTGAGTAGAGCAGTGGATGGTGTTAGTAAAGCAATGGACATATCAGTAGGGCAGATGTTGGTGTCAGTAGGGCAGTGGATGATGTCAGTCAATAGGACAGTGAATGTGTCAGTAGAGCAGTGAATGGTGCCAGTAGTGCAGTGGACTTTGTCAGTACAGCAGAGGACGATGCTCCTTGCTGCAGTGCCTTTTCTACCCTGATTTAATACACATGTTTGGCTGTGCTCACCTAGGAGTGTCACCTGCTATTCTGTGGGCTTTTATTTCCTTTCCCTTCCATCACTTCCTGGCTCGCCTCCTAGTTTGCTTATATAAGACATGCCCAATGTAGCCAATATTGCCTGGGAAACTTCACAGTTCTCTGAGCTACTGTTCGCTTGTTACTTCACTTGTGTACTGACCCTTGCTTGTTTGCTTCCCATCCTGGATTTCCTGTTGTCTCCTGCTGTTTGTACTCTGCATATGTGAGTGGTCTCTGCATCATTGGGTGGGCATATCTGGGGGCCATGACCTCGTTCCAGTTCGTTGCAAGTCCATCCCCACTATCAGAGGATCTGGCGAAGAAGCTGGCTGGGGCTTAGACTCAGTGCCCTAGGGAACCCTGAGTTGGTGTTCTACTACCACAAACGCTTGGCACACTGTGCTTATTCAGAAGGGGCCTGTAAATTATATGTTTATAGGCTCCTTCCCCTGCTCTCCATCCTGAAACATCCCTCACAGCAGCCGGTGGGACAGGAGAGAAGCCGACAGTGCTGCTGGGGGAGGAGGGGACCAGAAGAGAACACAGGGTCCAGGCAACTAAAAGAAGAGGAACAGGAAGGGTGGTATGGGCGGCATTTACTGGTACTGATCCCCTTTCCTCTTGCAGCCACTAAATACTGACAGGAGGGAGAGTAGAATTGGCAACTTTTAGTTGCTGCAGAATCAAAACACAGGTGACCAGTACCAGTAAATGCTGCCTCTCTTGTCCAGGTTTCAGGAGTTGGCCAGCAAGAATCACGATCTAATCATCACCTACCAGTGATCGATGGGTATAACGCGATTCATGAGTTGCCAACCCCTGCTGTAGGTGCTTTGGCTTCAGAGGGTTATAGAGAACTCAAATTACAGAAATGAATGGACATTCCAATTTTGGCATGTCTCGTTAAATTGATTAGTAGCACATTGATTATTTTTCCTTGTCTGGAAATGCTCTAAAATACTAGTGCAAAAAAGGGATGAGTCGAACACCCCCCCGTTCGGTTCGCACCAGAACATGCAAAAAATTTGTTCGAACATGTGAACACCGTTAAAGTCTATGGGACACAAACATGAATAATCAAAAGTGCTCATTTTAAAGGCTTATATGCATGGCATTGTCATAAAAAGTGTTTGGGGGCCTGGGTCCTGCCCCAGGGGACATGTATCAATGCAAAAATTTTTTTTTTCGGGAGCAATGATTTTAATAATGCTTAAGGCAAAACAATAAAAGTGTAATATTCCTTTAAATTTCGTACCTGGGGGATGTCTATAGTATGGCTGTAAAGGGGCGCATGTTTCCCGTGTTTAGAACAGTCTGACAGCAAAATTACATTTCTAAAGGAAAAAAAGTAATTTAAAACTACTCGGGGCTACAATTAATTGTCGGTCCGCAATGCACATAAAAGTTCATTGATAAAAACGGCATTGGGATTTTCCCACAGGGGAATCCAAACCAAAATGTAAAAAAAAAATGCGTGGGGGTCCCTCTAAATTCCATACCAGGCCCTTCAGGTCTGGTATGGATTTTAAGGGGAACCCCGCACCACATTTTTAAAAAATAGCGTGGGGCCCCCCAAAAATCCATACCAGACCCTTATCCGAGCACGCAACCTGTCAGGCCACAGGAAAAGAGGGGGGGTGAGAGAGCACCCCCCCTCCTGAACCATACCAGGCCACATGCCCTCAACATTGGGAGGGTGCTTTGAGGTAGCCCCTCAAAGCACCTTGTCCTCGTGTTGATGGGGAGAAGGGCCTCATCCCCACAACCCTTGCCCGGCGGTTATGGGGGTCTGCACATGGGGGGCTTATCATAATCTGGAAGCCCCCTTTAACAAGGGGACCCCCAGATCATGCCCCCCTGTGTAAATTGGTAATGGGGTACAAATGTACCCCTACCATTTCTCCAAAAAAATTACAAAAAGGTTAAATGACAAGAGACAGTTTTTGACAATTCCTTTATTAAATTCTTCTTCTTACATCTTCTGTCTTCTGGTCTTCCTTCCGTGTTCTTCTTGTTTCTCCAAATTCTTCTTCTCCATCTTCTTCTTCATCTTCTCCTTCCTCCTCTCTTCTCGTCCTGCATCTTGCTCCGGCTTCTTCTCTGTGCCGTCCACATGATCCGCCTTTGTGGGAGTCTTCAGCCTTGTGACGCTTTTATTCTTGTGACGCTTCTTAAATAACGGAGGGTGGGGCCACCCGGTGACCCACCCTCCTCTGACGCATGGGCACTTCCCTATGGCTTTCCACGTGCTGTCAGAGGGGGGCGGGGTCAACCGTTTCAGATTCCGATAAGCCCCCTCACAGTCCCCCGCAACCAACGGCAAGGGTTGTGGGGATGAGGCCCTTCTCCCCATCAACATGGGCACAGGATGCTTTGAGGGGCTACCTCAAAGCACGCTCCCAATGTTGAAGGCATGTGACCTGGTAAGGTTCAGGAGGGGGGGCGCTCTCTCGTCCCCCTTTCTTTTCCTGCAGCCTGCCAGGTTGCGTGCTCGGTTAAGGGTCTGGTATGGATTTTTGGGGGGACCCCACACCATTTTTTAAAATTTTGGTGCGGGGTTCCCCTTAAAATCCCTACCAGACCCTTCTTTGGTATGGATTTTGAGGAGAACCCCTACTCCATTTATTTTTATTTTGGCGTGGGGTTCCTTTTAATATCCATACCAGACCTGAAGTGCCTGGTATGGAATTTAGGGGGGCCCCCTCGCATTTTTTTTCCCTGTGGGGAAATCCCCATGCTGTTTTTATCAATGAACTTTTATGTGTATTGCAGACCGACAATTCATTGTAGCCATGAGTAGTTTTAAATGACTTTTTTTCCTTTAGAAATGTCATTTTGCTGTCAGACTGTTCTAAACACGGAAAACATACGCCCCTTTACAGGCATACTATAGACACCCCCCAGATACAAAATTTAAAGGAATATTACACTTTTATTGTTTCACTTTAAGCATTAATAAAATCACTGCTCCCAAAATAACGGCCTTTTTTAAAACTTTTTTTGCATTGATACATGTCCCCTGGGGCAGGACCCAGGTCCCCAAACACTTTTTTTTATGACAATACCATGCATTTAAGTCTTTAAAATTAGCACTTTTGATTTCTTCCATAGACTTTTAAAGGGTGTTCCGCGGATTTCGAATTTGGCGTGAACACCCAAAATTGTTCGCTGTTTGGCGAACTGGTGAATAGCCAGTGTTCGACTTGAACATGAGTTTGACTCGAACATAAAGCTCATCCCTGGTGCAAAACCATATTTCATTTTGTAGGAATTGTTTTCTAATATTCTAATAAGGAACACTCTGACATAAACAATTTTACTTTTCTATACTTTTCTGTGAAGCATACCCTAGATACCAAAATTTCACTGTAAGATAAATGATCAAGCAAAATAGGAGCATAGGTGAAAGATCTGAATATTTCTATTGTTTATTATAATGATACACTTCTTTCTTAAGCTGTTTTCTCCTTTAGCTTGTATATAAGAGTGAATCATAAGCTTAGTCAAATCTATATCACATAAATTACACTTTTTTAGTAGTTCTCTTTAGATTTTCTTGCAAACTTCTGACTTTTTGAATTACCTACTGTAGGTCTTACAGCATATGGCTACTAGATAAAACTTATAATAAAGCAATGTTGCCCTCTAGTGGTATTTATAGTATTAGAAATAGAATTATTTTCATCAGACAGACTTAAAATGACTCTAAACCCAATTTTTTTTATATATAAAATAAAGTCATGGCAAAATATTCAAATGCTAATGCAGAATGTGCCTGTTATCTCTGTCTTTGTTCTTTTCATGTCTCAGATGCAAGCTTTTTCTGCTATTCTCAACTCCCTGCTCTAGGGTGGCTACATTTGTTCTCTATGCCCTCCTTGTGTACATGAATGTAGCTGCCCTTTAATACTCACCCCTGAGATGGCCTGCACATCTACGTGCTGGTTCATTCAATGCTATGAGAATTATTGTATGTATAGAGCAGATCATGAGACCAGAAATAACAGACAAGAAAGAAGCCTGAACACAATGGTCATAGACTGTGGAATACTTGATAGTATTAAACAATTATTGAAAAAATATGTGAGTTTAGTGTCACTCTAACAGCAAATCTTTATTTAATTTTTTTGAAAAAAATAAACTTGTCATGGGAAATATATACAGAGGCTACCGTTACTAATTCCATACCTGCCAACTGTCCCTGATTTGGAGCAATATCCCTCATTCCTCCTCATTTGGTCTGATCTATATAGATGTATATAAATGCACTTTTTATCTTTCTTAAAGTGTTTTCCAGTGCTAAACTTTTCATCTGAGTTCTAAATTGCTGCATTTGTAAATTCCAAAAGCCAATATAAAGGAATAGTAGTGGTAAAAAAAAAGCACTTGTGGGTTTAACAAATCTTGTTTTTTTGTACAATGCTCCTTTAAGGGGGCGTGGCAAGGGGTGTGTCCTATGCCTGCATACTTTTACTGATAGGTGTCCCTCATTCCCATCTCAAAAAGTTGGGAGGTATGTAATTCTAGTTACCTTGCTGTTACTGCCCCAATGGCTTCATTTCTCTGAGTCACAGACTCCAGCATGGGCGTCCGCAGCAGGGGGCAAGGGGGGTCAAGTGCTCCCCCCCTGGAATCCCCAAGGTGATGCCATGCTGCATTTATTTTACTGAGTCCGCCGGCGGCTGCATCCTCCGCTCTCTCCTCTGGATCACAGAGCGGGCTGCCTCTGTGTTCGGCGGCCGCTCTGTAACATGGCCCCGCCCCCCAGACCTGCTTATGTGATAGTAGAGAGAATCAACATTCCGCCTATCACACGAGCCGTCTGGGGGGGCGGGGTCATGTTACAGAGCAACCGCCGCTGTACACAGCCAGCCAGCACTTTTATCCATAGGAGGTGATGCTGCAGGTACAGTAAAAATTATTAATAAAAATGCTATAAAACTATCCCTATTTTGTAAACGCTATAACTTTTGCGCAAACCAATCAATAATCGCTTATTGCGATTTTTTTTACCAAAAATATGTAGAAGAATACGTATCGGCCTAAACTGAGGGAAAAAAATGTTTTTTTATATATTTTTGGGGGATATTTATTATAACACTATTTTTGTTCATAGCGCAAAAAATAAAAACCGCAGGGGTGATCAAATACCACCAAAAGAAAGCTCTATTTGTGGGAAAAAAAGGACGTCAATTTTGTTTGGGAGCCACGTCGCACGACCACACAATTGTCAGTTAAAGCGACGCAGTGCCGAATCGCAAAAAGTGGTCTGGTCTTTGACCAGAAAATTGGTCCGGTCTGAAAGTGGTTAATAAAGGAATTTTTCAAAAGTGTGTTTGTTGTATTTAACCATTTTGACACTTTCTTTGTGAAAAGGTAGGGGTACTTTTGTACCCCCTTACCATTTCAAACGGGGGCGGCGGGATCTGGGGGTCCCCTTGTTAAAGGGGGCTTCCAGATTCTGATAAGCAGACCCTCACAACCACCGGCCAGGGTTGTGAGGATGAGGCCCTTGTCCTCATCAACATGGGGACAAGGTGCTTTGAGGGGTCACAGACCCCCAAAGCATCTTCCCAATGTTGAGGGTATGTGGCCTGGTACAGTTCAGGAGGGAGGGAGGCCGCTCTCTCGTCCGCCCTCTTTTCCTGCGGCCTGCCAGGTTGCGTGCTCGGATAAAGGGTCTGGTATGGATTTTTAGGGGGACCCCCACGTCAATTTTTTTTTAAATTTAATGCGGGGTTCCCCTTAATATCCATATCAGACCTGAAGGGTCTGGTATGGATATTTAGGGGGACCCCCACGTAATTTTTTTTTAAATTTGACACGGGGTTCCCCTTAATATCCATGTCAGACCTGAAGGGCCTGGTAATTGAATTAAGGGGAACCCCCACGCTTTTTTTTTTTTTTTAATCAATGAATGAATGAATTGTCGGCTAATACAGAGACCACTCATTGAGTGTTCTCTGTATTACGGGGAGCCGACAATTTAGCCGCAAGTGATTTTAAAAGACTTTTTTTCCTGCACAAATGACACTTTGTGCAGGGACAGTTCTAAGCACCAGAAACATGCGCCCCTTCACAAGCATACTATAGATACCCCCCAGCTACGAAATTTAAAGGAATATTACACTTTTATTGTTTCACTTTAATCATTATTAAAATCACTGCTCCTGAAAAAATTGCCGTTTTTAAAACTTTTTTTTGCATTGATCCATGTCCTCTGGGGCAGGACCCAGGTCCCCAAACACTTTTTAGGACAGTAACCTGCATATTACCCTTTAAAATGAGCACTTTAGATTTCTCCCATAGACTTGTATAGGGTGTTCCGGCTTTTCAAATTTGCTGCGAACAGCCCAAATTGTTCACTGTTCACTGAACAGGCGAACAGGCAATGTTCGAGTCGAACATGAGTTTGTCTCGAACTCGAAGCTCATCCCTACTCTCTACCCTCCGTGCTCTCCACCCCTGTTCTTTTTGGCTCCCCCCAGCACTCTCCACTCCCCAGCCCTGTACTCACCACTCCCCCTGCATTTTGCCCCCACCCATGTGCTCTCCAACCCTACCAGTGCTCTCCAGTCCCCCGTGCTTTCCACCCCTGTTCTTTCTGGCCCCAACTGGTGCTCTCAAGCTCCCCCCATTGCTCTCCACTCCCCCCTGCTCTTTGTACCCCACCAGTACTCTCCAGCCCCTGTGCTCTCCACCGCTGTTTTCTCCCCCCCCCCCCCCAGTGCTCTTCACCACCCCACACTCTTAGCCCCCCCAGTGCTCTCAGCCTACCGTGCTCTCTACCTCTGTTCTTATTGCCCCCCCCCCAGTGCTCTCAAGCTCCCCCCCAGAACTCTCTGCTCCCCACCCCTGTGATCTCCACTCCCCCTCGCTCTTTGCTCCAACCCCGCCAGTACTCTTTGCTCCCCCTTCTCTCCAACTCCCACCCAGTGCTCTCCACTTCCCCAGGACCAGAGGACAGGCTGACTGGGGCTGGAAAATGAGGACAGCTGAAGGTCCAGGTGGCCAGGGACCACTCCATCTCACAGCAGACAGATCCTCTGGAAGGAGCACAGTCCCCATCCAAAACGAGAACAGACCCTGCCTGCTGCTGGCCATCATGGATATCCTGCTGGCATGCAAGGTACCGTACCGAACATCAACAACACACCTTCCCACAGACAGGGACTGCAGACTGGGACATGGGGCACAGGAGGGGCTGCAATGATGGACACAGTGAGGCTGCATTCATGGCACAGTAAAGCTGCATTTGATGGACACAGTGAGGCTGCATTTGATGGACACAGTGAGGCTGCATTTTATGGACACAGTGAGGCTGCATTGGTGGGCACAGTGAGGCTGCATTGGTGGGCACAGTGAGGCTGCATTTGGTGGGCACAGTGAGGCTGCATTTGGTGGGCACAGTGACGCTGCATTTGGTGGGCACTGGTGAGGCTGCATTGAGCTCTTGCAACAAGTCTGCAGTCTCTGACCATCTCATGTAGCATGTCTGCAGTCTCTGAGGGAGTCTGGAGAGGAGTCAAGAGTGGGAGCACCGCTGGGATGGGGGTCATGGGAGAAGTCAGACTTGTGTGGACTGTGGACAGGAGACTATAGGATAAAATCAGAGCCACCAAGCTGGAGCCAACTGACTGAGCCCTGCACGGTGCACCTGAGAGGAGGTCAGTGAAAGCACCGCCAGGCCAGTCGGGGGGGGGGGGGGGGGGTTGGGGGGTCACTGATGTAAGGGGGGAGTGAATACGATAATGTAAGGGGCACTGATATGAAGGGTTTCCTCCTCATATTAGTAACCCACCCCCCTTACCTTTGAGTATTCTTTCTGCAGAAGGTGCCCCCCCCCCCACGTTCTGAGTTCCTGGGGTCCCCCTTGATGATTGATCACTTACCACTATTAACTGGTAAAATGTATGGTTTTCCCTTTCATGAACAAGAAAATAATGACGTTATGCTGTTGGGCTGGTATAATAATGCTGTGAGGCTGGTATGAATTTTTTTCCAGGGCTGGTTTTTAAAAGCATGGGCATCCGCAAGGTTACTCAGGTGGCTGCGTACCATGCCCATATAGCCTAGAGAATGTACATCTTTTTACATTGCAATACATCTGTTGTTGCCATATTTTTATCTTTATGAAAACAGTCTATACAGTGACAGTATGAGATCAAAATATGGCCACAACAGATGTATCGCAATGTAAAAAGATGTACATTCTCTATGCTATATGGGGATGTAACTTCCAATACAAAGTGAAGATGAATTATCTGTTATATAACACATATGTATTACCAGTGGAAAGATTTTCATGAGATTGTCGAAAAGAGGCGGAGCATGAGTGGCCTTAAAATGATGCCCCCCCCCCTTGGAAAAAGTTCTGCGGACGCCCATGGACTCCAGTATGTAGTTCACACAGGGAAAGATTAAAGCGGAACTCCAGGGAAACAGGGTTTCTTTTTTAATTTGGCTTTGTTTAAAGAACTTGCCTCTGAAGATCCTGCTGTGAACTGTAAAAATCCTGTTTTTAATGCTACCAGAAAGTACAGAAACATTCTACTTTCTTGTGTGTGCAGCTCACATGCACAAGCTATTCTGTGGTTTGTCCTTGCTCAATCACAGCATGCCTTATCTGCATCCCTCTTTAAGGTCTGTGTCTAAAAATAAGAGGGGGGGGGGGGGGCGGAATCATGCCAGGCAAGCAACTGTCATTATAGGGATCTACATTGTGTTAACCAGTTAGGAACATAAGATGAACCTTGAATATGAAGTTAGTAATTTGTATCTATTAGCCCTTGTACACACGGTTGGAGATTCCGACTGAATGTTTCCGATCGGAGCGTTTTGTCGGATATTCCGCCTGTGTGTGGTCTGCATCGGACTGTTTCCGTCTGAGTATCCGACGGACCAAGTTTTCCAACTTGCCGGTAAAATTTTCCGACAAAATGCTCCTATCGGACATACTCCGATCATGTGTAGCCTACTCCGATGGACAAGGTGCCACGCATGCTCACAATCAAATTCGGACACGGAAGCGCTCGCTCAGGTAAAACTACTGCTCGTAATCGATATAGCACATTCGTCACGCTGCAATGTTAAAAATTCTTTCATGAAGCGCATTCTCTTGTTCTTTACAATGCTGCAAGAATGAACTTCTTTTGATGCTCATAGTCACACACACTTCTCCCGAACATATTTTCTTTAGTCTTTTTTACTCATTTCAGCAATACAATGTTTTAAATCGTCACAGCTACACATTTATTTTTTTTGGGGGGGGATTTTGTGTTTGTTTTTTTCAAAAACATCTCCTTTTTTGACAGTTTGTTCATCTTTGCAATTTTTGGGGTGTGTTTTGTGTGTCAACTTACCACAACAACATTATTATCTTTTTTATATTTTCTTTTTCTTTTTTAAATCTACAGGAGGTTGTTTAGTGTTGGTGCCCCTTGTTATTCATTTCACTTTGTATTTTTGAAATGTACCTGCCTGCTCACAAATAAACTGTCCTTTTTGAAGTAAATCCTTTTTATTTCTTCAAACAAAAAAAACCTTTGTTTAGGTCTCAAACAACTAAAAAGAGGAAGGCAGCGCTGGAAAAACTTGTCAATTTGGCGAAGCCTTTGGCCCCCAGGGCAGACATGAACTAATTAGAAAAAGAAAAATTGGTGGCCTGAGGAGTACATATCTCAGGGAGAGCAGTCTGGTCCAGAAGTCCTAGAGATCAGGAAAAACAGATGCCATCTATGTCCCCAGCATGTGGTTCTTCAAGAGGCTGCATCTTCTGTCAGACCAGACTGAACCCAGGCCATCACTCTCTCATCTTCCTTAGGCACTTCCTGCCAGGCATCCTTCGAGGCTGTGGCTGGGCTCCTGTAGTTGTGGCAGGAGGAGGAGAAGGAGGGCGATGGTCAACCTCCTGGCTGCCACTTGCCACAGCCTCCCCCTGGCTGAGGTCTTCCTGTGTATGAAAATGGGACATAGTTTTAGTTTTTTGCTCATCAATCACACCATTTTTAGCTCATGACTGTTGCAAATTGAATGTTACCAAATAGAACAGACTATCATTCTGAGCCCAGCAGTTTTCATTCTTGTCCCAATCATTTTTGGTCACTACTGTCTATTGATATGTAAACCACTTTTTTAAATCACAACTTACTGATCAATAATAACATCTAGTTAACATCATTAAATGTACGACAAGAAATATGTGCAACAATGCAATACTTGTCTCAAGCTGAGCCCCACCACATGTTGCTGCCTGGAAGGCCCAGGTTGGACGTTGGAAGCTTCAGCTGGGGGTGAAGGAAGCCTTGAAGGAAGACGGTCGAGTGGTGGCCTGGGCTCCCCCTGGTCTACCAGAAAATGCAGCCTCTCGAAGTAAACCACCCTGGGGTAATAAATGGCATCTGGATCTCCTGATCTCAAGGACTCCAGGTGCTTCTTTCTCTCCGTGAGATATGTAATCTTCATGGCACCAATTTTCATCTTCACATAGGCCATGTCTGCCATGGGGACCATGATCCGCACCAAAGAAAGAAGTTTCTCCAGCGCTGCCTTCCTCTTTATTCGGTCCTGATAAAATGGGTTGTTGATCTGCCACAGGCAGGGCAGCTCCCTGTACACTTCAAGGAATAGCCCCATAAAATTGGTGTTTTTGAAGGGATCCATCTTGTCTGCAAGACACAACACAAGACAAACCCTAAAATACTAATAATGCCATGATAAACCCTCCTAATCTTGTCCCAACATAGGCCTAGATAGAAGCAGTCTAGTCTAGTGATGTACCAAGTTCAAAATTTTACCTTTGTTTGCACGATCGTCGCGTCAGCTCCTCACTGTTCACAGATCGTATGGACGATACACGCGTGTTGCGTTTTATATACAGTGCGCATGTGTGAAACTCCACCCGCCCCTGACGTTCTTTCTATACTATTCCCCGCCCCTTCACTTTCGGCGCAGTGGGGAGAGCACATGGCAGAGAGAACGCAGGTGCCCAATCAGAGTTCCACTAACGAGGAGGAGGGTGAGGAAAGCCCGGAGCCTGAAACGTCCCGATCCAGGAAGAGAAGATTTAAGGCCTCAAATATGTCTTTTGTAGAGATGTTGGAGATGGTGGACATATTGAACAGGACCGACTATGATGGGAAGTATGAACCTTACCCAAACCCAAATATCAGAAAGGCCAAGATCATGACTAAAGTTATGAAGAGTTTTCAGAAGAATTTGGAGGTACGCCGATCCAAGGATCAACTGAGAAAACGCTGGTCAGACCTGAAACTGAGGGAGCACGATCAGTACAGAAGGATCAAGAGTGTTCTTCAAAAAATTAAGTAGTTGTCGTGTGTTCATATGATTATTCTTGCTTGCATACTGCTCCATGTGCTTTGATTTCATGTTGTGCAGTTTAAAATGGCCACTTTCAAGTTCATGGTTTCATTCGTTCGTAAGAAACATCGTTCTGCAGGTAAGTATTCCAGCTTAACAAAGTGTCCACAATAATGTTCTCACCTTTGAACTCGGCCAAAAAACACAATTGTACAACACTTCCAAGCAATGTTTCATATTCCTATTTCTGCCCTCTGTGTGCTAATTATTCCTTTTTTACATTCTCATAGGGGAGAGAAGACTCGGGAAGTCTGAGGACACCAGGGACCCCACCCCTCCCAAAGAAGGCAAAATTCCAAAACCAGAAGCAGAGGAGCAGGAGGAGGAGGAGGAAGTAGAGATTGTTGAAGTTGGACAAATTGTCACCACAACAGGTGAGTGTCGGAGAACACAGCTTCCGGTAAGCTCATCAATGTATGTTGTCATATTTATAATACATGGTGTGTTTTTTTGCTTTGTTTTGTAGGTGATGTGGAAGAAGAATCACATTTTACCAGTGAAAGTGCCCAGATCCTGATTGGGGAGATAATGAGGTGCAATCGGGATTTAGAAAATATACAGCAAAACATCAATGATGTTAAAAATAAAATGAAGAACATCATTGATGTTTTGGCGAGAGTGTGAAACACCCCAAACTAGCTAGGGTTTTATTTTTTTGCTTTTAAACAACAACTTTTGTCTTTTATAAAAATCCAAATTTGGAAGATGCACAGAGTGTGTCAACATGCGCTATCTCCCATCATGGAGGATCAATGTACGTGTTTTGTGGAAAGTGGCTGAGATGAAGGGGTTGCAGCCCCAAAACATGTACATTGATCCCCCATGATGGGAGATAGCACATGTTGACACACTGTGTGCCTCTTCCAAATTTGGATTTTCCAGGGGTGACACCCCATGTGATGAAGGCAATATCAGCCCAGTTTGTACATACTCATGTCTGATATTGTCTTCACTTTTCAAAGTTGAACTTTGTAAGTTCCTGTGTTCTGTATGTTACGCTTTGATACATGCCTGTTTACACAAAAACACCAAGTTACAAAAAAATTACCTTAAATAATGTTTTTGATACACCCAATATGTTGGTTTGTTGTAAAACCCTTTTCTAAACACACATTTGAATGTGCTTTGATTAAAAAGTTAAATTATCAACAATGTGTGGCTGCCTTTTTCATTGCGCAAAAGCTGTATTTGGAGTAAAATTGTTGTTTTCGGTGACAATGGGTGTTATTTACTAAAGGCAACTCCACTTTGCATTCCAAGTGCAGTTTCAGGTGCACTTTTGCAGTGCACTTGTAGTGCATAGTGGATGTGCCTTTAGTAAATAACACCCACAGTGTTGTGTTAATTTTCACATTCATGCCATTTTCCTGAGCCCACATATTTCTGTCATGGTGCTGAAAATGAGCAAGATTTTGGTCAGTTATGCACTACATACTCTAGTTAACAAAAACAAGGTGTGTGTGTGTAGCAGACCCACAACATAATAAGATTATCTGAAGAAGAGACTGTCCCCTCATCTCACTCAGAACTTCGGTTTGCACTGTTGTAGAAAAAGGCACAACAAGAAAAAACATACATTTACCTAGGAGACACCTAAAACCAAGCCAAGCAGTAAATGAAAACAAATATTGGAGTTTCAAAGGAAAATGTAAAGTCAGACATTGTCTGGCATATCAATGGCCCCCCTACCCACAAAGTACTCCATGTATTGGGTTCGGACCTCATGGCGCTTTGGGGGGGCAAGTCAGGATGAGCAGCTTCAAGGCCTGTGAGGTTCTCATTTTCCAGCAAGTCTGCATCTTGGACAACTGAGACCGCATAGTTTGCAGAATGTCTTTTTGGGAAATTGTGAAGAACACAGCAGGCCAGCACAATGTGATTTATTTTGTATTCCGCCATGTGGATAGGCGTTAAAAAAAGGCGGAACCAGCTGGCCAGTATTCCAAAAGTGTTCTCCACCACTCTTCTGGCTCTGGCCAACCGGAAATTAAAAATCCTCTGGTTCGGGGTGAGGGTCCTCATCGGGAAAGGCCGCATCAGATGGTTTGCCAGGGAAAACGCCTCATCCACGATGAAGACTAACGGGAGTCCTTCCTGATTCTCTTCTGGAGGTGGCAAGCCCAGACTGCCACTCTGGAGACGCCAGTAGAACTCCGTCCGTGAGAACATTCCACCATCCGACATCTGTCCATTTTGCCCCACGTCTACATACAAGAAGTCATAGGTCACAGACACCACCGCCAACATCATGATACTATTAAACCCCTTGTAGTTAAAATAGTACGACCCCGAGTTGGGAAACACGTCCACATTGTCCCACCACCCATCAATTGCACCTCCACAACTGGGAAAGTCCCAACAACTGGCAAAGTGGGAGGCCACAGTCTGCCATTCCTGTGGCGTTGAAGGACACTGTGGAGTGAAACTAGAGAAAAAAATAGTAATTTTGCAAATCAGCATTGCAAGCAGATTAGACACCAACATTTTTGGCCAAGATCAGTATAACATTTTGGGAACTGAGTATTTAAAGCCTAAAGTATAAGGTCCCCTTATCAGAGTCATCACTCCCCCATCCCTCCCCCACCCCCCATCCCCCCCATCTGATGGGCCCTTGCTAAAAATGAGGGGGGATGTTTTGGACAGGTAACCCTCTCCACCTGATTGAGAGCTGAATGCCTAAATAATGTGTGATACTTTGGGAAGCCCCTCCTTATTACACTATTGGCAGCCCACCGGACAGGTAAGAAGTGTCATAATACCAAAAAGTAGACATGTGCATTCGTTTTCGTCCGAATGCATTTTCGTCCAAATTTCAGCTATTTTCGTTTTCGTTTTGACAAACGATAACGAAAGCACAAAATCTGAAAAACGAAAGATCCGACATAAATAAATTCTTTATTTTCGTTTTCATTGTTACAACAGTTCGATATAGAATAGGAGATTCGACATGACTTGATTTGGCAGAGAGAAAAGATTCTGCAAGTTACTGCCCTAAAAAGTGTTTGGGGACCCGGGTCCTGCCCCAGGGGACATGTATCAATGCAAAAAAAGTTTTAAAAACGGCCGTTTTTTCGGGAGCAGTGATTTTAATAATGATTAAAGTGAAACAATAAAAGTGTAATATTCCTTTAAATTTCGTAGGGGGGGAGGGTTGTCTATAGTATGCCTGTGAAGGGGCTCATGTTTCTGGTGCTTAGAACTGTCCCTGCACAAAGTGTCATTTATGCAGGAAAAAAAGTCCTTTAAAATCACTCGCAGCTATTATGAATTGTTGGCTCCCGTAATACAGAGAACACTCATTGAAAGTCATTGATAAAAAAAAAAAAAAATAATAAAAAAAAAAAGAGTGGGGGTACCCCAAATTCAATTACCAGGCCCTTCAGGTCTGGTATGGATATTAAGGGGAACCCTGCCTCAAATTTAAGAACAAATTTGATGTGGGGTTCCCCCTAAATATCCATAACCAGACCCTTCAGGTCTGGTATGGATATTAAGGGGAACCTCGCGTCAAATTAAAAAAAAAATTGACGTGGGGGTCCCCCTAAAAATCCATACCAGACCCTTTATCCGAGCATGCAACCTGGCAGGCCGCAGGAAAAGAGGGGGAGACGAGAGATCGGCCCCCCCTTCCTCCTGAACCGTACCAGGCCACATGCCCTCAACATTGGGAGGATGCTTTGGGGGTCTGTGACCCCTCAAAGCACCTTGTCCCCATGTTGATGAGGACAAGGGCCTCATCCCCACAACCGTGGCCGGTGGTTGTGGAGGTCTGCGGGCGGGGGGCTTATCAGAATCTGGAAGCCCCCTTTAACAAGGGGACCCCCAGATCCCGCCCCCCCTGTTTGAAATGGTAAGGGGGTACAAAAGTACCCCTACCATTTCACAAAGAAAGTGTAAAAAATAGTTAAATAAGACAAACACACTTTTGAAAAATTCCTTTATTAAAAATAAAAAAAAATAAAAAAAAGATTCCAGCGGCGGTAATCCACTCTTGCTATCCAGCGACGGATGGTCATCTCTCCAGCGATGGCTCATCTCATCCAGCGCAGCGAATCCATCCTTCTTCTGTCTCCATGGAGGAGACACTGCAGGGATTGCGGCGGCCTGACGTTTCTTATATACGGAGGGCGGGGCCACCCGTAACCTGACCCCGCCCCCCTCTGACGCAAGGGGAAACCCGGGGTTCCCTGTGACGTATGGGTAACCCCGCACCCCTCTGATGTAACACAGGCAGGTTTCCGTTACATCAGAGGGGGGCGGGGTCAGGTGACGGGTGGCCCCGCCCTCCATATATAAGAAACGTCAGGCCGCCGGAATGCCTGCAGGGTCTCCTCCGCGGAGACAGAAGAAGGATGGATTCGCCGTCCGTCGCTGGATAGCAAGAGTGGATTACCACCGCTGGAATCTTTTTTTTATTTTTTTTATTTTTAATAAAGGAATTTTTCAAAAGTGTGTTTGTCTTATTTAACAATTTTTTTACACTTTCTTTGTGAAATGGTAGGGGTACTTTTGTACCCCCTTACCATTTCAAACAGGGGGGGGCCGGGATCTGGGGGTCCCCTTGTTAAAGGGGGCTTCCAGATTCTGATAAGCCCCCTGCCCGCAGACCTCCACAACCACCGGCCACGGTTGTGGGGATGAGGCCCTTGTCCTCATCAACATGGGGACAAGGTGCTTTGAGGGGTCACAGGCCCCCAAAGCATCCTCCCAATGTTGAGGGCATGTGGCCTGGTATGGTTCAGGAGGGAGGGGGGGCCGCTCTCTCGTCCCCCCCTCTTTTCCTGCGGCCTGCCAGGTTGCGTGCTCGGATAAAGGGTCTGGTATGGATTTTTAGGGGGACCCCCACGTCAATTTCTTTTTAAATTTGACGCGGGGTTCCCCTTAATATCCATACCAGACCTGAAGGGTCTGGTTATGGATATTTAGGGGGAACCCCACGTCAAATTTTTTCTTAAATTTGAGGCAGGGTTCCCCTTAATATCCATACCAGACCTGAAGGGCCTGGTAATTGAATTTGGGGGACCCCCACGCTTTTTTATTTATTTATTTTTTTATTTTTTTTATCAATGACTTTCAATGAGTGTTCTCTGTATTACGGAGCCGACAATTCATAATAGCTGCGAGTGATTTTAAAGGACTTTTTTTCCTGCATAAATGACACTTTGTGCAGGGACAGTTCTAAGCACCAGAAACATGAGCCCCTTCACAGGCATACTATAGACACCCCCCCCCCTAAGAAATTTAAAGGAATATTACACTTTTATTGTTTCACTTTAATCATTATTAAAATCACTGCTCCCGAAAAAACGGCCATTTTTAAAACTTTTTTTGCATTGATACATGTCCCCTGGGGCAGGACCCGGGTCCCCAAACACATTTTAGGACAGTAACTTGCAAATTAGTCTTTAAAATTAGCACTTTAGATTTTGAACGTTGGAGTCCCATAGACTTTAACAGGGGTTCTAAAGTATGCTATATACTAGCTCCGTCGAATCTTCTTTATACATTCGACAGACACCATAAGCCTTCAAAGACAGATTCGACCGTAATTCATGTGGATTTTCGGACAAATGCAATTTTTGAACGAAAAACGAAATAAATAAAAACGAATTTCGGGAGTAACTAAATAAATTACGTTTTCGGACGAAAACGAAATTCTGAAACGAAATATTTTACTCTGCACATGTCTACCAAAAAGTAAACAAAATGGAAGCACATTTTCACATTCTGCTATTACATATCAAGATAATAATAGGGGAAAAACAAAAAAAAAAATGATAGCATTTGAAATTATTGAGGCAGGCCCTTGCATTACATGCTTTGGTGTAATCATCCATACATGTGACCATCAAAAAGGTAGATATAGTGTGTATTGGGTTTGGTAAAGTCAGCAAATAGAGGATTGCTAGCAGTTTACCTAGCAGTTGGGGGGAGGGGGGTTCCTAATGAGTTTGGCACAACCAAAAAAAAAAATCACTGCATGAATTGAAGCACACACATAACATTTGTAGACATTTTAGTGGGTATTTAGGGGAAAGCAATACTATGGAGCTAACAAAAGACATTGGTAAGTGACTAGACTATAGTTTTATGGGCCAAGAAGAGCATGGTGGGGAAGTTAGTGAGGCAAATATGCATGAGGACAAAGGGGCAGAGTACATGAATTAGAGCATATTGCAATGATGGTAATTAGGGAATGAGGAAAGAAATGCAATACATTAGCAATCATTAAATACATAGAATGTGATTTTAAAGGATAAAACTTACCTTCATATAGTCCTTCTGCAGGACCTGAATGATGGCAGAACAGGTCTCTGGAATAATGATCCCCAGAGCCTGGGGGGAGATGCCTGTAGAGAACATGAGGTCCTGTAGGCTTCTCCCTGTTGCCACGTAGCGCAACGTGGCGATGAGCCTCTGCTCCGGAGTGATGGCTTGCCGCATGCAGGTATCCTGCTTTGTGATATAAGGGGAGAGCAAAGCCAGCAGACGGTGAAAAACGGGGTCCGCCATCCGGAGATAATTCCTGAAATCATCAGGATTATTCTCCTGGATCTCACGGAGCAAAGGCATGTGCGAGAATTGGTCACGCTGGCGCAACCAACTCTTGGTCCACAAACGCCTCCCCTCCCTGTTCATGGACCAGGCTTGTGTCAAAGTAAGAACCCCAACATGAAGCCCCTGCACAGCACAAACTCTACAATGAGTACGTAGACGAAACATGGTTTGAAAACGGTCGGCTGGTCAGAACGGACAACAGAAAGCACCGATAAACAGCAATGCCTGAAAGAACTACCTGAATAGCAGAAGCAAGCAGACAATAAGCAATGCAAATCAAAGCGTACTATACCAAGATATAGTCCACAATGAGAAACGAATGCTTACTGACTACACGCACTGATTATCAGATACGCAAAGGCAAGCAGAAACTGAAGAGCAGTAGCCAACTGAAGCACAAATCTGAAAAGCGCGAATTGTCTCTCACCAAACTTCTACTAACACGCGGTGCACACGAGATCAGCAGAAGGAGCCCAAAGGGTGCCGGACATGGTGCTGAACTTCCCTTTTCTAGGCCCGTCGTACGCGGCTTACGTCACCGCGTTCTTGGCAACAGGAAATTCTGACAACTTAGTCCGACCGTGTGTATGCAACATCACTTCTGGACCTCGCCCGGAATTAATCCATCGGAATAACTCAGACGGATTTGGTTGTCGGACCCTCCGACCGTGTGTACAAGGGCTTAGACGTGCACACTGAAATATTTTGTTTTGGAATTTTGGTTTCGTACGAAAAATTCATTTATTTAGTAACTCACAAAATTTGTTTTTATTTATTTTGTTTTGTTAAAAAATACATTCGTCTGAAAATCTGAATTAATTAAGGTCGAATCTGTCAATTGAAGGCTTATGGTGTCTGGCGGATGTTCTAAGAAGATTTGACAAAGCAGCTAAACTGTACAATGCCACGATTGCACATTTCCAGTTGAATGCTCCTCCCACAAGCTATAGTAGAATTCTAATGTTGTATGACTAGTAATAATTATATTTATTACTTATTATTACTAGTCAAACAACATTAAAATTCTTCTATAATCTATGGGCGGAGCATTTTACCGTAAATGTCTGCTCGCGGTGATCGTATGCTTTTAGCTGCTTCGTCGAATCTTCATGTCTCTATAATGTCAAATCTTTTCTCTCTATGGCAAATAATCTTAGACTAATAGAGTTAGGTTAGGCACATTCAACCACAGGTTGCAGATTGCTATTGTCACCGTCATTTTGAATCTTCTATCTATATCGAACTGTTGTCACCTCAACACGAAAATAAAGCATTTTTTTTATTTCGGATTTTTCGCATTCTGCGCATTCGTTATCGTTTATTTAAAAGAACATGAAAATCCCCGAAATTCAGGCGAAAATGCATTCGGAAGAAAACTAATGCACATGTCTAGTATCTGTGGAAAACAGTGCAGCGCTTGATATATGACACGTGACTGAATGTAGTGAAACAATAAATCAGGAAAAAACTTTCAAAGATAATGTTCCCAAAAAGTAAAACATCAATGATAAACAATACAAATGTGCATATTGTGCAATAAACAAAAATTGGGTTATTAAACCAAAAGAAGGGTCAAAAAAACCACTTTTAGAAGAACAAATAATTATTTAAACTACAGCTTGATGCTGTGAAGCACAAACTTGTGATTAAGTGAGAAAAATAAACAACAAAATTAAAAAACAAATCAAAACAAATCCCATGCTTTGGATAAATGAAGTGATTTACAAGGCCCCATACATGTGAAGATATAAGTTCGTTAAGTGGAACGTGAATGGAACTTTATAGTTGAACGTGAACGAAACTTTAAAGTTGGTCCCAGGTATCACTGGTATAGGTGCTTGACCACGTAAATTCTTTCACTGTACAATTTTAGTAAGTAGTAAAGGCTTACCAGAACCACCTTTAGTGTGCGCAGATACGAACTCCCCAACAATTGGGATCGGACAAGATCGTTCCTCCGACACTCCTCGTGTGAATGGATGACTCGAGTCACCTTTCCGGATAGGAAGGTAAAGAATGACCCACACCTTCGGGTGTTCCTTGAACGTCGTCCGTTCCGGTCCGTTCGAAAAATATTCAGGTTGGCGTGTCACCAAATGGATGAAAAAGGAAAAAAGCGCCCAATCGTGTGATAAAATCTAAAACACGTGTACTTTATTTTCCAACCAAATAGACGTTGAAAGATACAGATGACTCAATGGAGTCGTATAAAATTAAACGAAAAGAATTGCTAGCAAAAATATAAAATAAAGCGGATAAAAATAGCACGAGATGTAGACGTATCTACCCGACGATCGTTTCGTCACAGATTGACGTCATCAGGGGTACGCCCACACCCTCGTGCTAAAGGTTTAAATAGCCTATGGGTGAGGTAGGGAGCCCTGCCATAGGTGCAGACCAAAACGTCCGTGCATAATGGGATTAACCCACAAACGACCAGTCCCTTCGGAATGGTTACCACATATAGAAAAGAAGAAAAAGGGAAAGAGCGGTCAACGACCAGTTAGATCAAATAAAGTTCGAGTTCCATCATAACTAAATGGTGGGACTCTAATATAAAATAGACTAGTAAAAGTGACCACTGAAAAATACAGACAATGAGTCCTATGATAAATCCCCTTTGATTGACAGATGGCCAAATACAGTAATAATGGCTATCTAACTGTATGTATGCCCCAAAAAAAAAGGGGTGACTTGGTTCAAAAAATATATACAAAATGTATATATATACAATACATACGTATAGATTACCATAAAAAAAGAGAGAGGAAAAATGACCATAATATTGAGGTGGGGGCCTAAACAGCATTAGCTGCCCACCATCACCCATAGTCCAGTTAAAGAAATATACCATGGATGAGACATATCCAACGGGTTTAGAAAGAACATTACAATCACTCTATTATCATAGGATATAGTTTACATAAAAAATCATATAAACTACCTAGCAAACATTGCTACAAAGATACAAATAATGATAGTGAAAATAGTGTATGAGACCCAGACTGAATACAAAATCAGTACAAAAAAAGGGAAAAGGGGATATTAAATCAACTGTTGTTAATAAAACAATTAATGTCCCATTCGACGTTGAGCCCCCCAGGGATATGTGTCCCTAATTTATGGATCCAGTTTGTTTCTGCCCTGGAAATAGTGCGCTTAGCGTTACTACCGCGCCAATGTGGGGTATATTTTTCTAAAGCCAGAAAGGTGGTGCCTCTTGGGTCCCGATTGTGTTTCAGATCGTAATGTTTACTAACGTTATGTTTGTCAAATCCTTTACAAATGTTAGTGATATGTTCCCCCAGACGCACATGTAGCATGCGTACTGTGCGTCCCACATACTCCAAACCACATGGACATCTAAGTAAGTACACAACGCACTTAGTGGTGCATGTGATGAATGTTCGTATGGGGTATGTAAGTCCATTGCTGGACGAGGTGAACTCAGTAAATCTCCTGCCTCGTAGAGCATTTAGCTTACAAGCTCTACATTTCCCACAAGGGTAGAAGCCCTTCAAATCGCCAAAAAAAGTGGGTCTAGTTGGGGGGTCCGGGACATTTGGAGCAATCATATTTCGCAAGTTAGTTGCACCCCTAAAGATCACATTTGGTCTATCAGGAAGTTCGGGGCCCAAGATTCGGTCATTTTTGATGACCGACCAATGTTTCTGTAAAATTCTTTTCACAGCCCAATGCTGACTGGGAAACGTCGTGAGTAAATAAACTCCATAGTTTTCCATGTTGTCAGTCCTGGGTGGTCTCTCAGCTAACAATGTTTGACGTTCCCTACTGTTGACCTCCATTATAGTGGAATCAAGGGACTCACTGTTGTAACCTTTAGCTAAGAATCTCTCTTTTAAGATTAGTGCCTCCTTAAGAAAATCCTCATTGAAAGTGCAATTGCGTTTTAAGCGAAGAAACTGGCCCTTAGGGACCGCTGAGAGCCATGACCTATGGTGGCAGGAGTCGAGTGGAATATAGCTATTCCTGTCAGTTTTCTTGAAAAAGGTTGTGGTAGTTATGTTATTATCCCGGATGGAAATATTCAAATCCAAAAATTGGATATTAATGGGGCTTGAGACATAGCTGAGAACTATCCCACGGTTGTTGTTGTTTAAATGGGACAGGAAGAGCTCTGCTGATGAACTGTCACCATCCCAGATAAACAAGATGTCATCGATGAACCTTTTCCAGGTGACTAGTTCCGGGGGTTTGTCACTAAAGACTATGTCCTCCTCCCACTTTGCCATGAAGAGATTGGCCATACTGGGAGCAAATTTAGCTCCCATGGCCACTCCCTTCACTTGCAAAAAATGGGTCCCGTCATGCCAAAAGTGATTGTGCGTCATGGCAAACAGAAGTAATTCAAGAATATAGTTGCGCTGAGTCACTGAAATACTACCATCCTGGGCCAGAAAGTGATGAACCGCTTCATAGCCCAGTTGATGGGAGATAGCGGTGTATAGTGAAGCTACATCCGCGGTAATTAGGAGATAGGTGGGTTTCCATTCAATCAATTGCAGAATGTTGATAACATGTTTGGTATCTCTCAAAAAGGATGGCGTGCCCATCACCAGTGGTTGCAGATATTTGTCAATATATTTCCCTATACGCGAGGTTACAGAGTCAATTCCACTGATGATGGGCCGCCCTGGTGGATTTTCTAAGGATTTGTGTATCTTGGGTAGAGAATACATAACCGGTAAACGCGGCGCCAAAGGTACCAGAAAGTCCCTTTCTTTTTTATTTAAAATACCCATGTTGAACCCTTTCTCAACCAACTCTTTTAGTTCACCTTTGAATTGGGTGGTGGGATCTAAAAGTAATGGAGAGTAGGTCTCAGAGTCTGACAGAATCCTAGTCATCTCTTTGGAATATGCGGTTTTATCAAGTATTACAATGGCACCGCCTTTGTCAGCCGACCGAACTACTATGTCTTTCCTATTAAGCAATGAGTCTAACCCTGCCCTAAATTCACGTGTGGGTTGAGCTGGTCTCAATTTCAAACCATTGAGATCCTTTAATACCAGATCACGGAAAATATTAATGTTGGGTGCTGTATTGCCAGGAGGATTGAACAAGGAGGCATTCGATAAACCAGAATGCATAATTGTTGAATCCCTAACTAATTGGCGGGAGGGGTTGCTCATGATATATCTCTTAATGTTCAACTTACGTGTAAACTTTTGGATATCTATAAATGTCTGAAATTTATTTAAATTCTGAGGGGGCACAAACTTGAGACCCTTTCCGAGAGTCTGCAATTCTTCATTAGATAGCTTTTTATTACTTAGGTTAATGACACCACTGATATCTAAGTCCTTCTTCTTTTTGGTGTGAAGACGTTTCCCCCCTCTGCACCCTCTCTTGTGTCTCCGTTTCTCTTGTGTCCCCCCCGAGTGCCCTCCTGAAAACCCTGTTGGTAAAGACTGCCAACTAAGGGTTGACTATATGATGGCCGAAAACCACCCTGACCCCTAGGGGTTTCAGAATGCCCATTCCTGTCATCCCCAAGGGGGCCATATCTATTGAAGGTCTCAACCCTGTAATTGGATCCCAAATCTCTTACATCCGGAGGGGGTCTCCTATCCCTACTGCTACCTCTACCTTGAGAGAGGGATTTGTTTCCCTGGGAAAAAGATTTACCACCTCTGGATCGCCAGGGTGGAGGGGGCGCCATTGAAGTGGGATATTGGTGATGATTAAATGGAGTTGGATGGCGTTGGTGGTTAAAATTACGTTTATCGACCCTTCCTCTAAAGGACTGGGGATATGGTTGTGATGATGGACCCATTACTCTTTCAGTATATACTGGAGAGGCCTGGCTCATGGGGCCCCAAAAAAGGTTAGAATCACCAACGCCACCTCCTCTGATTCCCTCAATATGCCCTGGGGGATGTAGACCTGGATCACCCATGGGGGGTGAGGGGGCCAAGTTCTCAGTAGAGACCTGCCATTTAAAGACAACATTGTCTTTATAATCTTTTTTATCCCTATTGTATTTTTTCTTTTTCTTAGTTTTTTGTTCAGTCTCCTCTTTGGTCAGGATAGTTTTTAGGGATTCAGATCTTTGCATATACTCAGGATCATTTTTAAAGGGGACAAGCTTAGTTTTAATCAGACCAATCTCATAATCCAATGAGGCAAGTTTCCTCGATTTCTTAGCAATCAGGAATTTTAAAAACTGAACCCCTGCCTCATTGAAGTATTTAAACCATTCGGCTATTTCTGTGTCCTCTTTTTGTGGGTTAATCTCCCATCTCAAACTCCTGGGAACCATATTTTCCCTTACATATTCTTCCAGATAGGCTATATCCCATTTTGTGTGTAGTTCAGAAATGGTTAAATTCTTCAACCTCAAAAAACAACCGGACAGGTCATCCCTGGAATTCTCATTCCCATCAAAGACTCCTGTGGTGTCAATGACAGCTTGGGATCTATATTCAAAAACATCCATTACGGATGAACCAGCAGCAAATTAGTGTATCGTATAACAATAAAGAACAAAAGGAGTAAAACTTGCGCTTGGTAAAAAATTAGTTGATATGAAAAAATCAATTAAGAAAATAGCAGCTGAGCACAAAAAAACAGATACTAGGTCTAACTAACAGAAATGTGGAAAACAGTGCAGCGCTTGATATATGACACGTGACTGAATGTAGTGAAACAATAAATCAGGAAAAAACTTTCAAAGATAATGTTCCCAAAAAGTAAAACATCAATGATAAACAATACAAATGTGCATATTGTGCAATAAACAAAAATTGGGTTATTAAACCAAAAGAAGGGTCAAAAAAACCACTTTTAGAAGAACAAATAATTATTTAAACTACAGCTGTTGGGGAGTTCGTATCTGCGCACACTAAAGGTGGTTCTGGTAAGCCTTTACTACTTACTAAAATTGTACAGTGAAAGAATTTACGTGGTCAAGCACCTATACCAGTGATACCTGGGACCAACTTTAAAGTTTCGTTCACGTTCAACTATAAAGTTCCATTCACGTTCCACTTAACGAACTTATATCTTCACATGTATGGGGCCTTGTAAATCACTTCATTTATCCAAAGCATGGGATTTGTTTTGATTTGTTTTTTAATTTTGTTGTTTATTTTTCTCACTTAATCACAAGTTTGTGCTTCACAGCATCAAGCTGTAGTTTAAATAATTATTTGTTCTTCTAAAAGTGGTTTTTTTGACCCTTCTTTTGGTTTAATAACCCAATTTTTGTTTATTGCACAATATGCACATTTGTATTGTTTATCATTGATGTTTTACTTTTTGGGAACATTATCTTTGAAAGTTTTTTCCTGATTTATTGTTTCACTACATTCAGTCACGTGTCATATATCAAGCGCTGCACTGTTTTCCACATTTCTGTTAGTTAGACCTAGTATCTGTTTTTTTGTGCTCAGCTGCTATTTTCTTAATTGATTTTTTCATATCAACTAATTTTTTACCAAGCGCAAGTTTTACTCCTTTTGTTCTTTATTGTTATACGATACACTAATTTGCTGCTGGTTCATCCGTAATGGATGTTTTTGAATATAGATCCCAAGCTGTCATTGACACCACAGGAGTCTTTGATGGGAATGAGAATTCCAGGGATGACCTGTCCGGTTGTTTTTTGAGGTTGAAGAATTTAACCATTTCTGAACTACACACAAAATGGGATATAGCCTATCTGGAAGAATATGTAAGGGAAAATATGGTTCCCAGGAGTTTGAGATGGGAGGTTAACCCACAAAAAGAGGACACAGAAATAGCCGAATGGTTTAAATACTTCAATGAGGCAGGGGTTCAGTTTTTAAAATTCCTGATTGCTAAGAAATCGAGGAAACTTGCCTCATTGGATTATGAGATTGGTCTGATTAAAACTAAGCTTGTCCCCTTTAAAAATGATCCTGAGTATATGCAAAGATCTGAATCCCTAAAAACTATCCTGACCAAAGAGGAGACTGAACAAAAAACTAAGAAAAAGAAAAAATACAATAGGGATAAAAAAGATTATAAAGACAATGTTGTCTTTAAATGGCAGGTCTCTACTGAGAACTTGGCCCCCTCACCCCCCATGGGTGATCCAGGTCTACATCCCCCAGGGCATATTGAGGGAATCAGAGGAGGTGGCGTTGGTGATTCTAACCTTTTTTGGGGCCCCATGAGCCAGGCCTCTCCAGTATATACTGAAAGAGTAATGGGTCCATCATCACAACCATATCCCCAGTCCTTTAGAGGAAGGGTCGATAAACGTAATTTTAACCACCAACGCCATCCAACTCCATTTAATCATCACCAATATCCCACTTCAATGGCGCCCCCTCCACCCTGGCGATCCAGAGGTGGTAAATCTTTTTCCCAGGGAAACAAATCCCTCTCTCAAGGTAGAGGTAGCAGTAGGGATAGGAGACCCCCTCCGGATGTAAGAGATTTGGGATCCAATTACAGGGTTGAGACCTTCAATAGATATGGCCCCCTTGGGGATGACAGGAATGGGCATTCTGAAACCCCTAGGGGTCAGGGTGGTTTTCTGCCATCATATAGTCAACCCTTAGTTGGCAGTCTTTACCAACAGGGTTTTCAGGAGGGCACTCGGGGGGGACACAAGAGAAACGGAGACACAAGAGAGGGTGCAGAGGGGGGAAACGTCTTCACACCAAAAAGAAGAAGGACTTAGATATCAGTGGTGTCATTAACCTAAGTAATAAAAAGCTATCTAATGAAGAATTGCAGACTCTCGGAAAGGGTCTCAAGTTTGTGCCCCCTCAGAATTTAAATAAATTTCAGACATTTATAGATATCCAAAAGTTTACACGTAAGTTGAACATTAAGAGATATATCATGAGCAACCCCTCCCGCCAATTAGTTAGGGATTCAACAATTATGCATTCTGGTTTATCGAATGCCTCCTTGTTCAATCCTCCTGGCAATACAGTACCCAACATTAATATTTTCCGTGATCTGGTATTAAAGGATCTCAATGGTTTGAAATTGAGACCAGCTCAACCCACACGTGAATTTAGGGCAGGGTTAGACTCATTGCTTAATAGGAAAGACATAGTAGTTCGGTCGGCTGACAAAGGCGGTGCCATTGTAATACTTGATAAAACCGCATATTCCAAAGAGATGACTAGGATTCTGTCAGACTCTGAGACCTACTCTCCATTACTTTTAGATCCCACCACCCAATTCAAAGGTGAACTAAAAGAGTTGGTTGAGAAAGGGTTCAACATGGGTATTTTAAATAAAAAAGAAAGGGACTTTCTGGTACCTTTGGCGCCGCGTTTACCGGTTATGTATTCTCTACCCAAGATACACAAATCCTTAGAAAATCCACCAGGGCGGCCCATCATCAGTGGAATTGACTCTGTAACCTCGCGTATAGGGAAATATATTGACAAATATCTGCAACCACTGGTGATGGGCACGCCATCCTTTTTGAGAGATACCAAACATGTTATCAACATTCTGCAATTGATTGAATGGAAACCCACCTATCTCCTAATTACCGCGGATGTAGCTTCACTGTACACCGCTATCTCCCATCAACTGGGCTATGAAGCGGTTCATCACTTTCTGGCCCAGGATGGTAGTATTTCAGTGACTCAGCGCAACTATATTCTTGAATTACTTCTGTTTGCCATGACGCACAATCACTTTTGGCATGACGGGACCCATTTTTTGCAAGTGAAGGGAGTGGCCATGGGAGCTAAATTTGCTCCCAGTATGGCCAATCTCTTCATGGCAAAGTGGGAGGAGGACATAGTCTTTAGTGACAAACCCCCGGAACTAGTCACCTGGAAAAGGTTCATCGATGACATCTTGTTTATCTGGGATGGTGACAGTTCATCAGCAGAGCTCTTCCTGTCCCATTTAAACAACAACAACCGTGGGATAGTTCTCAGCTATGTCTCAAGCCCCATTAATATCCAATTTTTGGATTTGAATATTTCCATCCGGGATAATAACATAACTACCACAACCTTTTTCAAGAAAACTGACAGGAATAGCTATATTCCACTCGACTCCTGCCACCATAGGTCATGGCTCTCAGCGGTCCCTAAGGGCCAGTTTCTTCGCTTAAAACGCAATTGCACTTTCAATGAGGATTTTCTTAAGGAGGCACTAATCTTAAAAGAGAGATTCTTAGCTAAAGGTTACAACAGTGAGTCCCTTGATTCCACTATAATGGAGGTCAACAGTAGGGAACGTCAAACATTGTTAGCTGAGAGACCACCCAGGACTGACAACATGGAAAACTATGGAGTTTCTTTACTCACGACGTTTTCCAGTCAGCATTGGGCTGTGAAAAGAATTTTACAGAAACATTGGTCGGTCATCAAAAATGACCGAATCTTGGGCCCCGAACTTCCTGATAGACCAAATGTGATCTTTAGGGGTGCAACTAACTTGCGAAATATGATTGCTCCAAATGTCCCGGACCCCCCAACTAGACCCACTTTTTTTGGCGATTTGAAGGGCTTCTACCCTTGTGGGAAATGTAGAGCTTGTAAGCTAAATGCTCTACGAGGCAGGAGATTTACTGAGTTCACCTCGTCCAGCAATGGACTTACATACCCCATACGAACATTCATCACATGCACCACTAAGTGCGTTGTGTACTTACTTAGATGTCCATGTGGTTTGGAGTATGTGGGACGCACAGTACGCATGCTACATGTGCGTCTGGGGGAACATATCACTAACATTTGTAAAGGATTTGACAAACATAACGTTAGTAAACATTACGATCTAAAACACAATCGGGACCCAAGAGGCACCACCTTTCTGGCTTTAGAAAAATATACCCCACATTGGCGCGGCAGTAACGCTAAGCGCACTATTTCCAGGGCAGAAACAAACTGGATCCATAAATTAGGGACACATATCCCTGGGGGGCTCAACGTCGAATGGGACATTAATTGTTTTATTAACAACAGTTGATTTAATATCCCCTTTTCCCTTTTTTTGTACTGATTTTGTATTCAGTCTGGGTCTCATACACTATTTTCACTATCATTATTTGTATCTTTGTAGCAATGTTTGCTAGGTAGTTTATATGATTTTTTATGTAAACTATATCCTATGATAATAGAGTGATTGTAATGTTCTTTCTAAACCCGTTGGATATGTCTCATCCATGGTATATTTCTTTAACTGGACTATGGGTGATGGTGGGCAGCTAATGCTGTTTAGGCCCCCACCTCAATATTATGGTCATTTTTCCTCTCTCTTTTTTTATGGTAATCTATACGTATGTATTGTATATATATACATTTTGTATATATTTTTTGAACCAAGTCACCCCTTTTTTTTTGGGGCATACATACAGTTAGATAGCCATTATTACTGTATTTGGCCATCTGTCAATCAAAGGGGATTTATCATAGGACTCATTGTCTGTATTTTTCAGTGGTCACTTTTACTAGTCTATTTTATATTAGAGTCCCACCATTTAGTTATGATGGAACTCGAACTTTATTTGATCTAACTGGTCGTTGACCGCTCTTTCCCTTTTTCTTCTTTTCTATATGTGGTAACCATTCCGAAGGGACTGGTCGTTTGTGGGTTAATCCCATTATGCACGGACGTTTTGGTCTGCACCTATGGCAGGGCTCCCTACCTCACCCATAGGCTATTTAAACCTTTAGCACGAGGGTGTGGGCGTACCCCTGATGACGTCAATCTGTGACGAAACGATCGTCGGGTAGATACGTCTACATCTCGTGCTATTTTTATCCGCTTTATTTTATATTTTTGCTAGCAATTCTTTTCGTTTAATTTTATACGACTCCATTGAGTCATCTGTATCTTTCAACGTCTATTTGGTTGGAAAATAAAGTACACGTGTTTTAGACTTTATCACACGATTGGGCGCTTTTTTCCTTTTTCATCCATTTGGTGACATGCCAACCTGAATATTTTTCGAACGGACCGGAACGGACGACGTTCAAGGAACACCCGAAGGTGTGGGTCATTCTTTACCTTCCTATCCGGAAAGGTGACTCGAGTCATCCATTCACACGAGGAGTGTCGGAGGAACGATCTTGTCCGATCCCAATTGTTGGGGAGTTCGTATCTGCGCACACTAAAGGTGGTTCTGGTAAGCCTTTACTACTTACTAAAATTGTACAGTGAAAGAATTTACGTGGTCAAGCACCTATACCAGTGATACCTGGGACCAACTTTAAAGTTTCGTTCACGTTCAACTATAAAGTTCCATTCACGTTCCACTTAACGAACTTATATCTTCACATGTATGGGGCCTTGTAAATCACTTCATTTATCCAAAGCATGGGATTTGTTTTGATTTGTTTTTTAATTTTGTTGTTTATTTTTCTCACTTAATCACAAGTTTGTGCTTCACAGCATCAAGCTGTAGTTTAAATAATTATTTGTTCTTCTAAAAGTGGTTTTTTTGACCCTTCTTTTGGTTTAATAACCCAATTTTTGTTTATTGCACAATATGCACATTTGTATTGTTTATCATTGATGTTTTACTTTTTGGGAACATTATCTTTGAAAGTTTTTTCCTGATTTATTGTTTCACTACATTCAGTCACGTGTCATATATCAAGCGCTGCACTGTTTTCCACATTTCTGTTAGTTAGACCTAGTATCTGTTTTTTTGTGCTCAGCTGCTATTTTCTTAATTGATTTTTTCATATCAACTAATTTTTTACCAAGCGCAAGTTTTACTCCTTTTGTTCTTTATTGTTATACGATACACTAATTTGCTGCTGGTTCATCCGTAATGGATGTTTTTGAATATAGATCCCAAGCTGTCATTGACACCACAGGAGTCTTTGATGGGAATGAGAATTCCAGGGATGACCTGTCCGGTTGTTTTTTGAGGTTGAAGAATTTAACCATTTCTGAACTACACACAAAATGGGATATAGCCTATCTGGAAGAATATGTAAGGGAAAATATGGTTCCCAGGAGTTTGAGATGGGAGGTTAACCCACAAAAAGAGGACACAGAAATAGCCGAATGGTTTAAATACTTCAATGAGGCAGGGGTTCAGTTTTTAAAATTCCTGATTGCTAAGAAATCGAGGAAACTTGCCTCATTGGATTATGAGATTGGTCTGATTAAAACTAAGCTTGTCCCCTTTAAAAATGATCCTGAGTATATGCAAAGATCTGAATCCCTAAAAACTATCCTGACCAAAGAGGAGACTGAACAAAAAACTAAGAAAAAGAAAAAATACAATAGGGATAAAAAAGATTATAAAGACAATGTTGTCTTTAAATGGCAGGTCTCTACTGAGAACTTGGCCCCCTCACCCCCCATGGGTGATCCAGGTCTACATCCCCCAGGGCATATTGAGGGAATCAGAGGAGGTGGCGTTGGTGATTCTAACCTTTTTTGGGGCCCCATGAGCCAGGCCTCTCCAGTATATACTGAAAGAGTAATGGGTCCATCATCACAACCATATCCCCAGTCCTTTAGAGGAAGGGTCGATAAACGTAATTTTAACCACCAACGCCATCCAACTCCATTTAATCATCACCAATATCCCACTTCAATGGCGCCCCCTCCACCCTGGCGATCCAGAGGTGGTAAATCTTTTTCCCAGGGAAACAAATCCCTCTCTCAAGGTAGAGGTAGCAGTAGGGATAGGAGACCCCCTCCGGATGTAAGAGATTTGGGATCCAATTACAGGGTTGAGACCTTCAATAGATATGGCCCCCTTGGGGATGACAGGAATGGGCATTCTGAAACCCCTAGGGGTCAGGGTGGTTTTCTGCCATCATATAGTCAACCCTTAGTTGGCAGTCTTTACCAACAGGGTTTTCAGGAGGGCACTCGGGGGGGACACAAGAGAAACGGAGACACAAGAGAGGGTGCAGAGGGGGGGAAACGTCTTCACACCAAAAAGAAGAAGGACTTAGATATCAGTGGTGTCATTAACCTAAGTAATAAAAAGCTATCTAATGAAGAATTGCAGACTCTCGGAAAGGGTCTCAAGTTTGTGCCCCCTCAGAATTTAAATAAATTTCAGACATTTATAGATATCCAAAAGTTTACACGTAAGTTGAACATTAAGAGATATATCATGAGCAACCCCTCCCGCCAATTAGTTAGGGATTCAACAATTATGCATTCTGGTTTATCGAATGCCTCCTTGTTCAATCCTCCTGGCAATACAGCACCCAACATTAATATTTTCCGTGATCTGGTATTAAAGGATCTCAATGGTTTGAAATTGAGACCAGCTCAACCCACACGTGAATTTAGGGCAGGGTTAGACTCATTGCTTAATAGGAAAGACATAGTAGTTCGGTCGGCTGACAAAGGCGGTGCCATTGTAATACTTGATAAAACCGCATATTCCAAAGAGATGACTAGGATTCTGTCAGACTCTGAGACCTACTCTCCATTACTTTTAGATCCCACCACCCAATTCAAAGGTGAACTAAAAGAGTTGGTTGAGAAAGGGTTCAACATGGGTATTTTAAATAAAAAAGAAAGGGACTTTCTGGTACCTTTGGCGCCGCGTTTACCGGTTATGTATTCTCTACCCAAGATACACAAATCCTTAGAAAATCCACCAGGGCGGCCCATCATCAGTGGAATTGACTCTGTAACCTCGCGTATAGGGAAATATATTGACAAATATCTGCAACCACTGGTGATGGGCACGCCATCCTTTTTGAGAGATACCAAACATGTTATCAACATTCTGCAATTGATTGAATGGAAACCCACCTATCTCCTAATTACCGCGGATGTAGCTTCACTGTACACCGCTATCTCCCATCAACTGGGCTATGAAGCGGTTCATCACTTTCTGGCCCAGGATGGTAGTATTTCAGTGACTCAGCGCAACTATATTCTTGAATTACTTCTGTTTGCCATGACGCACAATCACTTTTGGCATGACGGGACCCATTTTTTGCAAGTGAAGGGAGTGGCCATGGGAGCTAAATTTGCTCCCAGTATGGCCAATCTCTTCATGGCAAAGTGGGAGGAGGACATAGTCTTTAGTGACAAACCCCCGGAACTAGTCACCTGGAAAAGGTTCATCGATGACATCTTGTTTATCTGGGATGGTGACAGTTCATCAGCAGAGCTCTTCCTGTCCCATTTAAACAACAACAACCGTGGGATAGTTCTCAGCTATGTCTCAAGCCCCATTAATATCCAATTTTTGGATTTGAATATTTCCATCCGGGATAATAACATAACTACCACAACCTTTTTCAAGAAAACTGACAGGAATAGCTATATTCCACTCGACTCCTGCCACCATAGGTCATGGCTCTCAGCGGTCCCTAAGGGCCAGTTTCTTCGCTTAAAACGCAATTGCACTTTCAATGAGGATTTTCTTAAGGAGGCACTAATCTTAAAAGAGAGATTCTTAGCTAAAGGTTACAACAGTGAGTCCCTTGATTCCACTATAATGGAGGTCAACAGTAGGGAACGTCAAACATTGTTAGCTGAGAGACCACCCAGGACTGACAACATGGAAAACTATGGAGTTTCTTTACTCACGACGTTTTCCAGTCAGCATTGGGCTGTGAAAAGAATTTTACAGAAACATTGGTCGGTCATCAAAAATGACCGAATCTTGGGCCCCGAACTTCCTGATAGACCAAATGTGATCTTTAGGGGTGCAACTAACTTGCGAAATATGATTGCTCCAAATGTCCCGGACCCCCCAACTAGACCCACTTTTTTTGGCGATTTGAAGGGCTTCTACCCTTGTGGGAAATGTAGAGCTTGTAAGCTAAATGCTCTACGAGGCAGGAGATTTACTGAGTTCACCTCGTCCAGCAATGGACTTACATACCCCATACGAACATTCATCACATGCACCACTAAGTGCGTTGTGTACTTACTTAGATGTCCATGTGGTTTGGAGTATGTGGGACGCACAGTACGCATGCTACATGTGCGTCTGGGGGAACATATCACTAACATTTGTAAAGGATTTGACAAACATAACGTTAGTAAACATTACGATCTAAAACACAATCGGGACCCAAGAGGCACCACCTTTCTGGCTTTAGAAAAATATACCCCACATTGGCGCGGCAGTAACGCTAAGCGCACTATTTCCAGGGCAGAAACAAACTGGATCCATAAATTAGGGACACATATCCCTGGGGGGCTCAACGTCGAATGGGACATTAATTGTTTTATTAACAACAGTTGATTTAATATCCCCTTTTCCCTTTTTTTGTACTGATTTTGTATTCAGTCTGGGTCTCATACACTATTTTCACTATCATTATTTGTATCTTTGTAGCAATGTTTGCTAGGTAGTTTATATGATTTTTTATGTAAACTATATCCTATGATAATAGAGTGATTGTAATGTTCTTTCTAAACCCGTTGGATATGTCTCATCCATGGTATATTTCTTTAACTGGACTATGGGTGATGGTGGGCAGCTAATGCTGTTTAGGCCCCCACCTCAATATTATGGTCATTTTTCCTCTCTCTTTTTTTATGGTAATCTATACGTATGTATTGTATATATATACATTTTGTATATATTTTTTGAACCAAGTCACCCCTTTTTTTTTGGGGCATACATACAGTTAGATAGCCATTATTACTGTATTTGGCCATCTGTCAATCAAAGGGGATTTATCATAGGACTCATTGTCTGTATTTTTCAGTGGTCACTTTTACTAGTCTATTTTATATTAGAGTCCCACCATTTAGTTATGATGGAACTCGAACTTTATTTGATCTAACTGGTCGTTGACCGCTCTTTCCCTTTTTCTTCTTTTCTATATGTGGTAACCATTCCGAAGGGACTGGTCGTTTGTGGGTTAATCCCATTATGCACGGACGTTTTGGTCTGCACCTATGGCAGGGCTCCCTACCTCACCCATAGGCTATTTAAACCTTTAGCACGAGGGTGTGGGCGTACCCCTGATGACGTCAATCTGTGACGAAACGATCGTCGGGTAGATACGTCTACATCTCGTGCTATTTTTATCCGCTTTATTTTATATTTTTGCTAGCAATTCTTTTCGTTTAATTTTATACGACTCCATTGAGTCATCTGTATCTTTCAACGTCTATTTGGTTGGAAAATAAAGTACACGTGTTTTAGACTTTATCACACGATTGGGCGCTTTTTTCCTTTTTCATCCATTTGGTGACATGCCAACCTGAATATTTTTCGAACGGACCGGAACGGACGACGTTCAAGGAACACCCGAAGGTGTGGGTCATTCTTTACCTTCCTATCCGGAAAGGTGACTCGAGTCATCCATTCACACGAGGAGTGTCGGAGGAACGATCTTGTCCGATCCCAATTGTTGGGGAGTTCGTATCTGCGCACACTAAAGGTGGTTCTGGTAAGCCTTTACTACTTACTAAAATTGTACAGTGAAAGAATTTACGTGGTCAAGCACCTATACCAGTGATACCTGGGACCAACTTTAAAGTTTCGTTCACGTTCAACTATAAAGTTCCATTCACGTTCCACTTAACGAACTTATATCTTCACATGTATGGGGCCTTGTAAATCACTTCATTTATCCAAAGCATGGGATTTGTTTTGATTTGTTTTTTAATTTTGTTGTTTATTTTTCTCACTTAATCACAAGTTTGTGCTTCACAGCATCAAGCTGTAGTTTAAATAATTATTTGTTCTCCTAAAAGTGGTTTTTTTGACCCTTCTTTTGGTTTAATAACCCAATTTTTGTTTATTGCACAATATGCACATTTGTATTGTTTATCATTGATGTTTTACTTTTTGGGAACATTATCTTTGAAAGTTTTTTCCTGATTTATTGTTTCACTACATTCAGTCACGTGTCATATATCAAGCGCTGCACTGTTTTCCACATTTCTGTTAGTTAGACCTAGTATCTGGTTTTTTGTGCTCAGCTGCTATTTTCTTAATTGATTTTTTCATATCAACTAATTTTTTACCAAGCGCAAGTTTTACTCCTTTTGTTCTTTACATGTCTAGTATCTATAATAACATTATGGAGAGAATTTAATTAAGACTGGAGCAGCTAAGACTCTAGAGTAGCTGTGCATGGCAACCAAACAACTTCTAGATTTTATTTGTAATGAAAAATTAACAAGCTTAAAGGGGTTGTAAAAGCTTGTGTTTTTTCACCTTAATACAACCTATGCATTAAGGTGAAAAAACACCTTGTGTTCACCGGCCCCTAGCCCCCCTATTTTACTTATCTGAGCCCCGAATTTCTGTTGGCGTGTCCCCGCTGTCCCTCTCTCCACAGGTTCCAGGTTCCTGATTGGATAGATTGATAGCTGCGCAGCCAATGGCTCCCGCTGCTGTCAATCAAATCCAATGATGCTGGCGCTGGGGGGGGGGCAGGGCGAGTCCTGCATTCGGCCTCTATGGATGGCCAATACTGGACTCAGGAGCATGCCCGCAAGGTAACCCCCTCGGGAGATCGCTTCTCCAAGGCGGTTATCTAATGCGGGGAGGAGCTGCAAGAGCCACTGAGGGACCCCAGAAATGGATGTTCGGGGCCACTCGTTTTGCACAGAGGAGGTAAGTATGACATGTTTGTTATTTAAAAAAAAATAAAAAACGATCCTTTAACCTCCCTGGTGGTATAATTAGTTCTGATTTTAGGTGCTGAAAGCGGTACAATTATTTTGCATGGAAATTTGGCGTTTTATATTGTAGTCCTGTAATTCTTAGGAATAACTCTCTTAAATCTGTTCAAACCAGAGTCTAGCAGACATCCCGGGTATGATAAAGTTTATAATATAATAAATAATAATAAAAATTATTTAATAATGTAATCAAATCCAAAAACACAGAAATTTGCTAATTTGCAGAATTGTCGCTGTCATTAGATTTAGTGTTTGATGACAAATTTCCCCACAAATCGCTATCGCTCAATTCTGCAAGTGATTATAATTTATTATCGCTGTTTTCTAGCTGGTCTAAAATCACTTTTGACAGGGACACTTTTTGGTTGCTATGGGCAATCTCCAAATTCCAGGCAGAAAAAACAGTATTTATAATATAAAAGTGCATGCAGGGCACTGGGCATACCACTAGGGACAAAGGAGGTATGTAATTACAGTACTGTGTGTGTTTTGTGTGCTTTTACTTTTTTGAATTTGGCGCCGATCTCCGCTCCCGTGCGCCGTAACGTCGCAGGGAACGGAGCTCGTGGCACTCGGGCACTGTGTGAATCGAGCGGAGGACAGCTCGATCACACAGCGCGGAGGACATCGCTGGATCCACGGGACAAGGTAAGTAACTTTTCCCTGTGTCCTCCCTGTATCCAGCGATGCAATCCCGAGTCTGGCTCGGGATTACCGCTCGTGGTACTGAAATCCCAGCCCGAGCCAGACTCGGAATCACCGCTAGGGAGGTTAATATCACTTTAAAGTATTGCTAAACCTACAACAGTAAAATCAGTCTGTATATGCAGTAAAGGATGCTTGTTATACTCACTATGGAACCTAAGGGGTTAATCCCCTGCATCCTGTAAAAAGGCTGTTTAATCCTGTATGCACAGATCCTCCCCTTCTTGCATTGTCTCCAAAATGTGTCCGGATAAAGTTACTGGAGCCAGGCTGCACATGCTCAGTTTGGTATGTATTGCTAGAGAGTTTTTTTTTTTTTTTTTTTATTGTTTATTTATAACATTTTTCAAAAATTATACATTGCAATACAAAGAGATAGCATTTCAACATTTGATAGTACAGAGTGTTGTATATATAAACTTGTGCAACTGAACGTGTATACAGGTATGTTCACATCCATGCGTCTTCCAACAATGAGTCATTCAAACATAGTTATCCTATCGTATCATATGGTAAACAAAATGAGAAAGGAATGTATAGTTCTGAATCATAACAATACAAAAGAGAAAGGGAAGCAAAGTACAACATAACAGGATATGGCACCAGGAAGTTCAGGGGGCTTGAAGGTTATCAGATTCAAGAGTCATCACATTTTCTCCATATTTTATAAAAGAAAGGTAGTGTGTTCTCGATTTTAGCAGTCAAGTGTTCCATCCTATGTATATTCGTCATTATAGAAAGAAAGTGATAGAATGTTGGTTGGGGGGGGGGGGGGGGGGGTGAAGAGACAATGTCTAGGGATAGCTCGCTTTGTGGCCAAAAGGATAAAGGACATCAGTTTCCTTGATGCTTTAGATATTCCTGGGAGAGGGAGACCTAGAAGGAGATGTATGGGATTCAAAGACATGGGTGTAGATAGTAATGTTTGTAGAAGATCCTGAATCTTAGTCCAAAAAGGACCAGTGAGAGGGCATTCCCAAAATATATGAAAATGATAACCTATGGACTCGTTGCATCTCCAGCAAACATTGGAGGTGGCTGGGTTGCGGGCATGCAACAAGTCCGGGGTTCTGTGCCAGAACATCAAGATCTTAATGGAAGTTTCCCTCTGTACTATAGAGTTTTTTTTCTTGGGAGAGTGCATGTGATCAGCACAGGGCCAATCAGCACTGTCCAGAGGGTCAGGGGTCCTGCATCCTGATAGGACAGCCAGTGCAGTATGAAAACTCGTCCTAAAAGCTTTAACCAGGCACTGATAGAATTCACAAGACTATTATATACTGCTGATGAGAACAGGTATTCAGCAGTTCATATTTACTAAAATGATTATACAATTGGATTATAATCTTTGGATTATACAATCCAAAGACATGCAGGTAGGTTAATAGTCTTCTGTCCAAAATTGGCCCTAGTATATGAATGGGGACCTAGGATTGTGGGCTCCTTGAGGGTAGGGACCCATGTGAGTGTACAATGTACAGGGATAGAGACAATTGTAGACACTCACTCAGGTTGAACTGGATGGACTGGTGTCTTTATTCAACATTACTAACTATGAAACGTTTGAATTCCATGTTCTGTGTGCTATGGGGGACCAGCTATAGTAAATGCAGGGTCCTGCACTTTATGCTAGAAACTGGTTACCATGCATAGCTGCTCCAGATTCTGCCTGCCTCTGGTTTAGTAAATTCCTCCTTTACTTTTATTATCACTGGTAAAAGAGGTTGTAAACCCCATTCATGAAATTTGACCTAAGCACAAATACAGTATCTCACAAAAGTGAGTACACCCCTCACAATTTTGAAAATATTTTATCATATCTTTTCATGGGACAATACTGAAGAAATTATACTTTGCTACAATGTAAAGTAGTGAGTGTACAGCTTGTATAACAGTGTAAATTTGCTGTCCCGTCAAAATAACTCAACACACAGCCATTAATGTCTAAACCGCTGGCAACAAAAGTGAGTACACCCCTAAGTGAAAATGTTCAAATTGGGTCCAAAGTGTCAATATTTTGTGTTTCCACCATTATTTTCCAGCACTGCCTTAACCGTCTTGGACATGGAATTCACCAGAGCTTCACAGGTTGCCACTGGAGCCCTCTTCCACGCTCTGTGACAATATCACAGAGCTGGTGGATGTAAGAGACCTTGCACTCCTCCACCTTACATTTGAGGATGCCCCACAGATGCTCAATAGGGTTTAAGTCTGGAGACATGCTTGGCCAGTCCATCACCTTTACCCTCAGCTTCTTTACCTAGGCAGTGGTCATCTTGGAGGTTTTTTTTGGGGGGCATTATCATGTTGCAATATTTCCCTGTGGCCCAGTCTCCGAAGGGTGGGGATCATGTTCTGTTCAGTATGGCAAGAGTACATGTTGGCATTGGTTCTGTCAATAAGCTGTAGCTCCCCAGTGCCGTTAGCACTCATGCAGCTCCCCACCATGACACACCATGCTTGATTGTAGGCAAGACACACTTATCTTTGTACTCCTCACCTGGTTGCCGCCACACATGCTTGACACCATCTGAACCAAATATGTTTATCTTGGTCTCATCAGACCACAAGACATGGTTCCAGTAATCCATGTCCTTATTCTGCTTGTCTTCAGCAAGCTGTTTGCGGGCTTTTTTTGTGCATCACCTTTAGAAGAGTCTTCCTTCTGGGACGACTGCCATGCAGACCAATTTGATGTGGTGTGCGGCGTATGGTCTGAGCACTGACAGGGTGACTCCCCACCCCTTCAACCTCTGCAGCAATGCTGGCAGCACTCATACCCCTCTGGTATTGCCACAATAGTCCTGCAAACTGGTTATGACTTGTAGGGATGAGTTGCCTGTTCAGTCTGAACCCAGGTTAACTAAATTGGTGTTTGGTCAAACAGCGGGCAATGGGAAATTATACGTCTAGCATATTACTAATGCTGCTAAATGTAACCACTAACTCTGTCTTGTTGTTAGAATGCTACCCACAAAGACAAAGCACTTTGTCCCCATGTTGATAAAGTCAAGGACATCTTTCCCACTACCCTAGCCAAGTGGTTGTGGGGGTCTGTGGGTGGGGGCTTCTCAGAATCTGGAATCTCCCTAGAATATGGAATATTAGAATAGGGGACCCCCGAATACTAGACCTCCCCATGTGAATAAGTATAGAGTACATAGTACCTCTATCCAATCTTAAAAAAAAAACAGTAAACAATTAAACTTTTTGATGATTCCTTTAATTAAAAATAAAGTCCCACAGTCTACACTCATTGTCCATCATGTTGGGCAGCAATGCAGATCTACGTTAGTTACAATGAATGACGCCTGCTGACCTTCAAAAGAAAAAAAAAGGCTGATTGTGGACATGAGCTGTGAATAACATCTCCCAGTACCCAACACTAAATATAAGCAAAGGGATGGGGTCTCCTGGGTGACGTCCCCTGCTCATAAAACTGCATGTGATTTACGATAAATTTACATTGTGGGACTTTTTTTTTTCTAAATAACGGACTTGTCAAAACTGTGTCAGTGGGTTTATTTACTTTTCACTTTTTTTTTTAATTAGTAGGGGTACTATACACAACTTATTATTAACGATCAGTGTACAACGGTTTTAGCCAGATATACGACTTCAGATGACATCAGAGGGTGAGGCGTGTCATCTTACATCTTGGATGATTATTGGATGTTATTTTAAAGTAGAACTCCCCCAAAAGAGTAAGTTCTGCTTGTTCACACTCTCTCCCCCTTCACTGCCACATTTGGCACTTTTTGGGGGGGCCTGATTTTGACAGGTTCGCACTTCCTGGTAAGATCTCTGCATAGTGATCTACACCATTTCCGGCCCATCCTCCTTCCCCACTGATTTCTGTGACACACAGAGGTCCCAGAAGATGGCAGGACAATTCAGTGTGACACGAGCATGTGCAGTAGGAAACAGGCTGTGAAGCCGCAAGGCTTCACTTTCGATTTCCCTTACAACAGGTATCAGTATCCTTATATTAAAAGTCAGCAGCTACAGAATTTGTAACTCTATCTTAACCGGTTCCAGACCAGCGCACGCCGATGTATGTCGACAGAATGGCACGGGCAGGCATATTGGCGTACAGGTACGTCCAATCTTTAATGCCGCCCTGCCAATCTTTAATGCCGACGCGCTCACGTGACGGTCGGGACCCCCGTGAGTCTGGGTGTGGGTCCCGCGGACTCGATCGCCACGGGCATACCCGCGATCATCTCACGGGGTGGCTGAATGGAGAAATGACGCTGTAAACAGCATTTCCCCATTCTGCCTAGCAACTAGTGATGCTGATCTCTGCTCCATGTGATTGGAGCAGAGATCAGTGTTCACTAAATGAAAGCCCAGCCCCCCACAGTTAGTAACATGCCCCTAGGAACACTTAACCCCTACACTGCCACCCACTGGTTAACCCCTTCACTGCCAGTGTCATTTACACAGGAATCACTGCATTTATATAGCAGTGATTGCTGTATAAATGACAATGGTCCCAAAAATGTGTCAAAAATGTCTGATGTGTCCGCCATAATGTCACAGTCACAATAAAAATCGCTGATCGCCGCCATTACTAGTAAAAAAAAATTATTAATAAAAATGCCATAAAACTATCCCCTATTTTGTAAACGCTATAACTTTTGCGCAAACCAATCAATAATCGCTTATTGCGATTTTTTTAATCAAAAATATGTAGAAGAATACGTATCGGCCTAAACTGAGGGAAAAAAATGTTTTTTTTTATATATTTTTGGAGGATAATTATTATAACAAAAAGTAAAATATAATGCGTTTTTTTCAAAATTGTCGCTCTATTTTTGTTTATAGCGCAAAAAATAAAAACCGCAGGGGTGATCAAATACCACCAAAAGAAAGCTCTATTTGTGGGAAAAAAGGACATCAATTTTGTTTGGGAGCCACATCGCACGACCGCGCAATTGTTAGTTAAAGTGACGCAGTGCCGAAATCGCAAAAAGTGGTCTGGTCTTTGACCATCAAAATGGTCCGGTCTGTAAGTGGTTAAATAAAGAAAATGATTGTTTGGAGTTTAATTTTTACTCATAAATTAAAAAGAGTCCATATTGAAACACAAGTAGCCTATAAGGTTTTAGAGAGTTGGGACCACTTGTAACAATAAGGTCTATGTTACGCTAGGAACAACTCACCAGGAACAGAATTGCTAAAATTTACCGTATTTTTCAAAATATAAGTTTAAAGTATTCTCGTGCCAAACTAAACAACCTAAAACAGACTAGAGACTATGGTTGCAGCAAAACACCGGCAGGGGTGCTAACCCTCCCCTAAATGTGTATAGTACTAGATTAATAAGTGGTGTTGCGCTCAAAATAAATAATCAATAAATAGATATATAAATAAATAAACTGAATAAATTACCTTAGTGCCAATAAATAGATATATAAATAAATAAATAAATTACATACAATAACGAAGTGCCAGTGAATGCATAAGTGCTCAAAACTCAGGGTAGTATATATATCCACTCACAATTAATTAAATCAAGATGTACACCTTCTAGGTGCTAGCAATATCCAATCAAGTGCAATGTGAATAATTAGTAATCCAAGCATAGGAGCATAAAATAACGTGCAGAAAATGTGCAAAATGAATAAATAAATAATTGCAATGCAATAAAAAGTCCAATGTGTCTTAATCCATAAGGTGCATGGAGTGTAAATAAATAAATAATCAAAGTCCAAAGAAACATCCAATGTGTCTCAAAACTACAGCATCAGAAACAACTGTATTCAATCGTGCAGTCTGTGAATCCATACAGTGCCATAAAATAAACAGGCTACGTGAACAGAGAACTGATTCCACCGGTGCTCTTGTGAATCCTCAGTAGTAAGGTGTTCACACACTAGGTGCAATGGCTACCTTACCTCACTGCTGTAAGGTAAACAGCATTCCAACAAATATAGTGTTGCTATCAGCTGGTACAGATACTGTAGGTAGTTCCCTCTAGGTGCTCAGCCGTAAACCATAGGCAATATTCATAGAAGAAAAAAGGGGGAGGCTCCAATGGTGAAGTAAGTAGCAAAAATGTATATTTTATTAAAAAAAGGACATAGTCCTGGGTACTCACATTTAATCACATAAAGGCACACAATATACAACAAACGAGTGCCGCGCTCGTACTCTGGACGTCACTTCCGGTGTCCTCTCTCTCCTATAGTGTTCCTGTATTCCTACGCATATCGTCACGAATCATGTGACTTCATCAGGGAATAACAACTAGGTTGAGGACAGATGTTTAAATAGTGTCAACAATTAGCAGCCATTTTCTTGTGGCCCGCAACCCATAATCATACCGGTGATTGTTGGCCACAACCGCGGCCATTTTCTTGTAGATAATATAGACGTAATAAGGATAAACATCCAAACGGTCACTGGCAGCCATTTTCCTGTAGCCAGCAACACATAGTCATAATAATGACTATGGGCTACACCCGCGGCCATTTTATCGTGGATATTTAGGTATAATCACATTCATGACCATAGACTACACTCGTGGCCATTTTCCTATAGATGATAGGGAATGATCAGGTGAACGGACACCCGGGACCTGCTATGTTACCAGATAGGCAATACAGATAGAAACTAAATCGCTTATAATGCAACTCTATCCAGTAAACTAGTACTCTAAAAAATGGCAATCCACAAAAAAGGTAATAATGTATGCCGTTATGTAGCGATCAAAGAAGACATTTCTAAAAACAGTAGTTTAATCATTAACGCTGACTGCACTAAAAACCACAGTAAAAGTATCAGAAATAAGCATTTTTAAAACTAAAAAACTAAAAAATAAGCAAAATTAGTTAAAATATATCGCTAATAAAGAAATGGAAGAAACAACAAATGGCCATCTTTTTAAGGGTAGACTCAATACAGGGATCCACAAACGTTTGTTATGGATCACCATAGGCTCATATGGTCCTAACAGGCGCCCGCACCAGCCTGAAATGAACCATGAGCAACAAGGAAAAAAATATATAAATAAATAAATTATAATCCTACTCCCAATATGCCAATCCCCATAGTATAAGAAAAAGAAGAGAGGGGGGAGCATTTTACAGGGTAAAAATATCTAGTTTTTTACAGGGGACACCGGAAATGAAGTCCAAAGCTCCCATAGTGTCACTTTCCAATACAGGGTACTAGATAAATAAAAAACATCACTACTGAAATTGTTTAAAACAACAATTAAAAATCACTAATAAAACAGTTGAGATCAAAGTCGATATTGAGCCCCTGAGGTGCGAAAGTATCTAAAGTAAAAATCCACTTTGATTCTAATTGACTTAATGTCCTAACCTTATGTCCTCCTCTCCAGTGTTTTTTGTAGGGCTCAATACCCCAAAAGGTAAGGTGAGTGGGGTCCTTATTGTGGTGTGTACAAAAATGTCTTGAAACACTATGCTTCTCAAATCCATTAATAATGTTTTTGACATGCTCCTTTATACGTACTCTTAATGGTCTTTTAGTGCGGCCTACGAATTGCAGGCCACAACTGCATTGTAACATATACACAGCTCCCTCTGTATTACAGCATATAAAGTCTTTGACATCGTAGGAATTCCCAGTGCTTGTAGACGTAAATTTAAATTTCTTCTCAGCTGGACGTTTCGTTTTTAAACACGCAAAGCAACGTTTACAAGGAAAAAAGCCTTTTCCCATAAAGAAAGTCAGACCTCTAGATGGTGGATCAGGGACATTCTTAACGATCTTATCTCTCAATGTCGATGCCCTTTTATACAAAAATTTAGGATATCGGGGTAATAGCCCCTGCAGATGCACATCTGAACACAGAATGTGCCAGTGTTTTTTAATGATCTTTTCAATCTTCCTATATTGGGCGTTATAATTCAATACAATCGGTACCTTGTTAGCTTCCAGAACTGGAGTTTGTTTATCTTTAATCAAGTTTGCACGATCCATATTTTTCACTTCTACGATTTTTGTCCTAATTTCTTCATCCATGTATCCTTTACTTGTAAATCTCTGGCCTATCTTCTCAGCTTGTATAAGGTAATCTTCAGTATGTGTGCAATTTCTGCGTAACCGCATAAGCTGTCCTTTTGGTATATTACACAGCCAGTTACAGTGATGACAGCTCCCTACTGGCAAATAGCTGTTCTTATCAACGTTTTTGAAATGAGTCTTTGTACACAATCTATTATTTTCTTGTATAATTTCCAAATCAAGGAAGGATATCGATTTCGTACTCACTTCCCATGATAGTTTAATGTTCCTATTATTTTTATTTAATGTTTCCAGGAAACCAACTAGACTGCTAGTGTCTCCTTTCCAGAATATGAGGATATTATCAATATACCTCTTAAACAGAACCAGTTCTTCAGGTCTATTGAGATATACCGATTCCTCTTCCCATTGGGACATGAATAAACATGCCACACTGGGTGCAAACTTGGCTCCCATCGCTACTCCGGTTCTTTGGTGGTAGTACTCACGATCATACCAGAAATAGCTATTTTTTAAGCAAAAATCTAAGCATTTAACAAGATATTTACGCTGGAAGCATGGTAACATACTGTATTTTCTTAAGCCCCATTTTATGGCTTCACAAGCCTGATGGTGTAAGATCACTGTATATAGTGAGGAGACATCTGCAGATGCCATAATCCAAGGTCCTTCCTCTTCTGATAGTCCTTCTATCATTTGCAATACCTGCTTTGTATCTCTAAGATATGCTCTTGTTTGTTTAACCACTGGTTGCAAATATCTATCTATATATTCCCCAATTCTTGAGGTTAAAGAGTCAATCCCATTTACTATGGGTCTAGATGGTGGGTCTACTTTATCTTTGTGTATCTTGGGCAATGAATAAATAATCGGGGTTCTACACGCCTCCGGGATCAAGTATTTTGCCTCCTTTTTATTAAAAATATTTCTCTTCAATCCAAGATGTACTACCTGCTCTAACTCCTTCCTACATTTAAACACTGGATTCCTCTGTAGTTTTATATATGTGGTATTGTCTCCCAATAGTTTCTTCATACTCTCTTTATACTGTAATTTAGAGAGAATTACAATACCTCCTCCCTTATCGGCTCGGCGAATAACGATGTCTTTCCTCTTCGACAATTTTTTAATGCCACTCTTTATAAACTTAGGTTCCTCTCGTTTTTTAATTTTCAGGTCTTTCAAGTCTTGTAATGCCCCGTACACACGAGCGGACTTTTCGACATCCAAACTCCGACGGACCGAGTCCGTCAGACTATCCGATCGTGTGTGGGCTGCAACGGACTTTTGATTCGCCAAAGTCTGACGGACTTTAGAAATGAAGCATGTTTCAAATTTTCCCGACGGAACTCCGCCGGACCCGGTCCCCTTCGAAAAATCCGCTCGTGTGTATGCTACTCCGACGGACTAAAACCGACGCTAGGGCAGCTATTGGCTACTGGCTATGAACTTCCTTATTCGAGTCGGGTCGTACGTCATCACGTTCGAATCCGTCGGAGTTTAGTGTGATCGTGTGTGGCCAAGTCCGTTCGGCCGAAAAGTCTGTCAGAACTCCGTCGGAACTCCGGCGGAACTCCTTTGGAAGTCTGTCGGACATAAGTCCTCTCGTGTGTACGGGGCATTATACTACTTTTTAAACACCTCAACATGTTTATTATTAGAGACCGAAGGATTAAAAACTGATCTATTCCTCAGTTCACTGTGTATGATGCCTTGATCCTCAGTCTGGATACGCTTTTTAATAGGGTTGCTGACTAGATATTTTTTAATATTCAACGTCCTTACATATTTTTGTATTCCTATGTATGCCTCGAATTTATCCAAATTCTTCGTAGGGGCATATTTTAATCCTTTGTCAAGCACTCCAATCTCTTCTTGGGATAGGGGCACCCCACTAAGGTTAAAAATCCCCTCCCCTTTTAGTCTCTTCTCTGCCTGTATTCTTTTTCCAGACCTCTTTCCTTATCGGACTTCTTCTTAGATCCCTTGGATCGTTTGGACGCCTCTGCGGGTAACTCTCCATACCTCTCCCTAAAAAAGGCCTATTTAATAGGAATCTTGATAATAATTTTGGGTTCTCCAATCTCTAGTCTCCTCACAGTGGTCCCTTAATGGAGCATAATAGTTATATGTAGGTATGGGGTATTGTTCATAAGAATAGGGGTAGCCCTGGGGTGGGCCCCAACTATCTCTATATCCATTCCCATAATTGTGTGGTGGGCTTCTTCCTCATTGACCATATGCCCCTTGTGGTGGACCTCTATTGTCTCTTTGATCGTGCGGTGGCCTATTATTATTACCATTCTGTGTCCTGTTTTTTACCCCCATTCTGTGGGGTCTGATTTGAATAAGGTGGTCTCCTATCGGTCCTTTGTGGAGTAGAATAATTATGATCACTTTGTCTCTCATTACTTCTTGGGTGTCTAGGTTATTCCATTCTATTCCCATTATGTAGATCATTTTGTTGTGATCTATCCTGGTTCTTTCTTGTTGTATAGTTTTCTCAGGAGTAGAAAATGCAGAAATTGGATCAGGATTACCTCCTTGTCTCTGCCATTTAAAAACATCATCATTTTTAAAATCATTAATGTCCCTAATGTATTTTTTACTTTTCCTGGTTTGAACTTCTCTATCTTTCTTGACAAGATCTTTATTTAGTTGCGTCATCAATGAAGTGAGTTCAGGCTTTTCCTTGTGTATTTCTAATTCTCCCTTTATTTCTCCTATGATCTGGTCTATTTTCTTTAATTTTCTTTGTTTCCTTTTCAGTAGGAAGTTTAATAATTCCAAACCTTTTTCATTAAAAAAGGTAAACCATTCGTCGATCGACTCTTGGTCCACCAGACCATCATTTGGTGTAATATCCCATCTTAAGCTTCTAGGTACTATATTATCCTTCAGGTATTGCTCAAAGGTGGTTGTATTCCACCAGAGACTCACCTTCTTTTCCATATTGTGACCCAGTTTACGTATCAGCCTCTCCAAGCCGTATTTTTCGCTCCATAAGAAGCACCCCCAATTGGATTTGTACTAGCCTTGTATTAACAAAATACTTTAATTTTGTCATTCCTTTTATCACTTTTTTCTAGAGTATAACAGTTCTTTTCTTAGGTGATTTTGCTCTTGATGTCCCAGACATCGTATAACACAGTACTCTGAGAAGCTTTCCCTAGCTATCTCCTCCTTCTAAGGCTACTTACACACTGGGGGGGGGGCTAACGTTGGCGGTAAAGCACCACTATTTTTAGCGGCGCTTTACTGTTGTTTTATTGGCACTATTTGGCCGCTAGCGGGCGAAAAAGGGTTAAAGGGTTTGGCGGTGCTGCCCCATTTATTTCAATGGGCAGGGGAACTTTAGGAGCGGTGCATATTATTATTATTATTATTATTATTATTATTATTATTATTATACAGGATTTATATAGTGCCAACAGTTTGCACATCACTTTACAACATGAGGGCAGACAGTGCACTTACAATACAAATCAATAGACATGTGCAGAGTAAAATATTTCGTTTCGGAATTTCGTTTTCGTCCGAAAAATTAATTAATTTAGTTACTCCCGAAATTCGCTTTTATTTATTTCGTTTTTTGTTCAAAACTTGCATTCGTCCGAAAATCCACATGAATTAAGGTTGAATCTGTCTTTGAAGGCTTATGGTGTCTGTCGAATGTATAAAGAAGATTCGACGGAGCTAGTATATAGCATACTTCGTGTGAACTTTAGAACCCTATTAAAGTATATGGGACTCCAACGTTCAAAATCTAAAGTGCTAATTTTAAAGGCTAACTTGCAAGTTACTGTCCTAAAAAGTGTTTGGGGACCCGGGTCCTGCCCTTCAGGTCTGGTATGGATATTAAGGGGAACCCTGCGTCAAAAAAAAAAAAATAATAATTGACGCGAGGTTCCCCTTAATATCCATACCATACCTGAAGGGTAGGGACTTTTAATGAGTCTTCTCTGTATTACGGAGCCGACAATTCATAATAGCTGCGAGTGATTTTAAAGAACTTTTTTTCCTGCATAAATGACACTTTGTGCAGGGACAGTTCTAAGCACCAGAAACATGCGCCCCTTCACAGGCATACTATAGACACCCCCCCTCCCTACGAAATTTAAAGGAATATTACACTTTTATTGTTTCACTTTAATCATTATTAAAATCACTGCTCCCGAAAAAACTGGTGTTTTTAAAACTTTTTTTTGCATTGATATATGTCCCCTGGGGCAGGACCCGGGTCCCCAAACACTTTTTAGGACAGTAACTTGCAGAATATTTTCTCTCTGTCAAATCTTTTTTCTCTGTCGAATATTTTCTCTATATAATCTTGAACTAATAGAGGTAAGGTTAGGCCCATTCGGCCACAGGTTCTATAGACACAGATTGTTATTGTCAGAGTCACGTTGAATCTCCTATTCTATATCAAACTGTTTTAACAATGAAAACGAAAATAAAGCATTTATTTATGTCGGATCTTTCGTTTTTCTGATTCTGTGCTTTCGTTATCGTTTCTCAAAACGAAAACGAAAATAGCTGAAATTTGGACGAAAATGCATTCGGACGAAAATGAATGCACATGTCTACAAATCAATACAGGAGGGACTAGAGGGCCCTGCTCGTTAGATCTTACAATCTAGAAAGGAGGGTCAACACAGCTCCTACAGCACTGCAATGATGCTGCTTGCAGGACTTTTTTTACCGTCCTGCAAGCGCACCACTCCAGTGTGAAAGTACTCGGGCTCTCACACTGGAGAGAAAGGAGAGGCTCTTTACAGGCGCTATATAGGTGCTATTTTTAGCGATGTAGCGCCTGTAAAGGGGCTCAGTGTGAAAGTAGGCTTAGACTCCGACTGGCCAAATTACACCAGATGTTCATGTGAGCACTAGTTAAGCCCAAGTGTCAGTGATATAATTTATGCAGCAACTTTGCCAAACAATCCTGTGTAATGACAGTTTGTTTACCAACCAAACCCATGCCTTCTTTATAAGGTGAAATAGCACTGCACTTAAAGTGGAACTAAAATGCACAATACTAACCTGGCTCCAATGGTACAAGGCCCATGGTCGCTTGCTGGAGGAGCAGCTTCTCCCTGGTTTCTTCAAGTCGCTGGTCATCAGACTGACCAGTAGGGATGAGCCCAACACCCCCCGATTTGGTGCGCACCAGAACCTGCAAACGGACCGAAAATTTACGCAAACTTTAGATCCCCATTAAAGTCTATGGGACTCGAATGTTCGAAATCAAAAGTGCTCATTTTAAAGGCTAATATGCAAGTTATTGTCCTAAAAAGGGTAGGGGACCCAGCTCCTGCCCAGGGGACATGTATCAAGGCAAAAAAAGTTTTAAAAACTGACTTTTTTCGGGAGCACTGATTTTAATGACGCTTAAAGTGAAAAAAAGTGAAATATTCATTTAAATATCGTGCCCGGGGGTGTCTGTAGTATGCCTGTGAAGTGCCACATGTTTCCCGTGTTTAGAACAGTCCCTGCACAAAATTACATATCTAACGGAAAAAAAAAAGACATTTAAAACTGCTTGCAGTTTTAATGTAATGTCTGGTTTCGGCAATATGGATGAAAATCATTTAGAAAAATGGCATAGGTAGCCCCTCCTGCCCATTACCAGCCCCTTTGGGTCTTGTACGGATATTAAGTCAAACCCCTACCAAATTAAAAAAAGGAAAGGCGTGGGGCCCCCAGGCCCTATATACTCAGAACAGCAATATGCATGTGATGAAAGACAGAGACTGTGTGGGTTTGTTGTTAAGTAGAATCTGTTTGTAATTTTGAACTGGTACATTTTTAAAGTGTAGCTCCAGTCAAAAAATCTATTTTTAAGCTTTTTGGAAAACATAGGGAAGGGTTATCACCCCTCTAACTTTTTTCAGTCTGTGCACCTCTTCAGAAGATTTCACCTCACTTTCTGTCCCAATGACCAATATTTTTTTGAAATGTTGGGGTTTTTAGTAAAACATCAGTGGAGAGAGGAGACACATTTTTCCCATATAAACTCTTACAGGAGAGAATTTCCCTTCCTAGGGGTAGCTTTCACCTCACTTCCTGTTGTCTCCTTCCGTTTGCAAGTAGGAGACATTTGTAAGTTGGATGTTTGAAAATAGGGGCCTGCCCTATATGCTCTGCAGAAATGTGGGCCTAAGGTGTTGGTGTTGCCACAACACTGTAAGCCCTCAAAGTGACTCTTGGTGGGCACTGGAGCACCCTGCTGTGAAATATTATATCAAGAATTGTAATTACATGCCATTGTTGAACAGTGGTAGAAAAATTGGGCCTTTGGTGGTGGTGGTGCTGGTGCCACAACACTGTCCTCACAGTTACTCTCGGTGGGCTCTGGAATGGGCCCTGCTGTGAAATATTATATCAAGAATTGTAATTACATGCATCTGTTAAACAGGGACTGAAAAATTGGACCTTAGGCACTGGTGCCACAACACTGCAACACCTCACAGAAACTCTAGTTGGAGTGCAGAAATGAGCCCTGCTGCTAAGTATTACATCAAAAATTATAATTACATGTCTCTGTTAAACAGGGGCAGAAAAATTGGGCCTTAGCCACTGGTGGCAGTGCCCAGAACCAAAAATGTTCTTCCAAGCTATCAGCAGGATCATTGAGGAAGAGGATAGTCAGTCAGCATAACAGGATAGTCACTCAGCATCAGCATAGGCAGTCTTGAAGGGATGTAAAATTAAAAAAATATATATTAATTTACATCAGCGTCAGGTGCTTGGTAATTGGTGGTGATCCAAGACTGATTGATCTCTATGAAGGTCAGTCGATCAACCAAGTTGGTGGACAGGCGCACCCTGTGATTGGTTAAAAAGCCTCCAGCAGCCCTGAATGTGCGTTCCAAAAGAACGCTGGATGCAGGACAGGCTAGTAGCTCAATTGCATACTGTGCAAGCTCTGGCCAGTGATCCCTCCTCAAGACCCAGTAACCCAGAGGATTTTTGGTGGGAAAGGTGTCCAAGTCTGATCTTGACCCTACGTATTCCTGCACCATGTAAATCAGACGCTGGCAATGGTTTCTGGAACGATCATACCTTGGGGCTGCGGACTAAAAAACTGTCTGAACGCATCGGTCAGACAGCCACCTTCTCCACCGGTCCTTCTGTGACTGACCGAAGCCTCAGCAACACGTTGTCCAAGACCAGGAATTTGTAACCTCCCAATCTCTGGGAACGCATTTCACAGACCTTTTTGAAAGGCCTCCCGAACATGTCTCATCCTCTGCTCCCTCTGCAATGGCAAGATAAGGTCTGCAACCTTACCCGTACCGTGGATCAAGGAGAGTTGCCAGCCAGTAATGATCCTTCTCTTTGATCCACTGAATACGAGGATCCTTCCGCAGGCTTTGCAGGATCAGGGAGGCCATGCAGCGTAGGTTAGCTGAGGCAATCAATCCGGAGTACTCTGGGTTACAAAGGACGACATGATCCACAGCCACCTCCTCCCAGCCACGTACAAGTCCACGGCCACGGGATTCTTGGGACTGTAAATCATCCCTAAAAGACTGGTGATGATGCTGAGTGCCAGGCTCCACCTCCATGCTGACACAATCCTCCTCCTCGTCCTCTTCCTGTGTGATCGGCGGGCCAGCAGGAACTCTTTCTGGATAAAGGGGGCGTTGAGAGGCAAGGAAGTCCTCCTCTTCCTGCCTCTGTTCTGCCTCAAGTGCCCTGTCCATTATTCCACACAGCGTGTGCTCCAACAGGTGAAAAGAGGTACAGTGTCACTGATGCATGCACTGTCACTGCTCACCATCCTCAGGGTTTCCTCAAATGGTGACAGGACAGTGTATACAGTGGTGTGAAAAAGTGTTTGCCCCCTTCCTCATTTCCTGTTCCTTTGCATGTTTGTCACACTTAAGTGTTTCGGAACATCAAACCAATTTAAACAATAGTCAAGGACAACACAAGTAAACACAAAATGCAATTTGTAAATGAAGGTGTTTATTATTAAAGGTGAAAAAAAATCCAAACCATCATGGCCCTGTGTGAAAAAGTGATTGCCCCCTAAACCTAATAACTGGTTGGGCCACCCTTAGCAGCAACAACTACAACCAAGCGTTTGCGATAACGTGCAATGAGGCTTTTACAGCGTCCTGGAGGAATTTTGGCCCACTCATCTTTGCAGAATTGTCCTAATTCAGTTACATTAGAGGGTTTTCGAGCATGAACGGCCTTTTTAAGGTCATACCACAACATCTCAATAGGATTCAGGTCAGGACTTTGGCTAGGCCACTCCAAAGTCTTCATTTTGTTTTTCTTCAGCCATTCGGTGGTGGACTTGCTGGTGTGTTTAGGATCATTGTCCTGCTGCAGAACCCAAGTTCGTTTCAGCTTGAGTACACGAACAGATGGTCGGACATTCTCCTTCAGGATCTCTTGGTAGACAGCAGAATTCATAGTTCCTTTTATCACGGCAAGTCTTCCAGGTCCTGAAGCAGCAAAACAGCCCCAGACCATCACACTACCACCACCATATTTTACTGTTGGTATAATGTTCTTTTTATGAAATGCAGTGTTCCTTCTACGCCAGATATACTTGGATACACACCTTCCAAAGAGTTCCACTTTTGTCTCATCGGTCCACAGAATGTTGTCCCAAAAGTCTTGGGGATCATCAAGATGTGTTGTGGAGAAATTGAGACGAGCTTTGATGTTCTTTTTGCTCAGCAGTGGTTTTCTCCTTGGAACTCTGCCATGCAGGCCATTTTTGCCCAGTCTTTTCCTGATGGTGGAGGCATGAACCCTGACCTTAACTGAGGCAAGTGAGGCCTGCAGTTCCTTGGATGTTGTTGTGGGGTCTTTTGTGACCTCTTGGATGAGTCGTCGCTGCGCTCTTGGGGTAATTTTGGGCGGCCGGCCACTCCTGGGAAGGTTCACCACTGTTCCATGTCTTCGCCATTTGTAGATAATGGCTCTCACTGTGGTTCGCTGGATTCCCAAAGCTTTGGAAATGGCTTTATAACCCTTTCCAGACTGATAGATCTCAATTACTTTCTTTCTCAATTGTTCCTGAATTTCTTTGGGTCTCGGCATGATGTGTAGCTTTTAAGGATCTTCTGGTGGACCTTACTGTGTCAAGCAGCTCCTATTTAAGTGATGCCTTGATTGTGAACAGGTGTGGCAATAATCAGGCCTGGGTGTGGCTAGAGAAATTGAACTCAGGTGTGGACAACCACAGTTATAGTATGTTTTAACAAGGGGGGCAATCACTTTTTCACACAGGGCCATGATGGTTTGGATTTTTTTTCACCTTTAATAATAAACACCTTCATTTACAAATTGCATTTTGTGTTTACTTGTGTTGTCCTTGACTATTGTTTAAATTGGTTTGATGTTCCGAAACACTTAAGTGTGACAAACATGCAAAGGAACAGGAAATGAGGAAGGGGGCAAACACTTTTTCACACCACTGTAGATCCCTGATCATCGCTCACTGGTGTGGGAAAAAAAACGAGCGCCCCTGACCCTATCCTGGTGCCGTAGTCGCACAGGTACTCATTAATGGCCCTCTGCTGTGTGTTCAGCCGCTGCAGCATGGCCAACGTTGAGTTCAACCTGGTGGTCATGTCACAGATAAGGCGGGTCTTGGCAGGTTCAATTCCTTTTGGAGCTCAGCCAGCCGATCACTGGCATTATATGACTGATGGAAATGCACACAGACTTTCCTGGCCTGCCTCAGGACATCCTGTAAGCCCAGGTACCTGCCCAAGAACCACTGCACCACCAAATTAAGGATATGAGCCACACAGGGCACATGGGTCAGTTGTCCCTGTCGGAGGGCGGAGAGGAGGTTGGTGCCATTGTCACAAACCACCATTCCAGGCTTAAGCTGGTGTGGCATCAACCACCTCTCAGCCTGCCCCTGCAGAGCTGACAGAATATCTGCTCCAGTGTGGCTCCTGTCCCCCAAGCACACCAACGCAAGCACGGCATGGCATCTTTTTGCCTACGTACTTGCGTAGCCCCTTAAATGCCTACGGAACACTGCTGGTTCCGAGGACAAAGCACAGGAAGAGGCCATGGAGGAAGAAGAAGAGGAGGGGGTGGAGGAGAGAGGTGTGTCACAACCAGTAGTAGCATTTTGGAGGCGCGGTGGCGGAACAACCTCCAACACTAGTGCACCTTGTCCTGCATCCTTCCCAGCTGCCAGAAGAGTCACCAAATGTGCCGTGAAAGATAGGTAACGTCCCTGTCCATGCCTGCTGGACCATGAGTCAGCGGTAATATGCACCTTACCGCTGACCACCCTGTCCAGCGAAGCATAGAGAGCCGGAATCGCCTTCCGTGAGAAAAAGGGGCATTTGGGAACCTGCCACTGATGAACCGCACATTGCACAAACTCATGGAAGGGGGCCGAGTCTACCAACTGAAAAGGCAGCAGTTGAAGTGCTAGCAATTTAGCCAAGCTAGCATTCAACCGCTGGGCATGTGGATGGCTGGGAGTGAACTTCTTTCGACGGTCCAGCAGCTGGGGCAGGGAAATTTGCCTGCTACAATCAGACGTCAGTGTACCGCTAGCAGATTGCCCACAAGTACTTGGCTGTGACACACCTAATTCTACACCTTCATTCCTCTCAGTGCAGGTTTCAGAGAGGACTGAAAGTATAGTAGGGTTGGAGATCCCAGCTGATGAGGAGCAAGGAGAGGTCCGCTTTGTTCTTTGGTGTGGTTCTTTAAGGTACGCTTGCCAACGAACTGCATGGCAGGTCAACATATGTCTGGTCAAGCATGTGGTGCCCAAGTGGCTGATGTTTTGGCCACACTTGAGACATATGTTTCAAATAGCAGCAGTGCAATTTGATGCACTCATCTCAAAAAAGCCCACACCAAAGAACTTTTGGAATAACGCGGAGAGGCAGCGCCCTGCACATGAGGAGCTCTGCGATGTGATACAGTTGGTGTGCTGCCCTTAAGCTGGCCCCTGGAGGGCATTCTGCCTCATTGGAGATGTGCCTCCTCCTCCTCCTCTCTCCTATCAGGCACCCACGTGGAGTCAGTGTCCTCATCATCCCCTCCCTCCTTATCACTGGAGCAAACCTGTCAGTATGCTGCAGCTGGTAGAACATGACTGCCAAATTGCTGTCCTTCTTGGGCATCCCCTCTCTCTAGGCTCACGCTACTGCCTTCCTCTAGTTGGGTATCATCATCAGAGCCTTCAAAATGCTGGGCATCCTCCTGGAGCATGTACCCAACACTGTGCTCAAACAGTTCGGGGGACTCCTCAGGAGGACATAGTGTGTCTAGGGAAGGAGTGACTGATGCCATTGAGAGGAGGGAAGAGGCTGCTTTGGCAGTACCCTGAGCCTGGGTGAGAAAGGATGAGGAGGATGAGAAGGGCTTGGTCATCCACTCTACCAAGTCTTCGGCATGTTGTGGCTCAACATGTGCAGCTGCCAAAAATAAGGACAAGCGTGTCCCATGGCCACGTGCTGATGACGATGCAACTCGTCTACGACCAGCACTGTTGCCTCTAGACACAGAGCCTGCTTGCCCTATTTTATTGGCTTGTGGATGTCTGCCTCTCCTTGTTGGCCTTCCAGACATACTAATGGCCTGCAGGGAGATGAGAACACCAGCAATTGGGGTAGCTTTAGGTGCACACTGAGCAGATGTTACAGTACACTGATTGTAATTACTGCAGCTGCCTGCCTGTGGTATAGGATCTGAAGAACACCAGCAATTGGGGTAGCTTCAGGTGTACACTATGCAGGGGGCACAATACACCGACTGTAACTTCTACAGCTGCCTATGGTATAGGACCAGAAGAACACAAGCAATTGGGGTAGCTTCAGGTGTACATTGTGCAGGTGGCACAATACACTGACTGTAATTACTGCAGCTGCCTGTGGTGTAGGACCAGAACAACACCAGCAATTGGGCTAGCTTTAGCTGTACTCTGTGCAGGTGGCACAATACACCGACTGTAATTGCTACAGCTGCCTGTGGTATAGGACCAGAAGAACGCTAGCAATTGGGGTAGCTTCAGGTGTACACTGTGCAGGTGGCACAATACACCAACTGTAACTGCTACAGCTGCCTGTGGTATAGGACCAGAAGAACACCAGCAATTGGGGTAGCTTCAGGTGTACACTATGCAGGTGGCACAATACACCGACTGTAACTGCTACAGCTGCCTATGGAATAGGACCAGAAGAACACAAGCAATTGGAGTAGCTTCAGGTGTATGCTGGGCAGGTGGCACAATATACTGACTGTAATTACTGCAGCTGCCTGTGGTATAGGACCAGAACAACAGCAGCAATTGGGGTAGCTTCAGGTGTACACTTTAGCTGTACACTGTGCAGGTGGCACAATACACCAACTGTAATTACTACAGCTGCCTGTGGTATAGGACCAGAAGAACACCAGCAATTGGGGTAGCTTCAGGTGTACACTATGCAGGTGGCACAATATACTGACTGTAACTGCTACAGCTGCCTGTGGTATAGGACCAGAAGAACAGGGCAATAGGGATAGCTTCAGATGTACACTGTGCAGGTGGCACAATACACCAACTGTAACTGCTACAACTGCCTGTGGTATAGGACCAGAAGAACCCCAGAAATTGGGGTAGCTTCAGGTGTACACTGTGCAGGTGGCACAATACACTGACTGTAATTACTGCAGCTGCCTGTGGTATAGCACCAGAACAACACAGGCAATTGGGGTAGCTTCAGGTGTACACTGTGCAGGTGGCACAATACACCGACTGTAACTGCTGCAGCTGTGTGTGGTATAGGATCAGAACAACACCAGCAATTGGTGTAACTTCAGGTGTACACTGTGTAGGAGGCACAACACACAGACTGTAAATGCAATAGTTTCAAAGGAAGTGAAGACACTGGGGCTGATGTACTAAGATGAATGCACTGCGCCGGTTCATACCTCAATTTGTGCGGCAGATAAATTATTAAGTGAGCGTATGAACCAGCACACGCATAAGCGCAACAGATAATATGCGCACACGATCATAATCTCCCATTGATAATATCATTAACAGTCCATTCACACAGGGGCAACACGACTTCCAGCGCGACTTTGCGAGGCAAATTGGACACGACTTGAGTGTGAATCATAGCGACACACGACTTTAAGTCGGCCCCAGGCCTGGCGATTTTAATTTAAAAACAAAGACGGCATGGGTTCCCCTCCAATAGCGTACCAGGCCCTGCAGGTCTGGTATGGATATGAAGGGGAACCCCGTGCCAAAAAAAATGGCATGGGGCCCCCCTCAAAATCCATACCAGACCCTTATCTGAGCATGCAACCTGGCAGGCCACAGGAAAAGGGGGGGGGGGGCGAGAGAGCAGATCCTGGCCTCCCCCCCCCCCAAAAAAAAGTGACAAAATTGTTAAAAATTAAAAGTGACAGGTTTTGACAATTCAACTCATGGCGCAAACCTTTTGTAAATTAGTCCCACTGTCCTTGCGTCTATCTGTCTCTATGAGCCGCAACACACTAAACCCCCTGAGCCATCCTGCCTGTGGCCAATTATGGCTCTCTTCGTTGACGGCACTGTGATTGACAAAGCATGTGGGTCATAGTGCATGCTTGGCCAATCATCAGCCAGCAATGCACTGCAATGCCTCAGTGCATTATGGGCTGTGTGTGCCACTCGAATTTGGCGCGAATGGCCTATAATGTTCTGGTTTTGCTGAACGGGAGAACAGGAGGTGTTCGAGACGAACATGCGTTCGACTCAAACACCCAGCTCATCCCTACTGACCAGTAATTTCAGAGCATGCACAAGAGTTTAGTCATCCTGACACACAACCACCATGTCAGAATGTATACAGAGTTGTGCATGCACAACTCACTGCACATTCTAAAGAAGACTGTGAGCAAGCAGGTAGTTTATTGCCATCTAGCCACTGTATTAAAGCTAAACAGCAGACTCCTGAAGGCATTTTAAAATGTCCTTCTGCTCTCAGCACTCATGTGCGCCCTTTGGGAAGTGCAGTCGTGTGCACTATGATCACAGTAGATCACAGATTGGGGTAAAATGAAATCGGCCCTGTACTGTGTGATTAGTGGGATCAATCCACTGTACACCACCACACCAGTCCAAATGTCACCAGACAAGTGAAAGCCCGCAACAGTGCTCCTGATCATCACCACACCAGTCTCATCTTCACTAGACAAATGTAAGCCAGCAATAGTGTTCCTGATTGCTGCCACACCATTCCCAGTGTCACCAGACCAGTGCAGCCACCAACAGTGTTCCTGATCATCACTACACCAGTCTCAGGTTCACCAGGATAATGAAAGTCAGCAACGGTGTTCTTGATTGCAAGCTACACCAGCCCCAGTGTCACAATACCAGCATAAGCCAGTAAAAGTGTTCTAAATTGCAACCACACCAGTGCCAGTGTTGCCAGCATCAACACTCAGTCACCCATCTCAGTGTCACCATACCTGTATAAACCAGCAATAGTGTTCCTGATCGCTGCCACACAAGCCTCATTGTTACCATACCAGTGCAAACCAGCAACAGTGGTAGTGTCACCAGAGCTACTGCAGCCATCAACATTGTCCTTGACTGGTGCTACATCGGTACAGTATCACAGTGTTCCTGATCACCACCAGACCAGTAAAGTATTGCCTTTGCCTTTTGGCTGTACTGACCCTGGCTTGTTTATTTCCATGTTTCTGCCTGCCATCTGGACCAATCCTTTGTCTCTTTATTGACTGCATTTCTGCCTGCCTCCCGAACTCAACCATCTGCATGTCCTGCTGACTACAATCCTATAGACAACAGTCCCAGCCATTCCTTCCAGGCAGCTGAACTTCTGAAATACGGGAACTCTTTTGTTCATCCTTTGTTCAAATTTCTGTACTTCCTGGCAAGTGAACATGACACTGGGGCAGCCAAGTGTCGATAGGCTAGGCTTGCTTGGCAAATAGGAATGGGAGTTGCTACAGGTAACACTACACTAAGCTATATTCCCTGACTATTCATACAGAGGAAATCACTACAGTGCCCATTTTTTTTAAATGTTAGCTGATTTTTGTGATACAAAAGATTCAATGGGATTGATTTGCTAAAACTGGAGAGTGCTAACTCTGGTACAACTTTGCATAGAAACCAATCAAAGCTTAATTCAATAAGCTAAAGTTGGAAGCTGATTGGCTACAATGCACAGCTGCACCAGCTTTTGCACTCTCTAGTTTTGTAAATTAACCCCAATGTCTGGTATATAATCAATCCAAACATTGAAAAAGTCTCCTCACACCTTGGTGTCAGCAAGAATAAACTCCACAGTGCATGTACTGGAATTATCCTCTTCTCAACTGGCAAATCTAGATGACCAAACAAAGACCCCGCACCCAGCCCAGAAGAAACCAGGGAGAATGTATTGAGAGAGAGCAAGTTGACAACACATTGCTGGAGTGGAGTTGAGTATTCACAGATTTTAGTTCCAGTTTAGCTGTAATCTCCACTAGGGAGGAGCTTCGAGTTCGAGTCTGTTTGCCTGTTCGGCGAACAGTGAACAATTTGGGGTTTTCGCTGCAAATTCGAAAAGCCACAGAACACCCTGTACAAGTCTATGGGAAAAATGTAAAGTGCTAATTTTAAAGGCTAATATGCAAGTTATTGTCCTAAAAAGCGTTCGGGGACCTGGGTCCTACTCCAGGGGACATGTATCAATGCAAAAAAAGTTTTAAAAAGGGCAGTTTTTTTGGGACCAGTGATTTTAATAATGCTTAACCAATGCACATATACGGCCGGGTGGGAGCCGCCTACTCCTGATAGGACGTTCAGGAACGTCATTCAGGAGTAGCGGGATCGCGCGCGCGCGCGCCCGCGCAGCGGCGCGATCCCGATGCGCCCGTGTCACCCGGACACGGCGCATCTCAGATCGGCAGGAGGGCTCTGTGATTGGCCCTCCTGATCACATGACGGCCGTGTCCAATCACGGCCGTCATGTGATGTAAACAAACAGCCGGTTGCTAGGCAATCGGCTCCTCCTCTCCTCACACAGAAGTCATCGCTGTGGAGAGGAGAGCAGATCGCTGCAGCCGGCTGCTGATCAGTGAGTATGAGCTGCTTTTTACAGCTTTTTACTCACTGATCACCAGTCTAGTGTACACAGTAAACACACCACACAGTAAACACATCACACAGTATAAACACAATGTCCCCACACATGCCCCCAAAACATACATGTCCCCAAATAATAAAAACACATGTCCCTAATAATAAAAACATGTCCCCCACATATGTCCCACTAAAATCACATGTCCCAATGATTATCTGCACACATATGTACGTGATCACCTGCACACATATGTACATGATCATTTGCGTACATATGTCCGTGATCACACAAACCAATTATTATACACTTAACGGATTTTTTTTTACCAAAAACATGTAGCAGAATACATTTTGGCTTAAATTTATGACAAAATTTGATTTTATTGGATTTTTATTGAAGTAGAAAAAAGAAAATATTGTTTTTTTTTTCCAAATTTCCGCTTTTTTGCGCTTATATCGCAAAAAAAAAAAAAATGGAGTCGTGAATAAATACCACCAAAATAAAGCTCTATTTGTGCGAACAAAATGATAAAAATTTCATTTGGGTACAGTGTAGCATGACCGCGCAATTGTCACTGAAAGCGCAAGAGCGATGAAAGCTGAAAATTGGGCTGGGAAGGAAGGGGGCGAAAGTGCCCTGTATTGAAGTGGTTAAAATGAAACAATAAAAGTGTAATATTCTTTTAAATTTTGTACCTGGGGGGTGTCTATAGTATGCCTATAAAGAGGCGCATGTTTCCCATGCTTAGAACCACGGCCGGACTGGGAATAAAAACCAGCCCTGGAAAAAATTTCATACCAGCCCCACAGCATTATTATACCAGCCCAACAGCATAAAGTCATTATTTTCTTGTTCATGAAAGGGGAAAACCATACATTTTAAAGCACATTTAATGAAAATAGTATTATATATAGATATGACATCACATAGGGCTTTATACATATATATATATATTTTTTTTTTTTCAAATTCCAGTTAAAAGTGGTAAGTGATCAATCATCAAGGGGGACCCCAGGAACTCAAAACATGGAGGGGGGGGGCACCTTCTGCAGAAAGAATACACTAAGGTAAGGAGGGTGGGTTACTAATATTAGTATTCACTCCCCCTTACATCAGTGCCCCCCCCCCCCGACTGGCCTGTCGGTGCTGTCACTGACCTCCTCTCAGGTGCACTGTGCAGGGCTCAGTCAGTCGGCTCCAGCTTGGTGGCTCTGGTTTTACCGGTGGTGCTCCCACTCTTGACTACTCTCCAGACTCCCTCAGAGACTGCAGACATGCTACAGGAGATGGTCAGAGACTGCAGACTTGATGTAAGAGCTCAATGCAGCCTCACCAGTGCCCATCAATGCAGCCTCACTAGGCCCACCAATTCAGCCTCACTGTGCCCACCATTGCAGCCTAACTGTGCCCATCAAATGCAGCTTTACTGTGCCCTGAATTCAGTCCCACTGTACCCATCATTGCAGTCCCTCCTGTGTCCCATGTCCCAGTCTGCAGTCCCTGTCTGTGGGAAGGTGTGTTGTTGATGTTCGGTACGGTACCTTGCATGCCAGCAGGATATACATGATGGCCAACAGCAGGCAGGGTCTGTTCTCATTTTGGATGGGGATGGTGCTCCTTCCAGAGGATCTGTTTGCTGTGAGATGGAGTGGTCCCTGGTCACCTGCCCCTTCAGCCGTCCTCATTTTCCGGCCCCAGTCAGCCTGTCCTCTGGTCCTGGAGAAGGGGAGAGCACTGGGTGGGAGTTGGAGAGAAGGGGGAGTAGAGAGTACTGGCAGGGTTGGAGAACACATGGGTGTGGGCAAAGAGCAGGGATGAGTGGAGATCACAGGGGTGGGGAGCAGAGAGTGCTGGGGGGAACTTGAGAGCACTGGGGGGCCAAAAAGGACAGGGGTAGAGAGCATGGTAGGCGGAGAGCACTGGGGGGGATAAGAGTGTGGGGTGGTGAAGAGCACTGGGGGGGGGGGAGAAAAACGGGTGGAGAGCACGGGGATGGAGAGTACTGGAGAGGGGGTACAAAGAGCAGGAGGTAGTGGAGAGCAATGGGGGGAGCTTGAGAGCACCAGTGGGGGCCAGAAATAACAGGGGTGGAAAGCACGGGGGACTGGAAAGCACTATGGGGGGTGGAAAGCACTGGTAGGGTTGGAGAGCACATGGGTGGGGGAAAAATGTAGGGGGGAGGGGAGAGTACAAGGGTGGGGAATGGAGAGTGCTGGGGGGAGCCAAAAAGAACAGGGGGAGAGCACGGGGAGTAGAGAGCACTGGGGGGGCTGGAGAGCACCAGGGGGCCAGAAAGAACAGGGGTGGGGAGAATGGGGGGCTTGAGAGCACTGGGGTGGGGGCTGGAGAGTGATGGTGAGAGCTGAAGGGCACTGGGGAGGAGAAAGAACAAGGGGGAGAACACTGGTGGGAGTGGAGAGCACTGGGGGAGAACACTGGGGGGAGTGGAGAGCACTGGGGGAGAGCACTGGGGGGAGTGGAGAGCACTGGGGGGGGGGGAAGAACAGGGGGTAGAGCACTGGGGGGAGTGGAGAGCACTGGGGAGAACAGGGGGAGAGCACTGGGGGAAGTGGAGAGCACTGGGGGGGGGGGCACTGGAGGGAGTGGAGAGCACTGGGGGGGGGGGAGAACAGGGGGGAAGAACAGGGGGGAGAGCACTGGGGGGGAAGAACAGGGGGGAGAGCACTGGGGGGAAGAACAGGGGGGAGAACAGGGGGGGGGACAGGGGGGAGAGCACAGGGGGAGAGCACTGGGGGGAGTGGAGCGCACTGGGGGGAGAACAGGGGGAGAGCACTGGGGGGAGTGGAGAGCACTGGGGGGAGAACAGGGGGGGGGAGCACTGGGGGGAGTGGAGAGCACTGGGGGGGGGGGACGGGGGAGAGCACTTGGGGGGAGAGCACTGAGGGGAGAACAGGGGGGAGCACTGGGGGGGAACAGGGTGGAACAGGGGGAGATCACTGGGGGGGAGAGCACTGGGGGGAGTGGAGAGCACTGGTGGGAGAACAAGGGGGAGAGCACTGGGAGGGAGAGCACTGGGGGAGTTGAGAGCACTGGGGGGGGGACAGGGTGGAGAGCACTGGGGGGGGAACAGGGGGGGGAGAGAGCACTGGGGGAGTGGAGAGCACTGGGGGAGATCAGGGGGGGAGATCACTGGGGGGGGCAGGGGGGAGAGCACTGGGATGGTGGCTAGAGAAGGATGGAGAGAGCTGGAGAGTGGGGGGGGGGGCAGCAAGAACAGGAGAGGAGAGAACTGTGGGGAGGCGGCAGGAGAGTGTGGTGGTGGAGAAGAGCACAGGGGGGCAGGGAGCACAAGGTGAACTGGGGACAGTAGAATAAGTTGGAAAGGAGAATCAGCAGGGGGGACCCCTGCAGCCCCCCATCGATCCTCCTATCCAGGCACTGTGGCACACAGGACGGACTGTACGTGGCATCACCTCCTATGGATCACAGCGCTGGCTGGCTCTGTGTTCGATGGCTGCTCTGTAACACATTTCCGCCCCTTCAGACTGGCTTGTGTGATAGGCGGAATGTTGATTCTCTCTACTATCACACAAGCAGGTCTGAGGGGGAGGGACTGTGTTACAACACAGAGCCAGCCAGCACTGTGATCCATAGGAGAGAGAGGAGGATGCAGCCGCAACTAAAAGCAGCCCCAGGGCAGGCAGCCTACCGGGAAATCTCCCGGTATCCCGGTAGGCCAGTCCAGCCCTGCTTAGAACTGTCCTTGCACAAAGTGTCATTTCAAGTAATTTAAAATCACTCGCGGCTATAATGAATTGTCGGCTCCCCGTAAAAAAATGGCGTAGAGTTCCCCCTAAAAATCCGTACCAGACCCTTTATCCGAGCATGCAACCTGGCAGGTCGCAGGAAAAGAGGGGGGGGGGGCGCTGAACCGTACCAGGCCACATGCCCTCAACATTGGGAGGATGCTTTGGCGGTCTATGCAACGGAAACCTGCATTACATCAGAGGGGGCAGGGTCATCCACACATCATTGGGGAAGCCAGGCTTTCCCCCCTGCGTCAGAGGGGTCGGGGTCAGGTGACGGGTGGCCCCATCCTCCTCATATAAGAAATGTTAGGCTGTTGGGATCCCTGCAGTGTCTCCGCCAGTGGAGACAGAGGATGGATGGACTGCGCTACGCTGGGCTGGAGGGAGAGATCACCCGTCGCTGGATCAGATCAGCCATCGCTGAACCCCGGAGAGATGATCATCCGTCACTGGATAGCAAGAGTGGATTACCACCGCTGGAATCTTTTTTACATTTTTTTTATTTTTAGTAAAGGACTTTTTCAAAAGTGTGTTTGTCTTTTTAAACATTCTTTTACACTTTCTTTGTGAAATGGTAGGGGTACTTTTGTATCCCCTTACCATTTCAAATGGGGGGCAGGGATCTGGGGGTCCCCTTGTTAAATGTGGCTTCCAAATTCTGATAAGCCGCCCGCCCGCATATCCCCAAAATCACCGGCCAGGGTTGTGGGGATGAGGCCCTTGTCCCCATCAACATGGGGACATGGTGCTTTGAGGGGTCACAGACCCCCAAAGCATCCTCCCAATGTTAAGAGCAGGTGGCCTGGTATGGTTCAGGAGGGGGGCGCTCTCTCGTCTCCCCTCTTTTCCTGCGGCCTGCCAGGTTGCGTGCTCGGATAAAGGGTCTGGTATGGATTTTTAGGGGGAACTCCAAGCCATTTTTTTTTTTATTTGGCGTGGAGTTCCCCTTAAAATCCATACTAGAGCTGAAGGGTCTGGTATGGATATTTAGAGGGAACCTCACGTCATTTAAAAAAAAAAAATTGATGCGGGGTTCCCCTTAATATCCATACCAGACCCGAAGGGCCTGGTAATTGAATTTGGGGGAACCCAACGCGCTTTTTTTTTTATCAATGACTTTCAATGACTTCTTTGTATTACAGGGAGCCGACAATTCATTATAGCCGCGAGTGATTTTAAATGACTTTTTTTCCTGCAGAAATTACACTTTGTGCAAGGACAAGTCTAAGCAAAGGAAACATGCACCCCTTTACAGGCATACTATACATACCCCCCGTACAAAATTTAAAGGAATATTACACTTTTATTGTTTCACTTTACGCATTATTAAAATCAGTGCTCCCGAAAAAACTGCTGTTTTTAAAACTTTTTTTTGCATTGATATATGTCCCCTGGGGCAGGACGCAGGTCCCCAAACACTTTTTAGGACAATAACTTGCATATTAGCCTTTAAAATTAGCACTTTAGGTTTTGAACGTTCGAGTCCCATAGACTTTAATAGGGTTCTAAAGTTCACACGAAGTTTAGATCTGTTCGCAGGTTCTGGTGTGAACCGAACCGGGGGTGTTCAGCTCATCCACCAACAAGTACAAGAGACAGAGACAGAATAGCACTGAACATCTACCAGCAGCAGTGAGAGAACAAGATTTACCTTCAACTATGTAGTGCAAGGGGCTGCCTGATTGCAAACAAATTGAAAGTGTTTAGGTTTGACCTCATATTATATGGTTTTGGTAAATATAAAGGAAAGTTGAATGGGAAATTTGTATAGTGTATGGCCAGCCTAAGTGACAGTACCGCTCTCTCACATTGCTAAACACCAGTACAGCTCATAGTTAAAATTATATGGCAACATGTCATCAAGGTATCACAATATTCTCATGTAACTTTTTATTGCCACAGTGGATGGATTTGTAGCCATTTGTAAGCCTTGTCCCAAAATTAACTCCCTTACATAATTAAAAATGAACATTACTGATATTGGTGGGACTAAAAGGGTTAAAAAGAGAGACAAGAGTGACTTTCTATTAAAAAAAGTTTAAGAGACGTGGGATTCTTATTGTGCATCTGGGAGGGGCTCAATTTGATGAAATGTGACATTAAACAGCATCCTTATTCTCCAAAATATCATCCATACACGTCTGCTACTTAATGGCCCTGTAATCTATTTTTAATTACATTTTTATTTTAATTTTTTACTGTTTTTTTCATGCCTTCTTGTAATGTCATCCCCTATCTCCCAAAGCTCTCCAAACCTAGCATTTTCAGAAGGTTAGTAATGGCAACACACACTTTGTTCTCAGTGCAAGTTTCCTTTACAATTACTATTTTATTTTTTATTTTTTTAATCTAGTTGCCTGGTTGTGTTTGACTTTCTGAGTCACTGACCTAGACCAAGTATACAGACCAAGAAAACCCGAATTAAGCCCAAACTGTTAATTTGCATTTTGATTCTAGGTCAGTGATTTAGAAAATACTGAAAGCATAGGATCAGCATGACAGCCCAGAAACTAATATTTTCTGAAGCTGCCAACAGTGGAAGCTTCAGTATTCCTCAATCGATGATTATTTTAAATCTATTAGACTCCTTTTTTTAAACTATACTTACTTGGTAATGTATAAATTAACCACAAGATGGCAGCATAGCACTATTTTTTTCCCCACATTTCACTTTTTGTAGATGCAGACATATGGATATGAGGTCATAAAAGTACTGCCGTGTAAAAGTAGAGATAGAATGTACTGGTGCTAATTAAAGGAACATAATAAATAACACAACTGTAATTCAAGTATACTATTTTAGCTTTCGATGTCTTCTTTATACCTGTATATGCTTAGCTATGGTGTGAAAATGAAAAAAAAAACATTAATAAAATGTTCATGCTTTGCTAATTATTGATCACGGTGTTATATTTACAAGATGCTGTCAAATGTAAATTTTTTCACTAGCATTTTAACTAGCGTTTATATGGCCTCATTTGTGGTTTTAGAGAATATTGAACTCAATGAAGATTTAGACTTAAAATACTTACTTTCAAGCAATGAGGTGAGGCTGGTGAACTTGCTCTTTTTCACTCTGGTTCAGCATTTAGAGCGATTTTTTTTTTGTAACTCTATAGATCAAAGTGATGTCTCCACAAGGTATTTCCATAAAAAATGAAAAGTGGTTGCTCCCTGACAAGTAGATTCCAGGCACGTTCTTCCCCAAAAACCCTTCCCTCCCTCATCGGTCACTACATTCTGGCACCCCCTAATGAACACTGGATATCAATATGTGAAATACACAAGTTCTTCCAGCCCCTATGCAGAGCACCCTTCTAGTATTGTTATACTCTCTGGCACACCAATGCTGAAGAAGGGGGGTTTATTCAGGCTACATACCCAAAGAGGTAACAAAAAAACAGCAACAGAAATCATTTGTACAATATATTGTATTGTACAATGCAAGGACCAAATATTTCTGAACCCTATCCCCTAGTGATAAATGAAACCCAAATCTAGGGGGTCTTGTATAAAAGGTTTATACATACCTAGAGTATCTCCAAAACCCTTCCCACTGGCCAGTGTGGTACTAGGCGTTGTGGCCCAGAGTCCTGAGTTAGAGTATTTAAGTAAATATACAATACCACTGTAAAAGGTGCATGTCCCCAAACTAAGTCCCTTGTTGGGGCGGTGCTGTCCCTTTAAGCCCGGGTAATTAGGTTGTGACCATGGACCTCTCACCTCTAATTTCTGGAACCCTGGAAGTTCAAGGGGTGCTTTCTGTGGAACCAATGGCATTGGTGGCAACTCTGGGGCTGTAGCAACAATCTCCTATAAAGACATTGAGGCCCCTCTCCTCCAGCTTGCTAAATCTCTCCTACAGCAATGGCCTCTGTGGCAGCACATTCTTACTCTAATGCCCTGTACACAAGGTCGGACTTTCCGACGGAAAATGTGCGATCGGATCGTGTTGTTGGAAAATCCGATCGTGTGTGGGCGCTCCATCTGACTTTTTCCATCAGAATTTCCGACACACAAAATTTTTTAAAGCTGGATCTAAAGAAGATGAAAGCTATTGGCTACTGCCCGTTTATAGTCCCGTCGTATGTGTTCTACGTCACCACGTTCAGAACGATCGGATTTTCTGACAACTTTGTGCAACCTTGTGTATGTTAGACAAGTTTGGGCCAAAATCCGTCGGAAAAAATCAGACGGATTTTGTCGTTGGAAAAGCCAGACCGTATGTACAGGGCATAACTCTATGGTGAACTCTGGTGATAATCAGCATCCCTGACTCAGCAGCACACTCTAACTGTCACCTCTCACTCCCCAATTAAGCTTCTCCCAGTCAAGCCTTCTCCTTCCTTTTTGCTCCCCTCATATCATACCACCCCTTCTGGGACTTTTAGTCCTATACAGTACTTTGCTTAATGGATGTTGTCTTCTGGGAACTACATCCCCCATAGTACCGAAGCAGTCCTTTACAGTTCCCTGTGTGGGTTCTTCCTTTCCCAGGCTGCACTGCTGCCAATCACAATATCTCTATAAATCTGGTTAGTGGGAAGGCTCTTCTTCAACCATGACTGCAATCTCTGGCTGGATTTCTCTTCCCTCCCTATGCTGCTTCTCTGCACCTCCACGGCCAGGGAGGAAGATATTGCACATCCACTGCATGGCAGGGAGAGATGACAGCTGCTACAGCTGGGATGTCCCTGTGTGGTTGGCTGTGTAAACAGTCACAGACTGGTCCAGATGGCTATGGATAGGCAACACCATGAACCAGCATGACAAAAGAATTGAATGTGACATTCACCAAACATTCACTGCAGGTGACTTAACACATCATTATAAAAACACATGCACAATGAAGAAATACCTGGTTAGAATGGTTGGTGAATGTCACATTCACTGTTTTATAAATGTTCACCCATTGTGCCAGGCTGGAAGGAAGTGAACTACGTTGTTTGTTTGTTTGTTATTTTTAATTTAATAAAATAGTGTTTAATAAAAGCAATGACAAAACAAAGAAAATTAAATGAACTTTCCACCATAACACAGATAGTGTGCCAATTCATGGAATAGAGCAAATTGGTACAGCTGTGGCAAGCATAGAGGCAGGAGTTTGTGCAGTTGTGAGTGAAAGTCGGGCATGTGTGTGAGTTGGTGTGCAGGTGTGCAGGTGTAATGTCATGTTGGTTCGAGTGACAGAGTGTAGTTGTGGGGAAAGGAGGATGCAGACACAATGGTGATGGAAAGGGGGTGGCATAGTGGTGATTTCAAATATGGCGATAAGTGGTGCCTCCTTGTGGAGCTGTCAGCTGTACCTCCAGATACAGTACTCCCAGTCAGTGGCAGATTTCAGGTGAGGGGTTTGTGATGTGGGCTGCCAGACCATAGGTTACAGTGCTTGTGTAAGCCACAGCAGAAGCCAGAAGATACAAATATAATGTGAGCTGTTTTTCTGTATTGTGTGTAGATGCAGAAAAAACAATAAAACTCTTTGTAATGGAAGGCAACAGAGACTCACTTGCTACACCAACTGCTCTGGATATACTTCTTCATGGGTATGACTGTTGTGAAGGACACTAGTCTTCATTTAACCCACCACTGAGGCATGCTGCTACAGAAGCCAGGAATGCATGTAAGTTTCACTGTAGGCTTTCAGGTGGGAGCAAGCCATTGGATCACACTGGAACATGCGCAGGAGTGCAGAGGAGACATCAGGGGGTCTAATAGACCCCTGATGTTTCATTAAGGAGAACTTGTCACTGAAAATTTCCTTTTGGTCCCCCTTGTGATAGCAATAAATTTAAGTAAAAACAAAACTGTAAAAAACTAAAGGTATATCCAAGCACTTAAAAAAAAACATTGCTTATGCTATATAGATATATATTAATTATTGTCATGTATGCCTGAGTAAGAGGGCCATTATTCACAGTCAACTATAAACTAAGTCCTATGAGAGCTTTTAAAGTTTCAACAATTTTGGGTACTGAGGTTGAATAAAGACACCAATCCATCAGTTCAACCTGTGTGGGTGTATTTATGTCAAAAGTATTTCCCATATACCTGTATAATGCGTTTGTTAAGATGTCTAAATAATGTTTTTTTTAAATTATCAACACTTCCTACTGACACCACCGATTGTGAAAGGAAGTTCCTCATGCTTACCATTCTGATAGTAAACAGCCTCTTATGCAGTTTAAAGTGATTAAAAAACAAACAAACAAACATGTTATACTTACCTTCTCTGTGTAAGGGTTTTTCACACAGCAGACCCGATCCTCCCCTACTGGGGTGCCCCGGCAGTGCTTCTGTCTTCTCCTCTTCATCGGATGCCCCCACTTAGAGCCACTTTCCCTGGGAGCACCTGTGTGGGCAAGCTCATGAGTCCTGCTGCTGCGCCTATTGACATAGACAGCAGGGAGTCAATGGCCCCTGCTACTAGCAAACTATCCAATGAGGATGTTGCAGGAAAATTACAAACTTTTTTTTTGTACAAAGTTGGCACTAAATAATATATTGCTCAAACATGCCATGGGCATATATGAAATTACACCCCAAAATACATTCTGCTGCTTTTCCTGATTATGGGGATACCACATGTGTGGGGCTTTTTTGGCAGCCTAGCCGTGTACAGGAGCCTGAAAACCAATCACCGCCTTCAGGCTTTCTAAGGGCGTAAAATGGTGATTTAACTTCCTCACTACCTATCACGGTTTCAGAGGCCATGAAATGTCAAGATAGCACAAACCCCCCTCAAATGACCCCATTTCGGGGTGTAATTCCACATATAACCATGCCATGTTTGAACAATATATCATTTAGTGACAACTTTGTGTAATATATATATATATATATATATATATATATATATATATATATATACACATATATATATATATATATATATATATATATTTTTCCCGAAACTTGTGGCAAAATATAAAATATTCCATGGACACAACATGTCTCTCAGCAAATAGATTGAAGTGTCTACTTTCCAAAATGGGGTCATTTGTCGGGGTTTTGTGCTATCTTGACATTTCATGGCCTGTGTCAGTGTAGTGTTGGTGCAACTCAAGTGCGGATGTTCTCTCTCCTCTCTCTGGAATGGAAAAGAATTCCAGAGAGGGAGATGAAATCACTTCCCCTGTCTGAGTTTACACTTACAGACAAGGGAAGCATTTCATTCGTCAAGGCCAATCAGCAGGTCCAGGCCAGCAATCATTGGCCTGGACATGGAGACTGATTGGTTCTGAAACGAATCCGATTGTCGCGGCCGACGTACAGCTGCGTAGTTTCGCCCACCCATGCCATTCTGCTGCAGTAAAACTGTGGCAGCTGGTCGGGAAGTGGTTAAGCATCTCTTCTCCAGGGAGAATAAGCTTAATGGCTGTAGTCGTTTCTCGTAACTGACATCCTCCATCCCCCTTATTAGTTATGTTGCCCTTCTCTGGACCCTTTCCAGTTTTAGCACATTCTTCCTGATGACTGGTGACCAGAACTGGATGGCCAGAGTTTTGTATAAGTGAGTAGATACTCTTTTTAATGCCTGCTAATATTCTGCTAGCTTTGTTTGCTACAGCTTGGCATTGCATGTCAATGCTGATATTGTAATTTTCTAGGACCCACAGATCTTTTTTTTTTCTCCTGGATTCCCTTAAGGCTAGGTTCACACTATTGCGATGCGGGAACGCCGCGAATCCGCAGCGTTTTCCCGCATCGCTCACCTCCCGCCGGCAGTTCACACTGCCCTATGCGGACGGCTGGGGGTGTCAATGTTATGTTAATGACACCCCCAGATCCGTCGGCATATCGCAGTGCGATCTGCCGACTCGCACAGGAATCGGATCGCATGGTGTGAACCCCCATGCGATCCGATTCCGTTGCGGACCCAAAAAAGGGTCCTGTGCGAGTTTGCTGCGGGACAGCTGCGAGTTCAGCCATACTATCTGTATGGCTGAACTCGCAGTGCTACGGAGATCGGATGTGATTTGCTGTGCGAATCACATCCGGTTCTCCCCCCGCAGCGGTGTGAACCCAGCCTAAAGGTTCTCCCTCAGCGAGCAACTTGCATTCTTATTTTTAGCCCTCAAGTAATATACTTTACATTTTTCAATAGTAAACCTCATTAGCATTGTAGTTGGCAATCCCTTTATATTATTGAGGTTTTACTATAAAGTTTCTATAGCCTGCTGTGAAGAGCTTTGTATCATCAACAAACACTGAGATTGAGCCATTTATACCAACCTGGGAATTGGTCCCAGGACGGAACCTTGAGGTGCCTACTTACCACACCAGACCATTCTGAGTACATGCTATATATCACCATTCATTGAACGCTCCCCTATAAACAGTTTTCTATCCAGGTACATACATTATCATCCATGTCAACAGACCTCAGTTTGTTAATTAAGCATTTATGAGAAATTGTATCAAATGCTTTTGCAAAATTAAGATACACCATGTCAACAGGCCTTCCTTTATCTAAATGTCAGCTCACTCCCTCATAGAGTGTTAACAGATTGGTCTGGCAAGAACAATCTTTAATGAATCCATGTCGTCTACTACTAATGATATTGTTTTCAAAAGCAAATTCTTGGATATAGTCCCTTATCCCCTGAAATAGCTTACATACAGTTAATGTTAGACTGACTGTTCTGTAGTTACCAGCTATACCATATATTTTGGCCCTTTTTTAAATATTAGTACCATTCCAGTCACTAAGCTGGCCATAAAAATTAGAAATAACGATCTTGCTATAACCTTCCTAAACTCTTTAAGTACTCTCAGGTGTAAGCCATCTGGTCCTGGTGATTTATTTACTTTAAAGCGGTTATAAACCTTCAAGGTTTTTCACCTTAATGCATTCAAGCTATGTGACTCCCATGAGCATTTGTGGGAATTACATCATCAAGACCTGGTCAATCAAGTGGATAACGCATCAGAACCCGGAATGAAGACTGAGAAAAGATTGAAGCACCTGTGATCAACAGGAGAATTGACACTCCAGTGCTGGACGGAATCGTTTGGCAATCAAGTCTGCCGTAATGTGCTAACATGCTAGCTAAAAGCTCATAGCGACCCATTTTCACAGTTTTTTGGAAAGGTTTACTTACACTTTATGGGAGTGAAGGTATTCTCGCGCCTACCTATGTGTCCTAAAACTAGTGTGGTTGCAGCAAAACACCGGCAGGGGTGTAAACCCTCCCCAGAATAAGTGGTAGTGATTAAGAAATGGTGTTGCGCTCCAGCTAAATAAATCTAATTAAACTAAAATCAACTAGCATGTACCTAGGTAACAGCCAAAAATAAATACAGAATAAATGTGGGACTATGTGTTTGAATAAACTCAGACAATGTGCATAAATTCTAAAGTGCAACACACCAAATCAAATTGTGCACTTAGCATAAAAACTAGGTATGGCGGGTCTTCTATATATAATACAGAATGGCAGTGAAGCAGTGTTCAGTGCACGCAAATTCATAAGTAATAAAGTGCAAGAAACAAAAAAACAATGTAAATAATCTACATTGATAAGAAGAAAAAAAAAAAATAATTATATATATATATAATTAAATGCTGGGTGTCGTTATACGAGTGCAATAAAAAATCAATAAATGCACATAATGTTAATGGTCCATGCACAGTGAAACATGTGTTTGAACAGAGGCTCCAAAACAGAAATAAAGTAAACTATAATAATGCAAAAAACATGTCCGTTCAGTGGTCAAAAAAACACAGTATCCTGCGTGCCCAAAAAAGGAAAAGCGGGAGGTGAATTCCACCAGTGTTCCTGTGCGTATTGTATCCTCACACTAGGTGCAGTAATTACCTTACCTTACTGCTGTAAGGTAAACAGCACTTCCAAAGTGGCACTTGTTGTCCAATGTTGTAAGTTCAATAGGTGATGTAGTCCTAGGCACTCGTTCACCGTAGGCACGTTGTAACATGCAGAGAAAGCAAGGGGAACACTCCAATGGTGAAGTACGTATTCACAATTTATTGGATATAAAACGAAGGTATTGGTACTCACATTTAAAACAGATAAAAATAAGCACAACTAAACGAACGCGCGCCACGTTCGTGCTTCCGGACGTCACTTCCGGTGTCCTCACTGGCCAATTGTGTTCCTACGCATATCGTCATGTGACTTCATCATTCCCTGATGAAGTCACATGACGATACGCGTAGGAACACAATCACAGTGTCACTGTGATTGGGAGCAGAGATCAATGACGTGTCACATGTAGCCACGTCCCCCACAGTTAGAAACACGCCCCAGGACACACTTAATCCTTACCCTGCCCCCTAGGGGTTAACCCCTTCACTGCCAGTGACATTTACACAGGAATCCGTGCATTTGTATAGCACTGATTGCTGCATAAATGACAATGGTCCCAAAAATGTGTCAAAAGTGTCCGCCTTAATGTCGCAGTCCCAATAAAAATTGCAAATCGCTGTCATTGCTAGTGAAAAAAATATATTAATAAAAATGCTATAAAACTATCCCCTATTTTGTAAACGCTATAACTTTTGCGCAAACCAATGAATAAACACTTATTGCGTTTTTTTTTTATTTATTTTTTACCAAAAATATGTAGAAGAATACGTATCGGCCTAAACTGAAGAAAAATTGTTTTATATATATTTTTGGGGGATATTATAGCAAAATGTAAAAAAGAATGCGTTTTTTTTTCAAAATTGACGCATTTTTTTGTTTATAGCGCAAAAAATAAAAACCGCAGGGGTGATCAAATACCACCAAAAGAAAGCTCTATTTGTGGGAAAAAAAGGGAGTCATAGTTACATAATTACAAAGTTACATCAATCTTGTTTGGGAGCCACGTCGCACGACCACGCAATTATCAGTTAAAGCGACACAGTGCCAAATTGCAAAAAGTGCTCTGGTCAGGAAGAAGGTAAAATCTTCCATGGCTGAAGCGGTTAATAATTAGGGGAATAATTCTGCAATGTCTTACACAGGATCGGAAATGCCGCCAGCAAAAAACAGATGTTATATTTTGGTCGGAAAATGCAACCGTGTGTATGCTCCATTGCACTTTTGCTGGCGGCATTTCCGCCAGCAAAAGATTGAGAGCAGGTTCTCAATTTTTTTCGCTCTGGAAAAAGTTCCGATCTGAAATTCCGATCGTCTGTACAAATTCCAACGCGCAAAATTCCTATGCATGCTCGGAAACAATTTGACGCATGCTCGGAAGCATTGAACTTAATTTTCTCGTAGTGTTGTACGCCACCGCGTTCTTGACGGTCGAAAGTTCATAGAACTTTTGTGTGACCGTGTGTGTGCAAGCCAAGCTTGAGCGGAATTCCGTGGGAAAAACCATCCAAGTTTTTTCCGACGGAAAATCCGCTTGTGTGTACGGGGCATTACTGTGAGATTTTCCGTAATTCTCACTGAATGAATTAATTAATTCCATCAGCCACAAACCGTATCATAGACTGCTTCAAATCCAACAATCAACAGGCAAAAATCACATTCTGAACTGTCCCACACCATTGTCAAGAAAGAAACAACTCTAAGCAGCTGTTATGAGATTTTGTCACTAGATGGTAGCAACATCCTATAACAAAAGCAAAGTCTATGCTCAGTCAGTACATCGCTAATGCTGTGTGAATAAATAACTCCACAGTCTGGCAGAAAGTGTAAGGAACACATATTAAAGAATATCATAAGTGTGAAGGTACACTTAAAGCCTGAGATGTCATTTCTGGGTAGATGCCAATGGATTAATGAACCGCTGCCCTCTTAAATCTTAGGAAAAGTCAGTAGCAGCATCTTCCAGAAATAGTTCTCAGATCTGCCTCTTGACATAGCTCTTTCAAGCCAATTAAGGAAGTTTGACTTTAAATGGTACCTTCTCTATTGTGTAAAAATAGTGATCCATCAGAGTCAAACACACTGTAATGGACATGGAAGTGACTGAACTGGTTGCTTAGGTGTAAAGATCTTGTTAACATGCTAGCTAGGCTGGTTTGGCAATATACAAGGAGAGGAAAACTTTATTATTATATTAGTATTTGAATGACCCACATTATATATTTTCTTGGAAGAGGTTTCCTTCTTTATATACATATATATATATATATATATATATATATATATATATATATATATATATATATATATATATATATATATATATATATATATATATATATATATATATATATATATATATATATATATATATATATATATATATATATTTTTTTTTTTATTATCTCATGTTTTAGTAAAACATTTTTGGAAAGCAATTTAAACTATACAATGTTATTTGAAATGCACATAAGTATGTAGCCTTGTGTGCATAAGTATAATGCACCTTTGTTGAGATATGCAAAAAGTCAAACAGTTAAAGGCACTCTCTCTTAGGCCCCTTTCACACTGGGGCGGCGGTAAAATGGCGCTATTTTTAGTGCCACTTTACCGAAGTTTTAGCAACGGTATTCGGTCAATATCGTTTTAACGCCTGCTAGTGGCCGAAAAAGGGTTAAAACCGCCAGCAAATCACCGCTGCATCAGTGCTTTGCTGGCAGTATAGCCGTGCTGCCCCATTGATTTCAATGGGCAGGAGCGGTGAAGGTGCGGTGTATGCACCGCTCCTTCACCGCTCCAAAGATGCAGCTTGCAGGAGTTTTTTTTAATGTCCTGCCAGCACACCGCTCCAGTGTGAAAGTCCTCTGTGCTTTCACACTGGAGACACAGCAGCAGCTGTTTCAGGGAGCTTTGCAGGCGCTATTTTTAGCGATGTAACGCCTGCAAAGTGCCCCAGTGTGAAAGGGGCCATACAGGTCATGTGGTAAGATGAGTTGTAGTCATGACTATTTCTCATTCAATATAAAAAGAGAGCACACACGGGGTTATTTACTAAAGGAAAATCGACTTTGCACTGAAAGTGCTCTTGGAAGTAAAGTCACTGTAGATCCGAGGGTGACATGCGAGAAAAATAAAAAACATAATTTTAGCTTGCACATGATTGGATGATAAAATCAGCAGAGCTTCCATTCATTTCAGATCTACCCCTTATGCCGCATACACACGACCGGTTTTTCCATCAGAATAAACTCTGACAGTTTTTCCGATGGAGTTCCGAAAAGTTCCTCTGAAACAGGCTTGCCTACATATGATCACACCAAAGTCCGATCGTTTCGAATGTGGTGATGCACAACATGTATGACGGGACTAGAAAATAAGTTCAATAGCCGTTAGCCAATAGCTGCCCTCAGAACAGCATACAGACAAACAGTTTTCCTGATAGAATTCGGAAAGATTTAAAACATATTCTATTTCTAGGTCCATCAGAATTTAAAAAAAAAAATTCAGCTGAAGCCCACACACAGACGGAATATCCGATGAAATGATTCCGTCTGACTTTTTCTGCCGGAAAGTCAGATCGTTTGTTTTAGATTAGATTTACAGCGACTTACGAAAGGTGGATTTGCCTTTCGTAAATAACCCCCACAGTGTTTTTCAGGTTTTTTTTTTTTTTTAGATATATTTTGTATAGGTTGGATAAGGACATAACGCTTGTTCACACTTGTGTGGAGACCTGGGCTTTTTGGCACTAGGAAAACACAAATATCTGCAAAGGCACATAGAAAACAGTTGTTATCTTTGTGTCCTGTTCACAATTAAAAAATAATTTCATGTATGCCATTTTTTTAACAAAGTTACATTGATCCAGCTTTGACATCCAATGTAACTGTATAAAAGTGCCATATCTGGAAATCTTATTTAAAGTGGTTGTAAAGGCCCAAGGTTTTTTTCTTTTCTTTTACCATTCAATGCGTTTAGGTAAAAAAAACCTTCTGGGTACACCCCCCCCTCAGCTCCCCCTTATTCTTACCTGAGCCCTATCTAGATCCAGCGATGTGCACAAGAGCAGCAGCTCTCCCAAGTTTCTCTCTCCTCATTTGCTCACACAGCAGCAGCCAGTGATCCAATAAGGAGAGAGCAGGGGCAGGGCTGAGACATGCTCTGTGTGTGAGTGGACAATGTCCATTCACAGGAGCATGGTTAAGGTGTGAGCCTGCTTAATTCCCCCCATAGCAAGAGGCTTGCTATTGAGGTCATTTGGTCGGGGGGGGGGGGGCAGGACTGCTGGCAGGGGACACAAAAAAGGGATGATCGGGACTGTTGTGTGCAAAACCATTGCACAAACATGTAAGTATAACATGTTTGTTATATTAAAAAAAAAATCAATCACTTTAAGCCCTTGTACACACGGTCAGAGATTCCGTCGGAATGTGTCCGATCGGAGCGGTTTGTCGGATATTCCGACTGTGTGTGGTATGCATTGGACTGTTTCCGTCGGACCAAATTTTCCAACTTGCTGGAAATATTTTCCGACAAACTGCTCTGATCGGACATTCTCCGATCATGTGTAGAGAATTCCGATCGGACAAAGTGCCACGCATGCTCAGATCAAATTCCTACATCAAAGCTATTGGCTACTAGCCTGAACATAGTCCCGTCGTAACGAAATAACGTCATCACGTTCTGAAAGATCGGATTTTCCGACAACTTTGTCCGACCGTGTGTATGCAACAGTTTTGGACAAGATCCGTCGGACAAAATCCGACGGATTTGGTTGTCGGAATCTCCGACCGTGTGTACAAGGGCTAAGAATAATTTAGATGTGCTGTTGTGCTCTGCAGAATTCTGCAACATGTCTGCATTTTTCCATCCCTCACAGCTCACCCATAGCTGAGAAGCAGTGCAGAGAACTCATTGAAACATCACACTGTGACAATTTAAAAATAAAAAATAAATAAAAACATTGATCTCTGCTTTAAAAGTGCAAGGTATCACCTGCCAAAAAGCCAGCCTGGACCTACACTTCCTGCATGGTAATACACTGCATTTTACTGTTCAGGAAATGTGAACCAGCCTTAAAGCGTCTTGGTATGCTGATGCATTAAGAGCTCCCTTCACTGGAACTAAGGGGCCAAGCCCAACCCCTGAAAAACAACCCCAAACCATAATCCCCCCTCCACCAAATGATTTGGACCAGTAAACAAAGCAAGGTCCATGAAGACATGGATGAGTGAGTTTGGGGTGGAGGAACTTGACTGGCCTGAAGAACACCTTTGGTATGAATTCAAGTGGAGACTGCAAGACAGGCCTTCTCGTCCACATCAGTGCCTGACTTCACAAATGCGTTTCTGGAAGAATGGTCAAACATTCCCATAGGCACACTCCTAAACCTTGTGGACAGCCTTGCCAGAAGACTTCAGCCTTTTATAGTTTCAAAAGGTGGGCCAACTCAATATTGAACCCTATGTACAAAGACTGGGATGCCATTAAAGTTCATGCACATCTGACTTGTTATGCAGCCTGTTTTGATTTCAGAAATAGAAACATTGTGTCAGTTGGGCTCAAAATTCAAGACTTAAAGAGGACCTGAGTTTTGGAACCTGTAGCCAAAAAAGGCAAGTCAAGCAGAGGGCAAAGGATTTCCACATTATGTATTTTAAACTAAACATTTGCACGTTATTGAAGAATATAGGAATATTGTACATCTTTACCTATATATTGCATCCGACTCAGGACACATTGTATTCATTTTATATCTCTATAATATGAACACTTCGCCACATTTTTTAAGAAACAAATTATCAATGATAGAGCAGAATTTCAAAAGATTTTTAATCTATGAGATCTGTACTTTATTGAAAAATACAGTAATATCATATTCATACGTATTTACTACATCTGACCCAGGACATAGTATCAATGTTATATCTTTACAATTTGATTACTTCACTTGCATCTTCTAAAAATCAATATTATTAAAGCTAGAGCAAAACCGTTTTAAACAATCTTAATTTTTGTTACTTTATATGATTAATTTTACAGTAATTAATATTTACTTTAATAAGTGGGATTATTTTAATTGTACCCTAGTATGGACATATGACCTTGTTTATGTTGTATAAGATTGTTGTACTCAGATGTCGATTCCGGTGTCCCTGCACTCAAGTACCCAATCATTCTTAGATTTCTGTGGTTATCCATTATAATAAAGTATGTCCTGTTTACCCTTCAATAAAATGGAGGACAGAGGAAATAAGTCAATAACAGGAAGACGTCATTATAATTTAGCAGGGATCTATTGAATAATGGCTGCCACAATGACTTTAACACACTAATTAAACAGGCTTCCCTTAGCCTCCATTATCCCCTGATGAAGTCACGTGACTGGGACGTAACGCACAGGGCGAGAGTGGAGGCATACCGGAAGTGACGCCGTTTAGGAACGAGCTTGACACTTGTGGATTTTCACTGCTGTTCAAACTTTTTAATATGAGTGTAATACACTATTTATTTTAATAAAATTATTTGCAACGGTACTACGCTACAAGAGCATTCTCCTTTCTCTATATACCCCCATTGAGAGGATACTAGAGGGAATCCAACGGGAGGAATAGAGATTCAGCACATGAGAGAGCAGAGCATTGGATATTCCCACAGAGAAACGCGAGAGGTGACCATACACTGTCCACTGAATTACGTTCTAGGCTGACTTTTAACATGCCTAAGGTGAGAGGCTGGAGAGCACAGAGGTGACACGGGAAGAAAGATTTAGTCATCCATATCTTGGATTGTCACAATTATCGGTGAAGGGAAACAGCACAATCACAAGGAATGTTTGAAGGACTGTTTCTATAAAGAAAATATTCATGGACTTGCAACATGTTTTTTGATATGTAAATATTGGGTGTCCTACTTTAAGACACAAGGAAACATTGGATTTTTAAGTACTAAGCACTTTAAACCACTTTGACCTACAGGTAAGCCTAGATTAAGGCTTACCTGTAGGTCCAAGAAATATCTCCTAAACCTATATGGTTTAGGAGATATTTACCTGAAGACAGCCACCGCTGTCTACACGCGCAGACAGCATGCAGGCACACTGGGTAAGCCGCAGATCGCGGCGATATGCTGCAGATCGCGGTGATATGCTGCGAGTGTCGGCTCCCGTGCACATACACGGGAGTGACGTCATCCCTGCTCCAGAGAATCACAGCGCCGGAGCAGCGAGACTCACGGAGACCCACCAAGAAGATGGACGCTCGGAACTACAGGGGACAGTGGTGACATCGCTGGCTCCTGTGTCAGGTAAGTGACACATAATGGGCTACTATGTGATGCATAGTAGTCCATTATGCTTTACCTTTGCAGGGAATCAAAGAGGAAGTAAACTCATCAGGGTTTACTTCCTCTTTAAAGTGGAGCTCCACCCTATTTTAGATGTTTTGCTCAATCAAATGCCATGAATGTATTTAGTTACAAACGGATATATATATATTTTTTTTCTCCTGTACCTTTGTTTTGCAATGTCCTTCTCTGCTTCCTGTCTCTCTTAACTGTGGATATGGATGGGTCAACTGCGGCTATTATGCAATTTCCATTTTACCTGCAATGTCTCCTGGTAGCTTCTTTTATTATTCCCAGAGGTCATTGTGGAGGCCTGCTCCTAGTTCTCGTGGGATTTTATAGAGCCAAGCCGCCCGTTGTGATGGCAACCTGAGCTGTTGATGGCGATCGGGGATACAACAGATGGTGCATGCTGGTCGATCAGCAGCACAGTATCCCGGAAGAGGATACCTGTGGGCTTCACATGCCCACAGGCAAGATGAGAACCATCTGTCTGAAGTTTTAGAGGTTGATTTTTTTAAGAGAAAACAGACATCTTAAAGCAAGAAAAACGGAACAGGTGAGTTAGATATTTAAATCACAGAATCTTTGTCATTGTCCCAAACCTTGTAAGCAGTGGAACCCCCCTTTAAGCATATGGATTTGAATGGTAAGCGTCAGCTATTAAGTTGGGTTGATCTACTATTTTAAGTTAGACTTTTGCCTTGTACAGACTGTCGGAAATTCAGACGGAAAAGGTACGATCAGATTATATTGTTGGAAAATGCGATCATGTGGACTCTGTCAGACTTTTTCCATCAGAAATTCAGACGGAAAAAATTGAGAGCAAGATCTCATATATATATATATATACATATATATACATATATATATATATATATATATATATATATATATATATATATATATATATATATATATATACTGTTATACCTGCCAAAGGATTTGCATGGTCATGCAATTATTCTCAAAATATGTTCACATTTCTGCCACACAGCACAAGCAGGTGGATGGCACCACTTTCTCTGCAACAACTAAGGATTACATTACATCACCGCAATTTCAGCCTGTTCATTGGACATTGAAGGAGTAGTGGCAGATTAATGAGGTTTTCTCTCTCTCTTTCTTTGTTTGGCTGCCAGTAATGGCCGTCCTTCTCTGAGTGCTACTGTACAGGGTATTGAAAGAGGCTGAAATCATGGCAGATTCATATACTTACATTATTTGCATTTAAAAGTGGATGTATTCATCAATAAATAGTTATTTATTATTATTATTATTATTTATTTCTGTCTGGAGTTTACCATTAGAGTATGACAGAATACAACAAGATGGCACTGTGGAGCTACAGAATTTCTGAATGTGCTCAAATGAACATTTAAGCCATATGCCAAGAAGAGTCACTCCAATGGCATGATTTGGTAGAGGAAATTATTTAACTGTTGAAATCTATTAAGCTTTGTGGCAGAATGTTGACAAAGATCAGCACAGCATGTGATAAAAAATAAAGATTTATTAATATGAGGTGACAAAGCAAGCCAGAAAACAATTTGATTATATAGCTAGCAGAATCAACTTTGGTCTTGAATTTCTAGCTGAAACACAATTTAGAAAGATTATGAAGAAAAAGGTCAGGAAAAAAAAAGTCCTCAATGCATTACAGAGCATTAAAGTATATGTGTGATTAGAGAAATACAAAAGATGCTTTGGCTTTTATAAAAAAGCTAGCTGCCTGGCTGTCATGTTAATTCTCTGGTTTGTATACTTCTTGGATCAATGATCTGGAACAAGTACAGGTAAGAAGCGCAGATGATATTATAATTACATATATAACATGGTTATTCTGTGATTCAAAGTATTGAAACCATAGATGGCCAGGCACCTTGCGAGGTAAGTGGCAGTAAATGCAGTAAACAGGGAAAGGACAAGCGGGACTTGTAAGGTACCAAAGGATATGATAGTCAATTAAAGTAGAAAAATATATACATTTTATATAAACACAATTTCTTAGAAGCTTCCATCTACACTCGGTTTTGTTTCTGGGTTGCCCTCTGTCTTGCCAAGCCGCAATGACGTCACTCAGCCATGATACACAGCTCTGAAGGAACGGCATGGATATGCTATTCCTTCAGAGAGCATGAGGTCACCAAATGCTGCTCACTAGAATATCTCCTAATCGGAGCACTTTTAGAAGGTATTCATTTTACCTGCAGGTAAATTATAAGCTTACCTATAGGTAAAAATAAAAATAAAACTGAGTTTACTGCCAGTATTTGGGAACTGGATAATGAGAGATCAGGGTTCGGTACCGCATCCCATTAGAACAACAAAGTAAACATGAAAAGGACAAGTGGGAATTTTAAGGTACCAAAGGATATGATACAGGCATACGCCACTTTTACGTACACAATGGGGTTTATTTACTAAAGCTGGAAAGTGCAAAATCAGGCTCACTTCTGCATAGAAACCAATCAGATTTCAGATTTTATTACCAAAGCTTAATTGAACAAGCTGATGTTAGAAGCTCATTGGCTTCTATGTAGAAGTGAGCCTGATTTTGCACTTTCCAGCTTTAGTAAATAGTGTACTTAAAAGTGGGGTATGCCTGTAGTCAATTAAAGTAGAAAAATATATACATTTTATTTAAACAAAATGTCTTTAAAAAATAAACATTTACAAGAACCATGTAACATTTCTTTTGACATGTACAACCACTTATGCTACACGTTTTGCTCAATGGAGCTTCTTCAGGAGGTTTTGAGAGTGTTGCATGAAGTAATATACACTACAAGAAAAACAACAATTGTAAATGATTATGCTTGAAAATTGCCATGAATAAAATCGCATGGCATGTCAATAAGACATACCTATATACATTTTGGAGAAAAATATTTAAACATTATACAGAGTACATTTTATACAGAATAATGGTGAACTGAATATGAATGCCTACCGGATGCTTGTGTTCATGAAATATAGATTTTTGATTCCTAGATTGAAGCCAGAGTTTACAGAGTGGGAAGACCTTTGGTAACCAGAGAGAGGATAAAAAAACAGCAAATTGATTCAGAATATGATTACCGATACATGTTGAGTAATCAATAAATCAGGCAAAAATGTACCTCAATTGTGGATAGTAGGGTAGAATGGGGGACAGGGGCTAGTAAGTGTCACCCCTTTCATGCACCCAAAGATACAGTACAAAGAAGCATTTAATTATTTTATTAGTAATGGTCCCTATATAGATATGGTTTAAATTTTCAACATCTAAATGGATCCAGTCATTGGGGGCGATTAACCAATGGGTTCGTTTATAAGGGGGTTAGCAAAGGCAGAGCCTGCCAGGATCAGGTGGCATTTAAAATCCTCCATAGCTCTGCAGGCAATAACCCCTTATCACTGCAAAAGCAGATGCCTAAACACTGAGGAGGCTCAAATCCCCATAATGAAAACCTGAACTATGGCATGAGTTGTAAAGAAATACTTGTGCAGAGGAAATCCCAAAGTTCATAATTCAGTATTGGTTTCACATAGTCAGTGTTTTAGACACCAAATTATGTTTTGAGCCTCATTGATTGTCAAAGGCGTCATAGACAAGTCTTGAGAAAGTTTTGAAGGAATACTGTAAAGCTTTGTACATTAAGGAAATACTTAAGTGTCACCTACAACTCTATCTTCTCCTCTCCTCTTTCCATAAAGGTCCCCTAAGGCTTTGTCCTCTGACCTCTTTTATCTATACTTCCTACCTTGGTCAGTTGTTAACCACCAATGGCTTCCAATACCATATCTATGCTGATGATACCCAAATCTATCCCTCTATTTCTCAATTCACCCTTTCAGTTTTCTCAGGCATCATTACATTAAATGACATATCAGTATGCCTGACACCACACTTCCTAAAACTCAGTATTTCCAAAACTGAGCCCATAATATTCAGTTTGTAGCATATTGTAGCCTTAGCAAATGACATTGCTTGTTAAGGAAAGTTTAATGCTGGCTACTCTGCAAATGTCAGTGGTAGACAGTCTACTTTCAGGAATAGTATATGCACATTCATGACCATGAATTATTCATCCATGGCTGTTTTGCTCACTTATCATATGTATTTCCTAAAAAAAAAATCTAACAAAGTATTGAAAGTTTTAATATATTCTTGGTTTTGGAAGCCTATTTAGTTTGCTGCCCAAACACTTAAGCCTTTGGGATTTTTTATTCATTGATTATGTCTGCTTGTGAAGGATAGATATTTATAGAATTGTGAATGGAAGCCAAGTCCCTTGTGTAACTACTTGAATAGTAAAGAAGAGTCTGAAAGTTGCCCAGTCCTATGCTGTGGTAGGAGTTTAGGTGACACATTTCCCTTCTTGCTCCTGTATAACTAGGGAAACAAGGATGCCACTGAGGGGAGAACCATGTTTATGCCAAATCTTGAAAATGCATACCCCACAAGAAAAAAATTGAAGCTTCCTTTTCAGAGGTACTTTGGAACCAGTTCTTTCGAAACTTCATGCTAAGGATAACTGCATTGTGAACTGTGTACATTATATAAAACATAAAAACAACTGTCTGTGGAGTGCGCATGCGCGAGGCTTCCAAGATGGCCGCGATCATCTAAAGCTCCGCTGCCTCGCGGAACGACGGAACCCCTACCGCACGACACGGCCACCCTTCCGCTTACCGAGCTGTAGGGACAGACTCCCAGAGAGTTGGGGCACACAATCGAATGACCGGGGGACTGGCTAAATGCAGCCTGGGCCCGCTGTTCGCATCATTGGACGTGTGGGAGAAATCCAAGATGGCCACCGCAGCACAGCTCCTATCCCAGGAACACAGATCCACAGGCTTGGCGGATTTCAGGTCAGATACAGACTTTCCTCCTCTCCACGCCACCACAGGCCACCTCAGGGGCCCACCCAAGGAGGCCACGCCGTCCCCGGCCTCCACGGTCTCCCTGCTGGAACGCACCCTCCAGGAATTCTCCCCATCCCCCCGCGGGGACACACAGGGCCGCCCAGGCCGCCATGGCCTCACATGAGGCTACTCATGCAGACCCAGTCTCCCACATGGATGCCCTGTTTGACAAATTCTCGGAACTATTGGAAAGGGGTCTCTCCCAAACTGCCATGAAAATCACAGGGGAATTAAAAGCAGACTTTATTAACCTGGGCTCCCGGATCGAAACGATCGAGCATAAAATGGAGGACACAATTGCCAGATCCATCCAAAACTCCAGGCACATTTATTCAGTGCAGGAGCAACTAGACCTAGCCATGGCTCGTATTGACGACCTTGAAAATAGGTCACGCAGATACAACATCAGAATCCGAGGGCTTCCAGAATCGATGACTGATGTGTCCAAGGCAGTGCATGGTCTCATTACTCAGCTAATCCCTGACATCCCGGCTCCAAAGCTAGAACTTGACAGGGTCCACAGAACCCTTGGCCCCCCTAGGAAGGATGGCACTCCACGTGATGTACTGGCCAAGCCACACCATTTTTCGGTGAAAGAAGAAGTTATGAAGAGAGCCAGATCCCTGCAACACGTCACATACCAGGGCCACCAGGTTCAGATCTTTGTGGACCTCTCCCCCTCCACCATACAGAGACGGAGAGCCCTGAAACCCCTCTTGCTTGCACTGTCACAAAGATACATAAAATACAAGTGGGCATTCCCGTTTGCGGTCAGGTTCACAGATAAAGGGAAAACATATGCTTTCTCCACATTCCCCGAGGGGGAAAAGCTCCTGACCAGGCTGAAAATTATTTCTCAAGAAGCTGACATGGACACTTCTAACTATGGTCAGGGCTCACACAAACGGCCCACACCTAACAGCCCACAATCCCCGTTGTGGACCTCTGGAAGAGCCAAGAAGGTCAAGGACAATGCACCCACCTGAGTAACATTCAGGCCTCCACTTCTACTCTCCATTGTGTGTCTGACCGTCCGAGGTCCTGGAGAGGGCCAGAGGACTTCCCCCAACCATTGGAAGTTTGGTCCTCCACCTTTTTTGCACTCCCCCTTCCTTAGACCTGTGCTACCCCTTTCCCCTTTGCCTTTATTAGCCCTGGACGCTATGCAGTCTTCCATACACCTTCTGGAATGTCCACAACCCCGCTCATTGTCTGCGCCCCCTCGAGATAGGCCCTCCGGGGTTTTCAACGGACACTATAGAGGGCTGCAGTCCCCAGCACTTTCCCCGGATATGTAACCTCACTTTATGGTTGATGACCAGCTTTTACTGATCAGCCCCAGTGTCTCCTAAACATTAAGTTTGGCCGTGCCTTAAGTTTGTTATTTTTGTTTAACTTCTATTACTGTATGCTGTTGAATCCACAGTTCGGGTTGTTTCCCGACTAGGGGTCCCCAGTTCCGCGAGGGACCACTTGCGCAACTCCCCCTCCCTCGGTCTCTCTTGGGTGCCTGAGGGTCGGGACATCTGACCCTATGCATACAGAACACTGTTCTTTCTCGGGATTTCGGGGGGTGTGTCCTGCCCTGATCTCCTCTTTCCTTTCCCAGGAACACTTTCTCTCCTTGCCCTATCTCTTTCTGTCTCCCCACTAGATGGTAAGCTACTCCTATTGAATGTTTGCATGACACTATTGTTTGTTTCAGGTATGGCTGAGCTAACCCTGCCGGCAATGTATTCCACGAGAAAATCACTGGTCGTCAATCCCAACACTGCTGCCGGGAACTCCGCCACTGACTGGGTAAGTGAGGTCGTCTTCAGATGCTGGGCTCCCCCTCTGCTCCATGGCTGACCAACAAGCTGTTAGGCTTAAGATAGCTACCCACAATATACAGGGCCTTAATTCCCCCGTCAAACGCAGAAAAGCTCTTGATTACTATAAATCCCTGAAACTGGATATAATCCTACTTCAGGAAACGCACCTTCCTGTCCGGTATAGTCCCAAGTTCCTTCAGGCCCACTTCCCTCAGTTCTACCTAGCCAACGCAGAATCCAAAACCAAGGGGGTGGCCATCCTGATAGCCAAAACGTGCAAATTCAACAAAAGTTTTGAAAAGGCGGATCCGGAGGGCAGGTTTTTACTTGTAAAGGGCACTGTGGGAGACCACCTTTACTCCCTGGTCTCCTACTATGCCCCGAACACAGGTCAGGTTAAATTCTTTGAATCCCTGTTGCGCACCCTGGCGCCTCTTTTAGAAGGGACGGTTATTCTCGGTGGGGACTCTAACGTCGCCTTTGATCAAGGACTCAACAAATCCTCCTCCTCTCATGCCCGATTAACCCGGCCCACGAAGGCAAGCCTGCGGATCGCCAAATTGCTCCACGCTTATGGTTTATCCGATGCTTGGCGGGAATTAAACCCCACAAGGAGAGACTATACCCACTTCTCAGCACCACACCAATCCTATGCAAGGATTGACCACATCCTTGTTGCCTCTTCGCTCCTACCCCGGGTGCTCAAAGCCTCCATCACTGATACGGTGGTCTCGGATCACTCTTTGGTAATTGTGACGGCCCTCGGGGGTTCGAGTGGGAGACACCCCAGACATTGGAGGTTAAACGAATCTCTCCTGTCAGAGCCATCACAAATTATGGATCTTGACAAAGCACTACAGGAATATTTTTCTATTAATGCAACACCTGATGTCTCCCCCGAAACCCTGTGGGCGGCGCACAAAGCATTTATTAGGGGAAAACTCATCCAACTAGGAACTCAAATAAAACGGGAAAGGCATTCAACCATTCTTAAGCTAGAAGAGGAATACTCTAGACTCAGGGCTCTTCACAAACGGGACCCCCTCCGCACCCCCACCACCTTGCTTGACAAGACTAGTTTAGAACTCAATCTCGCTCTTACCACGAAAGCATAAAAATCGGTTAGGTGGTCTGGCCACAAATTTTATTCAATAGGCACACTCCTGGCTAATAGACTCTCCCCTAGAACCAAGCTAAGCACCCTCCCCCGAATCAGAAGTGCAGGACGCCCGCCCACGTCTAACCCGGTCACAGTTCTGAATGCCTTTCAGGACTTTTACACCTCTCTTTACAGCAGTCCCCCATCTCCCAACGCAAACCTCCTTCCACAGTTTTTGGAGGGACTCCCCATCCCTGTCTTGTCAGACGCTCACAAACAAATCATGGAATACCCCTTTCAGGAGGAGGAGATTTTGGGAGTCATAAAGGAACTCAAAAAAAGCTCTGCCCCTGGCCCTGACGGTCTTTCGATCCCTTATTATAAAGCCTTTGCCAACACGCTTGCCCCCCACCTGGCCAATCTCGGCAATCATAAAGCTAATGGAAGCCCCCTAGATCCCCACCTTAATATGGCATACATCACGGTCATACCCAAACCTGATAAGAACTTGGAAGATGTCAGTAACTACAGGCCGATATCCCTCATTAATAATGACCTCAAAATTCTTACGAAAGTCATGGCCAATAGGCTGGCCTCCTTTATCGGACGCTATGTCCACAAGGACCAAGTCGGATTTATCCCTGGCAGGCAGGGACCTGACCAAATACAGAGGGCGGTTGACATTATCTCCATTCTGCAGTCTAATTGGGAAGGGGGAACCAAACAATCGGGCTTTCTCCTCTCCTTAGATATCCAGAAGGCTTTTGATTCGGTCTCATGGCAGTACATCTTCCAGCTCTTTGACAGGTGGGGATTTGGGGCTCGCTTCCTTGGCTTACTGCGAGCCTTATACTCTCAGCCGAGGGCCCAAATTCGACTTCAGGGATACCTATCCACTCCCATTCCCATTACTAGAGGGACTAGACAAGGGTGCCCCCTTTCACCCCTCATATTCGCAATAGCCATTGAAACGCTAGCGATAGCAGTCCGCCACAATATAGACATTGGGGGTGTCCAGTGTGGCAGCCAAACGCACAAATGCGGACTCTTTGCAGACGACATATTGTTATTCCTTACTTCCCCCCTCACTACCTTGCCCAATTTATCTCGAGTACTAGACGACTTTGCCAAGGTCTCAGGCTTACAAGTTAACTACTCTAAGTCTGTGGCACTGAATATTTCTCTTCCCACCCACCAAGTTTTCTCACTCAAACAATCCTTTCCGTTCCAATGGAGTGACACTGCCATCAAATATTTGGGTGTCTCCCTTACACCCAAGACGGAAATGTTGTATGCCCACAATTACCCCAAACTATACAGACAGTTGGAAACTGATCTCTGTTCATGGTCTAAACACGAATTGTCCTGGCTTGGCCGGATTAACTCCATAAAAATGACCCTTCTTCCCAAAATCCTATACTATTTCCGAGCCCTCCCCATACCGGTCCGGAAGGACCATCTTTGCTCTCTGCAAAGCAAAATATTGAAATATATCTGGGGCAACAAAGGGTACCGTATATCGCAAAACACGCTATTCCTGCACAGACGCAGGGGTGGGTTGGGTCTGCCTAACCTCCACAAATATTACCTTGCAGCTCGCCTGGCCCAACTCTCCACGCTCTACTCTAAATACGAGAAGCCGGATTGGCTGTCCATTGAACGCTGCTCCGTACCCTCTTTTACACTGGATTATCTGTTGTGGTGTCCACCCAAAGCCAGGCCGCCCATCATGTCTCCATCCCTCTCTCACTCCTGTGCCCTATGGGACGGACTCCGCGGAGAGCCTTCCCTGGTCTCCACTTTAAGACCCCTTGCTCACATCTTCCGAAATCACGATTTTCCCCCTGGCCTGAATATTGAGGCCTTCAGGTGGTGGCTGGACAAGGGACTATACCGGATAGGTCATTATTTCACTTCAAGGGGTCCAATTTCCCTTGCCTATTGTATCGAACACTTAGAGCTACCAGACTCAGAGAGGTTCCGCTTCCAACAAATATCTCATTTCTTACACTCACTTTGGAAGAACAAGCCCCTTCCTCCCCCCTTTACTGATTACGAAGCCTGGTGTGGTGGGATCGGGGAGCAGAGGGGCGGTATTTCAGTAATCTATGCGGCTCCCACTGCCCCAATGGGCAAATCCCCCTACATGAAGGCATGGGAGTCTGACCTTCAGACCTCTGGCAGTCTTGAAACCTGGCAGCTGGCCCTAGCCAGATCCTTTCGTGGGATCCAAAACACATCTCTCATGGAAGCTAGCATCAAATTGATAACCAGGTGGTACCTCACTCCAGCCAGGCTAGCCAAAATTTATCCCACGGCAAACCCCTTATGCTTTAGGGGGTGCCAACTTCGTGGCACCATGATCCACATCTGGTGGGAATGCCCTAGGCTTCGATCGTTCTGGACCAAAATCTTTAACTTGATTCACAGGGTCACAGGCTGCCGGGTTCCAAAAACTCCTGAGGTTGCGCTGCTCAATGCCCCGGCTCTTTTGTTGCCTGGTTACTCTCAGAAACGAACCCATTTTATCCTCTTAGGAGCCAAAATTGCGATTGCCTCCGCCTGGAAGCAACCCAGACCCTCCTTCCTCGCAGTAAAGAGGAAGATATCCTGGATAATGTCCCAAGAAAAACTGTCAGGCATTCTGTCGGATACCACGCCTAAATTTAGAAAGGTGTGGGATCCTTGGGCCCGATACATGGGAATATCTCTCCTGCCGGGAATGCCCCCAGGCTCTCCCTTAGCGACCCAATCTCATCCTTAAAGCTCTCCCTCTCTTATTGAGTGCTAAGCATTCTGACACCGTACCCCACCACCCTTTTCGGAAATAGCTTACCCCCTTACCCCTCTGTTCTCCTCCTTTTTTCCTCTCTCCTCTCTTCTGTCCTTCTTGATTTCTTGTTTTTATGGTTTGCTCAACAGAGCTATAATTGACAGGTTCACTGTACAGACAAATTGATTGCAGAGGTGCCCCCTGTGGATGGCTCATTGAATACTTTCTCCCTTTGAGAGGGGGGGACCCGGGAGAGTACGCCCCCACCCTGACACAGCAAACTCCCTCTTAGGGGTGTCGGGGGGGGGGGGGCTCCTGGTTGCTCCCCCTCGCAGATGTTCTGGATGGGCTCCTCACGGGGGGTGACCCTTTGTTTTATTGTATGGCCCCTCGCTGTGGCGGGGCAGGATATTTGCACCTATTTGCCATTTTCTGATTTCCACAACTGTCTTCTTTTATTATAACTTGCACTGTGACAGCAGGCTTGCCCTGCTGAAGATTGTTTGTTTTAATGGTATGTTCTCGCAAGTGCCTTTGTCATAAAATAAAATCTTTTGAAAGTAAAAAAATAAAAAATAAAATAAAAAAACAACTGTCTGTGATACTATTTTTGCATTAATATTTAAATATCCAGGACAAGTTTCAGTCCGTTTTCTTTTTCTTGGTCCAAGCAGTTCCCTTGGACTAAAAAGAAGGAAACACCCTAAAATTTAAATGCTCATGTAAATAAAAAAATATTACAGACAATATTCAGTTGAATTTGTTACAAGTACATTAATATGGCTCTAATCACCACAATCATACAGACAGAAGAGAACGTTTGAGACTTACCGTACTTTTTCTAATAACTTCATTAAAGACTATGTAAATACAGCATTTTATATTCCTGATAAGCAGTAGTAAGCCGTTGTGTGTGTGTTTTAAACATTTTTTAACCTGTAAGGTAAAGCCATAATGTGCTAGTATGCATTGCATACTAGCACATTATGTGAAACATACTTCAGAACGAAGCCTTCCAGCTGTCACCGCTGACAAGTCTTCCATCTTCACCCAGTCTTCCTTCTAGGTTTGCAGGCTCCGGTTGTGTGAGAGGCCGGAGCCACAATGATGTCACTCCCATGCATTGTGACAAGACTCTGAAGGAACAGCCTTCACCGCGCATGCACCAGTGACATTACCGGTTGCATGTACAGTAAATATCTCCTAAACAGTGCACGTTTAGGAGATATTTACAGTACCTACAGGTAAGCCTTATTACAAGCACTTGATTTAGATACCTGTACGTTCAGTTGTAGCCAATGGGTTTGATTTACTAAATGAGTACTCATTGGGGGTTATTTACGAAAGGCAAATCCACTTTGCACTTTAATGTGCACTTGGAAGTACAGTCGCTCTAAATCTAAGGGGTAGATCTGAAATGAGTGGAAGCTCTGCTGATTTTATCATCCAATCATGTGCAAGCTAAAATGCTGTTTTTTATTTTCCTTGCATATCCCCCTCGGATCTACAGTGACTTTACTTCCAAGTGCACTTTCAGTGCAAAGTGGATTTGCCTTTAGTAAATTAGTAAATAACCCTCATTGTTGAAAAAACAAAGAAAAATAACATGGCACCAAAGGTTTGGAGAGTGCCATTCACCCCTAATTGCAAAGAAAAAAAGAAAAAGGTCTCCCCTGTGGTGACAACCCTCATTGTCTTTACTTAAAATCATCCAGTCATATACAAAGCAAAATCCTGCTGCATTTGAATTCCTTAGCACAACACCAGGTTATCATAGGGAACATTGATTTATTTGCAACACAAACTTTCTTTTGCCAACATGAATATTTTTTATTTCTTTACAAAATCTTCTCTTTTGTGTTGTGAAGGTTAGAAACAGATTTCTCACAAGTAAAAACAGACTGACACCTAAAGAGCTCCTGAGGCAGTAATATGTGTATGTGTATTTATGTTACTGAAATATATAGTGATCAATAATGATTGAGTTGGTTGCAGACTTTAGACAGCAATTGGCATGTTTTGGGAATAACGGAAGAGAACAGTACTGTATATAACTCAATGCACCCCTCTGTGTTATGCTATCACTATTTAAACATAAACTTTAAACTTTTAAAAACTTAGGTCTTCACAGTTTTAAGGGCTGGGTAGTAATTCTTTGACAAAAGTAAGAGCCTTTTTTTTTTTTTTATTACAATCACTTTTAGTTATTTCAAGGTTACAAGACAGACCATAATGAAATAATATGTTTTAACAATTACCTTTGTTCTCTCTATACATATTCTCTCGTAGATATAATGCGTGTTTTTTTAAATTATTTTTATACCCATCAACTATTAACTTTAAAATGGTTATAGGGTAACATTAATTCTTGGCAGAAAACATCTAATTAAATTTTCAATTTTATGCCACTTCATGAATACCCTTTTAGAGAACAGCTAGAGAAATGACAAGTAGAAGAATCGAACGTTTACAGTGTCATATTTACTTAGTCTGGATACTTCTTTTCATGTCACTGTGTGTATTCAAGAAGCTGACATAAAAATGTTAAACAGTGCTCAAATTCATTAGTGGTTATGAAATATGAACAAATATTGTTCTTAAAGCATAACTAAAGGCAACATTTTTTTTTTTGTTGCTTGGGACAGATTAGAGAGAAATTTAGAACACTTGTCCGATTTGCTGTGTGGGCTCTCATACGAGAGAGCGAAATTAAAATAACATCCCAAAACTTGTGTTGTCCCCATAGTAGTGATAGTGGGGGCATCTTATAATGGGGACACTAGCTCTAGTGACAACCAGGGATTCCCTCATTTTAGAGGGATTTCCTCTCACTTCCTGATTTGAGACATAGATGGCAAAAAAAATAAAAACCCTTTTGGGGTGTCAGGCCCGACGTCCAAAACTAGTGCACTTACCTTTTGTACCCCTGTTCAGCTGACACTCAGGAAGAGTCCGTAATGTTAGGATTACCAAATGTTTTTATTGTTAATATTTTTGTTAATCATAAGATATGTCTCAAAGTGAAATGGTGGCCTTAAGTTGTAATGTACTGCTTTGCAATAAAAGATTTAAAATAAAAATAAATAAATAAATAAACTGACAGGGTTTAATAACCATCCCTTACTTTATTCCCTTAGTACTACTTTAAAACCGCTTCCCGACAGCCTCACGCAGATATACGTCGGCAGAAGGGCATGTACAGGCAGATTAACGTACCTGTACGTTGCCCTTTAAGAGGCGGCTTGCAGGCACAGACGGGGGCATGCCCGTGATCGCCTCACGGAGAGGAAGAACGGGGAGATGCTTATGTAAACTAGCATCTCCCCGTTCTGCCTAGTGACACTGTCACTGATCAGCTCTCCCTGTTTTCGGGTGCGGTGATCAGTGACGTGTCACACACAGCCCCTCCCTCCCACAGTTAGAATCATTCCCTAGGACACACTTAACCCCATACAGTGCCACCTAATGGTTAACCCCTTCACTGGCAGCGACATTTTTACAGTAATCAATGCAATTTTTTAGCAATGATCGCTGTATTAATGCCAATGGTCCCAAAAATGTGTCAAAATTGTCTGATGTGTTCGCCATAGTGTCGCAGTCACAAAAAAAGATCAATAAAAATGCCATAAAACTGTCCACTATTTTGTAGACACTATAACTTTTGCGCAAACAAATCAATAAAAGCTTATTGCGTTTTGTTTTGTTTTACCAACAATATGTAGAAGAATATGTATCAGCCTAAACTCAGGAAAAAAAAATTATATACTTTTTGCAGATATTATAGCAAAAAGTAAAAAATATATGTTTTTTAAAAATTGTCGCTATTTTTTTGTTTAAAGAGCAAAAAATAAAAACCGCAGAGATGATCAAATACCACCAAAGGAAACCTCTATTTGTGGGAAATTAAGGACATCAATTTTGTTTGGGAGCCGCATCACACGACTGCACAATTGTCAGTTACAGCGACGTAGTGCCGAATCGCAAAAAAAGTGCTCTGGTCAGGAAGGGGGTAAATTCTTCCGGGGCTGAAGTGGTTAATGTGATCACAACCATACACATTCAAATACTCACTCATGTTAGTCTCTCTGGGGCAAATATGCTAGATTGCTAGTAATTTCCTGTGCTCAAGTACATAAAGTGGTAAAACCTTACACATACCCACTGAAGTGACTAGCTTTGAGTAAGGCAGCGATATAACAAATAGAGATGGGCCGAACACCCCCCCCCCCCCCAGTTCAGTTCACACTAGAACTCCCGAACACAGCAAAAGTTCGGACACAAACTCTGAACCCCATTGATGTCTATAGGACCCCAACTTGAAGAATCAACAGTCCCCATTTTGAAGGCTTATATGCAAGTTATTGGCCATAAAAAGGGTATGGGGTCATGGTTAACATGTACCAATGCCAAAAATAAGTTTTAGAAAATATTGTTTTTAAAGGAGCAGTGATTTTAATGATGCTTAAAGTGAAACAATAAAAATGAATAATTCCCTTAAATATAGTGTCTGGGGGGTCCACTTAGTCTGCCTCTAAAGTGGTGCATCTGTACCATATATAGAACCTACTGCAGCAAAACTGAAATTTATAAAGAAAAAAGTTACATATTCATTTCCGACAATACAATACCATTGCCGGCAATAGAAAAGGCTGAAAAAAACTTACATTGGGTCCCCCCACCCAATCCAGCGCACCTTGTCCCCATGTTGATGGGGACAAGGGCCTCTTCCTGACAACTCTGGGAGGTGGTTGTGGGGGTATGCGGTCAGTGAGCTTATCGAAATCTGGAAGCCCCCTTTAACAAGGGGCCCCCAGATCCTGCCCCCCCATGTTTTTTTTTTACTTTTTTATATTGCTGCCTATGTTTGTTTTTTTATTTAGCTGTCAGCCAGGTGGGAGGCCCTACTCCTTAACAACCAGCTTTCACTGAGCCCAAGCTTTGCTCAATCAGGGCTTAGAATGCACTCTGCTTGGCAGGTTAACATCTCACAGAGCACCCTGTAAATTTGGGTGTCCCCCAAATGGGCACATGGGCAATATTGAGGCCAAACTCTTTCTCATTCCGAATCATTGGCCCCACAATAATAACAATTACTCCTACAGAAGTTTTACCTGGTTATCTGAAACCCTCTCTCTTCTACATCAGGTCAAAGTGCACAGATCTTTTCTGAGTAGCAGAAGGCAGGGGGCAGGGATCTGACATTACACACACTGCACAACTAGAGCACAGTGCTTCCTGTAATCTGAGAGCTGAGTGGAGGGAAGGGACAACCCCACCCATGTACACAGGCTTAAACATACACAGTTGAGACAGTCAGTCACTTGTGTGCTGGGGGGAGGGCTGGAACCCGAGATTCTGTTTTGCCAGCTTAACCTATTAGCAGTGAGTCCTACAGATAGCAGAGAGAAATTACACTTGCTTTGGACTAAGGCAAGTACACACTATAGAGGTATATGCATCCTTTTTCATGTTAGAGGTTTACAACCACTTTAAAGACATACTCCAACCCTACAAGTATGTTACACCTGAATTTGTTGTTCAGGTATAAAATGTTGGTAGGGTTGGAATTGTTCTCTCCCACCGTGCTGTCTCTTTAAAAATCATTGTGGCTGTGGGGTTTCATCCTCATGGCCACATCATTCATTAGCAGAGGCCTGTGAATGAATAAACTACAAGTCTTATCTGCCACTATGGCAGGCAGGGTTGCATTGCAAAATATAACACAAGTGCAGTAATCAGTGCACTCGTAGTCCATTGATGCTTTCTCCAGCTCTCTAATGGAAAGTACATACAAAGGTACAGGCAGGGCTAGAGGAACAGTTTTCAGGAGCCTGACATTGCACCTATAATCCAATGATGTGAATGCAATGCTTTGCAGGCTCCTGTGAATTTTTTTTTTTTTTTTAAGGTGAACTTAGCCTTTAAATACAATTGACAGCCTGAAACGTACACCATTCATATAGTAATTCTTAATTTTTGCATCATATAATATCATTAGAAGTAACATTTTACTCAATCATAAAATTCATAAACAAAAGTGTAGAACCCTTTCTATACTTTTGGTGCACAGAGTGTATAAAATAGTGCCCCAAATGGTTCACAAAGTGCTACAGACTGGCTTAGGAACTAACCAGATTTCACCTGGAGGGAATTTATATTGATTGCACATAAAGATCATTTCTGGAAAGTTAGAGCTTTGAGCAACATCTACTCAAACAAATTAGGCAAATAGATTAAGGCTGGGTTCACACAAGAACATGCAGAGACTCCCAGCAGGAGTCCGTGGCTGAATTCAGACCTGAAATGGACCAAAATATGCACAGCGCTCCTGTGAAATTTGCACCAGAGCTGCTGTGGAGATGTGAGAACTGGCTCCAGAGAGCCGTCACATTCTCCTGCTGTGCGAATTAGATGCAGGAATACCTGCATCCAATTCGCATAAGTGTGAACCCAGCCTCAGGGGGAGAGCAATGAGATGAACTATCTCCTGTTCAAAGCATCACTTTAATGCTGATAAGTTATCGTAGTGATACCCTGTGAATGTATAAGATTCTCTTGGAGTTACAATGTATTTGACCAAGAAGTAATGTTTTAGACATTGGGGAGCTATGAGTATTTGGCTATGACATTTGAAAGATCGATTTAATCCCAAAATGTATTGTTATACTCTTTAAAATAGAATAATAATAATAATAGAAAATCTAGATGTTCTAAATTCTACCAATGATTCCCAGTTTCAAGCCTTTAAAAATATATTTTTCAGCTGAAAGAAAATTTAAGTATACTAACAATGTATATATTTTCTCTTTTGGTTTTCATTTGGACTTACAATTGGTGTGTTTGTGGAAAATTAAATGAAAAAAAAATCACAATCTGAATATACATCTATAAAGGTTTCCTGATGAAAACATTATTGGGCATGGCCTGGCATTGGATGAGAATGGCTGCCAGATCCTCCAGCTCCCGCTAACTGAGGACTTTGCACCACTATTAAACCAGCCAGGAACCTCGGGCCGCAATTTGAGTTGGCAGCCCTGGCAGAGTTTACCAAGATGGCTGTCACTGCCCAGCAGCATGCTCCAGGCACAGAATGACAGGCAGAACCCAGGCAAGTGAATGCTCCAGCATCCCTCACATAACCCCTTCAGGTCTAAACTGCAACCATCAGCAGATGACACCATCCCCGAACTCCACTGAATTATTACTTGGCTGTGGCTTCGGGGACAGTGCCCTTTCTCTGGCCAGGCCTTTGTTCACAATACACCAGGGGGTCGCCTTCCCTACCACCCCTGCTCAGGACATGTACTTCCAGCCAGGAGACCTATACCTGAAGCTCTCTGAATTACTGGAGAGGGGCCTGGCCTCCACAGCAGCAAAGATAACAGGGGAAATCAAAGCAGACTTCCAAAACCTGGGATCCAGGATGGAAGCCATTGAGAACAAACTGGATATGACTGTGGTAGCCACTGATCAAAACTTAGACCATAAGTAAAAATAAGCTAAGTAATGCCTCTGGATCCCCCCCCCCCCCCCCCCTCCTCACTGTAGAGGAAGGAAAGGATCCGATTCATAGGAACTTCCATGGGTATGAAATAATTCCTATCTACAGAAATGACTCTTTCTATAAAATGTTTTTCAGTTTTCTTTAATGTTATAAAGGGTGCCTTAGCTCTGGGAGCTGGGAATGGGCTGGATAGGTTGGCTGCTCCTAGTGGATCAGCTACTACCTGTTTGGTGCGGTTCCTTGGGGTTGGTTATCCCCCAGGGCTCTGGTCTAAACAAACTGAAGATGCTTTTTTTAGCCTCCTCATCAATCCTCACCTTCATTTTCATTCTGTTTTTCTTTCCTGTGTCCCTCTCTTCTGTCCTCCTTTATGCCCCGGGGAAATGAACACGTCTTGTTTTCAGTCATTCACCAGGTTTAATTTAAGATTCCCATATTTTTGATGGTCCTGCTTTGTCGGTTCCCCTCTACTAGCAATTGGCACAAGGTCCCTCCTAAGCTAAGTGACAATGGTTTTTTTTTTTACGAAAGGCAAATCCACTTTGCCCTACAAGTGCAAACTACAAGTGCAAAGTGCATTGAAATTGCACTGAAAGTGCACTTGGAAGTGCAGTCGCTGTAAATCTTAGGGGTAGAGCTGAAATGAAGGGAAGCTCTGCTGAATTTATCATCCAATCATGCTAAAATGCTGTTTTTTTAATTTTCCTTGCATGTCCCTCTCGGATCTACAGCGACTACACTTCCAAGTGCACTTTCAATGCAATTTCAAGTGCACTTTGCACTTGTAGTGCAAAATGAATTTGCCTTTTGTAAATAACCCACATAGTGTGTGACAACATCCTCCTACATCTGCTCCATGGCTAAAGCTACCAGACCCATTCTCTATTTAGCTACACATAATGCTCAGGGCTTGAAGAGAGATCTTCGATAATTACAACTCCCTCAAGCTAGATATTATGATACAGGGAACCCATTTCCCTCAATGGTACAGCCCCAAATTTATCCACCATCAGTACCCCTTGTTCTGCTTGGCGAAAGCAGAGGGAAAGTCTAAAGGGGTCGCTATATTGTTCAACAAAACTTGGAACTTCACTTGGCAGGCAGATTATAAAGATTTGTTTTAAAGGGTTCATAGAAGGCCATTTATTCTCCTTTATCTCCTATTACTCCCCAAACAGGCGTCAACTCCAAACCGCATAAGAACCCTGAAGAGGTAGGTAGTTACTGACCAATATCACTCATAAATAATGATCTGAAAATCCTAGCGAACCGACTAGCCTCTTTCATAAGTTCCTATAGCCAGAAGGATCAGGTGGGTTTCATTTCAGGGAGACAAGGCCCTGACCAAACCAGAAGGGCCATAGATATAATATCCATCCTTCAATCTAATTGGCTCTAAACAACAGGGATTATTGTTTTTCCTCTATATACAGAAAGCGTTTGACTCAGTATCCTGGCCATATGTCTTGTTTTAAATATTGTTTATTTCGTTTTCCACATTTACAAAAAGACAGTAAAAAATATTCCTTATACATACTTTTAGAAATCACTTTGTTTAACATTCATGTTATTTCAGTATTTCCGCATTCACATAAAAACAGACAGTAAAAAAAAGTACACATTGGGTGCCCGACCGGATCGATCTTAAATATCCCGAGAGGGAAGAAGAAGAAGAAGAAGAAAAAAAAAAAAAAACAAACAAACACACACCCCCTCCTCCTCTCCTCATGTGTTCAGAATTGTCCTTTTGTGATTTTATCTTGTCCATATTGTTACCCCTCCCACGTGACACTTTTTCTTAATTCCAATTTGTGATTTGTGTAAGGTGGGGATTCCTCTCCTTCCATCCCCACTCCCTTCTACCACAAAAAAAAACCCCAGACAAACCCCCTAAAGGACCCTAAAACAAGGGGTCCCCCCATCTCCTCCCCCCACAAAAAAATAAAAAAAATAAAATAAAAGGAGGATCTTTTCCTTTTCCTTTCCTTCCTCCCCCCTCTCTTCTTCCTTCCTTTGTAGAAAAAAAAATATAAGGGGTTATGAAGTATATGCATCCAACCTCCCTCCCCTAGACGCCCACTCCATCCCCCATAATTCCAAGATATATTGAGGATTTTCTAAATTCCATCCAGTTCCTCCAAGTCGCCTGGAATCTCATTTCGGCTCCCCGTTGAAGGTATATTAATTCTTCCATAATCCTCAATCTATCTATTTCCCTAAACCAATCTCTTATCCCTGGTGTTTCCTTTACTTTCCAGTATCTCGGGATCAGTACTTTCGCTGCGTTTAGCAAAAATGGAGTTAATGCTCTTCTATATTTTTCCCTGGGGCCCTCGGCCGCGTGAAACAAACATTTCCAGGGATCCAGTTCTATTTCCTTCCCATCGATCTCTTTAATTAAGCCCACCACTTTTTCCCAATATAACTGGATTGCACTGCATTGCCACCATATATGGGCGTGAGTTCCCTCCCTCCCACATTCTCTCCAACAAAGGGGTGATAAATCTTTGTTAATCTTATGCATTTTCGATGGAACATAATACCATCTAACCAATAATTTATAGTTCATTTCTTGGATCTTTGTATCTATTGAAGTGGAGTGGGTATAGTCTATAACTTTCCCTTTCAGTTTTTCTGGGAATGATTGATTCAATTCCCCTTCCCATCTCCCAAAAGCAGGTATCGCCTCATCCTCCATTAAAGATATTAAGGTCCTATATATTTTAGAGATCCCCTGTCTGCCCACTCCTCCTCGGTCAATCAATTTCTCCCAAGGATTTAAATTGTCACCAGAGCGGAGAGGTTTTGGAAGGGACTCAACAAAATGTTGGAGTTGTCTGTATCTCCATCCATCCCATGGTGTTCTTCCATATTTCTCTCGTATCTCCTCTAATGAGCATAAGCTATTTACTTTTATCACATCCCTTAACCTTAATATGTCCCTATGAGTCCACTTCAGGAACATTTTGTTTTCTTTCCCCGGGGGAAAATAGTTATTTCCTGACAGGGGCATTAGAGGGCTATTATTATTTTGTCCTTCTGTACCTTTAAGTACCCCATCCCATGTTCTTAATGTTTCCATTGTAATCGGGGATATTCCTCTAGAGAGACCCCTAAACTTCATTGGAATCCAAATGGTCTGACTCAGGGCAACATTACTCATATTGTCTTCCAGTGATACCCACTTTTTATATGGAGCATTATAAACCCAATCCAAAATCCTCCTCATTACCGCTGCTGAATGGTATTTTTGAAAATCTGGGAGAGATACCCCTCCCTTATCCTTAGGCCTATTCATTACCTTATAAGAGACGCGACTTCCTCTTTTGTTCCATATAAATTTCTGAATCAGGGATTTAATCATTTTAAAGTAGGCCCCTGGGATATTTATCGGGAGGCTCTGAAAGATATATAGAGCCTTTGGAAGAATCATCATTTTAATTACGTTTATCCTGCCAAACCATGACAGTCTATGTGCAGGGTAACCTTTAAGATCTTGTTTAATTTTATTTAAAAGAGGGAGATAATTATCTTGATATAAATCTGTAACTGATGTCGATAAGTATACTCCTAAGTATTTCAGGCCCCTCTCTTTCCACACAAAGGGGAAAAGAGCTCTAAGTTCTCTTCTCTCCTTTGGGGAAGAATAGACATTTAATATCTCAGTTTTCTCTCTATTGATCTTAAAGTTCGAGACATTCCCGTATTCCTCCAGCTCCTGCAGAATCCTAGGAAGGGACTGTTTGGGGTTCGTTATATAGAGCATAATATCATCTGCAAATGCAGATATCTTATGCTCATTCTCTGAGACTTTTATTCCCTCAATGCCTTGGTTCGCTCTTATAGAAGCCAAGAGAGGTTCTAGAGAGAATACAAAAAGTAAGGGAGATAGTGGGCATCCCTGACGTGTACCATTATAAAGCCCAAAAGAGTTTGATAGGGTCCCATTCACCTGAATCTGAGCTGTAGGGTTAGAGTTTAAGGCCTCTATCCACCGCAGCATTCTTGGGCCTAAACCAAATTTATATAATGTCTGCAGCATATATTCCCATTCTAACCTATCAAATGCCTTTTCCGCATCGACCGATAGGAAAAGGGAAGACTGCTTCTTCTTCTTCTTAACTTCCTGCATTAAGAGGGTTGTCCTCAGTATATTATCCCTCGCCTCCCTTCCAGGTACAAAACCTGCCTGATCTCCTTCTATACAATCTGGCATATGTTGTTTCAGCCTCTCGGCTAAAATCCTTGCATACATTTTTACATCCTCATTAATCAGAGAAATAGGTCTAAAGCTAGAGCATAATGTTGGATCTTTCCCTTCCTTTGCTAATATAGTTATAAAGGCCCCCAAAGCTTCCTTCCGTATCTCCCTTCCTTCCCCAATTGAGTTCATGTACTGATGGAAATAAGGTGTCAATGGTCCCAAAAACTTTTTAAAGTATAATGACGTGTATCCATCGGGCCCTGGGCTCTTCCCATTCTTACTATCCTTAATTGCTCTCTCTATTTCCTCCTTAGAGATATCCCTATCGAGCATATCAGCATCCTCCTCTGCTATCCTCGGTAGATCTACCTTTCGGAGATATTGTTCAATTTTTTCCCTTCTCTTTTGTTTATCCTTAGGGTCCTGGTTGCCATTTACTTTATACAGTAGTTGGTAATATTCTGAGAAGATGTTACTGATGTCTCTTGTTGCGTATTTCATTACCCCCTTCCTATCTTTAATTTTTGCAATATAATTAAAATTTCTTCTAGGTTTAATTACCCCTGCCAGGATTCTCCCCGGTTTATTTCCAAATTCATATTGTCTTTTAGCGGACTTTAAAAAGGCCTGCCTGGTTTCCTGTTCCAGTATATCTCTCAGTGCCTCCCTTTTTCCCATAAGTTCATCCATTATTTTATGGTCATTTAAGCCTTTATGTAACTGTTCCAACTCCTGGATTTCCTGTAAGATCAGTGATTTTCGCATTGACCTTATTTTCCTCCTCTTAGCTGCTTCTGCTATCAATCTCCCTCTCATATATACCTTGTGGGTCTCCCACAACAAAGCTGGTGTAATATTCTCTACATTATTTTCTTTAAAAAATAAATTCATATCTCTTTCCAAAGCCTCAAATATTTTATGGTCACGCAAGAGGGATTCATCCAGCCTCCATACTCTCTGTCTGATCGGTATATCCTCCAAGTCCAGAACAGCCATAACGGGGGCATGATCTGAGAGGGTTATTGATTTTACTTCTGCTTCCTTTAACCCCTCTAGAAGCTGATGGTCTAAGAGGATATAATCGATTCTTGAATAAGAGTGATGTACCTGGGAATAATAGGTAAAGTCCTTTCCCCCTGGATGCGCAATTCTCCACACCTCCACTAGTTGCTGTCGATGTAGTTTTTGTTTAATTATCTTTAGGTATTTACCTTCTGAGCGTAGGGATGGGGGTTGGGCATCCAGGGTTGGATCGAATGCAAAGTTAAGGTCCCCTGCCATAATCACCCCCCCTTCCTTAAAACATTCTAATTTATTCAACACTTTCCCAAAGAAGGGACAGGGGAGATAATTAGGGCAGTAGACACCAACCAGCGTATACATTTTATTAAAAAGTAAACCTTTGATAAATAGATACCTCCCTTCAGAATCCGATTCCATAGCCTTTAAAGTAAATGGAGTATTTCTATCAAACCCAATAGCAATTCCTCTTGCCCTTTTACTAGAGGAGTATCCGTGAAACCAAGTTGGGTGATTTTTAGACTTCAGGCCGATATTATGGGACCATTTAAGATGAGTTTCCTGTAGGAAAACAATATTTGATGACCATTTTTTCAGCTCCTGCAAAATCTGATACCTCTTATTGGGACTATTTAACCCTCGAACATTATATGTAACAATCTTCAACGGGGCCATCTTTCATAGAGATCGATTATAGCCCGCCATAAACATTCCATCATAAAATCAGAAACAGAAATAAACATATATTTTTTACCTAGATCAATCCAGTCGGTGCGCCCTTCATTGAAAAATGTGAAACAACATATTTTCCCCTCCCAATATTTTCCTCCCTCCCTTCCCACCCCCCGCCCTTTACACATTGAATATCAATGTTACCGTCCTCCAGGCTAGTGCCTATTTACCAGACCCCAGCCCTGGTTGGACCTTCCTTAAGGGAGTATAAGTGCCCGCGTGAGCCCCCGAGCCTCACCCCCTCTTGGAGGTGGTCTCGGGGGGGCACGCGGGCACCGCCCCGCCCCCGGCGCATACCTCCCCTCCATGCAAGCCTACTCAAAATCATCCTTGCCTATAACCTTTATTTTTCCCTTTTCTTTCTTTCCTTCTTCTTCTTCTCTTTTCCCTTCCTTTCCTCCTCTTCCCTTCTTCCCTACCTCCTTCCCTTCTCCTCCCCTCTCTTTCCCCCTTATTTCCCCTATTCCTTCCCAACAACTTGTCAATATTTATTTACCCTAATTTTGCCTCTTCCACCCCCCTCTCCTCCTCCCTAATCCAGCAAAGGAGAAAGAGAGAGGAGGGATAGGAGAAGAGGCCCTACACTCTGTTCCAAGGTTGTTCTCTTAATTTCGTCCAGTCTAGGGGTTTTTTCTCCCAGTTTTCTAAATTAACACCTGGTATATTCAGTTTATTGCAAAATTCCTTCAAGTCCTCTGGGAATCTTAGAATGGCTGATATCCCTTGGTTTTTAGCTATCAGACATGCAGGGAAGCCCCATCTGTAAGTGATCTTCTTCTCTTGTAGTTGATTTATTAGGGGTTTCAGTGCCCTTCTCCGGCTCAGTGTCTCTTGTGAGAGGTCAGAAAAGAAAAGCAACGTAGCTCCCTCATATTTAATAGTTTCAGAGCTTCTTGCATCTTGCTGAATTTGTTGTTTTGTTTCGTATTGAGTAAACCTCACAATCACATCTCTCTCTATCTCAGGTCTTGGCTTCTCTTTTGTTTGAATTCTATGTATTCTATCAAAAGCTATATGGGATGTTACTTCTTTTTTCATTATTTTATTAAAGACTTCTCGAAGCACAGTCTCCAACTCAGTGTTTTTCACGGATTCTGGTAGGCCACAAATTCTTAAGTTATTACGCCTGTTTCTGTTTTCCTGGTCTTCTAATTTATATCTAATATTTCTCATTTCTATCCAGTCCTTATCCGCTCTTTTTTGTAATTCCGAAATAGCTTTTTTATGCTCTTCTAATTGTATTTCCGATTCTTCTACCCTTTTTAATACGTTTTGAATATCTGCACGGGTTGCCTTTAATTCTCCCTTAATCATCCCTTCCAGATGTGACATCATTTCTGCCATGTCCTGTTTAGTAGGGAGTGATTGGGGATTAATTCCTTCTTTTTCTGGTTCCCACATTTTTCCTGATTCTTTTTGTTGATGTCGTTCTTTCAAGCTTTTCTGTGGAGTTGTACCTTCCTCTGTATTAGGTTTTTTATTCATCTGTTCTTCACAGGAAGGTGATGTTCCTTCTCCCCTTTCAACCTCCCTTTCTTCCCTCTGATTTACTCTGCCCTGGGCCATATAAGTTTTTATAGAGTTCCCTTTCCCGCTTTCTGTTTGTCCTGCTTTGGCTCCCCTCCTTACCATGATCCTTTCTTGCCCCCCTCCCCTTCGGTTTAATCTTTCAAGTTTATGCAACTAAGCATTAATATTATTTAACTCTATTACCAGCCTAATCTTCCCCAGATTATAGCTCCTCCTGGGGAGCAGACACTCTTTCCTTGTTTATTCCCTTCTTCTTTTCCCCTTCCCTCTCCACTTCCCCCAATATATTTGTGTACAAATCCATCTTCAATTACAATACATCCTCAGTATTATGCAATTTTTATATAATTTTTCCAAAACTATATTTTATATATATTATGTATCCTCACTCTTTAAAAAAAAAAAAAAAAAAAGGGGGGATAGAAAAGGGTTTTCCTTCCCCCTTTTCTTTTCTCCCTTTGAGTTAAATGCAAAAAGTGCATAAAGTACAAAAAAAAAAAAAGATGTACACAGTGCAAAAAGTGTTAAAGGTAGTGAAATTTGCAAAAAAGGTGCAAAAAGCGCAAAGTGTAACGTTGCTAAAAAAAAAAAAAAAAAAAAAAAAAAAATTTGGTAATAAATAAATAAGTGCAGTTAATGCACCAGGTGCCTAAAAAAAAAAAAAGAGGAAAGTTTTTTTTTTTCCTTCTTTTTTTTCTTTTCCTTCCCTCCCTTTTCTTTCTCTTCCCTTATACAAAAAAAAAAAAAAAGGAGGGAAGGGGGGGGGAGTCCGACTGCAAAAAGTGCAGAGAGTGCAAGATTGTCAAAAAGTGCATAAAGTGCCAAAATTACAAAAGAGGGGGAAATGTAATACTCCCAAGGGCAGGGATAGGGGGGGGGGGGGTACTTATTATTTCTTAGTTTGTCTACTTTTTTTTTTTTTACCAGGATTTTTTTTTTAGTCCAAACCCTATATCCTTTTTATTTACCCCCCCATCAAAAAAAAAAAGGACAACAAAAAAAAAAAAAAAAGGGGGAGGGGAGCAGATAACAATATGGGAGGGGGGAAAAGAGGCAAATTGTTGTGTTAGGTATACTAAATGTATGCTCTAATCCTAGTTTCTTAATCTCTGCACAGGAGGAGAAGTGATGTCCAATAACTTTTGACTTCAGCCGTATCAGAAAGACAAAGGGGATTCCAGCACATATATCTTGATATCCATTCAACTCAATATCCAAAGTAAAATATCCGAAAAAAAAAATAAAAAAACCAAGAGAAAAAAGGGGGGGAGGGGGAATTACAAGAGACAGTCCAAAAACTCCTCCAGGGTCACACTTTCTCTATTTATAGTTAATTTGATAGTATTATTTTTTTTATAGTTCATATAAAGTCCATATTTCAGGTTCCCCCAAAACTCTATCGTGTTTTCTCAAATATCATATCATCCAAATCCTTCGTTCAGTCTATTGAGATAAATATTTTGTTTGGGGCAATCCACTCCACTTCAACCATCCGATCGGATTCTCCTCTCAGCCCCCGTGCATCAGCCAGATCATAGGTCTTTCGTCCAGTTTGATATTTAAAGGGGCTAGTTATATAAACCTAGGCATAAACTGGTTTCTATATCCATCAAAGACCCAAGGCAGTTCCTGAAGGGACAGTCCAATACAACAGTCCTCTCAAAGCAGCCCGCGGGGCATGGGGGGACAGGGGGGAGAGAAATTTCAGTTTAATAGTCTATCACTCTGCATTAGCCACGAGATTACAGCCGCTCTCTCTTTCTTACCCCCTCCAGAGCCCCCTCACCGTCAGCCGCATCGGCGTCCTCTCGGTGTCTCAGAATCTCCACACTCCACTCTCTCTCTAGGAGGAGGTCTCTGCAAACAATCACCTCCGCAGTCAGTGAACCACGTTCTGGGTCTAAGGCTCCAGGGGCGGACTTCCGCTGATCTCCTTTGCTCCTTCTCCCCACTCGTCCGGGTCTAGCAAGCTCCTTATCGTGAGGGGGTACGTAGATTTCTGTATCAAGCTCCACCGACGGTTGGATACTTGAGCTCCCCGCGATCGTTGCTTTAGTTACTCAATGGCTAAGCATATGTATAGACATAGGCATAGGCTTAGGCATAGGCATAGGCATAGGTAGTATCAATAGTTAGTACAGCATGCTTTTCAGCTCGCCGGGGAGGTGCGCCTTCGGCTGCGGCGTTCAGCTAGTGAGTGGCGCCATCTTCTGTAGCTCCACCTCCCTCCATTGTGAACTCCTGGCCATATGTCTTAACCCTGTTGGAGCACTGGGGTTTTGGTCACCGTTTCCTAGGTATCATGAGAGTCCTATATTCCGCTCCCAATACGTTTAGATGGCTATTACCCCCCCCCCCCTCCCCCATCCATATCGTTAGAGGTACAAGACAAGGCTGCCCTTTATCACCACTGATTTTTGTCATCACCATAGAGACTCTAGCAATAGCAATACGTGAAAATCCCAACATCAAAGGGGTCTCTTGTGATGCTCAGGTCCACAAATGCGGTCTCTTCGCTGACAACCTAATTTTATTCATTACCTCGCCTTTAACCCCCCCCCCCCCCCAACCTATATAGCATGCTTACTTCCTTTGCAAACATCTCTGGAATCCATGTCAACTATAACAAATCTCAAGCCCTAAACATCTCTCTCGCCCCCGAGATGGTATCACCCTTCATCAGATATTTAGGTATTTCCTTTATCTCTAAATTTGACACGTTACACGCCAGAAATTATCCTCCTATGTACCACAAACTGGAACAAGACTTAAAGTTCTGGTCCAAACAAAACCTCTCATGAATAAGGAGAATAATTGCCATCAAAATGACACTGCTCCTAGAATACTTTTCCTTTTCCGTTCCCTCCCCGTCCCCACTAAGGAGGGACCACCTTAGGTCTTTTTAGAGTAAAATACTTAAGTTTATCTGGGGAAGCTCCAGATATAGGTTACAACGACAGACCCTATACCTCTCCCGTAAACAAGGTGGGATGGGTCTCCCTCACTTATACAGATATCACCAAGCTTCTAGATTTGCCCTCTCTCCACAATCTATACTTACAGGGAAAACACAGATTGGGTTCAGATAGAACACCAGGCTGTTCCACAATATACTTTAGACTTTCTCCTCTGGAACCCCCTAGAAACTGCCCGCCAATCCTAGTCCCCACACTCTCTCACTCCTTTGCTCTGTGGGACAAATTAAGACAGGAACCGCATCTTATCTCAGAAATTAATCCCCTGGCACATCTGTTTCGTAAACCCTAACTTTCCTTCAGGGCTGGATATAAAGGCATTCCAGTGGTGGCTGGACAATGGGCTGTACCGTATAGGACAATATTTTACTTCAAGGGGTCCCATCTCCTTAGCCCATTGTGTCAGCAAACTAGATCTCTCGCAATCAGAACGTTTCCAAAACAGCCAAATTTACCACTTTTTACACACAATTTGGAAAGAAAGACCCGAACCCCCCAAATTCATAGCCTATGAGCTTTGGTGTGGTCAAGCTATGAAGCAGAGGGGAGAGATTTCAGTCATCTATGAATCACTTTCCCAGCCTTCGAGCAAATCCCTGTATATTTTAGCCTGGAAGACTTTTAATTTCAGTGGAACCTGGGGACCTGGCACTCTGCTCTGTCCACTTGATTTAAGGGCATTCTCAACACATCCCTAATGGAAGCAAATATAAAGGTCATGGCTAGGTGGTACATGACCCCCGCCAAACTAGCTACAATTTATCCCTCAGTGGATCCCTTATATCGGGTGTCCCACTATCCAACACAGTAAGTTCCCAATGGGGGTGCCGGGGGGGGCGGTAGCCCCTCTGCGCCTTCCGCGCTCCCTGAGGTTGCCCACACCTCCAAGATTTAGAGCCTCTAACTAGTGATGGACGAACTTCCGACGGGACGTTTCGCGAACGCGAAACGCGAACGGGCACAAACGTTCGCGAAAACGACCGTTCGCCGCGGGCTCCATTGACTTCAATGGGAGGCGAATTTCGCAAACCTTTAGGTCGAATTTGCGGCCACGGGGTAATTATTAGGGGGTAGCACGTAGTCCCACCACCTGGACAATAGCATAATACATGTATGAGGTGAATTTGGGATCGATAACTACAAGCATTTTTTTTTTATTTGGGAAATTGTTCTGACAATTCAGGACTATGGAGCTAATGAAGGCAATGGAGGAGAGGGAAGGTCAGGGACCAGGGTAGGCAAACAAGAGGGTGCAGGAGATACAGAGCACTGACAGCAGCACCGTAATACAGAGCACTGACATCAGCACCGTGACATACAGCGCTGACAGCAGCTCCGTGACATACAGCGCTGACAGCAGCTCCGTGACATACAGCGCTGACAGCAGCTCCGTGACATACAGCGCTGACAGCAGCTCCGTGACATACAGCGCTGACAGCAGCTCCGTGACATACAGCGCTGACAGCAGCACCGTGACATACAGCGCTGACAGCAGCTCCGTGACATACAGCGCTGACAGCAGCTCCGTGACATACAGCGCTGACAGCAGCTCCGTGACATACAGCGCTGACAGCAGCTCCGTGACATACAGCGCTGACAGCAGCTCCGTGACATACAGCGCTGACAGCAGCACCGTGACATACAGCGCTGACAGCAGCTCCGTGACATACAGCGCTGACAGCAGCTCCGTGACATACAGCGCTGACAGCAGCTCCGTGACATACAGCGCTGACAGCAGCTCCGTGACATACAGCGCTGACAGCAGCTCCGTGACATACAGCGCTGACAGCAGCTCCGTGACATACAGCGCTGACAGCAGCTCCGTGACATACAGCGCTGACAGCAGCTCCGTGACATACAGCGCTGACAGCAGCTCCGTGACATACAGCGCTGACAGCAGCTCCGTGACATACAGCGCTGACAGCAGCTCCGTGACATACAGCGCTGACAGCAGCTCCGTGACATACAGCGCTGACAGCAGCACCGTAAGCAGCCCCAGGAGGAAGTCAGCACAGCACAGGGATGGTGTGATCCCCTCATAATAAGAACCCCCAGGAGGAAGTCAGCACAGCACAGGGATGGTGGGAGCCCCTCATAATAAGAACACCCAGGAGGAAGTCAGCACAGCACAGGGATGGTGGGAACCCCTCATAATAAGCAGCCCCAGTAGAAATATGACACCGCTCAACCTCTTCAAAGAGGAGGGTAGGGGCATATAGTACGGTGTGCTTTTTTGGGTCAGGGAAGTGAGCCAAATGAATTAAGAAGGTCTGTGTGCTTGATTCCAAAAATTGTTTATAGACATATACATGGTCTACTGATCACATGTGTTGAATTCCTCCGAGATCCATGCCTCATTCATTTTTAGAAATGTGAGGTAGTTAACACTGTGGTGAGCTAGGCGAGTACGCTTATCGGTCACAATCCCCCCTGCTGCGCTGAACGTCCTTTCGGACAGGACACTGGATGAGGGGCAAGCCAACAGTTCGATTGCAAATTGGGCAAGCTCTGGCCAGAGGTCAAGCCTGCCCACCCAGTAGTCTAGGGGTTCATCACTCCTCAGAGCGTCCACATCGGCCGTTAACCCAATGTAGTCGGACACCTGACGGTCTAGGCGTTCCCTGATGCTGGATCCGGATGACACCTGTCGATGGGTCGGCTGAAAGAATGACCTCATATCCGAAGTCACCAACACATCTTCAAACCGGCCTCTTCTTGCAGGCGCTGTTGGATTGGTACCCGCAAATCCTTCTCTGGGAGTGGGAATTGCTCCTCTGCCAGCGCACGCAAAAGCAGAATGCAGCATTTCTCGAAGCAAGGCCTGGAAGTGCTGCATTCTGACAGCCCTCTGCGACGGCGGTAACATTTCCGCCATTTTGTGTTTGTACCGGGGGTCTAAGTACGTTGCCACCCAGTACTGGTCCTTGACCCTCATGCTTTTTATACGGGGGTCCCTATTAAAACACTGGAGCATGAAGGCCCCCATTTGCACTAAAGTGGAAGCGGTGTGGTGGCCTGGCTCCTGCTCATCATCCAGGATAATGTCGTCCTCTTCATTCTCCTCTCCCCATCCTCGCACAACAGGGATCCCAGAAAGGTTTAAAGCATGCTCTTCTTGCTCCTGCTCATCCGCCCCGGCACCATCCTCCTCTGACTCCTCATCAGACTCCTGTTGTTGACTTGTCTCAGATAGAGTAGCCCCCCCTGGGAATTCATCCAGCATTGCGACTTCCTCATCTTCCCGCTCCTGCTCCTCCACAGCCTGATCAATGACACGACGCAATGCACGCTCCAGAAAGAAGGCATAAGGTACCATGTCACTGATGGCGCCATGGCTGCGACTGACCAGTTTGGTGATCTCCTCAAATGGCCGCAGAAGTCTGCATGTGTCGCGCATGAGCAGCCACTGGCGCGGTGAAAAAAAACCCAGCTCCCCAGAACCGTTTCTTTCGCAGAGTTCATACAGGTAGACGTTAACTGCACGTTTCTGCTGGAGCAGCCTATCAAGCATATAGAAGGTTGAGTTCCATCGCGTCGGGCAATCGCAAATAAGACGTCTGACCGGCAGATGGTGTCGCCGCTGAATGTCAGCAAGGCGAGCCATGGCCGTGTAAGATCTTCTGAAATGGGCCGAGATTTTCCTTGCCTGCCGCAAGATGTCCTGGACCCCAGGGTATTTGACAAGGAATCGCTGCACGACCAAGTTTAAGACGTGTGCCATGCACGGCACGTGCGTGATTTTGCCCTGTTTCAATGCGCTAAGCAGATTGGCACCGTTGTCACACACCACTTTACCAACTGTCAAATTGAGCGGTGTTAGCCACTCATCTGCCTGTGAACGCAAAGCTGAAAGGAGTGCCGGGCCAGTGTGGCTCTTTGCTTCCAGGCACAACAGACGCAGCACGGCATGGCAACGTCTCACCTGGCATGTGGAATAGGTTCTGGGGAGCTTGGGCGGTGCAGTGGAAGAGACGCTAGCAGCGGAAAAGGAGGAGGCAGCTGAGGAGGAGAGGGAGGAGGATGGAGTAGGAGGAGGAGAAGAAGAGTCAGGCCTGCATGCAATCCGTGGCGGTAAAACCAAATCTACACGGGTGCCACGGGTTACATGCTTGACGGCCGTCAGAAGGTTCACCCAGTGGGCAGTAAAACTGATATACCTTCCCTGCCCGTGTTTGCTAGACCACGTGTCTGTGGTCAGATGTATCTTGGCACCGACACTGTGTGCCAGAGATACATTCACTTGCCGCTGAACATGGCCATATAGCTCTGGGATGCCCTTCTCTGAGAAATACTTCCTTCCTGGGACCTTCCATTGTGGTGTTCCAATGGCCACAAATTTGCGAAAGGCCTCCGAGTCCACCAGTTTATATGGCAGTAGTTGGCGGGCTATGAGTTCTGACAAGCCAGCCGCCAACCGTTGGGCAAGAGGGTTATCCGGCGTCATCATTTTTTTACGCTCAAACATTAGGCCCACGGAAGCCTGCCTTTTTGCAGAAAAATGTGAGCTTGGCGTGATGGAAGGTGGAGTGGAGGACAATTGTGAGGAGAGAGGAGAAGGAGAAGTAGAAGACGAGGCTGGACGGTGAGAGCCTGCAGTGTGGCTTTGTGTGTTCCGTTGCTCCCACTGGGCTCGGTGATGGCTGCTCATGTGCCTTCTTAAGGCGGTCGTCCCTAGGTGAGTATTGGGCTTACCGCGACTAACGCGTTGACTGCAAAGATTGCAGATGGCAACGCTATTGTCAGCAGCGGACACGTTAAAAAAAGCCCACACTGCGGAGCCATGTGCCGGTGTCCTGGGAGCGCCAGATGTGACCGTACATGGTCGATGACTCGCTCCTGATACATTTGCAGTCTGCTTTGTCCCTGCTGTGCAATGTAAGTCATTGCTGCTTCTCCTCCCTATCTGCTGGTCCATATCTCCCTCTGAACTCCCCTCCTCTTCCTCTCTTGTGGGCACCCACGTGACATCACTAGACACGTCATCATCAACGTCACCTTCCCCACCGCTATAAGTAGAGTAGGCAGCAACACCGGGGACCAACCTCCTCCTTGGGCTGATCTGGGTACTGGCGTCAGACTGCTGAGTAGCGCTTGTTGCTACCTCCTCTTCCTGATCCAATACCAAGAGTGGCTGCGCATCAGAAATGTCCTCTTGATATGGATCGGAAAATAATTCCAGTGACTCAAGCGGAAGGTATGTGGTGGTGGTGGTGGTGGTCGTGTTGTTGGTGGTAGTGTCTTTGGGGGTGCACATAGCAGAGAGTGAAGAAGAGGGTGCAGATCGAGAGGATGAGGAGGGTGCAGAAGAGTAAGGCTGAGCGAGCCACTCAACCAAGTCTGGTGCATCCTTTAAAGTAATTGAACGCACCTTCTGCAACTTCCCACTTTGGCTCAAGCCTGTTGCTCCTGCCCTACCCCTACCACCCCTGCGGAAGGGCCTGCCTCTTCCTCTGCATGTCATTTTTTAAATGACCCTGTGACAAAACTCTTAGTCCCTATACCGCTGAAGGACTGCTGCAGTATAGGTGAGCGGTCAGCAGTGGTGCACGTCAACCCTATCTATTGTGGACCTATAGCGGTCCTTACAGAACAGCAGACTGTACCGCACTCAAGCCTATGTACCGTAGCACCCTATACCAAGTTACCAGTCCTTATAAGAACTTTTGTGGACCAAGCAGGTTGTGTATTAGTGTTTAGCAGACTGTACGTCAGTCCCTATACCGCTGAAGGACTGCTGCAGTATAGGGCAGCGGTCAGCAGTGGTGCACGTCAACCCTATCTATTGTGGACCTATAGCGGTCCTTACAGAACAGCAGACTGTACCGCACTCAAGCCTATGTACCGTAGCACCCTATACCAAGTTACCAGTCCTTATAAGAACTTTTGTGGACCAAGCAGGTTGTGTATTAGTGTTTAGCAGACTGTACGTCAGTCCCTATACCGCTGAAGGACTGCTGCAGTATAGGGCAGCGGTCAGCAGTGGTGCACGTCAACCCTATCTATTGTGGACCGATAGCGGTCCTTACAGAACAGCAGACTGTACCGCACTCAAGCCTATGTACCGTAGCACCCTATACCAAGTTACCAGTCCTTATAAGAACTTTTGTGGAACAAGCAGGTTGTGTGTTAGTGATTAGCAGACTGTACGTCAGTCCCTATACCAATGAAGGACTGCTGCAGTATAGGGCAGCGGTCAGCAGTAGTGCACGGCAACCCTATGTATTGTGGACCGATAGCGGTCCTTACAGAACAGCAGACTGTAACGCACTCAGGCCTATGTACCGTAGCACCCTATACCAAGTTACCAGTCCTTATAAGAACTTTTGTGGACCAAGCAGGTTGTGTGTTAGTGATTAGCAGACTGTACGTCAGTCCCTATACCAATGAAGGACTGCTGCAGTATAGGGCAGCGGTCAGCAGTAGTGCACGGCAACCCTATGTATTGTGGACCGATAGCGGTCCTTACAGAACAGCAGACTGTAACGCACTCAGGCCTATGTACCGTAGCACCCTATACCAAGTTACCAGTCCTTATAAGAACTTTTGTGGACCAAGCAGGTTGTGTGTTAGTGATTAGCAGACTGTACGTCAGTCCCTATACCAATGAAGGACTGCTGCAGTATAGGGCAGCGGTCAGCAGTAGTGCACGGCAACCCTATGTATTGTGGACCGATAGCGGTCCTTACAGAACAGCAGACTGTACTGCACTCAGGCCTATGTACCGTAGCACCCTATACCAAGTTACCAGTCCTTATAAAAACTTTTGTGGACCAAGCAGGTTGTGTGTTAGTGTTTAGCAGACTGTGCGTCAGTCCCTATACCGCTGAAGGACTGCTGCAGTATAGGGCAGCGGTCAGCAGTAGTGCACGGCAACCCTATGTATTGTGGACCGATAGCGGTCCTTACAGAACAGCAGACTGTAACGCACTCAGGCCTATGTACCGTAGCACCCTATACCAAGTTACCAGTCCTTATAAGAACTTTTGTGGACCAAGCAGGTTGTGTGTTAGTGATTAGCAGACTGTACGTCAGTCCCTATACCAATGAAGGACTGCTGCAGTATAGGGCAGCGGTCAGCAGTAGTGCACGGCAACCCTATGTATTGTGGACCGATAGCGGTCCTTACAGAACAGCAGACTGTAACGCACTCAGGCCTATGTACCGTAGCACCCTATACCAAGTTACCAGTCCTTATAAGAACTTTTGTGGACCAAGCAGGTTGTGTGTTAGTGATTAGCAGACTGTACGTCAGTCCCTATACCAATGAAGGACTGCTGCAGTATAGGGCAGCGGTCAGCAGTAGTGCACGGCAACCCTATGTATTGTGGACCGATAGCGGTCCTTACAGAACAGCAGACTGTAACGCACTCAGGCCTATGTACCGTAGCACCCTATACCAAGTTACCAGTCCTTATAAGAACTTTTGTGGACCAAGCAGGTTGTGTGTTAGTGATTAGCAGACTGTACGTCAGTCCCTATACCAATGAAGGACTGCTGCAGTATAGGGCAGCGGTCAGCAGTAGTGCACGGCAACCCTATGTATTGTGGACCGATAGCGGTCCTTACAGAACAGCAGACTGTAACGCACTCAGGCCTATGTACCGTAGCACCCTATACCAAGTTACCAGTCCTTATAAGAACTTTTGTGGACCAAGCAGGTTGTGTGTTAGTGATTAGCAGACTGTACGTCAGTCCCTATACCAATGAAGGACTGCTGCAGTATAGGGCAGCGGTCAGCAGTAGTGCACGGCAACCCTATGTATTGTGGACCGATAGCGGTCCTTACAGAACAGCAGACTGTACTGCACTCAGGCCTATGTACCGTAGCACCCTATACCAAGTTACCAGTCCTTATAAAAACTTTTGTGGACCAAGCAGGTTGTGTGTTAGTGTTTAGCAGACTGTGCGTCAGTCCCTATACCGCTGAAGGACTGCTGCAGTATAGGGCAGCGGTCAGCAGTAGTGCACGGCAACCCTATGTATTGTGGACCGATAGCGGTCCTTACAGAACAGCAGACTGTAACGCACTCAGGCCTATGTACCGTAGCACCCTATACCAAGTTACCAGTCCTTATAAGAACTTTTGTGGACCAAGCAGGTTGTGTGTTAGTGATTAGCAGACTGTACGTCAGTCCCTATACCAATGAAGGACTGCTGCAGTATAGGGCAGCGGTCAGCAGTAGTGCACGGCAACCCTATGTATTGTGGACCGATAGCGGTCCTTACAGAACAGCAGACTGTAACGCACTCAGGCCTATGTACCGTAGCACCCTATACCAAGTTACCAGTCCTTATAAGAACTTTTGTGGACCAAGCAGGTTGTGTGTTAGTGATTAGCAGACTGTACGTCAGTCCCTATACCAATGAAGGACTGCTGCAGTATAGGGCAGCGGTCAGCAGTAGTGCACGGCAACCCTATGTATTGTGGACCGATAGCGGTCCTTACAGAACAGCAGACTGTAACGCACTCAGGCCTATGTACCGTAGCACCCTATACCAAGTTACCAGTCCTTATAAGAACTTTTGTGGACCAAGCAGGTTGTGTGTTAGTGATTAGCAGACTGTACGTCAGTCCCTATACCAATGAAGGACTGCTGCAGTATAGGGCAGCGGTCAGCAGTAGTGCACGGCAACCCTATGTATTGTGGACCGATAGCGGTCCTTACAGAACAGCAGACTGTACCGCACCCAAGCCTATGTACCGTAGCACCCTAGACAGACCAAGTTACCAGTCCTGATAAAGAGCTTTGTGGAACAAGTGAGTTGTGAATGATTAGCAGACTGCAGCAGAAGGGCAGCAGTCAAGTATAATATTCTTTCTATATTTGGAAGAAAGAATATTATACGTGTACAAGCCTATTACCGTACCACTGATACCAGTCCTGAAAAGAACCTTTGTGGAACTAATAGTAACAGCAAGTCTTTAAAATTATCCTCACTGCCTGACACACTGCTTCCTGCCTGTCCCTATACAAATTGGCAAAAAAGAGTAGGCTGGAACGATTAGCTGGAACAGCTCTTTTGTGGACCTGATAGTAACAGCTAATGATGATGATGATGATGATGATGAAGAAAGACTAATCTGGCTGAGCTGTCCCTAAAATAGCAGCATACAGCGCTCTGTCCCTTTATCTAAACTGACAAAAGAAACTCAGGCTGCTGACCTAACACCTATACCAGTCCTGAAAAGAACTTTTGTGTACCAAATAGCTAGCGTTTTCTCTGTCCCTACTCCACACAGGATCCTTTCCCTACAGTGACAGAAGAAAGAATGTAAAATGGCCACCGGATCGGGTGTATTTATAGGTTAGGGGGAATGTCCAAGTGTCCATGAGCTGTCATGTCTCAATTGGTTGTCCTGTAACACATGATAAACGTGTCACGAAAGGTTAAAGTTCTTGTATACATTAAACACGTAAGTCCGCCGGGGCGAACGACGGAAAAAGGCGTTCGAACCCGCGGACGGCGAAAGTCGGAAATTCGCCGCGAAACGACCGCCGGGCGAACCGTTCGGCCATCACTACCTCTAACCTATAGCAATGGCTTCCGCCGGAGGCGGTTTGTCTACAAGTCTATTTCAGATCTTCAGAGAATGGCAATCAATAATGTTCATTCTTAGGTTTATACATTTAGATCAGTCTCTTGTATTTGCATTGTTATACCATGACTTGTATTCCACACATCCTAACCATACATTTGATGATCTACTCTTCTATGTAAAAGAGTTTATTTTCTTTGCTTTTCGAGAAAATAAAAATCTTTTGAAAGTAAAAACATCCTGTCAGCTGCCATAGCTGACCTCTGATTTGACATACAGTCCATGGTTGGTCGGCTGGAGGGAGTGGAAGCCACTACAAGTAGGCATGAGACCATCAATAATCAAATCCAGCAGGTAACTGACACACATTCCTTCCAACTAAGAGAGATGCACAGTCGCCTGGAAGATTTAGACAATAGGGGACACAGGCACAACATAAGAGTGAGAAGGCTCACTGAAGTTGTGGAACCTGGTAATCTTCATCAATACGTCCAGTCTATACTCAATAGCCTGCTAGACAGACCCCACGACTCCCCTATTGAATATAGAACGCATGCACAAGGGGCAAGAGACTCTGACCCTCCAAGTGACGTCATCTGCTGCCTGGTGAGTTTTTCCTTGAAAGAAGACACTTGTACGTTTTTATCACCTTTTAACATTCCTATTTTATTTATTTTTATTTTTCACTTTTGTTTGCCTCTTTTGTGGTTTGGGCATGAATTTCTTACATGTGCACCCTCAACATATATTTGATTTAATACACATATATTTTCCATATTACACTTTTTTATGACATGCATCTTTTCAAATGGATTATACTCATTCTGCAGCCATAAGCTATAACCATACACACACACACATGCACCTATTTCCTCTCTTCATCTTGCTGACACAATATCATTGTGTCACTCCTTACTGTTTATGTAGCACTGACCCCCGAAGGAGCGGCTGATTTTCTCTGAGCTTACCAATTACCTCCTCCAGCTCATAACTCGTCGGTTCCCAGGGTTGATGGCCCAATAACTGCAGAGACCAACACTTGCATTCCTTTTTAGGGTTTTTATTTGCATAAAACAGTTAAACAAAGCTCAGTCACTCAGTTGGAAATAGAGGGTATAAGGATGAAGTTTAGATCAGGTACTTTGGAACTGCTGACTTTAATAAAAGTCTCTCTTTACATAATCCAGGGAATAGCCACTCGCAAATTGATTCTTTAACTGTTGGATCATTCCTTGTTTATGGATACTAGCAGCCAACAAGTAATTTTAGCTCAGCAAAGTGTCTGCCACAGACTTGGTTGAAAACTTAAATGCTCACAGGAACTGTTGCAAACGAAAGGATAGAGGTAGAATTTGTCTTACTGTACCAGTATCTTGCAGCCGGTCCGGTGATACCGTAAGAAATGCAGATTCAATTAGTGTCCTTAACAGCTCAGTTTCCAGGCTCTAATCGAGCAGCCAGCCTTGTGCATGGCCCTCTTACTGAAGAGTCCTCCCCTGGTTGAATGTAAAGTTGCTGGGCCTTTCCAAACCCGAGACGGCATCTGAACACCTTAGAATCCTCCTTCCAGTTACTGTGCTTCGGATTAACCAGTTCCGAGACTCGAAAACGGATGGATCTGCACCCCAGGCCATGAGGGCCTCTGGGGGTTGGTCAGGAGGACCAGGACCACGGTGTCAGCAACAACTTCTGGACCGGAAACCCAGAACCACATGACTTCAGCACTTTAAGTATCCTCTCCCGGAATACACAGCGGAACCAATGCACACACTGATAGGCTCAGAGAGAGAGATCGGTACCCAATGCGTCCAACCAGACTGCGTTCTGATGACACTCACAGGTGAAAACCTCACCTATGACCAGGGCAGAACACTGAAACAGCCCAGCCATCCAGATGCCAAAGCATAATTTCACACAATTAACCCCAAAACTCAACTACAGTTTTGGGCAAAAACTAAATTTACATACATAGCGCGTACTCGTCAGGAGTACCAGCGCTACATTTATAACATACCCAGATCATCTGTTGTATGCCAAATACTAAGATGATTGTGAGAACAACGCACAATTCACCATAGCAACTAACTAGAAAATGATACACCGTGTACGGCGTCACTTAGTGACATGGTTTCTCTTATATAGGGATTGTATATAAACTGCCCAACCCCTCTATTGAGAAAAAAACCTAGATTATATACCAAGTTAACATTGAAACAACTCCGACAGCGCACGGAGAAGGGTGACTTTCATTAAGATTCTCGTCCTCTCACAATGTTATAAAAACCTACCCTTACCTCTTTGGTATGCTAATTATGTACAGTTACAATTTTCAGGTGCTCCTGCCCATTTGATTCTCCTTTGGGGGGCCGTTAAACATGTGACCACTTGTAAGCCTCACAGATCGAGGTCGCCCCCTTGGACTGAGGGCGTAGAAAGGCTCTCAGTGGGTCCAGTATTATCTGGTTTTAAAGAAGTCTCTGGTTAAGCGAGCCTTCTTAACGGAAAGGGTAAATACACTGTGATTACATAAATCAAACACGAGACAATGTATACATAATAAATGAGACTGTATTGGATATTAAATTATATGGCAATTAGAATATTGAAATCTGTCCTCTTGATGTATTTATAGAAATGTGAGGACCCCTGAAGAAGACCGTAACTTTTGAGGTTCGAAATGTATTGGGGCATTTCCATACATCAGTGCAATTCCAAATGTACCAATGTATCACCTTTGATGTATAACCTTTCCCAGCCTAACTTGTCTCGCCTTGTATATACCAGAGCTTATATTTTAATAATTTTTTTTATATGTTTTGTGTCTAACCATCTTTTGAAATAAAAAAATCTGTGCTTTTTACAAAATATTTGACTCCTATTTGCTGCTAAAAAGCCCCGTGGGGAACTTTCCACTTTTTTCTTTTCAAAGCCCTTGAAAGAAGATATCCTCAAACGTCCCAGAAAGAGATGTCAGGTTCTCCACTAGGGAACCAAAATTAAGCTGTTTCAAGACCTATCACCCATCACTCTACAGCAAAGGAAAGATCTTCACCCTCTCCTAGACCTTCTCCGCTCATGCAACATTTGTTACATGTGGAAATTTCCTTTCTGTATCTCAGCCTCAGCAATGGGACATGCTATGCTCCAGGTCCCGGAAGACCTGCCACAGTTCTGTACTACCATGGAGATCCAACTACCAGCTTTGTCTGACTGGTACAGTGACCACCGCATCTTGGCACCATGGAATGCAGACCACGAGAAGACCCAATGGAATGGAATGTTCAGAGGCCCAGACAACAAATATCTCCTCTGGCAACCCCCCCCCCCCCCCCCCCCCATTACTAAGACCTAACTGACAAACTGGTTTAGCTAGGATGGTACACGCTTCAACCAAACCCTGGAAAAGATTATATTCAGAGCCCCACGCTTCCCTTCCCTATATTACCAATCCACATTACCTACAGTGACTTTTACGACAACATGCCACACCATAATTGACTTATTTGGAAACCTCGGAATACAAAACAACATTTGGACACCGGAAGTGAGGTCTAGAGCATGAGCGTGGTGCTCGTTTTGTTTTACATGTTATTTTATTGCCTTATGTGAGTACCCTGATTATATGTTTAATAAATGTGACATACATCACTATCGGAGCCCCTTTGTTCTCTCTATGGTACTTCGAACTATATTGCTGGAGCACTGAGGAAAGAATTTTCCTGCAGGCTTACAGAACCCCAAAAAAAACCTTACAGAGTACAGTGCACTGGTTTATGATATGCTGTTTGCCTTACAGCAGTAAGGTAAGGAGTCACTGCACCTGATGTTTGTGGGCACTGAGAAGCGCAGGACTATCCTAACCATTCACCCAAGTCACCTTGCCTGAATTTCATTCACAGACTTTTATTTTGCTATTGGCAGTGGGTTTGTTCATGCTATTCTATATGTGATTTGGCTTGAATATTTTCTTCATTCACGTGTAAGGCACCTATAAACCTTAGCAGTTTTTTCTGGCTATATGGTGTAACTGGCACTGATGCACTTTATTCATTTATACGGTTCTTTAGATAATATCTATGTGATTTTATACGCCCTTCACTATTGTGTGTCTCTATTTAGTGTGATGATTTACAATTTCTTAGCTAGTATTTTTTTTTATATTTGCACATTTTGCACACTTTGTATATTTGCACATCTTTTATACATGCACTATATATATTGATATGAATTTTATTTTTTGTGGATATAGCACTGTGAAGAGGAACTTTAGTTATTGATTTCTCTTATTTTATTTAAGAGGGGTTTGCACCCGTCATTGCTTTTGCTCTGCACTGATGCACTTTGTTTATTTATATGACTTTAAAGATGATATGTATGTGATCTAGTTGTTTTCCACCATTGGAATTCAGTTTATTTCTATTTTGTGTGTCACTTTACTATAGTATTTAATACTTTGGAGCGCAACACCACTTATTGATTTTTTTTTCACTTTATTGAGGGGGGGGGGGGGGTTGTACCCCTGTCGGTGCTTTGCTGCAACCATCTTTTAGTTTAATTATTTCTTACACTAGTAGCACAGGAATACGCTACACTTTTATTTGGAAACTTACCCCATGTCACTGTGGCTCTCTGAAAGGTATATGTCATGTATAACTTATACCTCATGTACCCCTCGCTTTGACACAATCACCTCTATGGGAGCGAATCCCAATATTATACTGCTCCAGCTCGCAACCTTGGTGCGTCCAAAGAGCATGGGGAGCTGTTTAAGGGTAATGACCGCCCTGATGACAAAAAGAAAACCCTACCACTAGTTCTCGAGAATATCATCTTGTCAGGTGTCACATCCTCATCAATGCCATCAACCACCCAGCCGAGATGCTACATTGATACCTATCCTGTTCCCATGGAGGACACTATAAAACTATTCTTGCATCACCTGGCCCCAACTGGGTCCCCATGAACATGAGCCTAGAAGCCCCCCCACCTAAACTTACACCTGGTTTGGCCTGGACGGGTGTTCACCCTACCCACATACTACCACTCATCATATGAGGCCATTACAGGCCACACAAACTGCCTATCCTAAGCCCCATGGATTACTACCCATTTACTTTACAACGCCATTTCACCTGACCATATGAAGGACGACAACACGTCCTCATGTTTCATTGTTGGCCGTCTGGAACAATCACCCAAATCTCTATAGGCCCTCATACTCTATAGGCCTCATATACCCTCCCATCCCCTGGTTTAGAATCTACTACTGGACACACCTTACCACATGCAGCAAGAAGGTGAACTATTGTCATTGTATAGAAGTAAAGTATAGAAAAGCCCTAAAATAAAACAAAGAGCAAAAGTATAATAAGGAGTCAGGACAGGTATACAGTACAGTATGGTTATTCTTACTTTGGTGTTGATTTACATGTTTATCTGTACTGATATTCACCTATCGTATATGTATTTGTGTAGATTTTTTTCATTATTTTCATTTATGTTTATTCAGACTCATCCTTATCCTTATTAGTATATATATATATATATATATATATATATATATATATATATATATATATATTTTTTTTTTTCATTTTTATATTTATTTTTATATTTATATAATTTTTTTTTTTTTTCGTATTTTATACTGACAGATTCTACTGTGTTTTGTATATATAATGTAATAGGTATCTTTGCCAAACAGTTCCGCTATACTCACATAGTATAAGATACCAGATATCATTGATATATGGCTTTATATACAATTCTGTATCATTCACCCATACAGATAAGGTTTATAAGACACTCCCTACATGTTACTGATGTGCATTATGAGTTATATATCGCTCCTATACTCTTATTGCATGTTAAATCATGGTCAGTGACAAATGAATACACAGCCACTGACATGCATATTGTATCAAACAAGGAGAAAAAACGCACAGCAGTGTAATGATTTATTATACATCATGCAGTAGTGTAACAATGTATGGAACAGATGTGAGAAACGTAATTATTTGAATGAGGCCATTTGATTCTTATCCAACTTGAACTACAATTGTAGCTCAGCAGGATGGATGGTTAGTGTTTACCCACACACAGCGATGTAGACATAAACTCCCAGTGACATCTGAACCGGAAATAGATGTCACTTCCTGGTTGCAGTTGAACCGGAAGTAGAAAGGCCTAAGGGGAAGTCAGGGAGATCCCTCTCTGCTGACAGCTGCTGAAAATGGTGGGAGGGACAGACGCACCTGTGCAGGTTAGCGACGCCCTGTTTTTAAATACACATAACTATATAAGATTGCTTAGTATATCGTGTGATCACGCTCTCTGAAGACGTGAAAACACGAAACGCGTCAGTGCGGTGATCACACGAGCAAGAGGGTGAGTGTTAGCCGACAAGGACCCAGGTCCACACACGGAGACTGTGTTGGATGAGATCTGCAGCCTACCGGTGAGACGATCGTGCGGCAGCACTTACACCACATATGTTATACGCTGGTTTTAAGTTGTTTTAAATGTAAGCATATTATGTAAAGGGGGGAAAGGAATTTTTTCAATCCTAAATAAAAGGTATCACACTATATGAGACCCCTTGAATCTTTTGCATGTCTACTACCAATGTGAGAGCAATCAGCGGGACACACAGAACCAGACAGAGAAGTTCCACATAGTGGGGATAGGCTCTAAAGTGATTGGAATCTGGTAAGCAGCCATCTATATACATATTCACGGAGGTGGAACAGCACATGGTGAAGGTGTAGGACCATACCCATACACACCCAGATATCTGAGAAGATTGTATGAATATGAATATGAAGGACTGCACTCATTGATGAGGAATAGAGTGTGATCTCTTGGTGTATGGACATTAATTCCTGACAAAAGTCTTGCTGGTTCTTTAATACTTGGTGTTTGGACACCAATTTTGATAAAAGACTTGCTGGTTTTTAAAAAAAAAGTACTACATGCTTAACATAGACAAATTGTTTGTTGTATATGGAGATGTGGTATCAGCGCTGTTAGTGGTTATATTTGAATCCTCAGGTTAACCAATTCTTTTGTTTTTTATGCATGATAAGTTTTATTTTATAATGGCAGCTAAGTATTAAGAACCATCCCCAGGTGGGAGTAAGTTGACTGCACCCTTTGAGCGCTGGGAGTAGAGGTGAGCATATCAATTGTTTTGAGTGCATACCTCTGCCAGATTAGACTACATACTGTGAACCTATCTATTAGATTGGCTATTGTTTTACCCAAAGCGAACATGGATGCGGTTAATTTTTTGGATAATCGCAATATAGATTTGAACACCATTTTTTCTGCAGAAGGAGATTGGGAGGAAGATGATGATATGAATGCTACATTAAACACCTTAGCAAATATTTTAGAAAAACAAATCCGCACATGGTGGGACATAAACGCATTTGAGCATTATATAAAAGAACAGATCATAATGCGTAGTATGAGATGGGAGGTCAGCCCACAGGATGGTCTGGATGACCTAAAGTCTAATACAGAATGGCTAGACTTTTTCAATGAAGTAGGCATGAAATTGCAACACCTAGTACTAAAACGCAAAAAGAGGAAAATGGATATACTAAAAGTGAGGATAGCGGAATTGCAAAGTAAGATACAGACAATTAGAGGTACACCGCAACTAATAAGTTTTGATGAGAACATGAAAAAACGATTAGAAAAAGTAGACAAAGAAGTGCAAAAGAAGAAGGCCAAAAAATTCAGGAGAGATATCATTGATTTTAAAACAAATAAAATATATACATGGCAGGACCCTACAACTATGGTGGGAAATAATAAGGATTCCATACCACAACCTTCAGGTAGGAACACATAGAGTACATAATACACAACATAGTACACAAAATAATTCCCCCACAAGACCTACATATCCAACACAGAAAGGTAATAGGAGGGGGAGAGGAAGGGAACCTACCCCAGGCACACCAAGGGGAAATAACCATTATACTATAGACACTCAGAACCGATATGCACCCCTATATGAGGGACCCCCATATCAAACACACACTCCAAAACACAACCCCCCTTTTTTAGGGAGAGGCAGGAGGGGACAATACAGGGGCAGAGCACGAGCCACACGACCCTGGAGGGGACGAGTGGTGGACTACAATTATCAACAACAATGGAGGCAACCCTCACAGGAGGGCACACTATACAACACCCCAGGCCCTATAAGAACTACGCACGGAGAGGCGTCAGGGCAGGACACAGAGTCCAGCAGAAAAAGGCCCAGAGAAAGAGAGTGAGTGGAATTTATAACCTGTCCAGTGTAACATTAACAAAAAAAGGGACTAATATTTTAAATGCAGGCCTTAAATGTACTGCCACTAAGCCAATGAACAAGTTCAATGTCTACATGGACATACACAAATATGTCAGAAAACTAAACATTAAAAAATATGTGATGTCTAACGATACGACAGCCTGGGCCAATAGAGTTAATGGAATTGCAGGAGTTGATAGTGGACTTAGAAATAAGTCACTATTCAATCCCCCTCAACCTTCAAACCATCAGGTAGAGGTATTCAAACAACTAGTATTAAAAGATTTGGAATCTCTACAAACACGCAAACAGGTTAATCCAAGGCATATAGAAGAAGGCATAAAAGCACTGGAAAAAAGGAAAAACATAGTGGTGAGACCAGCAGACAAAGGGGGAGGTGTGGTGGTTCTGGATAAGGCTTACTACCACACCCAACTGCAGACTATGCTGGAGGACACAGAGACCTATAAGCGACTGAAAGGAGACCCTACAAAACAATATCGTGAGTCCCTATTTAATCTGGTAGATCATGGATTTTATAGAAGAATAATCACTAAGAAGGAAAAACAATACTTATGTCCCAGTTATAACAGAATCCCCACGATATATACGGTACCTAAAATACACAAAAATGCTGTTAAACCACCAGCCAGACCAATAGTAAACGGTATAGAATCGGTAACATCACGATTGGGGGAATATTTAGATGTCTTCTTACAAACAAGTGTTCAGACCACCAAGGCATACTTGAGGGATACCACATCCTTTATACAAAAGATCAAGCAAATCAACTTTACAACAGATGAGAATATCTATCTGGTGATGGCCGACGTGGCTTCGTTGTATACCATAATACAGCATGAGGATGCACTGTTAGCATTAAATTGGGCCTTATGCGATAGGGAAGACATCCCATTTGAGCAGAGGAGATTCCTAGGCATGATACTGGACTATTGCTTAACGCACAATTATTTCTGGTATAATGGCGACTTCTACAACCAGAAAACAGGAGTCGCCATGGGAGCTAAATTTGCTCCCAGCATAGCGAATCTTTTCATGAGCCAATGGGAGGACAACTGGATATACCCCAATAGACGTAAGGAATTGACCTTTTACAGTCGATACATTGATGATGTTTTCCTCATTTGGGAGGGTACGGAGGCATCCCTAAAAAGTTTTATGGAACATCTAAACAGTAATAAGAGTAACATCAAACTTGAATATAATTGGAATACAACCCAAATACAGTACTTGGATGTAGAAGTCATTAGGGAAGGGAATAGTCTCCGCACCAAAGCATACTTTAAAGACACCGACAGAAATAGCTATATACCAGTGCGCAGTGGTCACCACCCAAGGTGGTTGTCCAATATCCCGAAAGGCCAGTTCACCAGAATTAGACGCAACTGCACTTGGGATGAGGATTATATAAGGCAGGCAAATTCACTTAAACTCCAATTTGTGGAGAAAGGATACCAACCAGAAATATTGGAGAAATTAATAGTGAACATTAGCCAAAAAACTCAGGATGAGTACTTGTTACCAAAAATCAAGCGAGATAATAATACGCATGAATGGGGGTTCATTTCTAATTATCATAAACAATACAAAGATGTTGAGACCATCATTACCAGACATTGGCATATTCTGCAGTTGGATCGGGTGATAGGTCAAAATTTACCAGTAAAGCCACCCTTTATTTATAGAAAAAACCCTACGTTTGGGGATCAGGTCGTTAAAAAAGTACTAGACCCACCGAAAAGATTGAAAATGTTCTGGGAACAGACAGGCTTTCATGCCTGCAGGAGATGTAAAGCCTGCAGACAGGTGACTACCCATTTTAGAGCGTTGACCCACTTCACATCAACAGCAAACAATTCCACGTTTCCAATTAAGGAGTGTATTACATGTAGATCTACACATGTGGTGTATGCTCTAGAGTGTCCATGTGGCCTCATGTACATAGGCCGCACTAAACGCATGTTATCCACACGAGTTGCAGAGCACATCTATAATATTACTATAGGGTACAAAGAACATAGTGTGTCACTACATTTTAGGAAAAAACATAAGAGAGACCCTAAGGGCCTCAAATTTTGGGGTATAGACAAAATACATCCAAACTGGAGAGGTTCTAACATGGTGAGGGAGATCTCTCGCCGTGAAACCGAATGGATCTTCCTCACAGATACACTTAGCCCCAAAGGCCTCAACATTGAACTTGATATCAACTGCTACATTAGCAATTATTAGCATATACAGTGGTGTGAAAAAGTGTTTGCCCCCTTCCTCATTTCCTGTTCCTTTGCATGTTTGTCACACTTAAGTGTTTCGGAACATCAAACCAATTTAAACAATAGTCAAGGACAACACAAGTAAACACAAAATGCAATTTGTAAATGAAGGTGTTTATTATTAAAGGTGAAAAAAAATCAAAACCATCATGGCCCTGTGTGAAAAAGTGATTGCCCCCTAAATCTAATAACTGGTTGGGCCACCCTTAGCAGCAACAACTGCAACCAAGCGTTTGCGATAACGTGCAATGAGGCTTTTACAGCGTCCTGGAGGAATTTTGGCCCACTCATCTTTGCAGAATTGTCCTAATTCAGTTACATTAGAGGGTTTTCGAGCATGAACTGCCTTTTTAAGGTCATACCACAACATCTCAATAGGATTCAGGTCAGGACTTTGGCTAGGCCACTCCAAAGTCTTCATTTTGTTTTTCTTCAGCCATTCAGTGGTGGACTTGCTGGTGTGTTTAGGATCATTGTCCTGCTGCAGAACCCAAGTTCGTTTCAGCTTGAGTACACGAACAGATAGTCGGACATTCTTCTTCAGGATCTCTTGGTAGACAGCAGAATTCATAGTTCCTTTTATCACGGCAAGTCTTCCAGGTCCTGAAGCAGCAAAACAGCCCCAGACCATCACACTACCACCACCATATTTTACTGTTGGTATAATGTTCTTTTTATGAAATGCAGTGTTCCTTCTATGCCAGATATACTTGGACACACACCTTCCAAAGAGTTCCACTTTTGTCTCATCGGTCCACAGAATGTTGTCCCAAAAGTCTTGGGGATCATCAAGATGTGTTGTGGAGAAATTGAGACGAGCTTTGATGTTCTTTTTGCTCAGCAGTGGTTTTCTCCTTGGAACTCTGCCATGCAGGCCATTTTTGCCCAGTCTTTTCCTGATGGTGGAGGCATGAACGCTGACCTTAACTGAGGCAAGTGAGGCCTGCAGTTCCTTGAACGTTGTTGTGGGGTCTTTTGTGACCTCTTGAATGAGTCGTCGCTGCGCTCTTGCGGTAATTTTGGGCGGCCGGCCACTCCTGGGAAGGTTCACCACTGTTCCATGTCTTCGCCATTTGTGGATAATGGCTCTCACTGTGGTTTGCTGGATTCCCAAAGCTTTGGAAATGGCTTTATAACCCTTTCCAGACTGATAGATCTCAATTACTTTCTTTCTCAATTGTTCCTGAATTTCTTTGGGTCTCGGCATGATGTGTAGCTTTTAAGGATCTTCTGGTGGACCTTACTGTGTCAAGCAGCTCCTCTTTAAGTGATGCCTTGATTGTGAACAGGTGTGGCAATAATCAGGCCTGGGTGTGGCTAGAGAAATTGAACTCAGGTGTGGACAACCACAGTTGTAGTATGTTTTAACAAGGGGGGGCAATCACTTTTTCACACAGGGCCATGATGGTTTGGATTTTTTTTCACCTTTAATAATAAACACCTTCATTTACAAATTGCATTTTGTGTTTACTTGTGTTGTCCTTGACTATTGTTTAAATTGGTTTGATGTTCCGAAACACTTAAGTGTGACAAACATGCAAAGGAACAGGAAATGAGGAAGGGGGCAAACACTTTTTCACACCACTGTATTAGAGGCCCGTAGAATTCTGGTAACCAATAGCAACAATTCCATATGGAGAGACATAATCACTCATATCTTAGAAATTCAGCATTAAGGGATCCTGGGAAGTAGAAGTAAAGTATAGAAAAGCCCTAAAATAAAACAAAGAGCAAAAGTATAATAAGGAGTCAGGACAGGTATACAGTACAGTATGGTTATTCTTACTTTGGTGTTGATGTACATGTTTATCTGTACTGATATTTATTCACCTATCGTATATGTATTTGTGTAGATTTTTTCATTATTTTCATTTATGTTTATTCAGACTCATCCTTATCCTTATTAGTATATATATTTTTATTTTTATTTTATTTTTTTTATTTTTTATTTTTATTTTTATTTTATTTTTATTTTATTTTCATTTTTATATTTATTTTTATATTTATATAATTTTTTTTTTTTTTTCGTATTTTATACTGACAGATTCTACTGTGTTTTGTATATATAATGTAATAGGTATCTTTGCCAAACAGTTCCGCTATACTCACATAGTATAAGATACCAGATATCATTGATATATGGCTTTATATACAATTCTGTATCATTCACCCATACAGATAAGGTTTATAAGACACTCCCTACATGTTACTGATGTGCATTATGAGTTATATATCGCTCCTATACTCTTATTGCATGTTAAATCATGGTCAGTGACAAATGAATACACAGCCACTGACATGCATATTGTATCAAACAAGGAGAAAAAACGCACAGCAGTGTAATGATCTATTATAGATCATGCAGTAGTGTAACAATGTATGGAACAGATGTGAGAAACGTAATTATTTGAATGAGGCCATTTGATTCTTATCCAACTTGAACTACAATTGTAGCTCAGCAGGATAGATGGTTAGTGTTTACCCACACACAGCGATGTAGACATAAACTCCCAGTGACATCTGAACCGGAAATAGATGTCACTTCCTGGTTGCAGTTGAACCGGAAGTAGAAAGGCCTAAGGGGAAGTCAGGGAGATCACTCTCTGCTGACAGCTGCTGAAAATGGTGGGAGGGACAGACGCACCTGTGCAGGTTAGCGACGCCCTGTTTTTAAATACACATAACTATATAAGATTGCTTAGTATATCGTGTGATCACGCTCTCTGAAGACGTGAAAACACGAAACGCGTCAGTGCGGTGATCACACGAGCAAGAGGGTGAGTGTTAGCCGACAAGGACCCGGGTCCACACACGGAGACTGTGTTGGATGAGATCTGCAGCCTACCGGTGAGACGATCGTGCGGCAGCACTTACACCACATATGTTATACGCTGGTTTTAAGTTGTTTTAAATGTAAGCATATTATGTAAAGGGGGGAAAGGAATTTTTTCAATCCTAAATAAAAGGTATCACACTATATGAGACCCCTTGAATCTTTTGCATGTCTACTACCAATGTGAGAGCAATCAGCGGGACACACAGAACCAGACAGAGAAGTTCCACATAGTGGAGATAGGCTCTAAAGTGATTGGAATCTGGTAAGCAGCCATCTATATACATATTCACGGAGGTGGAACAGCACATGGTGAAGGTGTAGGACCATACCCATACACACCCAGATATCTGAGAAGATTGTATGAATATGAATATGAAGGACTGCACTCATTGATGAGGAATAGAGTGTGATCTCTTGGTGTATGGACATTAATTCCTGACAAAAGTCTTGCTGGTTCTTTAATACTTGGTGTTTGGACACCAATTTTGATAAAAGACTTGCTGGTTTTTAAAAAAAAAGTACTACATGCTTAACATAGACAAATTGTTTGTTGTATATGGAGATGTGGTATCAGCGCTGTTAGTGGTTATATTTGAATCCTCAGGTTAACCAATTCTTTTGTTTTTTATTGTCATTGTTATTATTGACATTGCTGATGATGGGAGAAATTCCAGATCAAGTTCGATTGAAATTGTAATAGCTTTGCAGGTATTGAAGCCGTTGGGGTTGAACAGATATGCTAATCCACACATCTCAATATATTAACTAATATTTAGAAATCTCAAATGCTTGCTCAAACAGGATATGAGGGAAAGCTCCGGGAATAGATCCCAAATAAGCAAATAATTCAACGTGATTTGTTTTATGTTTCTGACCCAAGAGTTAAATACATACACACCCGTATAATGATCAGATAGGGGGTGGGGTCTCCCCAGTCACTATGATTACCTCAACAAATAACTCGTAGGGCTACATGCCCCCACAATTCCTCCAGAATCCCATACCCTCTCATATATCCCTCATATCCTACTATCCTGTTCAGTGTTATACTATACTATCATGTAGTACTCTATACCACCCCACCTTTGCAAATGCTCAATGCTCTTATGGTACATGATCCTATACTCCCCCAATCAACCAAGCGGCAAGACCTTGCCCATTTTCACACTTCCAGTCTTAGCTGGAAATCGGTGATCCATCATATAGGAAAGAGGTTCAACTCTCATAAACTTCTCTGCTGACACACTACACCACTTCTCCGACAAAACCCCATAATGGCCTATAACTCCCAACACCTATCCTTCCTTTGATTCTCCACATTCCATCTTGGAGTCACTAACTACTTACTATGCCCGCACCTCATAACTCAAGGCTCTGCACAAAGGGGTTTTAGATGCTCACACACATCACTCTCACTGGCTCAGAACAGTATTCTGTGATATGATGATCAAATACTCGTTAACGTTTTTCTTAAATGTAGATATGTATATTGGTTATATTGAGATTATGTCTCTTGAGCTGCTTTCTTGTAACAGTAGTGCCAAACACTGACCAACCTGTCATACCAATTGCCTCATAGAGACTTGTTTTTCTCCCCTGCCATAAGATCCTCGGTCCTCCACAGCGGGACTATGTTACTCTCAACTGGCCCTCCTACCTCCCCAGAGGATTCCTTCAATACTCACTGACAATAACCGGACTCACCTCTTCTCTCTAGGTAAGGTAGTTGGTCTATCCTCACCTCCAGTTGTACCTCCCCTCATCTACCCAATTTACCTCTACCCCTTTCCACCCCAATCTACCCCCTTTCCCCTTTCCTCTTCCCACCCTTGCTCTCTCCCACCCCCCCCATTTTTTAATTTTTCCTTACTCCCACCCCCCACACATAAGCTCTAACCACAACCCCTTCTATTTACCAGGAGGTTTCACCCCATCCAAAACCCAAAATGCCTCCCAAAACCTCAACAGCCCCTCTCACGTTGAAACTCCTCTCCCTAAACGCTAAAGGCATAAACGTCCCTGAAAAACACTCACAGGTATTTGCATCAATGAAAAGCCCTAAAGCAGACATCATCTATCTGCAAGAAACTCATTTCAGAACTAACTTGCAATCTAAACTTAGCAACGCTCACTACTCTAAAGCTTTTCACACCTCAAACCCCCTCTCAAAATCAAAAGGAGTTTCCATTTTAATAGCAAAACATTGTCCCTTAGAGATAACAGACTCTATGGCAAATCCTGAAGGCCACTATTTATTTCTTAAAGGCAGTCTATGGAAAAGACCGATTACCCTGGCCAACATCTACTCCCAAACGTGAAACAAGTCCCCTTGAATCACCTCCCTTTTCTCCTCTTTCCAACCAGGGATACTGATCCTAGAGGGGCGGCTTCAACGTTCCCCTCAACCCCCTGTTAGACTCCTCTACACACTCCTCTTCGCTTGCCTTCCAAGTTCTATGTCAGTTACACTCTCAATTTCATGACCTCCTATTACATGACACGTGGCGCACCCTTCATCCAAGAGATAAAGATTACACTTATTTTTGAGCCAAACACAATATATACTAGACATGTGCAGACTGCAGAGTAAAATATTTCGTTTTGGAATTTCGTTTTCGTCCGAAAACTTTATTTAGTTACTCCCGAAATTCGTTTTTATTTATTTCATTTTTCGTTCAAAAATTGCATTCGTCCGAAAATCCACATGAATTACGGTTGAATCTGTCTTTGAAGGCTTATGGTGTCTGTCGAATGTATAAAGAAGATTCGACGGAGCTAGTATATAGCATACTTTAGAACCCTATTAAAGTCTATGAGACTCCAACGTTCAAAATCTAAAGTGCTAATTTTAAAGACTAATTTGCAAGTTACTGTCCTAAAAAGTGTTTGGGGACCTGGGTCCTGCCCCAGGGGACATGTATCAATGCAAAAAAAAGTTTTAAAAACGGACGTTTTTTCGGGAGCAGTGATTTTAATAATGATTAAAGTAAAACAATAAAAGTATAATATTCCTTTAAATTTCTGGATAGCAAGAGTGGATTACCACCGCTGGAATCTTTTTTTTATTTTTTTTTATTTTTAATAAAGGAATTTTTCAAAAGTGTGTTTGTCTTATTTAACTATTTTTTACACTTTCTTTGTGAAATGGTAGGGGTACTTTTGTACCCCCTTACCATTTCAAACAGGGGGGGCCGGGATCTGGGGGTCCCCTTGTTAAAGGGGGCTTCCAGATTCTGATAAGCCCCACGCCCGCAGACCCCCACAACCACCGGCAGACCCCCAAAGCATCCTCCCAATGTTGAGGGCATGTGGCCTGGTACGGTTCAGGAGGGAGGGGGGGCCGCTCTCTCGTCCCCCCCTCTTTTCCTGCGGCCTGCCAGGTTTCGTGCTCGGATAAAGGGTCTGGTATGGATTTTTAGGGGGACCCCCACGTCAATTTATTTTTAAATTTGACGCGGGGTTCCCCTTAATATCCATACTAGACCTGAAGGGTCTGGTTATGGATATTTAGGGGGAACCCCACGTCAAATTTTTTCTTAAATTTGAGGCAGGGTTCCCCTTAATATCCATACCAGACCTGAAGGGCCTGGTAATTGAATTTGGGGGACCCCCACGCTTTTTTATTTATTTTATATTTATTTTTTTTATCAATAACTTTCAATGAGTGTTCTCTGTATTACGGAGCCGACAATTCATAATAGCTGCGAGTGATTTTAAAGCACTTTTTTTCCTGCATAAATGACACTTTGTGCAGGGACAGTTCTAAGCACCAGAAACATGAGTCCCTTCACAGGCATACTATAGACACCCCCCCCCCCCCCCTACGAAATTTAAAGGAATATTACACTTTTATTGTTTCACTTTAATCATTATTAAAATCACTGCTCCCGAAAAAACTGCAGTTTTTAAAACTTTTTTTTGCATTGATACATGTCCCCTGGGGCAGGACCCGGGTCCCCAAACACTTTTTAGGACAGTAACTTGCAGAATCTTTTCTCTCTGTCAAATCTTTTTTCTCTGTCGAATATTTTCTCTAGATAATCTTGGACTAATAGAGGTAAGGTTAGGCACATTCGACCACAGGTTCTATAGACAGATTGTTATTGTCAGAGTCACATCGAATCTCCTATTCTATATCGAACTGTTGTAACAATGAAAACGAAAATAAAGCATTTATTTATGTCGGATCTTTCGTTTTTCGGATTCTGTGCTTTCGTTATCGTTTGTCAAAACAAAAACGAAAATAGCTGAAATTCGGACGAAAATGCATTCGGACGAAAACGAATGCACATGTCTAATATATACTCCAGAACTGATTACTTCTTCTTAACCCAACAGAACTTAACTCTTTTAATCAAAGTCACAATGGAACCCATGTTCCTATCTGACCATCATCCCATCCCACACCACCATTTCTCTAACTTTCCCAAAGACAATCGAAAGTTCGAAAGAGTGGCATTTTGATGCTTGATAATATGTGCCCTTCTTATTTCTGTTATTCATATGGAGTGTTCATAGGACCAGACAGGGATATTAGATGGGATTAGGGATGAGCCAAACACCCCCACGCAGCAGAACATGCGTACTGACAAAATGTTTGTTGAGTGCAGGAATGAGCCCTGCTGTGAAATATTAGATGAAAAATTGTAATTACACCCCTCTGTAAAATGGGCAGAAAAAATGGGCCTTACGTGTTGGGGGTGGTGCCACAACACTATAACCCCTCACAGATTCTCTTGTTGAGTGGGAATGAGCCTTGCTGTGAAATATTAGAGCAAAAATGAGTGAGTGAGTGAAATATTTGTATAGCACACAACGCAAACTGAATTGCCTCAAGGCTCTGCGAAGAGCTTAGTTGTCCATCTTCTAGAAGAGGAAGGTCTTGAGTTTTTTCCTAAAGGCCTGGTGGTTTTCTTCCAGGCGGATGTTGGTTGGTAGAGCGTTCCATAGCCGTGGTCCTTGGACAGTGAATCTCCGTTCCCCCTTTGATTTGTACCGGGATTTGAGAACGAGGAGGAGGTTTTTGTTAGATGATCGAAGACTGCGGTTTGGTGTGTAGTGTTTTATCTTCTCAATTAGGTAGTGAGGAGCGTCTCTATGCATGCATTTGTGGTTGAGGCAGAGGGTCTTGAATGTGATCTGATTCTTAACGGTTAGCCAATGTAGGTTCCTCAGGGAAGATGAGATTGATTCCCAGGGTTTTTTTCCTGTTATCAGCTTTGCCGCCGCGTTTTGGATAAGTTGTAATCGCGCAAGTTGATTTTGGGATAATCCTATGTAAAGTGAGTTTGTGTAGTCAAGTCGTGAATTAATGACTGTTCCAACTACCACTGCTTTGTCATTCTTTGTGATAAAAGGGATGAGTCTGCTTAGCAGGCGTAGCAGATGGTGAGAACCACTGACTACTGCTCCTATTTATGCATCCATTGACATTTGTGAGTCAAAGATGACCCAGAGACTCTTGGCCTTGGTCTTTGGAGAGATAGTCTGCCTAAAGATGGTGGGGGGTGTCCAGGAGGTCTTGGTTTGGGAATTATGGTTTGCATGTAGGATAAGAAGCTCTGTTTTTGATTCGTTGAGTTTGAGGGAGTTAGTGGTCATCCAGTCTTCTATTAAATTGAGGCAATTTTCTAGTTGTTGTTGATAGTCTCTTTGTTCGGTGATACAGAGGTAAAGTTGCGTGTCGCCAGCGTATGTGTGGAAGCAGAGGTCCGAAAATCTGATGATTTGGAGGAGTGGGCGGATGTATATTTTGAAGAGGACTGGCGACAGGGGCAATCCTTGAGGGACTCCGCAAGCGACTGCCCGGGATTCAGAGGTGAATTCTCCTAGTTTTACTGTCTGTGAACGATTTCCTAGGAAGGAGGCGAACCATTGAAGATCTGAGCCTTTGACTCCTGCAACTTCTGTGAGGTGGATGAGTAGAGTATTGTGGTCTACTGTATCAAACGCTGCACTGAGGTCTAACAGTACCAGGAGACATGATTCTCCATCATCCGCTGCTTCGAGGGCATTTTCCCATATCTTGAGGAGAGCTGTTTCTGTTCCATGGCCTGGGCGGAAGCCTGATGATTGCAGCGGGTCCAGGAGTTTGTGTGTATCCAGGTGGAGTTGTAACTGTTGTACTACAGTTTTCTCCATGATCTTGGAAATGGTGTTGAGGCTTGTTATTGGCCTATGGTTGATTGGGTCCTGAGGGTCGAGGTTAGGTTTCTTTAGCAGGGGTTTGACGATGCCTTGTTTGAGGGCGCCAGGAACGATCCCTTCTTGGAATGACCGGTTTATGAGGTGCGTTATAGTGGGAGCCACGATGTCGGAACATTCAGGAGTTTTGTGGGGATGATGTAAATTGGTGATGTACTGTCAGGGAATTTTTTGATGATGTTTTTAGTGGTGTCCGCGGTAATTGGGGTCAGCGAAAACTTCGGCGGTTGTGGGATGTTGGTGTAGATATCATCTTTTTGCTTTTGTTGGCTGAGGTTTGCTGTTTTCTTCTGATAAATTGTTTTCCTGATTTTGATTTTGTTGATGAAAAAGTCAGACAGTTTGTTGCAGTAATCTTGGATTTCGTTTGCTGGGGGATCTAGGCATACCGGGTTTATTGATTGAGTGACTATTTTAAAAAGTTCCCAAGGGCGGTTTAAGGCCGTTGAATTCGTATATGAGAAATTATCCTTTTTAGCTTTGAAGATTGCTTTGTGATAATTCTCCGTGAGTCCTTTGTAGTTTGAGTGGTTTTCCTCTGTGGAATTTCTTCTCCATGTTCTTTCAGCTCTTCTGCGTTCTTGCTTTAGTAGACTTGATGTCGAGATAGTTATCAGACTTGCCGCCGTGCTATGGCTATTAGTAAGCGCGCAAGTTGATCTTGGGTCGCCTGTGCAGAAGGAGTTTTTATATTTGGGTCGTGAGTTACTGGCTGTTCCAGCTACCTTTGCTTGAGGCGAAGATCCCCGCCCAGAAGAGAACCTGCTGGTGAAGCTGAATGGTTGTGCTAAAGAGGATATGAAATAGTCCCAGAGGGGGTGGTAGAGGGGGGTGGGCCTGCTAAACCTACTGCCCTCACGTTGATCCAGAGGAAGGTGAAAAACCCCTAGCTGGGCCGGCCAATCGCACCAGTGGGGAAAAAATTCCTTCCTGGCCCCCTGAGGCAGTCGGACAACAGACCCTGGATCAAACCACTGGGGGGGGGGTCTGTGAGCTTACCTGATTGTGGTGGTCCTGGTTAGCTGTGAGGTGGTCTGGTTGTGGTGGTCCTGGCTTGTTGTATCACCTGGTGCCTCTGGGGACCGGTCCAGTTGCTACATGCAGCAGAGTTCTTGGTCTGGAGGGGCCCTTCGGCCTGTTGGGAGGATGGAGGTAGGGTAAGCCAGGAGGTGTGTTTGCGTGAGCTGGGGCTCAGCCACAGCCACCTGTCTGCCTAGTCTAGCTAACTAGAGCATTAGAGGTGACCAATGGTGGCTGAGGTGTTGCCCACCCTATGACAGATGAGAAGGGAGGGATGAGGGTGAGTGCTAGGCGGTTCCTGTGGCGATTGTCTCGGTCAGTGCTGTGAAGATGTCCGGCTCGTGAGGAGCTGGACCAATCGGAGGCGGAGGGAGGAGTGGCTGGAGGTGCAGGGAGCCCGGAGTGATGAGCAGGGGGTCCAAGACTGAGGGTGGCTAGCAGGTAAGGTGATTGCGGCCACAGGTGTACCAAGATGACCGTCATGCTAGGCCTGATCCGAGGCAACCCGGGTGTCAGAAACTCCCCTTGCGGCTGTAGAGCTGTCTGGTAATGCTGGGGGCAAGACCGGGATCAGAGGGGGGTCCGCGGGCCCCCTGGGGCCCGGAAAAGGAGAGTGGGAGCAAGCTCTGGCGGCTCTGGCCTGCACTAGGCCAGAGCCGCGGTGTTTCCTAATGCGGCTGGCGGGCGGGCTAACCGTGTTGTCCGCTGGCAGCGCGATAAGAGGGGGCTGTCCTGGAGGTGTGGGGTCCAGTGTAGGGTCCGGTGGGGGTGGGGACGAGTCTCCGATCCGGTACCCGATGCGGTGGGGGTCTGAGGAGTCACAGAGGCGTCCTGGATGGCTGGGAGGCTCATACGGCCGGAGCTCCTGACACGGAGCTGCTGACAGACACATCAGTTCGCACTGTTGTAATTGTAATTACATGCCTTTGTTAAACAGGGGCAGAAAAATTGGGCCTTAAATGGTGGTGGTGGTGGTGGTTCAACACTGTAAAGCCTCACAGATACTCGTGTTGAGAGCAGAAATGGGCCCTGCTGTAAATTATTAGATCAAACATTGTAATTAAACGCCCCTGTTAACCACTTCATCCCCGGACCATTTTGCTGGCTTAAGACCAGACCACTTTTTGCGATTCGGCACTGCGTCGCTTTAACTGACAATTGCGCGGTCGTGCGACGTGGCTCTCAAACAAAATTGACGTCCTTTTTTCCCACAAATAGAGCTTTCCTTTGGTGGTATTTGATCACCCCTGCGGTTTTAATTTTTTGCGCTATAAACAAAAATAGAGCGACTTTTTGTTATAATAAATATCCCCCAAAAATATATAAAAAAACATTTTTTTCCCTCAGTTTAGGCCGATACATATTCTTCTACATATTGTTGGTGAAAAAAATCGCAATAAGCGATTATTGATTGGTTTGCGCAAAAGTTATAGCGTTTACAAAATAGGGGACAGTTTTATGGCATTTTTATTAATAATTTTTTTTTTACTAGTAATGGCGGCAATCAGCGATTTTTATTGTGACTGCGACATTATAGTGGACACATCGGACATTTTTGACACATTTTTGGGACCATTGTCATTTATACAGCAATCACTGCTATACAAATGCAGTGATTCCTGTGTAAATGACACTGGCAGTGAAGGGGTTAACCAGTGGGTGGCAGTGTAGGGGTTAAGTGTTCCTAGGGGTGTGTTACTAACTGTTGGGGGCTGGGCTTTCATTTAGCGAACACTGATCTCTGCTCCAATCACATGGAGCAGAGATCAGCGTCACTTGTTGCTAGGCAGAACTGCGAGATGCTGTTTATAACGGCAACTCCTAATTCAGCCGCCCTGTGAGACGATCGCGGGTATGCCCGTGGCGATCGAGTCTGCGGGACCCGCGACCAGACTCACGGGGGTCTCGACCGGCATGCGAGCATGCCGTCGGCGGTGCGCTCGCAATGGCAGGGAGGAAAATTTAAAGGGACGTACATGTATGTCCATTTGCCTGCCCGTGCCATTCTGCCGAAGTACATCGGCGTGCACCGTCGGGAAGTGGTTAAACAGGGGCAGAAAAATTGGGTCTTAGGCAGTGGTGGTGGTGCCACAACATTGTAACCCCTCACAGATTCTCTTGTTGAGCGCAGGAATGAGCCCTGCTGTGAAATATTAGATCAAAAATTTTAATTACACCCCCTCTGTAAAACGGGCAGAAAAAATGGGCCTTAGGTGGTGGTGGTGGTGCCACAACACTGTAACCCCTCACAGATTCTTTTGTTAAGTGGAGAAATGAGCCCTGCTGTGAAATATTAGAGCAAAATTATAATTACATGCCCCTGTTAAACAATGGCAGAAAAATTGGGCATTAGGCAGTGATGGTGGTGCCACAACACTATAACCCCTCACAGTGTTTCTTGTTGAGCACAGGAACGAGCCCTGCTGTGAAATATTAGATCAAAAATTGTAATTACGCCCCCCTGTTAAACAGAGGCAGAACAATTGGGACTTAGGCAGTGGTGGTGGTGCCACAATACTGCAACCCCTCACAGATACTCTTGTTGAATGCAGGAACAAGCCCTGATGTGAACTATTTGATCAATAATTGTAATTACACACCCCTGTTAAACAGGGGCAAAAAAACTGAGCCTTAGGCAGTGGTGGTGCCCTGAACCAAAAATATTCTTAGAAGCTATCATCAAGAAGATTGAGGAGGAATAGGATAGTCACTCAGCATAATAGGATAGTCACTCAGCATAGGCAGTCTTCAAGGGATCCCTCATCCATACATCGGCATCAGGTGCTTGGTAGCTGGTGATCCAAGACTGATTAATTTTTATGAATGGGAGCCGATCAAAAGAGTCTGTGGACAGGCGCACTCTCTGATCAGTTAGAAAGCCTCCAGCAGCAACACTGAATGTGCATTCAGAAAGAACGCTGAATGCAGGACAGGCCAGTAGCTCAACTGCATATCGAGCAAGCTCTAGCCAGTGGTCCATCCTCAAGACCCAGTGGATGTTACATAGTTAGTCAGGTTGAAAAAAGACACACGTCCATCCAGTTCAACCACAAAAAAAATAATAATAGTATCATACTGTTATACATGAAGGGTTCCACATGTACTGTCACTTTAAGGCTGGCTCCACCCAGAAGTGATGACAAGGGTCAAGGGGCATAGTAGCCATCTATACCCACAGTTGATCCAGAGGAAGGCGAAAAAACCCCAGCAGAGCATCATTCAATTTGCTGAAGCAGGGAAAAAATTCCTTCCTGATCCCCCCGAGAGGCAATCAGATTTTCCCTGGATCAACTTTACCTATAAATGTTAGTATCCAGTTATATTATTTACACTTAGGAAATAATCCAGGCCTTTCTTAAAGCAATCTACTGAGCTGGCCAGAACCACCTCTGCGGGGAGTCGTTTCCACAGTTTCAGCTCTTACTGTGAAGAAACCTTTCCGTATGAAGAGATGAAATCTCTTTTCCTATAGATGTAAAGAGTGTCCCCTTGTCCTCTTTGTTGACTGTAAAGTGAATAACTCAACACAAAGTTCACTATATGGACCCCTTATATATTTGTACATGTTGATCATATCCCCCTTAATCTCCTCTTATCAATAGTGAATACATTTAGTTCCTCTAATCTTTCCTCATAGCTGAGCTCCTCCATGCCTCTTATCAGTTTGGTTGCCCTTCTCTGCACTTTCTCCAGTTCCCCAATATCCCTTTAATAACTGGTGCCCAAAACTAAACTGCATATTCAAGATGAGGCCTTACTAATGATTTGAACAGGGGCAAAATGATATCTCTCTCTCTGGAGTCCATTCCTCTCCTAATACAAGAAAGTACTTTGCTCGCTTTGGAAATCGCAGCTTGGCATTGCATGCTATTATTGAGCTTATGATCTACCAAAACCCCCAGATCCTTCTCCACTACGGATTCTCCCAGTTGTACTCCCCCTAGAATGTATGATGCATACATATTCTTAGCCCCCAAGTGCATAACTTTACATTTATCAACATTAAACCTCATCTGCCACATAGTCCCCAATTAGACAGTGCATTGAGATCGGCTTGTAAATTGGAGACATCCTGTAAGGACGTTATTCCACTGCATAGCTTGGTGTCATCTGCAAAGATGGAAATTTTACTTTTGATCCCAGACCCAATATCATTTATAAAGATATTAAAAAGTAAGGGTCCCAGCACTGAACCTTTGGATACACCACTGATAACCTTAGACCATTCAGAGTAATGCCGCGTACACACGAAAGTCCGCCAAATTTCCGAACGAGCGGACCTGCCCACACACCGTACTTTTGAAATGAACGGACTTGCCCACACACAGAGGAAAGTCCGTTAATTTTGAACGCGGCTCCAGGTAGCCGGGACTAGCGAAGGAAATCAATGTTGATTGACAGGTCGCTGGCCCCATCACCTGGTATGGACTTAAAGGGGAAGCCCTATGCTGAAAGAACGGCGTGGGGGTCCCCCCCCAGGTCCATATAAGACCCTTATCCGAGCACGCAGCAGGGTCGGTCAGGAAAGGGGGTGGGGACGAGCGAGCGTCCCCTCTCCTGAGCCGTACCAGGCTGCGTGCCCTCAACATGGGGGGTGCTTTGGGGAAAGGGCTTCTTCCCGACAACCCTGGCCGTTGGTTGTCGGGGTCTGCGGGCGGGGGGCTTATCGGAATCCGGGAGCCCCCGTATTCACCTGTGAAAAAATATGTAAATAAAACACAACACACAAGGGTTTAAAATAATTTATTGCACAGCTCCGGGGGTCTTCTTCCGTCTTGGGGGTCTTCTTGCCGGACTCCGCCACTATCTTCTGCTCTTTTACTAGCTCTTTTACTAGCGGAGGAGCCCTGCTTTCTTCTTCGTCGCCGCCGCCCGGGGGTCTTCTTCCGACTTCGGGGGTCTTGTCCCCCTCTTCGGTGATCTTGTCCCCCTCTTCGCTTCTTCTTGCCGGGCCTCCGCACCCTCTTCCAACTCTTTTACAAGCGGTGGCCCGGTCTTCTATCGCCGCCACCGCCTGTGCAATAAATAATTTTAAACCCTTGTGTGTTGTGTTTTATTTACATTTTTTTCACAGGTGAATGGGTAGGGGTACGTTGTACCCCATACTCATTCACATAGGTTGGGGGGCCGGGATCTGGGGGACCCCTTATTAAAGGGGGCTCCCGGATTCCGATAAGCCCCCTCCCACAGACCCCGACAACCAAAGGCCAGGGTTGTCGGGAAGAGGCCCTTGTCCATGGGGACAAGGTGCTTTGGGGTGGGGGGGCGTGTGTACGCGGCATTACAATCATTAACCACTACTCTCTGAATTCTGTCTTTTGGCCAGTTTTCTATCCATTTAGAAACTGATATTTCCAAACCTGTAGACTTTACCTTACACATGAGCCGTGTGTGGAACTGTATCGAACGCTTTTGCAAAATCCAAGTATACCATGTCCACCGCCACCCCGCTGTCCAAGGATTTACTTACCTCCTCATAAAAGGAAATCAGGTTTGTCTGACAACTTCTGTCTTTCAGGAATCCATGCTGTCTGTTGCTTAAAATATTTTTTTTCCTGCAAAAACCCATCTATGTGGTCTTTTATTAATCTCTCCAGTATTTTCCCAACTATAGAAGTGTCGTGGTTATGCAGTGATCTTCCTCTGGTTGCTTACCTCCCCTAATGTCTTCTGACTAAGAGGTCAGCCACTTCCACCTGGTGGTTTTTATAACCTCTCCTCTAAGCATGGCTCCACCCAAGGCCCTATCAGGGAACTCTATATTAACCTGTTCACTGCAAGCGAGCAGTGCTGATCAACCATTGTGTATTCATTGTGTGTTTGGCTTCCGGGTTCCTGCTTGCTGTGTGCTTTATGTTTGACTCTGTTACCGACCTTGGCATGTTCTCAATGATTCCTGTCTGCTTGTGACCTTGACCTTTTGCATGTCCCTGACCATCCCTGTCTGCCTGTGATCCTGAACCTTTGGCGTGTACTCTGTTGTTCCTGTCTGCTAGTTGCCCTGACCTCTGCCGTATCCCCTTACTATCCTTGTCGTTCCAGCCTGCTGCTTCCTTCTCCTGTAGTCTACTGTGAGCGTGAGCTGTGAGACCCTAGGGGCCGCTACCTGGAGCCAGACTGCAGCGAAGTCCATCCTCACCACTGGAGGCTCTGGCGAACACCCGCTGGCTCTTAGACACCGTGCCCTGGGGAATCTATGCTCCAGCTCCTATTGGGATCTGTGTTAGTGATCCTGTAGACCTGTGTCCTGAATCTCCCTGGGTACAATCTGCAGCAGTCAGTCCTAAGGTCCACTACCTAGCGGTGCACTTCCGACTCCTGTGGAGTGCATCTGTCACCTGGTCTCAGGTAACCTGACAAGAAGTTAAACTAACAGGTCTATAGTTACTTGGTAAAGACTTTGTTCCCTTTTTAAATATAGGTACCACATTGGCCCTGCACCAGTCCAGTGGTACTATTCCTGTCATTAATGAGTCCCTAAAAATTAGATACAACGGCTTTGAAATTACAGAGCTCAATTCTTTTAGGATCCGTGGGTGGATGCCATTAGGTCCAGGTGCTTTATTCTGTCCAAGTATTTCTGGACCATATCAATTTTGAGCCATTGTGGATTTGGGGCTGTGTCACTACTGCCCCCATTATGGACATAAGCTCCCCCATGCTCCTTTGTATGAACAGAGCTGAAGAAAGTATTTAATAAATTAGCCTTCTCTTTGTCCCCAGTCACCCACTCCAGATTATTTTGTAAAGGGCCTACATGCTCAGACTTTACTTTTTTACTATTAATATATTTGAAGAATTTTTGGGGGTTTGTCCTACTATCCTACTATATGTTCTGTTGGAAAGGTCTCCAAGTCTGATTTTGCCCCTAGATATTCCTGCACCATGTAAATCAGATGCTGGCGATGGTTACTGGAACCGATCAGACCTTGGTGCAGAGGACGGAAGAATTGTCTGAAGACATCGGTCAGCCGGCCACCTTCTCCACCACTCTTTCTGTGACTAGACGAAGCCTCAGCAACACGTTGTCCAGCCTCAGCAACACCTTGTCCAGCACCAGGAAATTGTAACCTCCCAGGCTCTGGAAATGCATTGCACAAACATTTTTGCATCATATTTCATCCTCTTCTCCCTCTGCGAAGGCTGGATAAGTTCTGCAACCTTACCCTTGTAATGTAGATCAAGAAGGGTTGTCAGCCAGTAATGATCCCTCTCCTTGATACCACAAATCCTAGGGTCCTTTCACAAGCTTTGCAGAATCAGGGAGGCCATGCAGCGTAAGTTTGCAGAGGCATTCGATCTTGAGTCCTCTTGGTCACTAAGGATTACATGATCTGCAATCCCCTCCTCCCAGCCACGTACAACTCCATGGGTTTCTGGGGACTGAAAACGATCCCTTGAAGACTGCTGCTGATGCTGAGTGTTATCCTCCACCTCCATGCTGACACAATCCTCCTCCTTGTCATCTTCTTCCTGTGTGATTGGTGGGCCTGCAGGAATCCTATCTGGACAAAGGGGGCCTTGAGAGGTAAGGAAGTCCTCCTCTTTCGCCCGCTGTTCTGCCTCAAGTGCCCTGTCCATTATTCCATGAAGCATGTGCTCCAACAGCAAGACAAGTGGGACAGTATCACTGATACATGCACTGTCACTGCTCACCATCCTCGTGGCCTCCTCAAATGGTGAGAGGACAGTGCATGCGTCCTTGATCAATAGCCACTGGTGTGCCAAAAAAAGTCAAGCTCCCCTGACCCTGTCCTAGTGCCATACTCACACAGGTACTCATTGATGGCCCTCTGCTGCTTGTGTGGCCGCTGCAGCATTGCCAATGTTGAGTTCCACCTGGTGGGCATGTTACAAATGAGGCGGTTCTTGGGCAGGTTGGATTCCCTTTGAAGGTCAGCCAGCCGAGCACTGGCATTATATGACCGGCCCCTCCCAATTCCTCTTACATCGCACCTCAACACCCAGATGCTCTTACTTTAAATCCCTAGCTATGCAAATGCTAAACGCTGCTGAGCTTTGTGTGCCAACCTTATGGGGCAAAACCCATGCCCCCTCAATCAAAGAATGGTTTCAGAGAATTGATAAAATCACCAAAATGGAAGAATTCATAGCCATTTCCCATGACAACATTTAAAATAATGGACATTCAAACAATGGACCTCTAACCCAAATTAATAGAGACAATTCCTCAGATATCCCTTCTTTCTTTATTAGGTGACCCCACACTGACCTATCATACAAAAAGATTTGGGGATAGTTGAGGTCAGAGGGGTCAGGTAGGAGGCATGAGCCCCCTGTTTTGGCCTACTCCACACTTAACCCTGATCATGCTCACATCCTTGCTATTCCCCATCTCCCACCCCTCTCTCCAATCCCTTCTCTTTCCTCTTCCTTCTTACCACCCGCCTTACCGCACCTTATTATCATACCAATTTAACTAATGTACCTAACCGTGACTGCTAGCAGGTCTGCCAACCGTGGAAATCCCCTTAGACGTATGTAAATGCCACCTTATACAATTTGCCACCCAGAAGATTACCCTCATCCACTACCATACAAAGATTTCCCCACAACATAGTCATCTCCTAAACGCACTTGACTTCTCTAAAAACAGGGCCCTTTACGGCCTCCGAGACACAACATTCATACTCATCATATAAACCTTGCTACTCATTTGCATTTCCTTTAGCACATTATATAGTGTTGCTATATAACGTTTTGTCATTATACTTGGATTAAATGATAAACCACTGTTATGGTTATGATATACATGTATATCTTTAGGCTGTTGGGCCCCTGTAACTTCTGGTTTTCTATGCTCTTCCCTCTCTGTATCCCAACTTCAAATAACCCTAATAAAATCTTATAGAAACAAAAACATTGGGGAAAAGTATGTCATAGAAAGATATAGATGGACACAAATTCCTATTATGCCTGGTAAAGAGGACCTAAATTGTAGAAGCTAGACCCAAAAGGCAAGTGTATATTTTCTCCATTGTAGCCTTACTGTGCCTTGTTCCATGCTGTGTCTCTATGTGAATGTGGCCATATTAGAAAAAAAAAACTGGTGCTTTGCTTCCTCATGTCAGAAATGCCCTCTGAAGACTGGTGATCTGATAACTGATGGGGTAACAAAAAAGAAGCAGCATGAGAGATATAGAAATCACAGATTACCAGAATGTATGAAGCAGACGCAGGGAGTTCCATGCACTGCAGCTTTCTCTCCAGCAAGGTAAACAGCGAGCAGCACAGTAATGAAGTCACCAAATCTCACGCCAAATCTCATGAGAGTAGTATTAAAGGCAGTAGTGCCTTATATGATCTCACTGATATTCAGTAATGGGCCTAGTTACAGGAAATCTATTGCTATATTTCAGGAGGAATTCATGAAAAAAAATAGGTTTTTCTGGGTATTTCTTAGACACAATGAATTTTTCTAGATGTTCCCTATAAGAGAGCAAATTCCACTTTAGATTGCTTTGACTGGTGCTACCGCTGCTACTGCCAGTGCTGCTTTCATCATAAAATCAAATATCATAATCAACCTCCTACCTGAACAATAATGTTGATGCTATTTTGATGGACAGCTGTTTTATATCTAAAAATGTATACAATGTTATTTTTCATTCTTCACTCTCAGCCATTCTCACCCAACTTCATACCTAGCTCAATATGCTTGATTGATGTTCTCATGCTGCTAACTGATGATGCTGCAAAAAATGTAAAAGTAATGTTGGAATGCTTTTAGTGAAGGCCTTATTACCTAAAATACTTTACTCTGAACATCAAAACTCAATCATGCTGGTGAACTAGGCAAGTCATTAGCAGGTTGGATTTTAATATGTTTCCTCATTTTTATTTACATCAGAGAAAACATTTTCTATGTTGAGGTTTTTACAGGTCATGAAATGTATAGTTACTCAAGAGCTGAAAAAATGGAATATCACAGAAAATAATGTAAAAGGGGATTCAATAGCTTTTGACAGAAAAAGAGCAAAGGGATCTCTGCCAAGAGGACAGATTTCATGGGTAGAACTTTAGGAAGAGCTGTTCAAAGGTGAATTAATTACCTGCGGCTTGGATAGCAGGATCACATGTGGTTTATATTACAATTACTGTGCTACTAGTTAAGAAAGAAAACATGTTAATGTTTAAAACTGTATTAGCAATAACCACAGAAATTAAAATAACACATTCTAATTTTCAGAATGTAAAAAAAGCAAACATTACACTTTTATTTATTTGGGTTATGTTTTATAAAGTGCAATACATCACACTGAGCCCTAAACCTTTCAGATTAAGTAATATAACCATGCAAACATAATTGGGTTGGCAATAATAATAAGCAATTAACCAACGTTCATGTTTTTACACAATCTCCGTGATTGATAATGCAGCCTTGAGCCTCGTACACACGGTATGATTGTTGGCCAACCGAGCGCCTGATTTTTGTCAAAAGGGCGTGTGGCAGGATCTTGTCTTGCATACTAACAGTACACAATTGTTGTGCCACAAACGCAAACGTAGTGACGTAGTACAAGGAATTTCAGCTCTTGAGCACCACTCTTTGGGCCCCTTCTGCTAATTTCATGTTTTGTGAGCATTGATTGCGAGCATGCGTGTTTGTACTTTCGAGTTTTGTGTGACGGATTAGTGTACTTACCATATAAAAATCAGACGTCAAGCCGCTGTCCACTGAAAATTTACTAGCCTGTCATCCAACATTTGTTGGCCAAAAATAGGACAATAATTGTGAAAAGTAGCGTACTAATGATAAGATTTTAGGACAACAGTCTGTCAACAGACAATCCCCTGCCAACAATCGAACCGTGTGTACAAGGCTTTCACCACATACAGCAATATAGCAATACAGCAATACAGCAACATACAGCAATTTCTCAAAAAGACATAACAGGACCATCTAATGCCCTCTATATAAAATAACATTTACTGACCTCAAGATGTCTTTCTAAAAGGAGGATTTTGTGTATGGTCTGGAAATCCACAAGGAAAACATGACACTCCAAAGTGTAATTTCTTCAGTGTTGTCACATGATTATACACATTTTACCCAACGTGACACTTGCATTTATTAATTCCTATATTTGTAACATTTTACTTTCTCTGAAAAATCCCTAATTCATTATTGGTTTGTAATTAGATTCACAAAGATTCTTGGCATGATTACATAATATGAGGGGTCATACAATATGTAATAGAGTTTAAAAGAAAGTATGGAAACATTTGAATTACCCTTCTATATACTGTACATACCATTTTATAATTTTATTTTATACTTCTAAAATATTTGTCTCTGGTAAAGAGAAAATCCTTATATTGACATGGTTAATTAGCCTGAGAAACAACACATCTTAATCTCAAACACCAACTGTTATTATGGTCCAGAGAAACACAAAAAAAGGCAAAATAGTTTTACTGTCCCCGCAACTGCCATCAATTCAAATGTTGGGCCAAAAATATTGCCTTGCAATTGCTTAGCAGTGATAATTAGTGGATACTATCAGTTGTATTAGAAGAATGTGGTCAATTTTAAATGTATTTTTCTTGTTGAATCATTTTATTTTATAGATTATAATAAATTACAATACGTCAGTATTGTAAGATAAAGTCAAAGCATACAATAAAACTTCTTGTGTAAATAAAAGCTAGTAAAATAACAATAAATTATATTATATAATGAGAGATTCAATAATAAATAATGTAGTGTGTTAGAATATTCATATAAAAAAAATAAAAAAATTATAAAATATACAAAATAGATATTAAATTACAATTATAAAATCAATAGTCAGGTATAATTATGGATGATAAATTCTAAAAAGGGGGTAATGATTAAATAATAATATAAGTTATTATGAAACAATAATGGATTATAAACTACAATCAGGGCCAAGGTCCGTCTATATGGCTTGGTATTCCCTGAAAAAGTAAGTGAACATATTTTCTACCCCTATTTGTACTATAAAAAGGAGTAGGGAAAGGGGAGGAAGAAAAAACTTTCCAGAGGGTAATATTTTGTGGTATAGTAGAAATAACATATCAAAGGGAGTGCAGAATTTATCATATTTCTTTGTGCCTATATCAATTATATATTTGTACCTGGTGGAAGATAATGATTTCTCCATGGTTTCCATATGGATTCAAATTTGAGGATTTTGTCTAGATAAATCGCTTCAGTCTTTGCATGTACCATTGCTTGTGTCACTCTTTGTTTGACAGTTTGTATGCAAAGAGAGTCAGTTTTCCATGCTTTCGCTATGGCTTGTTTAGCTGCTGTTGTTATAAATAGCAATAGTTTAAATTGGCGAAGGTTCGAGTTTTGGGGTCTAAAATTTAATAGTGCTACAGTTGGATCAGGCATTAAAGAAATATTAAATATTGTTGAAAGAATTTTGAATGCTTTCTTCCAGAATGAGTTGGCTATGGGGCACTCCCACCAAATGTGTGTGTGTGTGTGTGTGTGTGCCCAGTGTTGTATATTCTCTGAAGCAGTTGGCAGGGTATTGATGGTTGAATTTGGCTAATCGTGCTGGAACTAAATACCATCTAGTAAGGACTTTGTAATTAGTCTCAAGGGCTACAATATTAGGAGCAGCTGATTTGGTTGCTTGCCAGATTTGAGTCCAATCTTGTTCATCTACATGGAGGTGGAGATCATTCTCCCATTTTTGTGTGTAGGATGGAGTATATGAACTTAATTGGGCATATAAATCTGAAATCAGTCCTCTTCTGTGTGGGCCTGATATACAACTTTGTTAAAAAATAGAAAAAAATAGAAAATTTATGAGGTGTAGTGGCTGTTGGTTTGTGTGGGGTCGGAAATTTTTTAATTTGCAGGTATCTGAAGATTTCTGTTTGTGGTATATTATGTTGCTCACATAAAATGAAAGGTATTATATTTGAGGATTGAAAGAATTGGTGGATTTGTAGCAGACCTGCTTTAGTCCATGCTGAAAAAGATTTTGGGGAGGACCAGGGCGGATAGAAGGAAGGATTATGAAGGAAAGAGAGTAGAGGGTTTTGTTTAGATTGAAAACCAAATCAAGTTTTTAACCTATCCCATATGGAGTGACTATGTTTAGTGTAAGGATTAGTGATAGATTTCCGTTGAGTGGGGGTAAGCCAGAGGAGATTTGCAGTGGAAAGGGGATCACAGTCCACTGATTCTAATGCTAACCATAAAGGTATTTCTTTAGTGGCATGGTATTTTGTCAATTGAGCTAATTGTGCTGCATAAAAATATTTCGTAAAATCTGGTACCTTAAGTCCTCCTTTTATTTTGGGAGCATATAGAGTTTGTTTAGGTAAGCGCGGTCAAAGTTTATTCCAGATATATTGGATGGTTTTGCATTGGAGGATGCGTAAGAAGTGTGAGGGAACTGTTATAGGAAGTACTCTGAAGAGGTAAAGAATCTTTGGGAGAATGGACATTTTCATAACAGTTATCTGACCCATCCATGCTAGAGGTATGGATGACCATGTGGAAAGTTATTTGGATAGTTGTGTTAACATTGGTGGATAGTTAGACATATAAAGATCACTTGGATTAGCTGTTAGATTAATACCTAAATAGGTGATATGAGTCATTGACCAGGTAAATGGGAGAGAGCTGTATAGTTGTAATTGAAGTTCAGGTGATAATGATATGTTTAGTGTCTTGGATTTTTGTGAATTAACTTTGAGGCCAGATAGCTGTCCAAATTCGGCCAGGGTTTTAAGAAGAATCGGTGCTGATAAAAGGTGATTAGTGAGGAAAATTAGGACATTGTCTGCGAATAGACATATTTTATGATGATTGCTTCCAAGTTCCAAACCTCTGATATCAGTATTAGATCTGATAAGTTGGGCTAGGGGTTTTATTGCTAAAGTGAAAAGGAGTGGGATAAGGGACATCCCTGATGTGTTCCTTTTTCAATATTAAAAGAGTCTGAGCAGAATCCAGAATATGATATAAAGGCCTTTGGATGTTGATATAAGGCTGAAATCCATCTTAGGAAGTGTGTACCAAATCCCCATTTATGGAGAATTGAATTTAAATAGGGCCAGGACAAGGAATCAAATGCCTTTTTAATAGCTAGTGAGAGGAAGTAAGTTGGGATGTTTCGAGTACGGGCTATGTGGGCTAATATTGCAGCTCGACGTATGTTATGTTCCCCGCCCCTAAGGTTCGCCCAGGTAGTATAAATTAGTCCCATACATAGACAGTCATCAGGTTGACAAAGGAACCAATGAGAAGTTCTGAAACGCGTCCCTCTTTGATGACTGCTTCCTGTTTTGCTTCCTGTTTGTGGTCCACGCTGGTTGCTGGTTATTGTCTCCTGATGCTGACGTCACTTCCGGGATCCTTGTGTTTTGAGACTGTGATTGCGGGCTGGCCTGTCAGTTCTCTTGGAGCTCCCTGCTGGTTTTCCTGTTGGCATCCCCTGGACCCCCCACTACTGGACACACACAGCCTAAAGAACTTGTATATGCCAGTGACCACTGCCTTCATGCCGGACCACCTACATGAATATTAATGATATGCTCTGCCAGTCTACATATCTTGTAAGTGTTTTTAACCCTTTTTGGGGAAATTAAACAGCTTTTAATTCTACACTTAGAGGCGCTTTTTCTTTGTTTTTCTGTTTCCTATTCAGAGATTGCTTCTCTCCATAAGTGCAGCCCTAAGTGGGGAAGATACCCTATCATAGACTTTCTGGTTCATAAAGACATCTGGTTTTGCTTGGTCCTGAAGTTCAAAGCGCCCTTACAAACTGTATCAGGTTTATTAGCCTTCATATGGAAAGTGTGTTTAGATGTTTGGAGAATCTTTTCCCTCAGAAGTAGACAAAGTTCTAAAGCATTTTGTCATATTGTAACTTTGTTGGGGCCCACAGGGCACCCCTTCACCAAAGCACCCCCCCATGTTGAGGGCACGTGACCTGGTACGGGTCATCCCCACCCCCTTTCCTGACCGGCCGGGCTGCGTGCTCGGATAAGGGTCTGCTATGGACTTTGGGGGGACTTTCGGGGGACCCCACGCAGTTTTTTCAGCATAGGGGTTCCTTTTTAAATCCATACCAGGTGACGGGGCCAGCGAGATGTGAATCTCGCCGATGGAGGCGGCGACATTGACTTCCTTCGCTAGTCCTGGCTACCTGGAGCCACGTTCAAAATGAACAGACTTTTCTCCGTGTGTGGGCAAGTCCGTTCATTTCAAAAGTCTATGACGGGAGTCTGCCGGGTTGTCCACCGGACCTAGCTTGCTGGAAAAGTTGGTCGTGCGTGGGCAGGTCCGCTCGTTCGGAAAGTCTAGCGGACCTCAGCTGCAAAGTCCGGCAGTTTGTCCACCGGATTAAGTATGCCGGATAGTCCGATTGTGTGTACGCAGCATAAATGACACTGATATTAATTAAAAAAAGCTTTAAAAAAATAAAAACCTGCCCAAAATATACTGACTGTGACCTTTGACTCTGATCTTTGACCCTAACCTTGACCTGTGACCTTTACTTGACCCAAACACTGGGTCTGACGTAGATCAAACCTTGATCTAGGTATTTTTTCTTTATTTTTTTCTTTATTGTTGTTATTATTTTTGTTTTGTGTTTTACACACAGTTTTTTTTATTTTATTTTTTTATCTCTGCAAAGAGAGAGAGAGATACAAGGTATCTCTGTCTACTGTCTCTCTCTAATAGGGATGAGCCAAACACCATCCAGTTTGGTTTGCATCAGAACATGCGAACAGGCAATAAATTTGTTCGAGTATCCGAACACCATTAAAGTCTATGGGACTCGAACATGAAAAATCGAAAGTGCTAATTTTAAAGGCTTATATGCAAATTATTGTCATAAAAAGTGTTTGGGAACCCAGGTCCTGCCCCAGGGGACATGTATCAAACAAAAGTTTTAAAAACTGCCTTTTTTTCGGGAGCAGTGATTTTAATAATGGTTAAAGTGAAACAAAAAAAATGAAATATTCCTTTAAATTTCGTACCTAGGGGATGTGTATAGTATGCCTGTAAAGTAGCGCTTGTTTCCTGTGCTTAGAACTGTCCCTGTACAAAGTGTAATTTCTGATGGAAAAAAAGTAATTTAAAAGCCCTCGCGACTATAATGAATTGTCAGCTCCCGGTAATACAGAGAACAGTCATTGATAAAAAAAATAAAAATGTGTTGGGGTCCCCCCAAATATAATTACCAGGCCCTTCAGCTCTGGTATGGATATTAAGGGGAACCCTGTGTCAAATGTAAAAAAAAGTTACGTGGGGTTCCCCCCAAATATCCATACCAGATGCTTCAGGTCTGTTATGGATATTAAGGGGAACTCCACACCACATTTTTTTAAAAATGGCGTGGAGTTCCCCCCCAAAAATCTATATCAGATCCTTTATCCGAGCATGCAACCTGGAAGGCCGCAGGAAAAGAGGGGGAAACGAGAGCGCCCCCCCCCCCTCCTGAACTGTATCAGGCCACATGCCCTCAACATGGGGAGGATGCTTTGGGGGTCCCTTGCCTGGTGGTTGTGGGGGTCTGCGGGCGGGGGGGCTTATCGGAATCCGGAAGCTCCCTTTAACAAGGGGACCCCCAGATCCCGCCCCCATCCTGTTTGAAATGGTAACAGGTTCATTGTACCCCTACCATTTCACAAAGAACACAGACACCATTGGGATAAGTCCTTTAATAAAAATAAAAAAATTTAAAAAAGATTCCAGCGGTGGTAATCCACTCTCGGTATCCTGCAATGGGTTATCTCCTCTCGGGATCCAGCGATAGATGATCTCTCCTCTCCAGGTCCAGAGTCCAACGATGATGTCCAGCGCAGCACATCCTGTCTCCACCGGAGACGCTGCGGGAATCACGGAAGCCTGACAGGTCTCTTAGCTGAGGACGGGGCCACCCGTCTCGTGACCCCATCCCCCTCTGACGCAAGGAGAAACCCAGGCATCCACAGTGACATGCAGGTGACCCCACCCCCCTCTGATGTAATGGAAACCTGCAAAACGAAACCTAGGAAACCTAGGTATGAAATTTAAAGGAATATTTCACTTTTATTGTTTCACTTTAAGCATTATTAAAATCACTGCTCCCAAAAACAGGCATTTAAAAAAAAATTGCATTGATACATGTCCCCTGGGGCAGGACCCAGGTCCCCAAACACTTTTTATGACAATAACTTGCATATAAGCCTTTAAAATGACCACTTTATATTTCTCCCATAGACTTTTACAGGGTGTTCTGCGGTTTTTCGAATTTGCTATGAACAGCCCAAATTGTTTGCTGTTCAGCAAATGGGCGAACAGGCAATGTTCGAGTCGAACATGAGTTCGATTTGAACTCGAAGCTCATCCCTACTCTCTAATGTTTTGCTATAAAGTAAACCTCTTATATAATAAAAATAGAAGCCACAAAGAGCATATTTTTATTTTTATTAAAATGTGTCAATGGGTCATGTAGAGGAAGCACAGTGGTGTAGTGGTTAGCACTCTCACCTAGCAATAAGATGGTTCAAATCCCAACCACGACACTACCTGCCTGGAGTTTGCATTTTCTCCCTGTGCCTGCGTGGGTTTCCTCTGGGTACTCCGGTTTCCTCCCACACTCCAAAGACATGCAGGTAGGTTAATTGGCGTCTGTCCAAAATTGGCCTTAGTATATGAACGGGGACCTTGGATTGTGGGCTCCTTGGGGGTAGGGACTGATGTGAGTGTGCAATATACAGAGATAGGGACAATTGTAGACACCCACTCAGGTTGGACTGGTATCTTTATTCAACCTTACTAACTATGTAACTATTTGTTATTTTTTTAAATATACTTTTTTTTTTTCTTCTTATTGAACAGAACAAAGTGCATTGGTCATATTTGAAAAAGTATGAACTTAAAGCAATATTAAACTCAAAACAAAAAGTGTAATATATTGCAGTTTAATATACATTGAATGTGGTGGCTACTGCCGTTTTCTTTTCTTTGGCTTTTTCCCCCCCTGTTATCACCTGGTAATCTGGCCAGTAATAGACATGTGCAGAGTAAAATATTTCGTTTCGGAATTTCGTTTTCGTCTGAAAACTTAATTTATTTAGTTACTCCCGAAATTCGTTTTTATTTATTTCGTTTTTCGTTCAAAAATTGCATTCGTCCGAAAATCCACATGAATCACGGTCGAATCTGTCTTTGAAGGCTTATGGTGTCTGTCGAATGTATAAAGAAGATTCGACGGAGCTAGTATATAGCATACTTTAGAACCCTATTAAAGTCTATGGGACTCCAACGTTCAAAATCTAAAGTGCTCATTTTAAAGGCTAATTTGCAAGTTACTGCGTTCGCGGCAAATTCGAAAAGGCGTGGAACACCCTGTACAAGTCTATGGGAGAAATCGAAAGTGCTAATTTTAAAGGATAATATGCAAGTTATTATCCTAAAAAGTGTTTGGGGACCTGGGTCCTGCCCCAGGGGACATGTATCAATGCAAAAAAAAGTTTTAAAAACGGCCGTTTTTTCGGGAGCAGTGATTTTAATAATGATTAAAGTGAAACAATAAAAGTGTAATATTCCTTTAAATTTCGTAGGGGGGGGTTGTCTATAGTATGCCTGTGAAGGGGCGCATGTTTCCCGTGCTTAGAATTGTCCCTGCACAAAGTGTCATTTATGCAGGAAAAAAAGTCCTTTAAAATCACTCGCAGCTATTATGAATTGTCGGCTCCCGTAATACAGAGAACACTCATTGAAAGTCATTGATAAAAAAATAAATAAATAAATAAAAAAAAAGCGTGGGGGTCCCCCAAATTCAATTACCAGGCCCTTCAGGTCTGGTATGGATATTAAGGGGAACCCTGCCTCAAATTTAAGAAAAAATTTGACGTGGGGTTCCCCCTAAATATCCATAACCAGACCCTTCAGGTCTGGTATGGATATTAAGGGGAACCCCGCGTCAAATTTAAAAAAAAATTGACGTGGGGTTCCCCCTAAAAATCCATACCAGACCCTTTATCCGAGCACGCAACCTGGCAGGCCGCAGGAAAAGAGGGGGGGACGAGAGAGCGGCCCCCCCCTCCCTCCTGAACCGTACCAGGCCACATGCCCTCAACATTGGGAGGATGCTTTGGGGGTCTGTGACCCCTCAAAGCACCTTGTCCCCATGTTGATGAGGACAAGGGCCTCATCCCCACAACCCTGGCCGGTGGTTGTGGAGGTCTGCGGGCGGGGGGCTTATCAGAATCTGGAAGCCCCCTTTAACAAGGGGACCCCCAGATCCCGGCCCCCCCCCTGTTTGAAATGGTAAGGGGGTACAAAAGTACCCCTACCATTTCACAAAGAAAGTGTAAAAAATGTTTAAATAAAACAAACACACTTTTGAAAAATTCCTTTATTAAAAATAAAAAAATAAAAAAAAGATTCCAGCGGCGGTAATCCACTCTTGCTATCCAGCGACGGACGGTCATATCTCCAGCGATGTCTAATGTCATCCAGCGCAGCGCAGCATCCTTCTTCTGTCTCCGTGTAGGAGACATTGCAGGCATTCCGGCGGCTGACGTTTGTTATATACGGAGGGCGGGGCCACCCGTCACCTGACCCCGCCCCCCTCTGACGCAAGGGGAAACCCGGGGTTCCCCGTGACGTATAGGTGACCCCGCCCCCCTCTGATGTAACGGAAACCTGCCTGTGTTACATCAGAGGGGTGCGGGTCACCCCTACGTCACAGGGAACCCCGGGTTTCCCCTTGCGTCAGAGGGGGGCGGGGTCAGGTGACGGGTGGCCCCGCCCTCCGTATATAACAAACGTCAGCCGCCGGAATGCCTGCAATGTCTCCTACACGGAGACAGAAGAAGGATGCTGAGCTGCGCTGGATGACATTAGACATCGCTGGAGATATGACCGTCCGTCGCTGGATAGCAAGAGTGGATTACCGCCGCTGGAATCTTTTTTTTTTATTTTTTTATTTTTAATAAAGGAATTTTTCAAAAGTGTGTTTGTTTTATTTAAACATTTTTTACACTTTCTTTGTGAAATGGTAGGGGTACTTTTGTACCCCCTTACCATTTCAAACAGGGGGGGGGGCCGGGATCTGGGGGTCCCCTTGTTAAAGGGGGCTTCCAGATTCTGATAAGCCCCCCGCCCGCAGACCTCCACAACCACCGGCCAGGGTTGTGGGGATGAGGCCCTTGTCCTCATCAACATGGGGACAAGGTGCTTTGAGGGGTCACAGACCCCCAAAGCATCCTCCCAATGTTGAGGGCATGTGGCCTGGTACGGTTCAGGAGGGAGGGGGGGCCGCTCTCTCGTCCCCCCCTCTTTTCCTGCGGCCTGCCAGGTTGCGTGCTCGGATAAAGGGTCTGGTATGGATTTTTAGGGGGAACCCCACGTCAATTTTTTTTTAAATTTGACGCGGGGTTCCCCTTAATATCCATACCAGACCTGAAGGGTCTGGTTATGGATATTTAGGGGGAACCCCACGTCAAATTTTTTCTTAAATTTGAGGCAGGGTTCCCCTTAATATCCATACCAGACCTGAAGGGCCTGGTAATTGAATTTGGGGGACCCCCACGCTTTTTTTTTTTTTATTTATTTATTTATTTTTTTATCAATGACTTTCAATGAGTGTTCTCTGTATTACGGAGCCGACAATTCATTATAGCTGCGAGTGATTTTAAAGGACTTTTTTTCCTGCATAAATGACACTTTGTGCAGGGACAATTCTAAGCACGGGAAACATGCGCCCCTTCACAGGCATACTATAGACAACCCCCCCCCCCTACGAAATTTAAAGGAATATTACACTTTTATTGTTTCACTTTAATCATTATTAAAATCACTGCTCCCGAAAAAACGGCCGTTTTTAAAACTTTTTTTTGCATTGATACATGTCCCCTGGGGCAGGACCCGGGTCCCCAAACACTTTTTAGGACAGTATCTTGCAGAATCTTTTCTCTCTGTCAAATCTTTTTTCTCTGTCGAATATTTTCTCTATATAATCTTGGACTAATAGAGGTAAGGTTAGGCACATTCGAACACAGGTTCTATAGACACAGATTGTTGTCAGAGTCATGTCGAATCTCCTATTCTATATCGAACTGTTGTAACAATGAAAACGAAAATAAAGCATTTATTTATGTCGGATCTTTCGTTTTTCGGATTTTGTGCTTTCGTTATCGTTTGTCAAAACGAAAACGAAAATAGCTGAAATTCGGACGAAAATGCATTCGGACGAAAACGAATGCACATGTCTAGCCAGTAACACACCTCCGGTATTAGTGAGATACACCTCTGGAGGAATGAGAACAGGAAGCAAAGCAGACAGCAGCATTGTCAGTCTGGGAGGGGGAGGGGTATTGTTAAATGTATTAGATTTAGATACACTAACACATTGAAGCCAAACTCCAGATCACACCTTATGAGCATACAGTTTTGTTTCCTTTTGTGATAAAGGTTTTGCATGAATAAATAAAAGCTGATCCGTTTATTCACCCCTGCCAGTGTTAAGTGGTTTGTCTCACCCATGTAAATAGATACATTCTGCTGGAGAGCTTGTGCTTTTGAAAAAACAGACTTGCTGGCTGGCTCATCAGATGAAAATAGAAGAAAGTTTAACCACTTAACAACCGATTAATGGCTACAGGGCGGTTGTTTAACTCTGAGAGGCCGTTAATTAACAGCCTCCCAGAATTCCACTCTCGTGCACCCCCTGGGGCGCGCACTCGAGAGCATCCATGACCGCCGGGTCCACGGGACCCGGCGCATCACGGATCACAGTAAATGGCCGCTCATTGCGGCCAGTTACCACGTGATCGCTCCGTCAAATGATCGGTACAGTGGAGGGGGAAGAGATCGGTGTCAGCAGCGCCGTGGGCTGCATCTGCAGTGCCCACATCGCTGCTCACCGAAATGTAACCCCTCAATTCCCTGCCAATACTCTGCAATACCCTGCCAATACTCTGCAATACCCAATACCCTGCCAATACTCTGCAATACCCTGTCAATACTCTGCAATACTCTGCCATACCCTGCCAATACTCTGCAATACCAGCCAATACTCTGCAATACCCTGCCAATACTCTGCAATACTCTGCAATACCCAATACCCTGCCAATACTCTGCAATACCCTGCAATACCCAATACACACCAATACTCTGCAATACCCTGCCAATACTCTGCAATACCCTGCAATACCCTGCCAATACTCTGCAATACCCAATACCCTGCCAATACTCTGCAATACCCTGCCAATACCCTGCCAATACTCTGCCATACCCTGTCAATACCCTGCCAATACTCTGCAATACCCAATACCCTGCCAATACTCTGCAATACCCTGCCATTTTTTTAATTTATTTTTTTATTTCAGGCTTCCCAGCCTAGAGGTGAGATGTGGGCTCTTATTGACCCCATATCTCATTGTAAAGAGGACCTGTGATGCCTATTCCTATTACAAGGGATGTTTACATTCCTTGTAATAGGAATAAAAGTGATAAAAAAAAATATTTTTGGGGAAAAAATGTCAAACTAAAATAAATAAAGTAAAATGAACAATAAAAAAGTAAAAAAAAAAGTAAAGTGCCCCGCCCCCTTCTGATGTAACGGAAACCTGCGAAACGAAACCTAGGTATGAAATTTAAAGGAATATTTCACTTTTATTGTTTCACTTTAAGAATTATTAAAATCACTGCTCCCGAAAAAACGGCCGTTTTTAAAACTTTTTTTTTTGCATTGATACATGTCCCCTGGGGCAGGACCCTGGTCCCCAAACACTTTTTAGAACCATAACTTGCATATTAGCCTTTAAAATTAGCACTTTCGATTTCTCCCATAGACTTGTGAAAGTGTAAAAAAAAATAAAAAACACACAGACACTGTTGGGTCCTTTATTAAAAAAAATAAAATAAAAAAAAAAAGATTCCAGTGGTGGTAATCCACTCTCGGTATGCTGCAATGGGTGATCTCCTCTTGGGGTCCAGTGATGGATGATCTCTCCTCTCCAGGTCCAGAGTCCAACGATGATGTCCAGCGCAGCGCATCCTGTCTCCACCGGAGACGCTGTGGGAATCCCGGAAGCCTGACAGGTCTCTTAACTGAGGACGGGGCCACCCATCTCGTGACCCCATCCCCCCCTGATGCAACACTTTTTAGGATAATAACTTGCATATTATCCTTTAAAATTAGCACTTTCGATTTCTCCCATAGACTTGTACAGGGTGTTCCACGCCTTTTCGAATTTGCCGCGAACGCCCCAAATTGTTCACTGTTCGCCAAACAGATGAACAGGCAATGTTCGAGTCGAACATGAGTTTGACTCGAACTCGAAGCTCATCCCTACTCATGATATTTGGGTGTGAGCAAGGAAAATATTAAATTTTAGCCCTATTTCTGACTAAAAACCCTACTAAAAGCTTCAAAAGCTACCAATGGGCGTGTACACTTTTCCACAACGTTCCCGAAACGCTTAAAGCCAACCTGGGCAGAACATCATAGAACTGCTCTACAAAAAACAGTATGCAAGTAATCTCTAACAACCAATAATCATAAGTTTCTACAATGCTAACAGTAAAGTAATACTAAGTATATGCATACGCTTCAAGTATTTTCAAAGCACCTGACCTGAGATGTTTGCCCTATAAGGGTAGGCAACCCAAGTGAAACTTAAGAATTATCCAAATCTGTCACCAAAGCAGCCTGCACCCTCCTCAAAAAAAATACTCAAAAAAAAAAACAATTCTCCTCTTTTAATCTAAGTCCCTATCAAATTTAATCTATATTAAAATATTATATAATTACCAGAGTATTTACAATTCTGACACTGAAAGGTGGCCTTCACCTTCAACCACTAGTTCTGACTATTATCTAATTATCAAATAATAATTACTTTATAATCATCCGATTCAGTTGCTCTTATACCCAAATACCTTATGCATAGGGGACAGCGTATATAAATAATTGACACAACACACGTTGCTTTATATACTGTTCTGATTTATTATGGCTCAGACAGAGTGTTAAGTAGAAATGAAAGATGGGTGTCGCCAACCATCTTCCACCAATAAGGGGTTCAAATGGAAAATTTCCTTTTAAATGCATTCAGCCAATCATAGTCATATATATTAACTCTTTACATTTCTGTATCTAAACAAATTCATTATGTCACATTATATTATGTCACCTAAAACTAAAACTCATGACCAACACGTAAGTTCCTTATTTATGGTTTTTATTTCAACACAAGCTAACTTCTTAAACAACAATATATATTTACTTGATCAGCAGAAATTATAAACTTAAAGAAGTTGAGTCTTAAATTGCAAAACATAATGAACATAGGGGGGTCTTTTTATGTGTCCCTTTGAGTGCATCAGTGCATCATCTTCGTACTGGAATGACAGCCATGCAGACCAATTTGATGCAGTGTGCGGAGTTGGGTCTGAGCAATGACAGGCTGACCTCCCACCCCTTCAACCTCTGCAGAAATGCTGGCAGCACTCATATGTCCATTTCCCAAAGACAACTTCTGGATATGACACTGAGCACATGCACTCAACTTCTTTGGTCGACCATGGCGAGGACTATTCTGAGTGGAGCCTGTCCAGTAAACAGCTTTATGGTTTTGGCCACCGTGCTGCAGCACAGTTTCAGGGTTTTGGCTATCTTCTTATAGCCTAGGCCATCCTTATGTAGAGCAACGACTATTTTTTTCAGATCCTCAGAGAGTTCTTTGCCATGAGGTGCCATGTTAAACTTACAGTGACCAGTATGAGAGAATTAGAGCGATAAAACCAAACTTAAATTGCTCCCGATTCACACTTGAGACCTTGTAACACTAACGAGTCACATGACACCCTGGGGAGGGAAAATGGCTAATTGGACCCAATTTGGACATTTGTACTTAGGGGTGTACTCACTTTTGTTGCCAACAATTTACACTTTAATGACTGTGTGTTGAGTTATTTTGAGGGGACAGCAAATTTACACTGTTATAAAAGATGTACACTCACTACTTTACATTGTAGAGAAGTGTCATTTTTTCAATGTTGTCACATGAAAAGATAGAATAAAATAAAAAAATGGAGAGCAACAGTATTTGGGACTTTAAATGAGGTATAAGTAGGAGCCGTTCAAAACCCCTCCTCCATCCCGGGTTCAATATATCAAAAAAGGGGAGCAACAGGGCGGGACTTTAAATGAGGCACACGGAAGCTAGAAAAACCAAATAGATAAAAAAAAAAAAATGATTTTAATAAATTCAAATGGTCATGTATTGCACCTATTATTACATATAATCATAAATTAATTCTATAGAATTTCATCAAAATGTACATTCCAACAAGGACTTGATAGTACATACATGAGAAACTTGACATTGAATAAATACCAGTTAGCTATAGATATGTGGCACTCTAAAGTGTCACCTGAAAATAAATAATAACAAAAATAGGGATAAAACAAAATGGAACGTTCATTCTTTGTTATGAGATGTGTACACAGCATGGAAGTTGACAGCTCTACGCGTTTTGTGACATTTTTATCACTCATCAGGAGCAAAACCATGGTGGTAACCTATAAATAGAGAGAACAGCCATGTTTGGAAATGTCTAAGGAAAGGGGTGGACAAATATACAATGTGGAGAAACCCACATGCACACTTGATCCATAGACTTGCATATATACCTGCGCAAAGATGGTGCAGAACACCAGTGATCAGGCCAGCCAAAGATGCCACAATCCGGGGTTGAGGGGCCAAGGTCAAAGCGACACCCAAAATGCACGAATGGCAACCCAGGCAGGTCCATGTGTAGGATGAGACAAAGATTGTGTGTTGAAGGTGGAGTGACGAATGCTGAAGGGACAGCTGAAAATAAAACAATAAAATGATCTAGATGTGACAGGGGAATGTGAGGAAAATGAGTGATATTGGAAAAAAGAAATAAGGGAAAAATAAAACTAAATAAAATAGAATAAAAATGGAAGTGAAAAGTACAAGGTGCAAAAGAAGGTTAGAGGAAAGAGGGATGATGGAAAATGTGAAATGAAGAGACTAGGGTAATAAAAAATTACAAAATGGAATCAAGAGGTGATATAGAAAAACTGCAAAAGGAAAGATTGGTTATAAAATTAAAAAATGCAAATGTATGAGTGCATGAGAAAATGTGAGTGAAGGTGAGAAAATCATTGTGTAAGTGTTGATGGGGAGTGTAGCAAAGGACTGCAGGAAAGGGAATGGAAAGGACCTAGGTATGGGAACCTGCTCAGGGAAGAGAACCCATGCAGAGGGCGCCGCCATAGACTTACCCCCAACGCCATGTAACCGATACTAAGGAGGGCAAATGAAGCGTCAACAGCCGCCTACAATGCAAGCCAGGCTTGGCAGCTGCGAGCATCAACCGTCCACCGATCGTCGGAGATGGACAACCAAGCAGCTGGTATAAGTACGCCTCGAGGACGCCGAACATCCAGCGCTGGGGACATGACGTCGATGCGCAGTGGACCCCGCCAGCCCTACGTCAGAGCCGGGCGGAGGGGAAATCCAGTGCGCATCGCAACCCCGGGACGTAACAAAGAACAGCACAGCCATGAGACAAACAGTGTCCCACACCACCGATGCGCACGCAGCAAGAGTAAACAGAGGGAGTATAATGTCCAATAGATTATTGGTATATTAGAGGATAATGAAAAAAAAGGAAAAATAAAAATGAAATAAAAAATAAAAAGAGAAATAATTGATTGTTAATGTGTCCGTGTGCCTCCATCCCTAATTACATAGTTAAAAAATGGAGAGCAACAGTATTTGGGACTTTAAATGAGGTATAAGTAGGAGCCGTTCAAAACCCCTCCTCCATCCCGGGTTCAATATATCAAAAAAGGGGGAGCAACAGGGCGGGACTTTAAATGAGGCACACGGAAGCTAGAAAAACCAAATAGATAAAAAAAAAAAAACTGATTTTAATAAATTCAAATGGTCATGTATTGCACCTATTATTACATATAATCATAAATTAATTCTATAGAATTTCATCAAAATGTACATTCCAACAAGGACTTGATAGTACATACATGAGAAACTTGACATTGAATAAATACCAGTTAGCTATAGATATGTGGCACTCTAAAGTGTCACCTGAAAATAAATAATAACAAAAATAGGGATAAAACAAAATGGAATGTTCATTCTTTGTTATGAGATGTGTACACAGCATGGAAGTTGACAGCTCTACGCGTTTTGTGACTTTTTTATCACTCATCAGGAGCAAAACCATGGTGGTAACCTATAAATAGAGAGAACAGCCATGTTTGGAAATGTCTAAGGAAAGGGGTGGACAAATATACAATGTGGAGAAACCCACATGCACACTTGATCCATAGACTTGCATATATACCTGCGCAAAGATGGTGCAGAACACCAGTGATCAGGCCAGCCAAAGATGCCACAATCCGGGGTTGAGGGGCCAAGGTCAAAGCGACACCCAAAATGCACGAATGGCAACCCAGGCAGGTCCATGTGTAGGATGAGACAAAGATTGTGTGTTGAAGGTGGAGTGACGAATGCTGAAGGGACAGCTGAAAATAAAACAATAAAATGATCTAGATGTGACAGGGGAATGTGAGGAAAATGAGTGATATTGGAAAAAAGAAATAAGGGAAAAATAAAACTAAATAAAATAGAATAAAAATGGAAGTGAAAAGTACAAGGTGCAAAAGAAGGTTAGAGGAAAGAGGGATGATGGAAAATGTGAAATGAAGAGACTAGGGTAATAAAAAATTACAAAATGGAATCAAGAGGTGATATAGAAAAACTGCAAAAGGAAAGATTGGTTATAAAATTAAAAAATGCAAATGTATGAGTGCATGAGAAAATGTGAGTGAAGGTGAGAAAATCATTGTGTAAGTGTTGATGGGGAGTGTAGCAAAGGACTGCAGGAAAGGGAATGGAAAGGACCTAGGTATGGGAACCTGCTCAGGGAAGAGAACCCATGCAGAGGGCGCCGCCATAGACTTACCCCCAACGCCATGTAACCGATACTAAGGAGGGCAAATGAAGCGTCAACAGCCGCCTACAATGCAAGCCAGGCTTGGCAGCTGCGAGCATCAACCGTCCACCGATCGTCGGAGATGGACAACCAAGCAGCTGGTATAAGTACGCCACGAGGACGCCGAACATCCAGCGCTGGGGACATGACGTCGATGCGCAGTGGACCCCGCCAGCCCTACGTCAGAGCCGGGCGGAGGGGAAATCCAGTGCGCATCGCAACCCCGGGACGTAACAAAGAACAGCACAGCCATGAGACAAACAGTGTCCCACACCACCGATGCGCACGCAGCAAGAGTAAACAGAGGGAGTATAATGTCCAATAGATTATTGGTATATTAGAGGATAATGAAAAAAAAGGAAAAATAAAAATGAAATAAAAAATAAAAAGAGAAATAATTGATTGTTAATGTGTCCGTGTGCCTCCATCCCTAATTACATAGTTAAAAAATGGAGAGCAACAGTATTTGGGACTTTAAATGAGGTATAAGTAGGAGCCGTTCAAAACCCCTCCTCCATCCCGGGTTCAATATATCAAAAAAGGGGGAGCAACAGGGCGGGACTTTAAATGAGGCACACGGAAGCTAGAAAATCCAAATAGATAAAAAAAAACAGATTTTAATAAATTCAAATGGTCATGTATTGCACCTATTATTACATATAATCATAAATTAATTCTATAGAATTTCATCAAAATGTACATTCCAACAAGGACTTGATAGTACATACATGGGAAACTTGACATTGAATAAATACCAGTTATCTATAGATATGTGGCACTCTAAAGTGTCACCTGAAAATAAATAATAACAAAAATAGGGATAAAACAAAATGGAACGTTCATTCTTTGTTATGAGATGTGTACACAGCATGGAAGTTGACAGCTCTACGCGTTTCGTGACTTTTTTATCACTCATCAGGAGAAAAACCATGGTGGTAACCTATAAATAGAGAGAACAGCCATGTTTGGAAATGTCTAAGGAAAGGGGTGGACAAATATACAATGTGGAGAAACCCACATGCACACTTGATCCATAGACTTGCATATATACCTGCGCAATGATGGTGCAGAACACCGGTGATCAGGCCAGCCAAAGATGCCACAATCCGGGGTTGAGGGGGCAAGACCAAAGCGACACCCAAAATGCACGAATGGCAACCCAGGCAGGTCCATGTGTAGGATGAGACATAGATTGTGTGTTACGTCCCGGGGTTGCGATGCGCACTGGATTTCCCCTCCGCCCGGCTCTGACGTAGGGCTGGCGGGGTCCACTGCGCATCGACGTCATGTCCCCAGCGCCGGATGTTCAATGTCAAGTTTCCCATGTATGTACTATCAAGTCCTTGTTGGAATGTACATTTTGATGAAATTCTATAGAATTAATTTATGATTATATGTAATAATAGGTGCAATACATGACCATTTGAATTGATTAAAATCAGTTTTTTTTTTATCTATTTGGATTTTCTAGCTTCCGTGTGCCTCATTTAAAGTCCCGCCCTGTTGCTCCCCTTTTTTGATATATAGAATAAAATAGTTACAAAAATGTGAGGGGTGTACTCACTTTTATGAGATACTGATATATATATATATATATATATATATATATATATATATATATATATATAATATATAATGTATATATATATATATATATATATATATATATATATATATATATAATGTGTGTATGTATATATACTGTATATACACACAGTATATTTCTGCTTCCTTCCTTACAAAATACATTGACAAGCTGAATTAAGAACTGCATGGCTCTCACTTAATATAGAGGCATATTGTCAATAAACAGGAGATTGCTTACTCAAAGTTGAAGTCATTCTTATTTGAATGATGTAGTGCACTAATTACCATTGCCATCTGTATAGAATTAATTTATTAGCGTTAAATATGGTATTCCTTGTAATGTGATTAATTAAAGAGTGCTCATTATTCCTTTTTTTTTAATTACATGATGATTTTAGCTTTTCAATAAGTGTTAATGTATGAAATACAATTTGTATTTTTGAATCATATATTGTACATTCTGGGATGAAGCAAATGGTCAATTTTTTCTCATAACTCTTTAGAGCTTTCTGTTGGAAAGCAACTGTAGTCTTTCAAAGCTTTATAGTAAATATAGTTGTGAAAGTGATCATAAGAAGTAGCATAAATCCTCTACAGTACTTTCAATTCTTGCTGCCCCTTTCCCTCTGTTTGCCCATTAACCGCTTAAGGACCGCCTCACGCCGATGTACGTCGGCAGAATTGCACGGTTGGGCACAATCACGTACCTGTACGTTCCCTTTAGGTGCCCAGCCGTGGGTCGTGAGTGCGCCGCCCGGTCCTGAGCTCCGTGACCGTGGCCGCGGGACCAGCGGACCCGATCACCGCCAGTGTCCAGCGATCGGTTCACAGAGCTGAAGAACTAGGAGAGGTAAGTGTAAACAAACCTCTCCTCGTGCTTCCTACTGAGGCTGTCACTGATCGTCTGTTCCCTGTTATAGGGAAAGACGATCAGTGACATCAGACATCAAAGTCACGCCCCCTACAGTTAAAAAAACCACACACACTTCCCCCCTACACTGCCCCCTAGTGGTTAACCCCTTTACTGCCAGTGAAATTTTTACAGTAATCAGTGCATTTTTAATTGCACTGATTGCTGTATTAATGCCAATGGTCCCAAAAATGTGTCAAAATCGTCCGACGTGTCCGCCATAATGTCGCAGTCACAATAAAAAAATGCTGATCACCACCATTACTAGTAAAAAAAAATTATTAATGAAAATGCCATAAAACTATCCCCTATTTTGTAGATGCTATAACTTTTGCGCAAACCAATCAATAAACGCTTATTGCGATTTTTTTACCAAAAATATGTAGAAGAATACGTATCGGCCTAAACTGAGGAAAAAATATGTTTTTTTTATATATTTTTTTGGGGTATTTATTATAGCAAAATGTAAAAAATAATGTGTTTTTTTCAAAATTGTTGTTCTATTTTTGTTTATAGCGCAAAAAATAAAAACCGCAGGGGTGAGCAAATACCACCAAAAGAAAGCTCTATTTGTGGGAAAAAAGGGACATCAATTTTGTTTCAGAGCCATGTCGCACGACCACACAATTGTCAGTTAAAGTGACGCAGTGCCGAATCGCAAAAAGGGGCTTGGTCCTTTAGCTGGAAAATGGTCTGGGGCTTCTATCTTGTCCTTTTTTGTCCCCCCCCCCCCCCCAGATCTCTTCCAAATGTCTAATTATTATTTCTCCCAACACAGTTGCATCTTCAACATTGAAGGTTCTGATCCTTGCTTTAACAAGGGGACCCCCAGATCCCGGCCATCCCCTGTTTGAAATGGTAAGGGGGTACAAAAGTACCCCTACCATTTCACAAAGAAGGTGTAAAAAAATGTTAAAAAACACACACACCGTTGCAGAAGTCCTTTATTAAAAATAAAAAAAATAAAAAAAGATTCCAGCGATGGTAATCCACAGTTGCTATCCAGCGATGGCTGATCATCTCTCCGGGGTCCAGCGATGGGTGATCTGATCCAGCAATGGGTGATCTCTCCTCCAGCGCAGTGCATCCATCCTCTGTCTCCACCGGAGACACTGCGGGAATCCCGGCAGCCTGACACTTCTTAACTGATGTAACGCAGGTTTCCGTTACATGAGAGGGGGTGGGGTCACCCGCACGTCACTGGGTTTCCCCTTGTGTCAGAGGGGGGCGGGGTCAGCTGATGGTTAGTCAAACATTAGTCCAAGCTTTAAATGAAAGTGTGTCTATGCAAAGTCGAACATGTATTTTTAGTTTTGAATAGAGTAGGAAAGAATTAGAATCCATGTCAAGTTGTAATTGATTACTGTTGTAATTGATTACTAGTCTTTAACTAGTTGAAACCTCTGTTATTATATTTTGTTTTTGCTATCTTCAAAATAAAATTAGAGGGCATCTCTAAAAATAAACAGTTGCCATGGGATATGAGAGGACCCATTGGAAAATGTCCTCTGCTTTCCTGTTCTGGTTACAATGGTAATATTTTGGATTTCATCTCACGTTCTCAAATTTACACTGTTATACAAGCTGTACACTCACTACTTTACATTGTAGCAAAATGGAATTTCTTCAGTGGTGTCACATGAAAAGATAAAATAACATATTTACAAAAATGTGAGGGGTGTACTTACTTTTTTGAGAAACAGTATGTATGGATTTTTTTTTAATATACAAGTAATGGCATCAATCAGCATATTATAGTGGGACTGCAATATTGTGGAGAACAATTGGATGCTAACTGACACATTTGACACTTTGTGGGAATCAGTGACACTAATACAGTGATCAGTGCTAAAAATTGACACTGTCACTGTGCTAATGACACTGGCTAGGAAGGGGTTAAATATCTAGGGTGAGCAAAGGGTTTACAGTGTGCCTAGCCAGTGTTTATGTAGTAGACACTGGCTACAGTACGTATGTGGTAATTTAACTAGGGGAGGTAATGGATTCTAGTCCTTGTTTTTCAGGAACACGGAATCCATCCCTCCCCCCGTCAGAATGGGGAACTGTCTCATTTACACAGGCAGATCCCTGTTCTGTGTGTATTACTGATGATCAATGGGTGCCAGAGGACATTGATTGCCCGGTACCTGCAGGATGGCTTCTGCTGTGAATATTCATAGCAGAAGCGGCCTGCTGCATACAGAAGTGCAGAATCCCATATATACAGTATAGCAGTAAAACTGCTATGGGGCAGACAGGAAGTGGTTCAAAATGTCTTTAGATGCATATTTATAAGTACTATGGCCAAAAAAAAAAGGCATACATGATGCAGCCTGTCAATAGCATTTACACAGCAGTCTTTGTTTCTATGGCCGCGTACACACGGGCGGACTGTTCGCCCAACTTTGTCCGTCAAACAGTTTCGGCAAACAGTCCGCTCAAAATTAGCATGGACGGACATGGCCACACACGACGAACGAACAGTTTGCTGAAACCGTGCGCGATGACGTGAACGGCACGTACGACGGGACGAAAAATACGACGTCCTATACACTGCATTATAACTTTCGGCGTGAAAATCCTTTCTGAGCATGCGCGCAACTTTGTTTGACGAACAAGCCTACACACGAGCGGACTGTTCGCTGAAACAAGGTTTCAGCGGACAGTTTTACAGAATTTCCGAAAAACCTTGTTCGTCAAACTGTCCGCTGAAACTGTCCGCTGAAAGCCCACACACGAGCGGACTGTCCGCCCAAACACTGTTCAGCGGACAAAGTTGGGCGAACAGTCCGCCCGTGTGTACGCGGCCTATGAGTGCCCTTATAAGTATTTTCTTTTACAAAAGGTTTATTGAAAAAAATTCACATCAGTGAGACAATACAAGAATAGCATAGATCTGCCAAGAACATTACAAAGATCTGTGAAGAGTTACATATGGACATAACCATGTTGGACTCGTGTCCGGCCCAAAATAATCATATAGGAACATCTAAGGCTGGCCTCAGCACGCAGCCGCACCCCACAATGCAAAGCTAATGGGGCGCAGGGGCGGGCAGAGTTCATTTATTCGATGGGGTACCAATGTCGGAAAACCACACAATGGGCAAAAAGGCAAACAAAACTCATACACAGCGAGCAGATGGGTTTGGGCTGCTTTCAAAAGGGGAATAAAAAAAAAAACCCGCTACTGGTCAGAAATGCCAGTGGGCAGCCTGGGTGCGCTGCGAGACAGATGTGGGAAAGAAAAAAAAAAAGAGAGCAAATGAGAAGAGAGATAGCGATAGAAATATAGGAAAGAGAGAAAAGGGGGGAGGAAAAGAAAAGAGATGGGGTAAAAAGGGGGGGAGAAGAAAAGGGAGGGAAGAGGGGGGAGCGGGGGGGTCCCTGGAGCGAGGGGGACATCCAACGATCAAAGGGAGAGGAGTACCGGATCAAATCTGGATGGGCGAGTATAAGCCACCAAAGGCTGCCAGACCCGAAGAAATTTAGCATGGGTATCTGATGCTATCGCCGTCAGTTTTTTGTTCACCATAATATCGTTCATACAGTTCTTAACTGCTTCATAGCTAAGAACCGGAGTCTTCCAGGCCCTTGCTATGGTGAGTTTGGTTGCAGTAAAGAGATGTGCAGCTAGCTTACGTTCCGGACGCAGGAGCTCTGCAATTGGTTTCCATAGGAGGGCCTCAAAAGGTTCTCTCCTAATATCCGCATGAAAGAGTGTACGAAGTAGAGCATATATTCTGACCCATAATCTAGTCACCCTGGGGCAGGTCCACCAGATGTGAGCCATTGTGCCCTCCTGCGAGCATCCGCGAAAACATAGGGGGGAGCAAGACGGGATAAATGTCGCCAGCCTCGCCGGGGTGTAATACCACCTATAGAATACCTTGTACGCATTCTCCAGAAAGAGAACATTTCTGGAGCATTTAGGTAATGCCTTGGTCATGGCCTGCCAGTCCTCCGGGTCAAGCTGTTTGCCCAGATCAGCCTCCCATTGAAGGTGATAGGGTCGGAGCGGCGGTTTCGTAGATGATAAAATGGCTGCATAAATGAGGGAACTCAACCCTGAGGCGTGGGGGCGAGATCTACAAAGGCTCTCAAAAGGGGACAGTGTGTAGGGAGCAGATTGGGGCCCAATCAATTGGTGAAGGAAGTGCTTAAGTTGGAGGTAAGTATAAAATTCCCTGAGGGGAATATCATGGGATGACCGAAGGGCTGCAAAAGGGATAATTTTAGTCGGGGTGAGCAAGGAATGGACATCTACAAAACCATGATCCGTCCACCACGCTAACTGACCGGGGTTATCACAGCCTGGCGGGAATAGGGGGCAGTGTAGAAAACGAAGGAGCGGGAGATGGGGAGGTTGGAGACCTGCGGAGTATTTCACCGAATCCCAGAGGAAGTGCCACGCATGCTCAGATCAAATTCCTACATCAAAGCTATTGGCTACTAGCCTGAACGTAGTTCCATCGTAACGAAATTACGTCATCACGTTCTGAATGATCGGATTTTTCGACAACTTAGTCCGACCGTGTGTATGCAACAGTTTCGGACAAGATCCGACGGACAAAATCCGACAGATTTGGTTGTGGAAATCTCCGACCGTGTGTACAGGGGCTAAGGGTGTTTATGTTGTTTCTCTGCAGAGTGGAGGAATTTAGCCACGTTTAAACAGGAAGTGTGTTACTTGCCAGATCACAAGTTGAGCAAAAAAATTGAAAAAAGCCTAAAACTAAGGCAGCCGAACAATCTAGGGATTGGTAAGCTGCATTATATGACATTTTTGGTTTTGGGTTTAAATTAGATTAAAAGGCTTTAACGCCTTGTTTTTGTTTTCTAATAAAATAACAAACATGTTATACTCGCCTGCTCTGTTTAGGGCAGCTCAGATCCTCCTCTTCTTGCATCCCTGGCTGGAGCTTCTGGTCCCTCCCTCCTATTGAGTTACCCAACAGCAAGCAGCTTGCTATGGGGGCACTCGAGCTGAGCTGCAGCTTCATGTATCCATTCAGACATGGAGCCACAGTTTCCTCTTGCCCCCTCTCTCCTCATTGGCTAACTGAGTTTAATTGACAGCAGCCAATGGCGCCACTGCTGTGTCTCAGCCAATCAGGAGGGAGCGTCCCGGAGGCACTCGTGGACATCGCTGTATTGAGAAGGGGCTCAGATAAGTATTAGGGTGGCAAGGGGGGCAGCTGCACACAGAAGGTTTTTTATCTTAATGCATAGTATGCATTACAATAAAAAACCTTCTGCCTTTACAACCATTTTACGTTTTTTACCTTCATGCATTTTCTGCTGATTGGTTTCAAACCCCATTGTGGACTTAAAAGTGGGGTATGCCTGTACACTTTAACTGAGGTTGAATCTAAACACATACTCATGCCTGTGCTCAATGTACAGTAAGATCCATCAGAAACTACAATTTTTAGCAGCAAAATTGAGAGGTGATGAATGCTGGCATATAAAAATAAAGACTTACCGTATTTTTCCGTGTATAAGACGCTACTTTATCCTTAAATTGTTAGCCTGAAATTCGAGCAGCGTCTTATACACGGTCAGTCAGCCTGGGAGAAAGCCGTGCGGGTGCCTAGATGGTCATAGCTTGTGAATGGCTTCCTCCAATCACGAGCCATATGTTAGTGACGTCAGCTGGAGGTAGAGGAGGAGGTGGAGAGTGCGCAGATACGATCCCGTTGGGTGAGGTGAGGTGGAGACTGCGCAGATGCAGAGAGCAGAGCGTTTTGAGCCCAAGATGTCACAGAATAATAAAAGTAAGAGACTGTCTTATTCTGCAAAATTTAAACTCAGTGTAGTTAGCTATGCAAAAGAGCATGGGAATAGAGCTGCAGAGAGACAGTTGACTGACTCAGAAGACAGCAATGATGCAAAAGAAGAATTCTGTCTGGAACTAGTGATGAAGAAGAGAACATTGATGCAACAGAGGTTGAATAAAGTGATATGATGCATAATATACTGGTATGTAAAAGTTAATTACTAAATAAAACTGTGTTCTGTTTTACCTGTTTAAAATATGGATTTCTTAATTCTGGGTTGCAAAAGTGGGGGGCGTCTTATACATGGGGGCGTCTTATAGACGGAAAAATACGGTATAAAGTAAATAAATAAAATAAAAAATAAAATAAAAAAATAAAATAAAAAATAAAGTAAATTCTCAATTGTTGGGCATTAGAAATATCAAATTTTCACCACTGTGATAGACCAGGATAAAAATATTAAATGTTTCAATCAGTGGCGTAGCGTGGGTTGTCAGCACTCTGGGCGTGGCTAGGCAAGTCCCCTAACTTGCGGACTTTTAGCACTCCCCGAGTCCTGTCCCTTCCCTTCCTACAATAGTACTAACCAACCTGATTCCTATACTGACCACTACACTACACTACATGGACCACTATACTGTCCACTGCACTATACTGTCCACTATACTGACCACTATACAACACTGACCACTATACTGTCCACTACATTACACTGACTGTCCACTATACTGACCACTACACTACACTATCCACTATACTGTCCACTACACTACATTGACCACTATACTGTCCACTAAACTTTACTATCCACTATACTGTCCACTACACTGACCACTACACTGACCACTACATTATACTGTCCACTATACTGACCCCTACGTTATACTGTCCACTATACTGACCACTACACTGTCCACTATACTGACCCCTACATTATACTGTCCACTATACTGTCCCCAATACTACACTGACCACTATACTGTCCACTACACTACACTGACCATTGTACTGTCCACTACACTACACTGACCACTATACTGACCACTATACTGTCTACGATACTGTCCACTATACTGACCTCTACACTACACTGTCTCCTACACTACACTATACTGTCCACTACACTATACTATACTGTCCACTATATTGACCACTACACTACACTGACCACTATACTGTCCACTACACTATACTGTCCACTACACTACACTGACCACTATACTGGCCACTATACTGTCCACTACACTATACTGTCCACTATACTGGCCACTACACTACACTGACCACTACACTATACTGACCACTACACTATACTGTACTCAATTCTCCTTACCTTCTCTTCTTTGTTCTCCATCGCTCCAGAGGGGAGGAGGAGGAAGAGGGGGAGGAGAAGACAGCGGCGGCTCACACTCACGATTTCTTGTGTCCCCCACGTTCCGCCACGTTCAAACTCCGGCGCCCTGTGATTGGGCGTATGGGATCATGTGCGGCGGCGGGGCTGGCCTGTTAACCTTGCTCCTGGAGTCACCCCTCCGCACATGACCCTATTCGCCCAATCACAGTGTGCCAGAGACTGAACATGTGCAGAGGCAGGAATCCAGGATGTACCGCGATCGTGGGTAGGCCAGCCCCGCCACCGCACATGACCCTGTACGCTCAATCACAGGGCCCCGGAGTTTGAACATGGCGGAGCATGGGGGACACAGCAAAGTCAATTTAGGAGGAGGCAGACAGAATTTCGGCCCCCTAAATGTTTCGCCCAGGGGCCACAGCCCCCTCCGCACCCCCCCACGCTACGCCACTGGCTTCAATTGAATAGATGGTGTTAGTAACATTTACAATGTATGAATGTAGCAGATAATATCAAGACCTGCATTTCCTTTAAATAATTGGAAATCCAGGTGTGCAGTGCACTTTCCAAAAATATGATGGTTCCATCAAACAAGTAAGTGGGGAATGAATGACAAGCTAATTATTTGCTCATTGATAAATATAGTACCTACCGTATATAATTCTAAACATATCCAGCTTCATTATTCATTATTTCCACTTGTGTCGCTGCTCCAATTTTTTTTTTTTTAGTATCTGACTGGTCTAAATGTTGATACCTAAAACATTTTTCCTCAGCTCGTGTCTACAAAATAAAAAAAGTGGTAAGAAGTCACAGTTTAAAAAAAACTACATATGCTTTTAAGAAAAAAATGAAAGAAAACAGTGAAGTAAAAAGAATAAAGATACAGATATGGTTTATTTTTCATGCCTCTGTTATCTTAAAATATCACATAGGAGACTAAAGTAGAAAGAGAAAATGCGGTGCAAGTTCAAGAAACTTTACTGAACTAGCGATTTTGTAATGTCATGTGCAAAATGTTGTAATAAAAGAAAGTCAGAGGTATGATTTCAGAAACTTTCACAGCCACCAGTCTTGTTTTAAACAGTTTAAAGTGTAGATATTTTGAACACTCGGAAGATTAACAAGCTTCGCTAACTTGGGACTAAACAGAAAGATATTAATATTTCAGATGATTCTAACCCTAGTAACAAAATCTGAAAACTCAAATTACCGTGGGTTAAGAAGGAAGCAATGCACAAAAGGAATAGTTAAAAAAAACAAACAGTAAACACTAATAAAATGTAGAAAAATCACATTATCTGTTTTTTTTTTCTTTGAGACAATAAACTTTATTTGAAATTGTATTTAAACTAGGGAGTTTACAAGCAGCCAAAGAAGATGACTACACATTGATCTTGCTCTAATGCCGCATACACACGATCGGAATTCTCGTCGGAAAAAGCTCTGATGGTTTCTAATGGAATTCCGATGGAGATCGGCTCAAGCTGTCTTGCCTACACACAGTCACATCAAATTCCGATCATTTATAACACGGTGACGTACAACAACACGTACGACATGACTAGAAAAAGGAAGTTCAATAGCCAGTAGCCAATAGCTGCTGTCTCGTAGTTCAGTCTGAGAATGCGTGATTTTTGGCGTGTCGGAATTGCATACACACGATTGGAATTACCGATAGGAAGTTTTTCCATCAGGAAAATTGAGAACATACTATCAATATTTGGCTGGTGGAAATTCAGACAGCTAAATTCCGATGGAGCATACACATGGTCGCATTTTCCGATGAAATGCTCTCATCGGTCTTGTTCTGGCCAGAATTCCGATCGTGTGTACGCGGCATAAGCCTTCCAGGTGTACAAGAAGCTCGCATTATCACGCCAAACATCTTCCTAGCTCTACACAGACACCTCGCCCAGCGCAACCCCTGTCACATGCTCCAACTCCAAGATGGCAACAGCACTAAGAGAGGCAGCAGAGGATTCCTCATAGGAGCTCATCGACCACCATGCCACCTCCTTCTCCAGCATCAGCACAGCAGCCATGAACACAGGTAAGTAACCCATCTGATGATGCTGTTGAAGATGCAACATTACTGAAAAAGGTTTAACTCCTTTTATTAAGAGAACTTTTGGTAACCAGAGCAGAACAACTCACAAATACACTCTCCAGGGAGATTAGGGAGCTGGAGACCTACATTAATAAAGTAAAAAATGGATGGCACAGTTACAGTGTTCGATTAACATGAACATGAACTTGATATAATGAAAGCAGACCTACAGAACCCCTGAACAAAACTGAGGCTATAAAGAGCTGCAATAGACGGAGCAATTTCAGGATCCGTGGCATCCCTGTGCACGTGGAGGAATTCACATCCACTGTCACAGCTCTTATTCAGGAGCTACCACCCGGTATTCCAATTGACAAGCTAGAATGGTAAAGATACAAAGAGCCCTTGGTGTAAAAAATTCTGAGGGGCCACCCTATAACATCATTGTGAAACTTTTTAACAAACAAAGGAATCCATCATGCAGGCTGGAATAAGAGAGATTTGACTTTTCAGTCTTACATATATCAGATAGATGCTTATCTGGCATCACAAACCTTTCAAAAACATAATGCCCTAAACTGTTCCTTACTATACTTCACAATAAGGGCATCAAATACAAGTGGAGATTCCCCTTCTGGTTGTGAATACCAACTAGTCACATTCCTGTAATTCCCTGGAAGAAGCTCATGACCTACATAACCATGTACAGCTTCTGCATCCTGACGCAACTGGCTCCCAATTAGGTGTTCAATGCTCCCTCTGCCTAATCCCACTATGGGAAAGGAAAACCTGCTCCAAACACCAGCACTCAGGCAATCAGAGTACCTCGGCACATATTTCTCAGACTGAAATTGCTATGTTGATTCTTTTTCTCCTAACATTTTTTCCATGACCGGGAGTTCGACACTACCATGTTGTGGATAAATGCTTCCACTCATTACTGTGGAACCCCATTGTAAGGTCATCTGTACACTTTGCCCTGTAAGCCCTTGTACACACGGTTGGACATTCTGACAACCAAATCCGTTGGACTTTGTCCGACGGATTTTGTCCGATGGATTTTGTCCAAAACTGTTGCATATACACGGTCAGACAAAGTTGTTGGAAAATCCGATTGTACATAACGTGATGACGTTATTTCGTTACGATGGGACTACGTTCAGGCTAGTAGCCAATAGCTTTGGTCTAGGAATTTGATCTGAGCATGCGTGGCACTTTGTCTGTCGGAGTAGGCTACACATGATCAGAGTATGTCCGATCGGAGCATTTTGTCGGAAAATTTTACGGACAAGTTGGAAAACTTGATCCGTCGGATACTCCGATTAAAACAGCCCGATGGAGACCACACACAGTCGGATTATCCGACAAAGCGGTCCGATAGGTCACACTCCATCGGAATCTCCGACTGTGTGTACAAGGGCTTAGGGCTGTTTGCCTCAGGGACCTGCTTACAACTTTCCTGGACACACCATGGAGCCTACTGTATTATATGTTATGGCTTATTTGAAGAATTTCATGACTGGCAATGCACTCACCTGTCCTTTTTTGTTTTTTTTGTTTTTTGCAAACAGCAAAATACTCATATGTTAAAGCACTGGGACATACTGTCATATACATGTAATGTATACACCATGTAATGTATACTCAGCAGGGCTTTTTTTCTCAGAAAAGAGGTGCAGGAACTCAACCATGACCTCCAACTCCCCCCTCCCCTTCCCCACACAAACACCCTCCAAACTGCATCAAATAGTGAGTGTGGATACATTTTACGTCAAACAGTGGAAGGGTCTTAGAGGGGCAATTAATACCAGGGGTGCAGTGTTACATACAGAGGTGCGCTAAATGTGCAGACTTCAGGGGTGCGCTGTACACAGAGTGCAGAGTTCAGCCTTCTTCCACAGCTGCTTACCTCTGCATCCCACATCCATATCTCACCCCTCTTTAGCTCCGGCCTCTGCATGCAACCCCTCACCTACACTGCCCCTATCTTCACCCTTCCTGCTTAAAAGCTTCACCATCTTCCACATATCATACTTGTGTTTCTGTATTAGGCTGAAACACCCAGCCTGCTCTAGTACCTCCCTGCACATTGTAGGTGGCTCTGCCTCTCTCACTTGCAGGGAGATCATCCAGTGGGAGGGTCAGGATCTGTACTGCACCCCGAACATCTGCATCTCCTTTGTCCCCATCCTGCACTCAGTGGGAGCCACACAGGAGATCAGATCTGTGGGAGTCGTTGGGAGACAAGCTGTCACTTGTTAACATAGAAGCTGGACTTCTGTGATTGCAAGTGATAGTGGTGAGCAGAGGGACTGAGCTAGAGGTGGTGGAACTGAGTTCCACCAAGTTCCAGCTGAAAAAAAGCCCTGATACTCGGTTAACACAATAAACACATTGATATAGAAATTTTATTTAACCACTTGCCGCCCGCCCTATAGCAGATACACGGCGGCATAGTGGTTTCAAAATCCTGACCGGACGTCATATGACGTGATCAGGATTTTGAGCCGCTGCACACCCCTGGGGGCGCGCATCGCGGCGATCGTTGTTGCGGGGTGTCAGTCTGACAACTACGATCTCGGTAAAGGAGACTCTTTACCACGTGATCAGCCGTGTCCAATCACGGCTGATCACAGTGTAAATAGGAAAAGCTGGTGATCGGCTTTTCCTCACTCGCGTCTGTCAGATGCGAGTAGATGAGAGCCGATCGGCTGCTCCTGACAGGGGGGTCTGTGCTGATCGATTATCAGTGCAACCCCCCCGAGGATGTCCACACTGGACCACCAGGGATGCCACCAGACCACCAGGGATGCCCAGCACAAGGTAATCCTCCCTAGACCACCACGGATGCCAGTCAGTGCCCACAATGGATGCCAATAAGTGCCCATAATGGATGCCAATCAGTGCCCACATTATTGTTTGGCACTGATTGGTATCCATTAGTACAGTATAATATAATACAATGCCGCCTATCAGTGCCCACCTGTGTCGCCTATCAGTGCCCACCTGTGCCGCCTATTAGTGCCCACCCATGCCACCTATCAGTGCCCATCCATGCCCATCTGTGCCGCCTATCCATGCCCATCTGTGCCACCTATCCATGCCCATCTGTACCGCCTATCCATACCCATCCATGCCAATCCGTGCCAGCTATCAGTGCCAATTTGTGCAACCTATCAGTGCCCATCCGTGTCACCCAGCAGTGCCGCTTATCAGTTCCCATGAGTGCCGCCTATCAGTGCCACATATCAGTGTCCATCAATGCCACCTCATCAGTGCCACTTCATTGGTGCCACCTCATTGGTGCCCATCAGTGCCACCTTATCAGTGCCCATCAGTGTAGCCCAATCAGTGCCCATCAGTGAAGGAGAAAACTTACTTATTTACAAAGTTTTGAAACTGAAACAAAAAAAAAATTTTTTTTTTCAAAATTTTCGGTATTTTTTTATTTGTTTAGCAAAAAATAAAAACCATAGAGGTGATCAAATACCACCAAAAGAAAGCTCTATTTGTGGGGAAAAATTAATTCATTTGGTTAAAGCATAGCATGACCGAGCAATTGTCATTCAAAGTGCGACAGCGCTGAAAGCTAAAAATTGGTCTGGGCAGGAAGGTGTTTAAGTGCCTGGTATTGAAGTGGTTAAACATTTAAGATAGTTATTTTAGGAGCATTTTTAAACAACCTGACATGGAGTATGTGCTCTCACAACCCCCCCATGCAGTTGTTTAACTTTAAGATATTTCCTACTGAATTATAAAGTAGTTATAATTGACAATGTGAGGACTAAAGTATGGGAATCTCTTTGAATCCATACTCTACTTACTTTAGTTAATCTCTGTAAGATTCATTCAGTTTAGGAAAATGTAAGAGGATTTAAATCTTTTTAAGTGTCTCCGTGCTGGAAATTTGAGGTTGGGCTAACAGAGATTCATTAACAAAGTTTAATGTGATAAAGTAATCAGTTAAAATAAATATCTATGCAAGCATTTTCCATTTAGAAGCAACAAAGCACTTCCTTACTTGTGACATTGCCTAGGTAGACTGTGTTCTTCTAGTCTCATAGGTGCCTTTTGCATAATCAGAGGCGTATTCCACCAATTCTTGCTTCTGATTACTTACATAAAATGATGGTATCATCACGTTTGGGTCCATGAAGGGCTGTCTTTCACTTTCAATGATAATGGTAAACAGGACAAATAGAGATTGTGAATCGCCCTAATGGGGACACAGACAGCAATAAAAACTGACAGGTGTTCTAATACATCTCCACTCTATCCAAAACTTTAAAAAAAGTTTTGTCTTTTAGTTATACTTTTAAATATGTATTTCTTTGAATGGAATTATGGAGTTTGTTCAATAATTTATATGCAGTTTGTTCCATAATTTATATGCAGAATTTCACTTCATAATTCCTTGCACTGTTGTCAATCTTTTAAATAAACTCATTGGTTATCTGCACACTTTGACTATACATTTGCAAAGGGGAGCAATGGAACCCTCTACGATAAAGCTGCTTTATTGTGTTAGCATTTAATGTTTATTTAGTCTCTTTCCAATTAGTTATTAGTTAAAACACGCTCTAAAAGCATTATGTGTTTCATCACCATTTCCAATTATTTTCTCAGTTTAGCAGCTGGATTCTACTGGCTTAACTACTGTATTGGTTTATATGAGATTGTTAAGCACAACTGCTTTATTTTTCAAGAAAACCACTAAACATGATTACTGATAGAAAATAATGAAGCTAACTTGTTTTAGCTCTTGAAAATAAATGAAATGATCACAGTTTATTGAGCAGCATTAACCAGTTACTGTAGCTTACTGCAACTAGCTATTGTTAAATGTTGTTTTGGAGTAGAGTGATTTTGGGATCAGCTTAAAGGAGTGTTCCAGCCTGAAAAAAAAATATTTTTAAAAGTCAGCAGCTACAAACACTGTAGCTGCTGAATTTAATAAGGACACTTACCTATCCAGAGCGCCCGCGATGTTGGCCCCCCAGAGGCCGACACGTCCCTCGTATCGTGTCCTGGTGCCGCCAACCTCACTAAGGGAAACGGGCAGTGGGGCCTTCCGGCTTCACTGCTTGTTTCCTACTGCGCATGCACGAGTCACGTGGCACTTTGTGAATGCGCCCGTTGTGTTCTGGGACACACACATGTCCTAAAAAGCAACGAGGACGCTCACCAAAGAGGAGGAAGCACCGCAGAATAGGAAGAGGCAGATTAGGAAGACTGCCTAGCAACAGGGGTTTCTGATAAGTTAAACAATTTCTTTTTTTTTCAATTTTTTTTCAATTGTTTTTATTTAAGAATATTAATGCGGTGTCAGTGAAATACTCTGGGTTTAGTTCTCAAAGTTTCCCAATACGAAGAGGGACGCGGCAGGGGTGTCCCCTGTCGCCGCAACTCTTCGCCTTAGCAATAGAACCCCTGGCTGCGCTGATTAGAGCACACCCGGACATCAGGGGACTGGAGGTTGCCTCTACTGCTCATAAATTATGCTTATTTGCCGACGACGCTTTACTGTTCATTACCTCCCCACACATTACCATCCCTAATCTAATCAATCTCCTTGACAAATTCTCTAAAATTTCTGGCCTAGAAGTCAATCAGGCAAAATCCAAAGCCCTTAATGTGTCACTGCCAGATGACATCATGGCACTTCTTCGGACTAATTTCCCATTCCAATGGTCTAGTTCAGTGATGGCGAACCTTGGCACCCCAGATGTTTTGGAACTACATTTCCCATGATGCTCATGCACTCTACGGTGTGGTTGAGCATCATGGGAAATGTAGTTCCATAACATCTGGGGTGCCAAGGTTCGCCATCACTGGTCTAGTTCCTCTATCCCTTACTTAGGCATAAAACTTACCAGTGATCCTGCAGATTTGTTCCGAGCGAATTATCTCCCAATGCTGAAGCACCTTTCGTCCTTACTACAAGATTGGCATCCCCTTTGCATCTCTTGGATGGGGCGCATTGCCGTCATCAAAATGTCCCTGCTCCCTAAGCTTCTTTATCTATACAGAGTCATTCCCATTCCAGTGCCCTCTTATTTCCACCGTATAATACAAGGCCGGGTCTTTAATTATATATGGGGTCCCGTTAAACCCAGAATTTCTAGATCCACCTTACTTCGTCACCACAGGGCCGGTGGTCTAGGTGTACCCAATTTCCAACATTACTACCACGCGGCCCAGCTTGCCCAAATGACACTCTATCATGCCAAAGCTGAGGCTCCCATATGGGCGAGTCTAGAGGCGGTGGATCTCCACCCTATACCCCTAACCAACCTTCTTTGGCTCCCCTCTGCAGCCCGAGGCCCCATCTCCAATCCCTTGACCTCTAACTCTGTCAAACTTTGGGATAAGCTTTGTAAATCATTTCACTTGATTTCCCCACACTCCCCCTTACTATCCTACATAGGTCACCCTAAGTTCTATCCTGCCTATACTTCTCCTTCCTCATTCCGAGCATGGAAACATGCAGACTTAACCCGAATATGTGACCTGGTAGCTGGTGGTACAATCAAGCCGTTCTCTTCCCTGCAAGCCCAAACACAATTACCAAATAATGAATATTTCCGTTATCTCCAAATCTCACATTTTGTGCAGCAGACTGTAGGCTTGACCAGGGGAATGGATACGTACACAGTATTTGAAAAAAATATGCAACTCTGACCCGCACGCCCCGGGCAGCATATCCCATATCTATGCACACCTTACCTCCCAGCCTTCGACACTTTCCGACATATGTGCAGTGTTGGTCTAGAGACCTGAATCTAAATTTGGATGGACACGACTGGTCTGATATTTGGCTACACACTAAACTCTCCTCGCAAAATATTGTGGCCCTGGAAGCGAGCTACAAAGTCCTCATGCGTTGGTACTTAGTGCCAGATAGAATTGCTAAATTTTTACCCTCTTACTCCTCAAACTGTTTCCGTGGCTGTGACGAGAGGGGTACGCACTTGCATATTTGGTGGACCTGCCCAGTGGTTCAACGCTTCTGGACTGAACTCTTTCTGATTTTATCCACTCTGATCAACAAAACATTAGACCCTGACCCGGCTTTGGCCCTCCTCAATTATTACCCAAATTTGTACACCAAAGCGCAGATGCGTCTCGCTCTGCAGATCACCACGGCGGCCAAACAAACAATAGCTAAAGCCTGGAAAACTTCCACCCTACGCCTGACCGAAGTCAAGAATAGGGTAACGCAGGCAATGATACACAGAAAAATCTAAGCGACTGTTCGAGACACTGTCCCCCGACATTCTAAAATCTGGCAACCATGGGTTGACCATTACCTACCTCCACACTTTGATCACCATTTATTAGAACCATAGCAACAAACATCCCTCGGTCAACAGTTGACTGCTGGCCTTCGGATGTTTAATGGGAGCCGACCGACCACAACTCTTGTCTCTCCACTTTCTCATCTCCCTTTTCCTCCCCTATCCCCCTCCCTTTCTTTCCCTCTTTTTCTTATCTTTTTCTTCCCTGTTTTCCCCCCCTTTCCCTTTCTTCTCCTACTTTTCTTGCCTTGTACTTTAACTCCTGCCCTCTAAATGTACCCAATCGCTATATACGCTCACCCTAGTGGTGACTCTGGGTAACACTAGTTATGGTTTGAATGTTCTGCAGCTTTTAGTATACACAGAACTAGATATTCTGCACTTTTCTATGTGATAGTGTCCTAGCCTCAATGTATACTACACACATCTGTCCATACGTTCTAGTGTCTAGGCCTAATACAAGTTAGGTTTCAAGCTGATCCATTTCACATTGCTAATTCGTCCACTTTATTGTAACCTGACATGGTCTAGAGTACATTTTGTTATTATTTTTCCCATTGTGTACAAGCAAAATTCTGTTTCCTATACGCTGTATGTTTCCTATGTTAATAAAAAACTTTTTGAACGGCAAGAATATTAATGCTATTTTTATTATTAGGGTGGCCCTCTACTGTAAGGGCCTGTGTTGACAAGCGTTGGGCTTATGTTGAGGGCATCAGTTTGAGATAGTACTGAAAGCACTCCAAATTCACATTTACTTGCTGTTGACCTCCTTCTGACCTGCATTTGGCCTGCTTTAAGCAAGATTTTAATTCCTGTAGATTTATATGAGAATGCAAAACTGATCTGATATGGAAAACCATCCAATGGTGACACTGTGCCCCATGATCTTTGACTTCTCCAATGTTGTTCAGGTAGATCTCCACCTCTATAAGGTCACTTACCCTTGCCTACAAAAGATCAAAAAAATATATATATATACATATCACATTTGTGTAAATATTTTATTATATATTTTCATCTGACAACACTGAAAAAATTACACTTTGTGACATCTGACAACACTGAAAAAATTACACTTTGTTACAATGTAAAGCAGTGAGTGTACAGCTTATATAACAGTGTAAAAATGTCCCCTCAAAATAACTCAACACACAGCCATTATTGTCTAAACCACTGGCAACAAAAGTGAGTACACCCCTAAGTGAGAATGTCCAAATTGGGCCCAAAGTCAATATTTTGTGTGGCCACCATTATTTTCCAACACTGCCTTAACCCTCTTGGGCATGGAGTTCACCAGAGCTTCATAGGTTGCCACTGGAGTCCTCTTCCACTCCTCCATGACAACATCACGGAGCTGGTGGATGTTAGAGACCTTGCTCTTCTCCACCTTTCTTTTGAGGATGCCCCACAGATGCTCAATAGGGTTTCAATCTGGAGATATGCTTGGCCAATCCATCACCTTTACCCTCAGCTTCTTTAGCAAGGCAGTGGTCATGTTGGAGGTGTGTTTGGGGTTGTTATCATGTTGGAATACTGCCCTGCGGCCCAGTATCCAAAGGGAGGGGATCGTGCTCTGCTTCGCTATGTCTCAGTACATGTTGGCATTCATGGTTCCCTCAATGAGCTGTAGCTCCCCAGTGCTGGCAGCACTCATGCAGCCCCAGACCATGACACTCCCACCACCATGCTTGATTGTAGGCGTTGTAACAGTTATGAGTCACATGACACCTGGTAAGAAAAATGGATAATTGGGCCCAATTTGGACATTTTCACTTAGGGGTGTACTCACTTTTGTTGCCAGCAGTTTAGACATTAATGGCTGTCTGTTGAGTTATTTTGAGGGTACAGCGAATTTATAATTATACAAGCTGTTCACTCACTACTTTATATTATAGTGTAATTTCTTCAGTATTGTCACATGAAAGGATATAATAAAATATACTGTATATCTATTGTATAAGTATATATATATATTGTGGTTGGCAAGTGGTTAAATAAACTCCAATTTATTGTAGCAGGAAGGTCAGTAATCATCAGCTGTCACCCAGCCTCTTTACAGCATCTTCCAGGATACAACTAATGTCTGCAACAGGTTCTAACACCTAGTTTAATTTTGTGTTAATGCTGTGGATGACTGCACTTTGCTTTCTTTCCCACTGAAAAACTGAAATGTTTTAACTATATAGAACTCAGGTTTATTTAAGGGAGCTCTGACACTAGGAGAAAATCGTACTGCTAATGAAATTTAAAGGAGCAAATATTCAAAAGAAAGAAAACCAGTTATTTTACTACTTTTACTATTTTACTTAGTACCTGTAAAGTCTAGGTAACTGATGATTCCCCAGGAGGGGTTAATATACAATTTCAGTTTTGTACTCTTGTACACCTGCCTCTTGCGGAGTTAACATCAGATTTTTTTGCCTTTGTATTCTAAATCCTGACTTATTGATGCTGTGGCAGTTGTCAGGACAGAGTCTTTTGCAATCTCTCTGTCTTCATTCCTTTTTTCCGAGCAAGATATGTTCCACTTTGAAGGATGCTATCCTTGCTGTTTTTGATTTAGTGGCTTGTTCCTTGGAGATTGCTTGTAGAGCAGTCAGAACAAATTTTAATTCCTTTACCTTTATTAAACTACTAGATAGACCTTGCTGTTCTAACTTTGCATTGGAATGGAAGTTTCTGCCTTTCTTCTGTATGAGATATACTTAAAATTTCTTGAAAATAGAACATTTCCTAAGTTACTTTTTTTTAGGATGTTTTTAGGATGTAAAACTTAAAGTAAATCTAATGTAAGACTGTATGCTGAAGTTTTCTGACTGTCATATACAGTCACTATGTTTTCTAGGTGAGTTCATAACCAGTAACCAGTATGTGGTTTAGGATTATAATCTCCGTGGGAGATTTTGCCTTACTTCCTATGGGGTTTTCTAAACAAAAAGGGGGTAATTTACTAAAACCAGAGGGTGCAAAATCTGGTGCAGGTATGCATAGAAACCAGTCAGCTTCCATGTTCTAATTCCAAAGCATAACAGAACAAGCTGAAGTTAGGAGCTGATTTCTATGCAGAACTGCACCCGATTTTTCACCCTCCAGTTTTAGTAAATCCTCTCAATGTGTCAGGAAATCTCTTAGAAACAGAGGCACAAAACTATAAAAACCCTTTGGTAGAATGAGAGAGGTGTAGAACTTTCTCTGTTTTTTTATTGATATGTCCCCAATGGGGATCTGTTGACTCACTTCCTGTGTGGTCAACAAGACAGGAAATAGGAGGAGTTTGGACATGAAAGCAATAATTTGCAATATTATTACCTAACTTAAAGTATATCTAGACCTAAGAAGACAATTTAATATATTGAAACTGACCAGTGCTTGGATGTGGTGTCTGCATCAGTTTTCTTTTTTTCAGAATAAGTAAATAGCCTGCAAGTACAGACAATTACCTGTTGATCCTGTCCTTGTAGTTTTCTGTGCACTGATTTGAAATCTCTAACAATGTTGTTAGCTTTTCTAGTTCTCTTTGGAGGACTGCAGAACATGTGCATATTATCGGACAGACAGATAGGAACAAATGGGAAATGTAAACATTTTAGAGAGCAAGAGATAAAAGTTAATAACTCAGTGGGGACAAACGGTCCAGTGACAAGTGTCAGGAGGATTTGAAAAGACACCTGATGTGTCTCTGGGACCAGAGATGACTCCAAATCTCCCTAGTGTGACACAGAAAAAAAAAATTTATAGTGTTTTAGCCCACCCTACTCTAGCCAATAAAACCATTTTGGCTAGATGTAGGAAAAAAAATCCCTGTATGTTTGTTACGTGTTTCCATTTCCATAGTATACCTAAAAATAAGGAAATGTATTACTTTTTCCAATAGTTTCTTTAGAGAAGTACCATACATTATTCTGTATAGGCAGCTTGTATTATAACTTGCAAGAAACACTCTAGAGACAAAGAGGTTTATTTACTAAAGGCAAATCCACTTTGCACTACAAGTGCACTTGAAAATGCACTTGCAGTGCACACTGGAAGTGCTGTTTATTTAGATACGAGGGGGACATGCAAGGATAGTAGAAAACAGCATTTTAGCTTGCACATGATTGGATGATAAAATCAGCAGTGCTTCCCCTCATTTCAGATCTACACCTCAGATTTACAGCGACTGCACTTCCAAGTTCACATTCATTGCACTTTCAAGTGCACTTCCAGTGCAAAGTGGATTTGTCTTTAGTAAATAACCCCCTATGTCTCGATATCTTTATATTAGGATAGACAGTGCACATGTCTAATTTACAACCAATAATTAAGATTTTCTAGAACAGTACAGACAGAGTTAATAATGGTGAACATAGCTCCTAACCCTGTCCTTGACATTACTTTAGAAGGGGAAAGCTAAGTAGGATTGTTACAGGCTTTTTCAGCAAATAAAAATGGTAAGCAGCAATTTATTTATTTTTATTATTTTTTATTTCAATCTGGATATGTGAATGGGAACATGCTATACATGTAAAGTAGGTGTTATCCTAATTTGGCTGTAAAGGCTAAAATACATTTTAAAATGGATTGTTCCTAGTTTCTTTTGTGCTTGCTATACAGCCAGAATGTAGACCGGTAGTCCTGGGTTTGCTGACATTCTTTTTCTGTTGACATTTTTTCTTTTTTAATTCTTTCTCTATTGGCAAGGAGAGAGAATTCTTGAAGGGAGGGCAAAGGGTCAAGCTCCTGTGTATATATTGTTAAGCACTGGAATTCTTGAGAATTGTAAGAAGTCAGTGGTTAGCCCATTGCACCAGCCTTTGGCAGGTGTAGAATTTACTGTTCATCCCCTGGTAATGTCACTGTGAGATGTTTTATTAGATGCTGTGGGTGAGGCCAAAGGGTTTGGGTATGGGAACAGGACACCCCCAACCAGCATTATGTAGGGGTGGGGTCAGCCTGTCAGTGCCCAGACCATATCCTGCAAACTGCACCAAATTGGTCTGCAGGGCTTTCGTCCCAAAAGGAAGCCTCTTCTAAAGATGATGCACAAGAAAGCCCACAAACAGTTTGCTGAAGACAAGCAAACTAAAGATATGGATTACTGGAACCATGTCCTGTGGTCTGATGAGACCAAGATACACTTATTTGGTTCAGATGGTGTCAAGCCTGTGTAGCGGAAACCAGGTGAGGTGTGTCTTGCCTACAGTCAAGTATGGTGGTGAGAGTGTCGTGGTTTGGGGCTGTATGAGTGCTGCCGGCACTGGGGAGCTACAGTTCATTGAGGAAACCATGAATGCCAACATGTACTGTGACATACTGAAGCAGAGCATGATACCTTCTCTGTGGAGAATGGGCCGCAGGGCAGTAATCCAACATAATAATGATCCCAAACACACCTCCAAGATGACCACTGCCTTGCTAAAGAAGCTGTGGGTAAAGGTGATGGGCTTGCCAAGCATGTCTCCAGACTTAAACCCTTTTGAGCACCTGTAGTGCATCCTCAAACAGAAGGTGGAGGAGCGCAAGGTCTCTAACAAACACCAGCTCCATAATGTCATCATGGAGGAGTGGAAGAGGACTCCAGTGGTAACCTGTGAAGCTCTAGTGTACTCCATGCCCAAGAGGGTTAAGGCAGTGCTAGAAAATAATGGTGGCCACACAAAATACTGACACTTTGGGCCCAATTTGGAAATTTTCACTTAGGGGGTACTCACTTTTTTCTTGCCAGCGGTTTATACATTGATGGCTGTGTGTTATTTTGAGGGGACAGCAAATTCACACTGTTATACAAGCTGTACACTCACTACTTCAAATTGTAGCAAAGTGTATTTTCTTCAGTGTTGTCACACGAAAAGATATAATAAAATATTTACAAAAATGTAAGGGGTGAACTCACGTTTGTGAGATACTGTATATACCTAGACTGTATATATATATATATATATATATATATATATATATATATATATATATATATATATATATACACACATTATATATATATATATATATATATATATATATATAGAGTAGACTGTCCCTGATTTTGAAGGACTGTCCCTGATTTTGAGCAATGTTCCTCTGTCCCTCTTTTCTCCTCATTTGTCCCTCATTTTGCTCTGATCTATACAGATGTATATAAAAAGCACTTTTTATCTATCAAAAAGTGTTTTCCAGCACTATACCTTTCATCTGATTTCTAAATTGCTGCATTTGTAAATTCCAAAAGCCAACATAAAGGAAAAGTAGTGGTAAAAAAAAACAATTGTGGGTTTAACCAAAGTTATGTTGTACAATTCTTCTTTAAATGGGCTTGGCAAGGGGTGTGTCATATGCCGGTATACTTTTGCTAAGAGGTATTTATTAATACACTGCCTGAACTAACTGAATATAGACTAAACACTGAATATAAAGTCTATGCTAAATGCAGATTTTTTAAATATATAAATATATATATATATATATATATATATATATATATATATATATATATATATATATATATATATATATATATATATATATATATATATATATATATATATATATATATAGTGTGGGGCGTGGACTTAGTCCCCCTTTTTCATGATTGGCCAAAGGTACCCTGCCTTTGGTCAATTGTGGCTTGCCTCTCTCAGCAGAGCACACTGTGATTGGCCAAGTCATGCAGGTCAGGTGCATGCTTTGGCCAATCATCATACAGCAATGCAGTGCGATCTCGCAGAGCATTATGGGGTATTCCATGGCACTTGAATTTCCCGCAAACGCCCCATATGTTCAGTTTGTTTTAGAACAAACGAACAACCGATGTTCGAGTCAAACTTACGTTCAGCTCGAACTGGGGGCTCATCCCTAGTGAGGATCCACTGCTGGGGGACTCATGGAAGAGTAAGGAGAGAGATGGCTGGACTTATTGGGTTCATGTTGGCTACAGTCAAGTGCTCTGCACTGTAAAAGCTACTGTTCAGGGATTGTGTAATAAAGGAATTGTGTTCTGTGCTGTAAATTCATATGTTCATATAGTCAGGTTATGGACTGTTGTATTGCTATGCAAAGGTTCTGCAGCAAATCATTGAAAGGCACCCTTTATCCAGACATTCGTTATTGTATGTAACAGACCTCAGACTGAGAATATGTAGGAAAGAAGGCCTTAAACCAGGAGAGTAATGCCGCGTACACACGATCAAACAATCCGGTGGAAACGTCCGGGGCATCCTCTGGGACTGTGACATCATAATAGGCGAGGACATCATCCGGTGATGTCCCTCTATAAGTCGCCGCGCGCCGCGTCCCTGCCATTGTGAGCGGAGGATGCGACGAGGCAACATCTGAAGAGAAGAACAGAAGAACAGAAGACGGCGACAGCGGCGACAGAAGACCGGGCCACCGCCTGTAAAAGAGCTAGAAGAAGGCGCGGTGGCCCGGCAAGAAGAACCAAAGAGGGGGACAAGACCCCCGAAGAGGGGGACAAGACCCCCGAAGTCGGAAGAAGAGGGTGGCGGCAGCGAAGAAGAAAGCTGGGCTCCTCCGCTAGTAAAAGAGCTAGCAGAAGATAGCGGAGGAGTCCGGTGAGAAGACCCCCGAAGACGGAGAGAAGACCCCCGGAGCTGTGCAATAAACTATTTTAACCCTTGTGTGTTGTACATTGTATCCCATACTCATTCACATAGGGTGGGGGGCCGGTATCCGGGGGTCCCCTTATTAAAGGGGGCTCCCGCCTTCTGATAAGCCCCCCGCCTGCAGACCCCGACAACCAACGGCCAGGGTTGTCGGGAAGAGGCCCTTGTCCGCATAAACATGGGGACAAGGTGCTTTGGGGTGGGGGGGCCGCGCGGCCCCCCCTTCCCCAATGCACCCCCCATGTTGAGGGCACGCGGGCTGGTACGGCTCAGGAGGGGGGACGCTCACTCATCCCCACCCCCTTTTCTGGCCGGCCAGGAAGCGTGCTCGGACAAGGGTCTGATGTGGACCTAGGGGGGGACCCCACAACGATTTTTCGGTGTAGGGATTCCCCTTTAAGTCCATACCAGGTGACGGGACCAGCGACGCCTCCTTCGCTGGTCCCGGCTACCTCGAGACACGCTCAAAATGAGCGGACTTTCCTCCGCGTGTGTGGGCGAGTCCGTTCATTTCAAAAGTACGGCGGATGGTTGGGCGGACTTAGTACGCCGCATTAGTCTGCTGAAAAAGTGCCGTGTGTGGGTAAGTAGCACGTTCGGAAAGTCCGGCGGACAGTCCGGCAGGAAGTCCGTCAGACTAAGTCCGCCAGATAGTTGGCTACGTGTGTACGTGGCATAAGTGATACAAGAAGGCTGAATATCTCCAAAAGACAGGTATGTAAGTATTTGTTCTGGATAGGAAGAGGGGTGGGGCCTAGGTCAGATTGGTAGAAACTGATGTCCAATGCAGGTTCCTTACAAGCATCTACACCTTTGGAATATACAAGGTTTACAGAAACATATACCGTATATAGAAAAAAGTGTCAAAGAGTAGGCCTAATTCCCAACACACAAGCGCTCATGGGTTAGCAACAAGAAAATATTAGCATAGATATGTATGCTTGTATATAACAATACCATTCACATATAAAAACTCAATTGAATACAAAAACAAATCTAATTACAAAATAATGGTCTCGGCAGCTGCCTAAAATGAACCACAATTCTGCATGAAATATAACAACAACAAAAAGTCCTTAAAGCAGCACACAAATGTAAATGGTCACTTTTGCATAATCAATGATCCTATTGGTCACATTAAACCAAAGTCCATGTACAATGTGACTGAATAATATTAAAATAAGTCCAAATGTTATACTTCAGGGAAAAAGCTGGCACCAAAAGATGACACCTCCACACGTACACAACACTGCAGCAAGAAAGGGGGGAGTGTGTATAGAGACCCCCTTGTGTCAAAGCCTCTTACCAGAAAATGACTTTTATCCTTGCATATCAATCTCCCTGCACTGGTCAACAATCCACTCCTCCTTTAATGGTATAAGATCACTCCAAACCAAAATAAGGTCAAGAAAAACAGGAAGAGATGGACATAGTGTAACCCCGTTTAAAAAAGTCAGCTTTAATATTCACTTCACATTAAAAAATCCCCTTGAGGGTGTACACTTACAATGTTAAAATAATGTAACATCAATGATTTCTCACAGGTATAAGGTTATAATAATATAAGTACCATACAGTCAGTAGTGCCATATGCACATGTAGACTAAAAAATTCTCAGAATTAGAAAATGTCCTTTTTGTTCTTAAAAATTAAAAGGATTAAGAACCTTGGAATGAATAGAATCTACTAAAAAATAGAATAGAATAATATACACCATATTGTACTAAAATACCAAAAAACAAAACAAAAAAACATTAAAGATGATGCAAATGATCATAAAAACTAAAGAATACTGGAAAATGCGTAAGGATACTACATACGCCTACCCGTTCAAAAATCTTAGGGTGAAATGATATTAATAATCGCTAATAAAGCAGTTAACTTCTAGTTCTATGTTTAATGCCGCTTGTATATGTATTGCAATACGCAACTAAGCAGTTAATGACTATGGGCTACGATCAGGTATATATGAATGAGTGAGGATCCACCCTCAGATGATGTCATGTGTGACGAAACGCGCTAGCTTGGAGCCATACGGTCATAGTGACACCAGCTAACATAGAGCTTACAGCCGGGACCTCTGCTGCAGACACTTAGGAAGCAGTAGGAGATGCCATTAGCTCTGTGGGCAGGACACCAACTTGTGAACAATTATTGATGTTACATTATTTTAACATTGTAAGTGTACATCCTGAAGGGAATTTTTTAATGAGAAGTGAATATTAAAGCTGACTTTTTTAAACGGGATTACACTATGTCCATCTCTTCCTGTTTTTTCTTGACCTTATTTTGGTTTGGAGTAATCTTATACCATTAAAGGAGGAGTGGATTGTTGCGCAGTGCAGGGAGATTGATATGCAAGGATAAAAGTAATTTTCTGGTAAGAGGCTTTGACACAAGGAGGTCTCTATACACACTCCCCCCTTTCTTGCTGCGGTGTTGTGGAGGTGTCATCTTTTGGTGCCAGATTTTTCCCTGAAGTATAACATTTGGATTTATTTTAATACTATTCAGTCACATTGTACTCGGACTTTGGTTTAATGTGACCAATAGGATCATTTATTATGCAAAAGTGATCATTTACATTTATGCGCTGCTTGAGTCTTTAAGGACTTTTTGTTGTTGTTATATACCGTATATACGCGCATATAGGATGGCCCGAATATAAGCCGAGGCACCTAATTTTACCACAAAAAACTGGGAAAACAAATTGACTCAAGTATAAGCCTAGGGTGGGAAATGCAGCAGCTACTGGGTAAACAATGCCCATCCGCAGCCTCACTGTGCCCATCTGCAGCCTTACTGTGCCCATTTGCAGCCTCACTGTGCCCACCTGTATCATCAGTGCCCATCTGAAGCCTCAATGTGCCCATCTTCAGCCTCACTGTGCCCATTTGCAGCCTCACTGTGCCCATCCGCAGCTGTACCTGTGATAACTAAAATAGCGTGTGTCTCCCGCTCTGTCATGCAGTCTGTTCGGCAGCCGTCCATTGTAACAAAGCCCCGCCTCCTCCTCGTCCATGATAGACGGAACACTGATCCCAGCATTATATCAGTGTTCTGCCTATCATGGAAGAGGAGGAGGCAGGGCTTTGTTACAATGGAAGGCTGCACTCGAGTCTAAGCTGAGGGTTGGGGGTTTCATCCTAAAATATGTGCGGTAATTATCTTCTTTTTTTTTTTTTTTTTTTTTAACAATAGTGCCCTTTTTTACTCAAATCAGCTCATAGTATAAATTTAGTATACAGTATTTTATACTTCACTGGACACCATTCCTTTACTTTTTCACTTACCAGTATAGTAATCTGACCCTGGAAGTCATAGTTGTTTAAAATATATAACATTCAGAAAAATATTTGCAGGTGAAGAATGATGTATGTTTAGCTTTTGCCTGTTATAAAGTTATGAGTTTGTCACCTTGTTCCATGAACAAGAGCCAAGCTTCCCTATTAAATAGTTATAAATAATCTGGGGCTCAGAACATGGTGTTTAAATCACATTCAGTAAACTACAAGCTGCTCTCTAGAATCTTTTGAAATCTGACCTTAACTAGTCATACCTGACAGGGTCAGCATGCAGTCTAACAAAAGAGATCTGAAATTGAGACAAGAATATTATGAAGATTTATAGAGTCTAAGTGAACATTATGGCACAAAGTGCAGTAGTACAGCAGGAAAAAAGCAAACTGCAAAAGATCACTTTATAAAACAAGCAAAATCAATAGCATTGCAACAGAAAGTTAACATAGAAAAACGATGGCAGAAAATTACCACATAATCCATCAAGTCTGCCCCTTTTTTTGTTAACTTTATGGTCTGACTATAGATCTATGTTTGTCGCAAGAATGTTTGAAGTCATTTACTGTTGACTGACTCACTACCTCTGCTGGTACAGGCAATCCCTCTCTGAATTACAAACATGATAGGGTCTGTAGGTTTGTTCTTAAAGGGGTTGTAAAGGCAGAAGATTTTTTTTATCTTAATGCATTCTATGCTTTAAGATAAAAAGCCTTCTGTGTGCTGCAGCCCCCGTCAGCCCCCTAATACTTACCTGAGCCCCACCTCTGTCCAGCGAGTGTCTCAGCCATCCAAGACTCTCCCTCCTAATTGGCTGAGTTACAGAAGTGGCCCCATTGGCTGTCGCTGCTCTCAATCAAAGTCAGCTAGTGGGGTGGGGTGGAGATGGGCCGGGGCTCCGTGTCTGAATGGACACAGGGAGCTGTGACTCGGCTTGGGTGCCCCATAGCAAACTGGTTGTTGTGGGGGCATTGAACAGGACTGAGAGGCCAGGATCATGGACGAGGGACCCAACAAGAGAAGGATCTCTGTACATATCCACTGCACAGAGCAGGTAAGTATAACATGTTTGTTATTTTTATGGGGGAAAACACAAGACTTTACAATCACTTTAAGTTGGATTTGTATGTAAATTGGAACAGGTACATTTTTTAAGTGTAACTCCAGCCAAAAAAAATATTTTTAAATTTTTTGGATAGCATAAGAAATTGTTAACACCCCTGTAGTGTTTGTTTTGATGTCTGTGCCCCTGTTCAGAAGATTTCACCTTGCTTTCTGTCCCTGTGACAATTGGATTTTAAAAATGTTGGGTTGTTGTGAAAACAAGGATTGATGATAAAGCTTCAGTGGTGACACATTCTTTGCATGATAACTTTTACAGGAGTGAATTTTCCTTCCTAGGGGTAGAAATCCTCCCACTTCCTGCTGTCTCCCTCTGTTTGTAAGTACAAGTCATTTGTAGGTTGGGTGTTTGTAACTCGAGGACTGCCTGTAGTTTATTTCAAATGTAGCCAGACGCTGGCTATTATGCCTGCAATCAGAGACATTTTTGTGTTATTAATGGGGGTTTGACTCCCTCTGGTGTTTGCTGGACTCTATGTGTCATTTTCTTTTCTTGTGACAAAATTCTGAGCTAAGCATCATGAGATGTGTAGTTCAGAATGGTGAAGTTTCCTTGCCAGCAGGACTGATCTGAACTACAATTAACAGAATGTTGAGTGGACAGAACAGACTCTGCTGGAAAAGGATATAAAAGGGCTGGAGTGGCCTAGATTTTTCTCTTGGGATGCCATTTGACTTTGCTAGAGGAGGTCTGTATGACATTGAGCTGCTGTTGATTTTTCAGCCTACACAGCGGGGAGCTGTTCATCTATACTTAGAGGGACCTCTGTGGACAGCATGGCTTCTTCCCTGCAGCAGACCGCAGGGTGTTCCAGGTCATCCAGAGATGCCTGCACTTCAGATCGAAGTAGGCTGCAGCGTGGTGTAGCGGGCGCCATTTCCCAGAGCCAGGATACAGAGAGAGTACCTGATAGAATTTTCTTCATCACCTATATCGTTGCCAGCTGCTTCTGAGTTCCACTGCAGTGAGCGGGTATAGCCCATCTTGTTATTATAAGACACTGCTTTCAGACATCATTCACACAGTTCAGCTTGGTGGTACTTGTAGTTGCACTGGAAGTCAGTTCCTATGCTATAACGAACACTGAAAGCAGACATCTATGCCTTTTTCACATTATTGATTCTTGTAGCTGCACTGGATAACACCATTAGGATTATATGAGAGGAAGTTACAATGTAACAAGCATAACTTAAAGTTCTGCCAGATTTCCTATATCCTATTAACAAGGATTACCTTAACCACTTCCCACCCGGCCAATGCACATATACGGCCGGGTGGGAGCCGTCTACTTCTGATAGGACGTTCAGGAACGTCCATCAGAAGGAGCGGGATCGCGCGCGCGCGTGCCCGCGCATCGGCGCGATCCCAAAGCGCCTGTGTCACCTGGACACGGCGCATCTCAGATCGGCAGGAGGGCTCTCTGATTGGCCCTCCTGATCACATGACGGCCATGTCCAATCACGGCCGTCATGTGATGTAAACAAACAGCCGGTTGCTAGGCAATCAGCTCCTCCTCTCCTCACACAGAAGTCATCGCTGAGGAGAGGAGAGCAGATCGCTGCAGCCGGCTGATGATCAGTGAGTATGAGCTGTTTTTTACAGCTTTTTACTCACTGATCACCAGTCTAGTGTAATACACAACACACCACCCAGTATAAACACAGTCCCCACATATGTCCCCAAAACATACATGTCCCCAAAACATACATGTCCCTAAATAATAAAAACACATGTCCCTAATAATAAAAACATGTCCCCCACATATGTCCCACTAAAATCACATGTTCCAATGATTATCTGCACATGTATATACGTGATCACCTGCACACATATGTACATGATCATTTGCGTACATATGTCCGTGATCACACAAACCAATTATTATACACTTAACTGAATTTTTTTTACCAAAAACATGTAGCAGAATACATTTTGGCTTAAATTTATGACAACATTTGATTTTATTGGAGTTCTTTTAAAATAGAAAAAAGAAAATATTGTTTTTTTTCCAAATTTCCGCTTTTTTGCGCTTATATCGCAAAAAATAAAAAACTGAGTCGTGAATAAATACCACCAAAATAAAGCTCTATTTGTGTGAACAAAATGATAAAAATGTCATTTGGATACAGTGTAGCATGACCGCGCAATTGTCACTGAAGGCGCTAGAGCGATGAAAGCTGAAAATTGGGCTGGGAAGGAAGGGGGCGAAAGTACCCTGTATTGAAGTGGTTAATTACAATACAACAAGGCTAGCTGAAGACATCTGGATTTCAAGGAATACCCTTTTACCTTTTGTTATCCTTTTTCCTCATCTGCTTTAATTTCATCTGACTTTATTTAAAGGGAGCCAACCATTTTGAATATAATAATCTGCATATTGGTTTCTTTATATTGTGCAAGTTTTAATGGCCTATGGGTTGAGGAGACAGAAGGGAGGAGCCTGACATAGAAGAAACAGTGCCAGCTCTCTACCCTCCTGCTGACCTGTTCACATATGTGTCTGTGATTGAGTCAATATCTGTGTTCATTTACAGTTGAAGGAACTTCAGATCACTATGTCACCTTTTTCATAAGTATAGATAAAGTATTTGTAAGTATGCCTTTTTTATTATCTTACAGTATTGAGATATACTTGTTTCTGTGTTCTCATTAATACAGTAAACAAACAAACTGTTTCATAGATACTGTGTGAGTCTCTCCTTATTAATACAGTTGGTAAGATGACTGAACCCAGAGTGTCAGAGGTAATTGAGGATCTGCAGAGTCAAGGTAATCAGTAGGGTACAGAGTCTATTAGCAGCCCTCATGGGCGTACCACTGCACGAACATCAACTATCCTTTCAGTAAAATAATACTTTCTAAAATTAGTTTTGAACTTTCCTCCAGTTAGTTTGAGGTCATGTTCATGATTTTAGTTTCATATTGAAAAAAACTACCTTCCTGAACCTTTTCACCCCCTTGATGTATTTACAGGTTTAATTTGTGTCTCCCCTTTCCCTTCTTACCTCCAGACTGTACATATTAGGTTCCTGGAGTCGCTGTTAATATGTTTTATCCCCCAAACCTTTCACCATTTTTGTTACCCGTCTCTTGACTCGTTCTATTTTATCAATATCTTTGTGTACTTGAGGTCTCCAAAACTGGACACAGTATTCTAAATGAGGTCTTACTAAAGATCTATATAGGGGAATCAGGACCTCCTTTCTCCTGCTGGTGATTCCTCTAGTGCTGCATCCTAGAATTCCATTCACTTGTCCCACTGCCTGGTCACACTGCTCATTTTGCAATCATTTAAAATAAGTACCCACAAATCTTTTTCCTATGTAGTGCTGGCTAACACTGTACCCCCAATGTTGTACTCTTTCAAGAGATTAATTTTCCCTAGGTGCATTATTTTACATTTAGAAACACTGAACTCCAAGCAGCAGCAGGCCAACAACCAGTATCTTTGATAGTATGGAATGATGACAGACTTTGTGGACTTAGGTTGTTTCACCAATTGGGACACATGCAACATCCTGTCACTGTTCTAAAAGGTGACAAGACTGGTGAGCCAAACAAGGCAGGGATTGACAATATTATGCCTCTGGTTTTTATTCTCTGGCACATACTGCTTGGTGTAATAGACAGCACCAGGAGAAAAAGGTTTCTTGCTTTCTAAGGAATGGTCTATGACATAATACACTCTAAATTGTATTTCAGGATGAAAAATGCCTCATCTCTGGAATGTGGGGTTGTGATTTTGAACTGTTTTTGTGCACTCTGTATTGACAATTTCTTAAACCAGTAGCTGGCTGCTGGCTTTCTTCCTGGAGAAGCCGGCTGTGCACTTCCATGTCCACTCTCTTCCTAAACCCTGCTGCTGGGCTCTGTGTGTACAGAGTGACTGCTCTGTGGGCTGTGTGAAACCCCCCACTTACCCCCCCCCCCCCACATGGCAGCCTAAGGGAGTGAGGACTTGTGCCTGCAGCCCCAAAGGACACTGGGAATTGTAGTCTGTGCAGGCTCTGTGCAATGGAGGCTAAAGGGACTGCCAATAGAGGAACCAGGAGACACTTTGATATAGGAATATAGGAAGAGAGAAACAGTATTTTTCTGGACTTTGAGCTGGTCTTATGTGCAGGGATCAGATAATGTGCTGGCCTGCTGCTGCTGTTCAGTTTCTACACCAGAGGATCAGAAGACAGAGAGAGATTGAGCTACTGGAAATCCTTTACTGTGCAAGAAATTGGATAGTACAGGGATGTGACATGTGTGCCAAGAGACTGAGCCACTGTCAGGATACATTCTTTGCTGTGCTGAGGACTGGAGTTTCCCCAGGTAAACCAGAAGTGAGGGGGCACCTGACCAGAGAGACCACTGCTGCTATGTAACAGGGACTTGCGAGAGGCAGTGGCGTTACTGATCTATTGCTGCTCATAGCGACTGAGCACTTAGGGACTGGCCACATATCCAGCAGCCTTACCAACTGCATGCAGACTTTACAGGTACATGACATATGTGCACCACCAGAAAGACTGGGCCCCAGCTGAAGACTTAGTGTAAAGGATGTCAACGCAGATAGCTGCATTATAAGAAGTTTTCTTGTCCAACAAAGTAAGAGGTACCTCTGTAGGAAGGTCTGAGTCTCAGCATAGCAATTTTCTGTTAACAGAGTGTACTCCAAGCAGCATAGCATACTGGTTGCAAGAAATGTATTGCAATATTGATTCCAGTTGCTATTACTGTTTACCTATGTCATTGTTTATTGTTGATTTGTAGGTTACCAGGTTTATATCCATTCAACCCTAGAGAACTCCATTCTAATCTTCTGTAACTTAGTGATTATATTGACTAGTGAACTGTGGTTGACCCATTTGCTCATTCATGTACATACAGCCTCACCTGTGCCCATCAATGCAGCCTCACTGTGTCCATCAATGCAGCCTCACTGTGCCCATCATTGCAGCCTCACTGTGCCCATCAATGCAGCCTTACTGTGCCCATCAATGCAGTCTCACCTGTGCCCATAAACACAGCCTCACCTGTGCCCATTATTGCAGCCTCACCTGTGCCCATCATTGCAGCCTCACCTGTGCCCATCATTGCGGCCTTACTGTGCCCATCAATGCATCCTTACTGTGCCCATCAATGCAGCCTCACTGGGCCCATCATTTCAGCCTTACTGTGCCCATCAATGCATCCTCGCTGTGCCCATCATTGCAGCCTCCCCCAAGCCCAAGGTGGGAAGCGCTGCAAGCCAATGGGAATTTGAAAAAATCTAAACACATGCTGTCCTTCTCAGTGGCAGTGTAGCATGTGTAGTACTGCAGAAATGGTTAATAGATCATTAGGCATTTGCCAAGCTCATGCTGTTCACTGCCAGACGCGGTTCTATACCACCAGGCAGCATTGAACACAGTGGGAGTGGCACCCGTAGTCCCGTTCACCACTAGAGAGTAGTGGGCTGGACTATGGGCACCGCTCCCAGTGTGCTCAGTGCTGCCTGACAGGGTGGCCGGGACTACAGGCAGAGATCCTGCTGTGTTTAATGCTGCCTGGTGATGTAGAACCATGTCAGTCAGCCCGAGCCCAACAATCTAGCGGTGAACAGCATGAGCTTGGGGAGTGCCCAATGATCTATTAAACCTTGCTGCAGTACTACACGGGCTACACTCCGCAACTGACAGGGGCATCATGTTTTACTCAAGAGGAGGAGGGAGGGCAGGGTCGGCCCTCTGCAGCCACAGTGCAAAGGGAACGTCATTCCTGCTGTAGAAAAAGTACAGGAACGACGTTCCCATGCGTTCCTGCAGGACTCAATCCCTAGTCTAGAGGAAAGAATGGAAAGAGGAGACACGATTGAAACCTTTTAATACATTAAGGATGTGAAAAAGGTTCAGAAGGGCAGAATTTTCCATATGAAGCCAACAATCAAAAACACAGAGACGTAACCCTAAACTAGCAGGGGAAAAAAAGTTCAAAATGAATCTTAGAAAGTATTATTTTACTAAAACAGTAGTTAATGCTTGGGATACACTTTCAGGAGACATAGTAAGCCAGTCAACAATAAAAAGATTCAAACACACTTTGTTAGCACTGAGTTCACCTTCCGGATGGCATTATCCTGTTCTGGGCTGTTTGCTGAAGCTCCAGTAACCACCAGCAGGTGTCACCCAGGAGCCAGCAGGCTGTGGTAATCAGGCACATTAGTGTTCAGTAGGGATGAGCTTCGTGTTTGAGTCGAACCCATGTTCGACTCCAACATCGTCTGTTCTCCCCCGTTCAGAGCATTCCAAACATTATGGGCCGTTTGCACCAAATTTGAGTGGCGCGTCATGGCCCATAATTCACTGCGGCATCACAGTGCATTGCTGGCTGATGATTGGCCAAGCATGCACTATGACCCGCATGCTTGGCCAATCACTGCGCCGTCTGTCTAGCAAGCCGTAATTGGCCAAAGTCAGGGTGGCTTCCGCCAATTAGGGCTCAAGGGGTTTAGTACATGCCCCACACTATATAAGGCCGCCTGGAAGTCGCCCTTGTGTAGTGTGTTCCGGCTTGGTGATAGAGAGAGAGAGAGATAGACAGTGTCATTTCATTTGAGTTAGATAGAGCAGGCAGGAGGTTAGTCAGTTAGCTGCAGTCAGTGTATTGTGCATATATATGCATCCTAGGTGTTATATATATATATATATATATATATATATACACTGTATTCAGTTTAGCTAGATTTGTTCCTGTGTACTGTGTCCTTTGCACAGTATGCACTTAAAGCTAACCCAATTGCTGGTGTTCTGCTGATCCTATCCGCAGGCAGCTGTAGTAATTACGGTTGGTGTATTGTGTCATCTGCACAGTGTGCACCTAAAGCTACCCCAATTGCTGGTGTTCTGCTGATCCTATCCACAGGCAGCTGTAGTAATTACAGTGGTGTATTGTGTCATCTGCACGGTGTGCACCTAAAGCTACCCCAATTGCTGGTGTTATTCTGATCCTATACCACAGGCAGGCAGCTGCAGTAATTACAGTTGGTGTACTGTGTACTCTGCACAGTGTGCACCTAAAGCTACCCCAATTGCTGGTGTTATTCTGATCCTATACCACAGGCAGGCAGCTGCAGTAATTACAGTTGGTGTACTGTGTACTCTGCACAGTGTGCACTTAAAGCTACCCCAATTACTGGTGTTATGCTGATCCTATACCCCAGGCAGCTGCAGTAATTACAGTTGGTGTACTGTGTACTCTGCACAGTGTGCTCTTAAAGCTACACCAATTGCTGGTGTTCTTCTGATCCTATACCACAGGCAGGCAGCTGCAGTAATTACAGTTGGTGTACTGTGTACTCTGCACAGTGTGCACATAAAGCTACCCCAATTGCTGGTGTTCTCATACTAATAATACTACAGGCAGGCAGTTGATTCTGCTAGCTGCAGTATAATCAGTATATACGTCCCAGCTTTGTGCAGCTACATCTCCCTGCAGGCCATTAGTATGTCTGGAAGGCCAACAAGGAGAGGCAGACAGTCATGAGCCAATAAAAGAGGGCAAGCAGGCTCTGTGTCTAGAGGCAACAGTGCTGGTCATGGACACTGTGCATCCTCATTGGCACGTGACCATGGGACACGCTTGTCCTTTTTTCGGCAGCTGGCCGTGTTGAGCTGCAACATGCCAAAGACTTGGTAGAGTGGATGACCAAGCCGTCCTCATCCTCCTCATCCTCTCTTACCCAGGCTCAGGGTACTATGTCTGGCAAAGCAGCTGCCAACGTGGCCTCTTCCCTCGGCTCAATGGCATCAGTCACTCCTTCCCTAGTCCCACCATGTCCTCCTGAGGAGTCCCCCGAACTGTTTGAGCACAGTGTTGGGTACAGGCTCCAGGTGGATGCCCAGCATTTTGAAGACCCAACTCAAGAAAGGCAGTAAATGTGAGCCCAGAGAGAGGGGATGCCCAAGAAGGACAGCAATCTGGCAGTCATGTTCCCCCAGCTGCAGCATACTGCCAGGTTTGCTCCAGTGATGAGGAGGGAGGGGATGATGAGGTCACTGACTGCACATGGGTGCCTCATAAGAAAGAGGAGGAGGAGGCACATCTCCAATGAGGCAGTATGCCCTACAGGGGCCAGCTTAAGGGCAGCACTCCGACTGCATCACACTGCAGAGCTCCGCATGTGCAGGGCCTTTTTTTGAGATGAGTGCATCAGATCACACCACTGCTATTTGCAACATATGTCTCAAGCGTATCTTGCATGGCCAAAACATTAGCCGCTTGGGCACCACATGCTTGACCAGACATATGTCGACCTGCCATGCAGTTCGTTGGTAAGCGTACCTAAAAGACCCACACCAAAGAACAAAGCGGACCTCTCCTTGCTCCTCACCAGCTGGGATCTCCAACCCCACTATACCTTCAGTCCTCTCTGAAACCTGCACTGAGAGGAATGAATGTGTAGAATTACAGTGGTGTGAAAAAGTGTTTGCCCCCTTCCTCATTTCCTGTTCCTTTGCATGTTTGTCACACTTAAGTGTTTCAGAACATCAAACCAATTTAAACAATAGTCAAGGACAACACAAGTAAACACAAAATGCAATTTGTAAATGAAGGTGTTTATTATTAAAGGTGAAAAAAAATCCAAACCATCATGGCCCTGTGTGAAAAAGTGATTGCCCCCCTTGTTAAAACATACTATAACTGTGGTTGTCCACACCTGAGTTCAATTTCTCTAGCCACACCCAGGCCTGATTATTGCCACACCTGTTCACAATCAAGGCATCACTTAAATAGGAGCTGCTTGACACAGTAAGGTCCACCAGAAGATCCTTAAAAGCTACACATCATGCCGAGACCCAAAGAAATTCAGGAACAATTGAGAAAGAAAGTAATTGAGATCTATCAGTCTGGAAAGGGTTATAAAGCCATTTCCAAAGCTTTGGAAATCCAGCGAACCACAGTGAGAGCCATTATCCACAAATGGCGAAGACATGGAACAGTGGTGAACCTTCCCAGGAGTGGCCGGCCGCCCAAAATTACCCCAAGAGCGCAGCGACGACTCATCCAAGAGGTCACAAAAGACCCCACAACAACGTCCAAGGAACTGCAGGCCTCACTTGCCTCAGTTAAGGTCAGCGTTCATGCCTCCACCATCAGGAAAAGACTGGGCAAAAATGGCCTGCATGGCAGAGTTCCAAGGAGAAAACCACTGCTGAGCAAAAAGAACATCAAAGCTCGTCTCAATTTCTCCACAACACATCTTGATGATCCCCAAGACTTTTGGGACAACATTCTGTGGACCGATGAGACAAAAGTGGAACTCTTTGGAAGGTGTGTGTCCAAGTATATCTGGTGTAGAAGGAACACTGCATTTCATAAAAAGAACATTATACCAACAGTAAAATATGGTGGTGGTAGTGTGATGGTCTGGGGCTGTTTTGCTGCTTCAGGACCTGGAAGACTTGCCGTGATAAAAGGAACTATGAATTCTGCTGTCTACCAAGAGATCCTGAAGGAGAATGTCCGACCATCTGTTCGTGTACTCAAGCTGAAAGGAACTTGGGTTCTGCAGCAGGACAATGATCCTAAACACACCAGCAAGTCCACCACCGAATGGCTGAAGAAAAACAAAATGAAGACTTTGGAGTGGCCTAGCCAAAGTCCTGACCTGAATCCTATTGAGATGTTGTGGTATGACCTTAAAAAGGCCGTTCATGCTCGAAAACCCTCTAATGTAACTGAATTAGGACAATTCTGCAAAGATGAGTGGGCCAAAATTTCTCCAGGACGCTGTAAAAGCCTCATTGCACGTTATCACAAACGCTTGGTTGCAGTTGTTGCTGCTAAGGGTGGCCCAACCTGTTATTAGGTTTAGGGGGCAATCACTTTTTCACACAGGGCCATGATGGTTTGGATTTTTTTTCACCTTTAATAATAAACACCTTCATTTACAAATTGCATTTTGTGTTTACTTGTGTTGTCCTTGACTATTGTTTAAATTGGTTTGATGTTCCGAAACACTTAAGTGTGACAAACATGCAAAGGAACAGGAAATGAGGAAGGGGGCAAACACTTTTTCACACCACTGTAGGTGTGTCACAGCCAAGTACTTGTGGGCAGTTTGCTATCGGTATATCAACGTTCGATTGTACCAGGCAAATTTCCCTGCCCCAGCTGCTGCACCGGCGAAAGACATTCACTCCCAGCCATCCACATGCCCAGCGGTTGAATGCTTGCTTGGCTAAATTGCTAGCACTTCAACTGCTGCCTTTTCAGTTGGTAGACTATGCCCTCTTCCGTGAGTTTGTGGATTGTGCGGTTCCTCAGTGGCAGGTTCCCAAACGCCACTTTTTCTTGGCCTCGCTGGACAGGGCCGGCAGCAGTAAGGTGCATATTACCACTGACTCATGGTCCAGCAGGCATAGACAGGGATAAAGAATGAACAAACTCTGGACAGCCGAACTCTGGATCAGATGAAAAGTAAAAAGTGCCTTTTATTTCTTCAAACTAAAAGAACCTCACATCACACAGATAACAGCAACAAAGGGAAAAAAGAAAAACAACACAGGCATAGACAGGGACGTTACCTATCTTTCACGGCGCATTGGGTGACTCTGTTGGCAGCTGGGAAGGATGCAGGACAAGGTGCAGTAGTGTTGGAAGTTGTTCCGATACCACCATGCCTCCAAAATGCTGCTATTGGTGATTCTGACACACCTCTTTCCTCCACCCCTCCTCTTCTTCTTCCTGCATGGCCTCTTCCTGTGCTTTGTTCTTGGAACCAGCAGTTATCCGTAGGCGTTCAAGGGGCTACACAAGTATGCAGGCAAAAAAATGCCATGCGGTGCTTGTACTGGTGTGCCTGGGGGACAGGAGCCACACTGGGGCAGATATTCTGTCAGCTCTGCAGGGGCAGGCTGAGAGGTGGTTGATGCCATGCCACCTTAAGCCTGGAATGGTGGTTTGCGACAATGGCACCAACCTCCTATCCGCCCTCCGACAGGGACAACTGACCCATGTGCCTTGTTTGGCTCACGTTCTTAACTTGGTGGTGCAGCTGTTCTTGGGCAGGTACCCAGGCTTACAGGATGTCCTGAGGCAGACCAGGAAAGTCTGTGTGCATTTCTGCTGGTCATATAATGCCAGTGTTCGGCTGACTGACCTCCAAAAGGAATTTAACCTGCCCAAGAACTGCCTAATCTTTGACATGCCCACCAGGTGGAACTCAATTTTGGCCATTCTGCAGTGGCTGCACACACCCGGCAACAGGACAGGGTCAGGGGAGCTTGTTTTTTTCCCCACACCAGTGGGGCATGATCAGGGATGCATGCACTGTCCTGTCACCATTTGAGGAGGCCACGGGGATAGTGAGCAGTGACAGTGCATGCATCAGTGACACTGTCCCTCTTGTCCATCTGTTGGATCACACGCTGCGTGGAATAATGGACAGGGAACTTGAGACAGAACAGAGGCAGGAAGAGGTGGACTTCCTTACCTCTCAAGGCCCCCTTTATCCAGACAGTGTTCCTGCTGGCCCGCCGATCACACAGGAAGAGGAGGAGGAGGATTGTGTCATCATGGAGGTGGAGCCTGGCACTCAGTATCAGTAGCAGTCTTTTAGGGATGATTTACAGTCCCAAGAAACCTGTGGACTTGTACATAGCTGGGAGGAGGTGGCTGTGGATCATGTCGTCCTTAGTGACCCAGAGGGCTCCGGACTGAATGCATCAGCTAACCTACACTGCACGGCCTCCCTTATTCTGCAAAGCCTGCGGAAGGATCCTTGTATTCGTCTGAGTCGACGAGAGGGATCATTACTGGCTGGCAACCGTCCTTGATCCGCGTTACAAGGGTAAGGCCTTGCAGAGAGTTCTGTGCAACGCGTTCCCAGAGACTGGGAGGTTACAAATTCCTGGTCCTGGATAACGTGTTGCTGAGGCTTCGGTCAGTCACAGAAGGAGCGGTGGAAAAGATGTCCGTCTGACCGATGCGTTCAGACAATTTTTAGTTTGCAGCCCCAAGGTATTATCGGTTCCAGCAACCATCACCAGTGTCTGATTTACATGGTGCAGGAATACCTAGGGGCAAGATCAGACTTGGACACCTTTCCCACTGAAAATCCTCTGGGTTACTGGATCTTGAGGATGGATCACTGGCCAGAGCTTACACAGTATGTAATTGAGCTACTGGCCTGTCCTGAATCCAGCGTTCTTTCGGAATGCACATTCAGTGCTGCTGAAGGCTTTGTAATCGATCACAGGGTGCACCTGTCCACTGACTCGGTTGATCGACTGACCTTCATAAGAATGAATCAGTCTTGGATCACCACCAGCTACCAAGCACCTGATGCTGATGTAACCGAATAATTTTTTTTTAAATGTCAAACTCCTTCAAGACTGCCTATGCTGATGCTGAATGACTATCCTGTTATGCTGAGTGACTATTCTCTTCCTCCTCAATGATCATGCTGATAGCTTGTAAGAACATTTTTGGTTCTGGGTGCCGCCACCAGTGGCTAAGGCCCAAATTTTCAGCCCTTGTTTAACAGGGATGTGTAATTACAATTTTTGATGCAATATTTTGCAGGAGGGTTCGTTGCTACATTCAACTACAATATCTGTGAGTGGTTGCAGTGTTGTGGCACCAGCACCAGTGCCTAGGGCCCATTTTTTCAGCCCCTGTTTAACAGGGGCATGTAATTACAATTTTTGATTCAATACTTTGCAGCAGGGCTCATTCCTGGGCTCCAACTAGAGTATCTGTGAGGGGTTGCAGTGTTGTGGCACCAGCATTACTGCCTAAGGCCCAATTTTTCAGCCCCTGTTTAACAGAGGTGTGAAATTAAAATTTTTGATGCAATACTTTGCAGCAGGGCTCATTCCTGCACTCCAACTAGAGTTTCTGTGAGGTGTTGCAGTGTTGTGGCACCAGTGCCTAAGGCCCAATTTTTCTGCTCCTGTTCAACAGGGGCAGATCATTACAATTGTTGATCTAATATTTCACAGCAGGGCCTGTTCCAGCTCCCACCAAGAATAATTGTGAGGACTTACAGTGTTGTGGCACCAGCACCACCACCACCAAATGCACAATTTTTCTGCCCCTGTTCAACAGGTGCATGCAATTACAATCCTTGATATAATAGTTCACAGCAGGGCGTCCCAGCTCCCACCAAGAGTAAATTTAAGGGGTTACAGTGTTGTGGCAACACCAACACCTTAGGCCCAATTTTTCTGCCCCTGTTCAACAGGTGCATGTAATTACAATTCTTAATATAATATTTCACAGCAGGGCCCGTTCCAGCTCCCACCAAGAATAATTATGAGGACTTACAGTGTTGTGGCACCAGCACCACCACCACCAAATGCACAATTTTTCTGCCCCTGTTCAACAGGTGCATGCAATTACAATCCTTGATATAATAGTTCACAGCAGGGCGTCCCAGCTCCCACCAAGAGTAACTTTGAGGGCTTACAGTGTTGTGGCAACACCAACACCTTAGGCCCAAATTTCTGCAGAGCATATAGGGCAGGCCCCTACTTTCAAACATCCAACCTACAAACGTCTCCTACTTGCAAACTGAAGGAGACAACTTCCCTATGTTTTCCAAAAAGGTTAAAAATAGATTTTTTGACTGGAGCTACACTTTAAAAATGTACCAGTTCAAAATTACAAACATATTCTACTTAACAACAAACCTACAGTCCCTGTCTTGTTTTCACTGCCTGTATACTGCTGTTCAGAGTATATAGGGACTGGGGGAACGGGTTCCCCTTAATATCCATACAAGACCCAAAGGGCCTGGTAATGGACTGGGGGGGGGGGGGGGGTACCCATGCCATTTGTCTCACTGATTTTCATCCATATTGCCGGGACCAGACATTACATTAAATCTGTAAGCAATTTTAAATGACTTTTATTACTTTAAAAATGTAATTTTGTGCAGGGACTGTTCTAAGCACGGGAAACACACACCACTTTACAGGCATACTATAGACACCCCCCAGGTACGATATTTAAAGCAATATTTTACTTTTTTTTCACTTTAAGCATCATTAAAATCACTGCTCCCAAAAAACTGACGCTTTTAAAACTTTTTTTGCATTGATACATGTCCCCTGGGGCAGGACCCAGGTCCCCAAACCCTTTTTAGGACAATAACTTGCATATTAGCCTTTAAAATTAGCACTTTTGATTTCGAACGTTTGAGTCCAATAGACTTTAACAGTGTTCTAAAGTTAGCACAAATTTTCGGTCCGTTCGCAGGTTCTGATGCAAACCGAACTGGGGGGTGTTTGACTCATCCCCAGTGTTCAGCTGCCGGGGGGCTAATTAAGGCTGATCCTCCCTTCCCCCGGTGCGTCACGATTCTGATCCCTTCCTTGCTACCAGTTTTTTCCAGTTTCCATTTTTTTCCTGATTGCCAAATCCAGCCTGCACTTCTCTGCCTTGCTCTTGCCTCCCTCTGTCTAGCTCCTGCTTAAGTTCCCAGCCTTGATCTCCTCTACCTCGCATCCCTGCATTCACTGTACCCTTAGCCAGGGGCGGCCCGTCCATAGGGGGTGCCGGGGTGCCTGGGCGCCGCCCCCTCCACTCCAGGTAGTCAAAAAAATATATTTTTTAAAGCTGGCCCTTGAAAAAAAAGGATCTTAAGTGCACTGTGTTCGGGCGCCGGAAACAGTGCACCTATGGGAAGCGCCACTTCTATGCAATCACGAGATTGCAGACGTGGCACTTCATTTGCGGGGGTTTAGCCATTTGTAGTATATATTACTACGGCCGGGCGGTTTGATTGACATCTGAGATGATGTCACTTCCTGTTTTCTCTCTCCCAGGAGAGAGGAACCAGGAAGTATGAGAGGAGGTACCTGTCTAGGAGACATCGCTGGAGAGGACAACACACTGCAAGGTAAGTAAGGGGGGGGTTGATGTGAGGCTGCTGCAACTTGGTGGGGCACATGCTGCTGTAATTTGGTGACACATGCTGCTGCAACTTGGTGGGACACATGCTGCTGCAATTTAGTGAGATATATGCTGCTGCAACTTGGTGGGACACATGATGCTGCAACTTGGTGGGAAGCATGCTGCTGCAACTTGGTGGGATGCATGCTGCTGCAACTTGGTGGGACACATGCTGCTGCAACTTGGTGGGACACATGCTGCTGCAACTTGGTGGGACACATGCTGCTGCAACTTGGTGGGACACATGCTGCTGCAACTTGGTGGGACGCATGCTGCTGCAATTTGGTGGAACACATGCTGCTGCAACTTGGTGGGACACATGCTGCTGCAATTTGGTGGAACACATGCTGCTGCAACTTGGTGGGACACATGCTGATGCAACTTGGTGGGACACATGGTGATGCAACTTGGTGGGACACATGCTGATGCAACTTGGTGGGACACATGCTGATGCAACTTGGTGGGACACATGCTGATGCAACTTGGTGGGACACATGCTGATGCAACTTGGTGACACATGCTGCTGCAACTTCGTAACACATGCTGCTGCAACTTGGTGGTATGCATGCTGCTGCAACTTGGTGGGACGCATGCTGCTGCAATTTGGTGAGACGCATGCTGCTGAAACTTGGTGGGGTGCATGCTGCTGCTATTGATGGTGACGCATGCTGCTGCAACTTGGTGGGACGCATGCTGCTGCAATTGATGGTGACACATGCTGCTGCATCTTGGTGGGACTCATTCTGCTGCAACTTGGTGGGACACATGCTGCTGCAATTTAGTGAGATACATGCTGCTGCAACTTGGTGGGACACATGATGCTGCAACTTGGTGGGAAGCATGCTGCTGCAACTTGGTGGGATGCATGCTGCTGCAACTTGGTGGGACACATGCTGCTGCAACTTGGTGACACATGCTGCTGCAACTTGGTGGGACGCATGCTGCTGCAACTTGGTGGGACGCATGCTGCTGCAACTTGGTGGGACGCATGCTGCTGCAACTTGGTGGGACGCATGCTGCTGCAACTTGGTGGGACGCATGCTGCTGCAACTTGGTGGGACACATGCTGCTGCAACTTGGTGGGACACATGCTGCTGCAATTTGGTGGAACACATGCTGATGCAACTTCGTGACACATGCTGCTGCAACTTGGTGGTATGCATGCTGCTGCAACTTGGTGGGACGCATGCTGCTGCAATTTGGTGAGACGCATGCTGCTGCAACTTGGTGGGGTGCATGCTGCTGCTATTGATGGTGACACATGCTGCTGCAACTTGGTGGTGACAAATGCTGCTGCAATTTGATGGTGACACATGCTGCTGCAATTTGACGGGACCCATGCTGCTGCAATTTGGTGGTGACACATGCTGCTGCAATTGATGGTGACACATGCTGTTGCAATTTGATTGTGGCACATGCTGCTGCAATTGATGGTGACACATGCTGCTGCAATTTGGTGGGACACAGGCTGCATGTAAAGAGGGACTCCGCTGGGGGCCCTTGATGTAAGGACAGACTCCGCTGGGGACACCTGATGGCATCTGGTGGCAGGTGACATGGCTAGTGACACACTCAGGGCTCCCACTGATTCTGAATTATGGTGAGTTGAATGAGTTCATTTTATATTAAAATGTTATAATAGAAATAATGTGCCAGCATGATTGAAGCGCTAACACCAGATGTTTGAAATAACTTTCTAGAATACACATACTTCTATTGTTGTGTAGGATCTGGGCCTGCTGTCCCTCCATCCCTCTCTCCCTCTCCTTCCGTCCCTCGTTCACCTCAGACACTAACCACACCACATTAGAGCCACGTCCACTATTTAGCTGAAACCATTCCCATTTTCACCAAGTGGGAGGGGTCAAAAAGGAAGGGGGGGGTCTGGTGCCCCCCCATCCTAAAACATCACCAGCCGCCACTGCCCTTAGCAGTATATTGAGGTTGTTCGTGTTTGTTGTTTGCTGTGTTCTTGGCTTGCTGTCTTTCACTGTAAATAAATATCACCTTTTTAAAGATATATACTTTGATTGTTTAGTCTCAGTTCCCTTGTGTAGCTATGTGTATGGTTTCCTTAGCCACTGATTCTTGACATAATCGTGATGCCCACTAACGACCAGATCTGCAACACTTGGGAACTGAGAGCCAGTTACTTGAGTTTTTTGCCTTTGTCAGAATGCTGAGAGTGAAGTTTTTTTGCTGTGTGAAGCTTGCGGTAGGGGATAAAGATTTGCGTTGATCACTTTGGCAGGATCTCACTGAGGAGGAACTGTTGGGAAGCATTCTGACAGCACATGCTTTAGCTGTTGAGGGTAGATTCTCCCTTAGTAACCTACAGCCCTTGATTCAGGTCTGTTCTGAACTACTATCTCGGTGTATCTCTCAGGGCCATGATGTTTTCACCCCTCCATTTACTATGCACCAGGCTGGATTTTTGGGATGGTTGCTGAAACATTTTGCAGGTTCCTTTTTCCAGCAGTATTCAGATTATTCACAACAGGTGGTGTTGGATTGTATTGATTCTGTGCACTGTTTAATTGAGCAATGTGAGCAAGGAGAAGACTAACTGACTTTAGTTCATCCTCAGCTACAAGCTTGGTCAGAGATCATATCCCCAGTGCTAGATGAGTCAGATAAAGTCAGATCTGCTGCTAAAGATCAAGAATCTCTTCCTCTGATACCCTTAGCAACCTCTGCTGCTACTGAGTGTTCCTTACCTCCTGTAGATCAGTATCATGCCACCAGTAATCACACTTCCTCTGTATGCAATCCATTGAAAGCTCCTCCTTCAGTACCATTGTCCATGCAACGTCCTATATTTCTGTTACTCCATCCTCCATTCTCCCTATTACTGTTATTACCTCTCCATCAGTAGTACACTTTGGTCAGCACAATGCAACTACATGCAGGACTCCAGTATTTAAGCCAAAAAGAAAGAAACAAAACATTTCTCCCACTCTTATAACTCTGCCACAATCCATGTTGCCTGCAGATCCTGTGCCCATTGAACCAGTGCTTGCTGCCCAGTCTACTGATCCGGTGCTTGCTGATCATTTTGCCCCTGTACAAATTATTAGTAAGACCTCATCTGGAATATACAGTTCTTGGGCACCAGTTCTAAAAAAGGATATCAGGGGAACTATAGAAAGTGCAGAGAAGGGCAACCAAACTGATAAGAGGCATTGAGGAGCTAAATTTATTCTCTCTTGAGAAGAGGGCATTAAGGGGGGATATGATCAACATGTACAAATATATAAGGGGTAAATACAGTGAACTTGGTGTTGAGTTATTCACTTTACGGTCAACACAGAGGACAAATGGGGCATCTTTGCGCCTAGAGGAAAAGAGATTTCATTTCCAAATACAGTAAGCCATTGTACACATGGTCGGAGATTCCAACAGAATGTGTCCTATCGGACCGTTTTTTCAGATAATCCGACTGTGTGTGGTCTCCATCGAACTGTTTCCGTCGGACCAAGTTTTCCAACTTGTCCTTAAAATTTTCCGACAAAATGCTCCGATCAGACATACTCCGATCATGTGTAGCCTACTCTGACGGACAAAGTGCCACGCATGCTCAGATCAAATTCTTAGACCAAAGCTATTGGCTACTAGCCTGAACGTAGTCCCGTCCTAACGAAATAACTTCATCACGTTATGTACAATCGGATTTTCCAACAACTTTGTCTGACCGTGTGTATGCACAAAATCTGTCGGACAAAATCCAACGGATTTGGTTGTTAGAATGTCCGACCATGTGTACAAGGGCTAAGAGCTGTGAAAATGTGGAATAGGCTCCCTCCAGAGGCGGTCCTGGCCAGCCCAATAGATTGCTTTAAGAAAGGCCTAGATTATTTCCCAAATGTACATAATATAACTGGGTACTAACATTTATAGGTAAAGTTAATCCAGGGAAAATCTGATTGCCTCTCTGGGATCAGGAAGGAATGTTTTAAACTTGCTGTAGCAAATTGGATCATGCTTTGCTGGGGTTTTTCGCCTTCAACTGTGAATATAGGATTGTGTACATGGGATTGTATGATATTATTTTTTATTTATTTATTTTTATGGTTAAACTAGATGACTTGTCTTTTTTCAACCTGATTAACTATGTAACTATGTAATTATGATTCGATGCCCACTCATCAGATGCCCACTGCCCAGTCTGCTGATGCGATGCCCAATCATCCAGTGCCCGCTGTCCAGTCTGCTGATCCGGTGCCTGCTGATCCAATTCCCACTCATCCGATCCATGCTGCCCAGTCTGCTGATCCAATGCCCACTGATCCAGTGCCCGCTGCCCAGTCTGCTGATCCAGCACCTGCTGATCCAATGCCCACTGATCCAGTGCCTGCTGCCCAGTCTGCTGATCCGGTGCCTGCTGATCCGATGCCCACTGATCCAGTGCCTGCTGCCCAGCCTGTTGACCCGGTGCACACTACCCCACCTGATGTGCTGCTGACTACTGCCAATGAGATCCAGTCCTCCTCCATGCTGATGACTGCTGCCAATGTGATCGAGTCCTCCTCCTTGCTGATGACTGTTGCTGATGTGATCCATTCCTCCCTAATGTTGATGAGTGCTGCCAATGCGATCCAGTCCTCCTCCATGCTGATGACTGCTGCCGATGCGATCCAGTCCTCCCCCATGCTGCCGCCTTCTGATGGTGTCCATGCCGCCTCAATATTGCCATCTGCTGATGGTGTCCATGCATCCTCCATGTTTGCCGCCTGCTGATGGTGTCCATGACTCCTCCATGTTGCCACCTGTTGATGGTGTTCATGCCTCCTCCATCTTGCATCCTGCTCTTGGTGTCCATGCCTCCTCCATGTTGCCACCTGCTGATGGTTTCAATTTCTCCTCCATGCTGCCACCTGCCAATGGTGTCCATTCCTCAACCATGCTGCTGCCTGCTGTGGATGACCTGCCACCTGCTGCCAAGCTTTTCGCAGCTGGTTCCCAGGCTTCCGCTGCCCCACTGGACTATGCTGGTTCCCGAGCTGCCACTGTCCCACTAGACTATTCTGATTCCATCCAGCTGGACTGTTGACTGGGTTAAATTCCCACCTGCTGATGGGTCTTAGGCTTCGGTAATTCCACCTAGCCAGTTTTGGCAGCAGGGTGCCCAGTCGGCATGCAGACCCCAGTAGTGGAGCATTATGGAGCGTCCGGAGACCACGCCTTAAGGGGAGATTTTACCTGATGGATATCCTGTTCTGGGTTGTTTTCTGCAGCTCTAGTGTGTCTCCCAGGAGCCAGCAGGCCCATTAGTGTTCAGCAGCTGGTGGACTACTTAAGGCTGCTTCTCCCTTCCCCCGGCGCATCACGATTCTGATCTCTTCTTTGCTACCAGTTTATTCCTGATTGCCAGATCCAGCCTGCACTCCTCTGCCTTGCTCTTGCCCCCTTCTTCCTAGCTCCTGCTTAAGTTCCCAGCCTTGATCTCCTCTACCTCGCATCCCTGCATTTCCTGTACCCATGGCAGTATATTGTAAATATTTGTATTTTATTAGTAGTTAGGTTTATTAGTTATTCTGGTTCTTGTGCATTGGGGGTTTGGTTGTAGTTTGCTGTGTTCATGGTTTGCTGTTTTTTCACTTTAAATAAATATCCCCTTTAAAGATATATACTTTGTTTGTTTGGTCTCAGTTCCCTTGTGTAGCTATGTGTCTGGTCTCCTTAGCCGCTGATTCCTGAAATGCTTGGGACAAACATAGATCTATACTCAAATAAAAGACAAATAAAGTAAAAAAACTGAAATGCAAATAAACAAACTAGTTGGTTTTTCTTTTTCACTCTTTTATGTTTCTATTTTTCTCTCAGAAGGGTACTGTGAAAAAGAAGGTCACAAACTAACAAACTAGGATATTAAATTGTTTGGACTTGCCATTTGGTACAACATTTGGGCCTTTAGCTTTATTAAGTAAAAATTCCTGTAGCTTTTAGATCTGTTGTGGCTGCTATTTCTTCTGGTCAATTCTACGTATAGCCTAAAAGGCATCTCCCATGCATGTAACTAAATGGATTGGTGTTTTTTCTGGGGCGTCCTTGAAATCATTTTTAAAAATGCACCCCATCCCTGCTGTATGGTAGTTTTATTTATTTAATGGTACATGCCCCCCCTCCCCCATAAACATTAATGAGGTTTGGATTTAAAGTGGTGTTCTACACACCCAAAAAATTGCTTAAAAGTACAAAAAAAATCTTTTAACTGACCTCTAAATTCCTGTTGCTAGGGGGGTCCCTCGTAGTCTGCCTCCTTCAGTGCCTGGGCACCTGACGTCACTTCCCCTCAGAGAAGGAAGGGCTCAGCTCTGCCCCTTCCCTCCTGTCAGTCATCTGAGACACGTGACAGGTTCCACATGACTGCACGGCCAATCGTGGCGCGGCTCGCACATGCGCAGTGGGTGCCTGGCTGTGAAGCCGGGTGCCCACTGTTGCAATGCCGGCGCCGCCGAGAGGAGGGGGGTATGAGTGGGGCTTCATTCCACCGCATCCCTGGACCCTGGGAAAGGTAAGTGTCCGATTATTAAAAGTCAGCAGCTGCAGTATTTGTAGCTGCTGACTTTTAATTTTTTTTTCTTCAGGGAAACACCTCTTTAAGTTTGCAATTTTTGCACTTTACGATTGGTTTAATGAATGCCCTGTGAATCAAACCCAAACATATTTTCTTATTCCTAGTTGTAAGTTAACGATTTGCCTGTCAACAATGTGGTTTGAGTATATGTGTACCACTTTTTCTTTAGTGCATGCATGCTTTTAAAACCTAAGGTAAAAATGCTCAGTATTATGTATAATGCCATAAATGAATCACACAGATATATACAATTTTGAATTCATCTTTTCATATTCATGTATTAGCTATTACAATTCAGATTAGTGGGAAAAAGCTTCTCATAACTATTTTAGGTTGCTACATTTACAATAATGTATGCAGATCTTTCAGCGAACTATAGTTAGAAAATAAAGTAGAATATGAAAACTGCTCTTTAAGAAACATATAAAGCAAGAACAGAAGAAACCTCTAGCTTCAGCTTTTTTTTCTTCTCAAATAATTTGAAGCTGAGAGAGAATCATTCATGCTGCAGGTAATTTTCATCAGTTTCTAATATAAGGTTGCTACATACAGCTGGATACACTCGTAGACAAAAGACTTTATTTTTCTCTGTTCAGCCCAGCTTTTAGAGAGATATTGCATAATGGTACAGCTTATTCAGACTTATGACTAAGAAGAAAAAAAATACACAAATATGCTTCCCTAAAGCTTTTCTACTAAGTTGGACCTCAGATTTGTTGAAGTATATCAAATTTATGATATATTTATGGCGTATTTATGTCCTTTGCAACAGTTTTGTTCATGCATATACCAAACTGAGCCAAGAACTTCTAATACATCTTTAAAAGTGTAAAGTTGTGTTTTGTGGTAACAAAACTTTAACAATTTTTTGTGGTATCAAAAATATATTACTAAAGAGTGAATAGCTCTGACATGCTTTCCTGGCAAATAAAACATATTACTCTGTGATGTGCATTTTGCAGCTGAAATAAGTCTGAGAAGTTGGGTGACAACTTTGTTGTCACAGGCTGAACAACCTCAGGTACTTTCAGGACCTCCACTAACATGCAACAGTTCCTTTGTTAATTGCAGACTCGTCTAATAAGCAGTCCGGGCCTGATTGGCCTTGTACCTTGGGTGTACTATGTACACCCCAAAAAATGAAAGCTTAATTCTAGAAAAAAATAAAAATTTGTTTGGACCAACTCGGTTACTACTAATGATTGCTATATAACATCCATTGAGCTACTGGTTATGCTCAAATTGTAAGGGGCAGTCCATTCCACTTACAATTTTAGTTGTGTTCTTTCTGGTGCTACTGTAGTGGCCTCCCATCTCTTCCAGTGAGCATGGCAGGTTGACAGAGATAAACTGTGGATCTCAAACTACTGGTAATGTTAGGCAACAGAAACCAATTCATGTTTTTAGGACGGGGTACCTCCACAACTTGGCTATACGATCAATAGGATTGTGGGGAAACAGACAGAGAAAGGGTAAGTAGTTGAAAGGAGGACCAAACCATGGTATTCATATGCCAAAAAATCTTTAATTATACAAAAATTGACTTAGTGACAAACCACACTCTAAGTGCCATATAATAGTTGAAAATATACTTCAAAGAGACAACGTTGTTGTCGGAATGTCGCCTTAAAATAAGTGACACACAGGACGCGGCTGCAATAATCTGGGATAGCCGCATCAAACATGGAACACGTGTATTCCATATATCAAAGTCAGAATGGTCTGTAAATGTGTTTGTCTAGAGCACAGAGAAATACTTGTCCCATTCGGGCTGATTGTATGCTACATGTGTCATTGATTCCCAACACAGATACCGACCAATTGATGGACGAATCATCCAGGGCTTTAATGATACAAAGGGAATGATTACACCGTTGGATAACACAGTTGCCTATTGGTATATCACATCATTAAGTACATGACAACTGAATAGAGACATTGAAAAATATCAGGAATAGCACAGCAATTGATTTTCCCTAGATTGGTGTCTCAAATGGATAAGTCCAGTGGGAAAGAGCATTATAGCAATAAAACCCATGATGAATAATATCCTCCTTTAATATATCCCAGGTATCCAGAAAATAGGTGAGGGAAATAGTGTTCTAATGGCCCAAGCTCATTAAATCCAGAACCCACAGAAAAGTCTATCTGACGTTATTTGGATCCAATTGTGTCAGATTACTGACATAACAGCTGATTTTGGGTTGGGCCATTAATTGGTATAGCATCCGAAAGACTGGCATCAAAGAGGCATCAGTATACATGATTCAAAGGGGATAATCAAGTTCAAAGGAAGACCGCTGTACATACCACTTCCCAAAGCCTTGCATAGACAGTTAAAGATGTCGGAGGCAGGTCAAACTAGACTCATGTCGATTCTGAGTTGCACTCAGCGGAACAGGCAATGGAGGGCCCTCAGTTGCAGTCGGTAGTCTGGGCTGTTTTCAGTACTATTAGGCAGGCCACCAGAAGCACCAGTAGAAATGGAAAGGTGCCACAGGCCTCGGGGTTGAGATGCTGACTCACCCAGGGATGCAGTCTTTGAATCACATGTGCAGCGCCATAGCAGTTGAAGATTAAACAGAGGCAAAGATGGCAGCTTCCTTGGCTGAAAACGATTGGGGAGTTTACTTCCACTTTAAGGTTATAGTTGCACCCTCCCTTCCTTACGCTGATCCTATTTTGGAGGCTCTGAATGTTCCAGTTGATATCCACCCTTCGGTGTCAGACCCTTTCCCCACCTCAGAGATGCAAACTCCCCTTTGAATCCCACCAGCTTCTCTTCCCCTTCTTTTTGTACTCCAATATCCCTATCAGGTGGTTTAGCAGGTCTGACACCTCCTCCGGTGACATTTAGTTGTGACCTCCGTACCTGTAATACCTGGTTTCTAGGAGGTTGTGCTTCCCTTTTTTTCTGCTGATGGAGCACTTAGGTTAGGTGGACTTACTAACTCCCAACCTCTCTCCCCCTTCTTTCTCATCCCCCTTCCCTCCCCCCTTTTTATTTTTTTATTTCTTTCTAGCTTCCACCGCCACAGATCCAATTAAATATTCAGCCGGAATATTTTAACAAGCCTTCTACTATGAATTGCTCAGCTCCTCTCTCTCTCTCAAAGTGTACTCTTTAAACAAACGGTGGACTTGCGAATGAGAATAAAAATGTTATTCCAGTACCCTCTGATTTTGGGACATTCCCAAAGTGTGTGAAGGAGAGACTACATGGCCGCACCCCCTGAAACAGAGTGGAGAGGACTGGGGATAAAATTTGGTGAGCCGAGTGGGGACCAGGTACCATCGGGAAATTACTTTAAAGTCCGCTTCCACAAGGAAGTTATTAAGTAAACCCCTGTAGGAGCAGGCAAAATTTGTGTGTCAGGTATCTAGGTCCCATTCAAATTGGAGGTCACGCTCCCACTTCACCATATAGTTCGCTTTTCCCAGGGGGACAGCTAACGCTGAGTAGATAAGGGAGATTCCCCCCCCCCCCTCACACCCGTGGCTGATGAACACCAGAGCTTATATTGAATTACTGACAGTGAGGTGTCAGAGCTTTTCCACACCCTGTGTAAAAAATGTGAAAGCTGATTATAGCGGAAAGTCTGAGGGTGGCATGCCGTGTTTAACCCTTTCATGACTAAGCCTATTTTTGGAATTTGGTGTTTACAAGTTAAAATCCATATTTTTTGCTAGAAAATTACTTGGAACCCCCAAACATTATATATATTTTTTTAGCAGAGACTCTAGAGAATAAAACGGTGATTGTTGCAATATTTTATGTCACACGGTCTAAAAGACCCCCCACCCCTCCTTTACACTTCAATGTATTCAGATCGCCGAATTCTGAATACCGTATATATTTTTAAAACCTGCGCCATTGGCAGCCGAGTAAACGGGAAGTGACGTCATGACGTCGCTTCCGTGTTTACGATTAGGATACTGGAACGAAGCCGATTACGGCTTCATTCCAGTTCCTCCCTGGCAGCCGGAGGCGCCAGATCTTGAATCGGTGCTCCCGATCGAGCGGGAGCACCGGTAACAGCGGCGGGAGGCGGCGGGAGGGGGGGGACGTCCCCTCCCGCTCCTCCGGCATAACAGCCGAGCGGCTTTTAGCCGCTTCGGTTCTTATGGCTGGATAGCCAATCGCCAGCTGAACAAAACGGTACCGGGATGATGCCTGCAGGTGCGGGCATCATCCCGGTATACCCCCCGGAAGCCGAGTACGCACATCTGCGTACGCTCGGCGGGAAGGGGTTAAGTGAGATGGGGCCATTGCTGTTAAAGAATTGCCCTATTATATTGAGGCCCTTATTGAGCCACCACTGAAAATCCTTGATATTTAGACCCGGGGGGAATTGGGGGTTGTGGAATATGTGAGCCAGAGGGTGCCAAGCAGAGATCAGAGAGTGTTTTTTGTGCAGTGTATCACATAGGGCCATTGTATGAGACAGTGTTGGGGAAAGGATCAAGGGTCTTTCTTTTTGTGGTCTTCAAGTTAGAAAGTCTAGAGTGTGATTAGGAGTTGCCTGTCTTTCTATGTCTACCCAGTCTGGTTTTGGACCTTTGGAGTAAATGACCGAGAATTTGCAGAGTTGGGCAGCTTGGAAATACCACCATAATTTAGGCAGTCCCAGACCCCTTTTTTTCTTAGATCTATACAGAACCATCTTAGAGAGGCGGTGTTTATTTCCCCCCCAGATAAACCGTATAATTGCAGACTGTAGTTTGTCCAGAACATGCTTTTTAATGGGTATGGGTAGGGACCGAAAAAGGTATAAAATCTTGGGAAGCAGGGTCATCTTGATCTCGTTTACTCGCCCCAGCCAGGACATTTTATAGAGGGACCATTGCGCAAGATCTTCTGATAACCTCTTGAGTAAGGGGGGGGGGGGTAATTGTATTGGTGTAAAAGTTTGACTTTAGGGGTGAGGGATATACCTAGGTAAGGGAGAGGGGAGGTGCTCCAGGCAAAGGGGAAGTGATCTTTAAGTCTGTCCACTAGATCTTGGGGGGTGGAGATGTTAAGGGCAGTAGATTTGGACATATTCACCTGAAGTCCTGAGATTGCACCACATTTTTTGAGGAGTAGAGATGAGGGGAGAGGTGATGAACAGTAGTACGTCATCGGCAAACAGGGTGCATTTGTGAGTTCGTTGGCCGCATTTTACTCCATGAATATCGGGGTGTTGTCTGATAGCTAGAGCTCATGTTTCTATCGCAATGGTGAATAGAATGGGGGAGAGGGGGCAGCCTTGTCTGGTACATTTTAGGATTGGGAATTGGTCAGAGAGGTGGCCTTGCATTTTAATCTGTGCTTTCAGGGAAGAATAGAGGGATGACAAGGTTCTTAGAAAATCCGGGCCAAAGACCCATTTTTGAAGAATGGTAAATAGGTATAGCCAGGTGAACGCGTTGAAGGCCTTTTGGAGGTCTATGGAAAGGACATATCCTGATTGGAAAGGACTCCCATCCCATGAGGATTGCATGAGGGAAATTAAGTCTACTGCTCTCCTAATCTGGTCCGGCTCCTGTCTCCCGGGGATAAAACCCCCCTGGTCCTTATCGATGTACTTTTCAATAAATGAGGCCATCCTATTTGCTAGAATTTTGGTCATGATTTTCAAATCATTATTGATTAATGAGATTGGCCTTGTTTGTGAATAACCAATATGTATGCTAGGTTAGCTGCTGGCCCCGGAGGGAGTTGAAGAGCCAGACCAGACGGGGAGAGAGGACCTCTGAGAATGCTTAATAATAACGTGCCGAGAACCCGTCGGGATCGGGGGCTGAGTCTGATTTGAGATTTTTGATGACGGCTTGGACTTCCTCAACCCGGAAGGGGGAGTCCATGATATTGCGGTGAGAGTCCCAGAGTTTGGGGATGGTGAGTTCCTCCAGAAAAGGGTCAATGGTGTCAGGACTGTTCGGGTTGGATGCCGAATATAGTTTAGAGTAAAAGGCCTGAAAGGTATCTAGGATTTTATGGGGGTTCTGAGTCAACGTTCCTGACAAGGATTTGATCTTGAATAGAGAATAGGTCTTTATTTTGGGAGAAAGATTTGCTGCTAGCTGTGGACCTATTTTATCAGCCTGTAGGCAAAACCGGCTATTTAGCCAGCTAAGGTGCTTGTTTGCATTTGACGTCAGGGCTCAATTTAGGGCAACACGGGCGGATTCTGGCTAGGGTATTGGGAGTGGGGTTGTTCTTATGGGATTTACTAAGAGATGTAAACTCAATTTTGAGTTTGTCCACATCTTTGTTTTGTATTTCTATGTATCTGCTTACATGCAGTGATGTTTGTGGAGTAATTTACTGTAATTTTGCATGGAAACCTTTAAAAAATCTTTATATAACAAAATAAATAAAATAAAACAGAGGGCACCCCGGCCTAGAGCATTATCCTCAAAATATATCCTTAAAGTAATTGTAAAGTCTCATTTTTTTTCTCTAAAAATAATAAAAATGTTATACTTACCTGCTCGGTGCAATTGGTTTTGCACAGAGCAGCCAGGATCCTCCTTTTCTAGGGTTCCTCTTGGGTTCTCATTGCCCCTCCCTCCTGTCAAGTGTCCTCACAGCAAGCAGCTTGCTTTGGGAGAACCCAAGCCGATTCACAGCTCCCTGTGTCCATTTAGAAATGGAGTGCTAATTTGGCCCCACCCTTCTCTCTCCTGATTGGCTAACTGACTTTGACAGCAATGGGAGCTGATGGCACCGCTGCTGTGTCTCAGCCAAACAGGAGTAGAGTCACGCATGGTCGAGGAACTCGTGGACATTGCTGGACAGAGATGAGGCTCAGGTAAGCAATAGGGAATACTGGGGTGGCTGCTGCACACAGAAGGTTTTTTATCTTAATGCATAGAATGCATTAAGATAAAATACCTTCTGCCTTTACAACCCCTTTAATTCATAAAAGGGTAGTAAGTATTATACTCACAAACTGACAGATACATCAAAGCTTGCCAACCTTGGCTTTGAGGAAGAGGCAAGTCCTCAAAACATTTTAAGTTGTTGGATTTCCAAATGTCCTATCATGTGATGTGATGTATCATGGACTGTAAGTTGCTGTTTTAATATGACAAGCTTTGATGTAACAGTCAATTTGTGAGTATAAGACCCCTTTTATCACTAAGTGGTGCTTTAGGGCTATTTAAGCAGAGCTTTTCGGCCGAAGAAGGGGTTAAAAGCACCCATGTTGCACTTCCGAAGGGCTGCCCATTCATTTCAATGGGCAGTGGCATTTTGGGAGCTGTATACAGTGCTCCCAAATCGCCCCAAAGATGCTGCTTGCAGGACTTTTTCTAACGTCCTGTGAGCACACCACCCAGGTGTGAAAGTACTTGGGCTTTCACATTCGGGCGACATGGAAGGCAGTTTACATGCTCTAAAATGACTGAAAACTGTCTCAGTATGAAAGGGGTCTAATACTTACCACTGTTTTATGAATTAAAGATATATTTTGATGGTAATGCACTAGGCCAGTGCGCCCTCTGTTTTGTTTTATGGTTTCGGTGTTCCCAGACTTCCCCAGTCTTATGAGGGCAGCAAGGTGAGGCATATCCAGTAAATCCAGGATGGGAATATAGACAACTGTCATCTCTGGGCCCACTCTCAAGCACAGGAGATTTTGCAATTGCTATCTATTTGAAATGAGGAGGGAGAGTCCCAGGAGCGTTGAGGCTGGAGGAAGATCAGGCAAAGGTAAGTATTGGGGTGGATGCTACACAGAGAAGACTTTTTACCTTCATGCATAGAATGCATGAAAGTAGAAAACCGTCATCCTTTACAATAAATAAATTATAGACAGCGCTTGCTCCACCTAGTGTTAAAGTGAATAAACAGTTCTAAATATTCGACTTCTAATTTATTGTACGGGCATATCAAGTGCATACATTATTAGCTTAGTATACCAAGATCTTTTCTGGATTAATTAAATAAATCAATGAAGAATGTATAGACAATTTAAAGTGTATAAAGAGATGGCTGTGCAAAACAAAGTATTTTCCTTATAAGAAAGTGCTATTGTGCTCTGTATCCCAATATTATCTGTGCATCAACTTCGTGAGGGATTGTAGACACCCTGCACTCACCAGATACAGTACGTTTGACTTCCTTACCATATAGCAAGAGAAGTCTGCTGTTCTTGTTGGTCTTTCTGGGGACCTATCCCACTGCAATGTCCTCTGGTTACCAGGCATGTACTGGCCATCGGGACTACAGAGAGTTTCCCAGTGGGCCAATGGCTCAGTGGGCCGGTTTTAATGACAAAGTAATTGCTGCGCGGCTTGCCCTCAACTTCACGCAGTGATGTGAGAAAGATGAGAAAAATACAGAGGAGAATAAGTGAAATAATAAAAGAGGTTAGTGAGGACTCCTTATGTTATGCTACTTATGTTTTTTTACACAATTACATATAGTTTTATATACTACTATTTTTGTGCTTGTTTGCAAAATTAAAGTGGGCTGGTCTGGATGAAGTCCAGGGCCAAATTTTTGTCCCAGTCCAGCCCTGCTGGTACCCCCGCTGGTGTGACTCCGAAGCTCCAGGATCAGAGTATGCAGATGTACAGGCGGTATATGGAGAGCTGGAGAGAAAACTCCTCATAGTATAAAATCCTCAAATGATTTATTGTATATTGGCATTATAGTTACATAGTAGGCAAGTTCTAAAAAAAGACACAAGTCCATCAAGTCCAACCTATGTGTGTGATTATATGTCAGTATTACATTGTATATATTCCTGTATGTTGCTGTCATTCAGGTGCTTATCTAATAGTTTCTTATCGATGCCCTCCCCCCGCTGAGACCACTGCCTGTGGAAAGGAATTCCACATCCTTGCAGCTCTTACAGTAAAGAACCCTCTACGTAGTTTAAGGTTAAACCTCTATTCTTTTAATTTTAATGAGTGGCCACAAGTCCTGTTAAACTACCTTCTGCGAAAAAGTTTTATCCCTATTGTGGGGTCACCAGTATGGCATTTGTATATTGAAATCATATCCCAAGCGTTCCCTACTCCAGAGAGAATAAGTTCAGTACTCGCAACCTTTCCTCATAACTAATATCCTCCAGACCCTTTATTAGCTTTGTTGACCTTCTGTGTACTCGCTCCATTTCCAGTAAATCCTTCCTGAGGACTGTACAGCATACTCTAGGTGAGGCCGGACCAGAGTCTTGTAGAGCGGGGAAATTATTGGTTTTATCTTTGGAATTAATCCCCTTTTTTAATGCAAGCCAATATTCTGTTTGCTTTGTTAGCAGCAGCTTTGCATTGCATGCCATTGCTAAGCCTATCATCTACTAGGACACCCAGGTCCTTTTCCATCCTAGATTCCCCCAGAGGTTCTCTCCCCAGTGTATAGATTGCATTCATATTTTTCCCACCCAAATGCATTATTTTACATTTTTCTACATTGAACCTCATTTGCCATCTAGTTGCCCACCCCATTAATTTGTTCAGATCCTTTTGCAAGGTTTCCACATCCTGTGGAGAAGTTATTGCCCTGCTTAGCTTAGTATTGTCCTCAAATACAGAGATTGAACTGTTTACCCCATCCTTCAGATAGTTTATGAACAAATTAAACAGGATTGTTCCCAGCACAGAACCCTGGGGGACCCCACTACCCACCCCTGACCATTCCAAGTACTCCCCATTAATCACCACCCTCTGAACTCGCACTTTGTAGCTAGTTTTCAATCCATGTACTCACCATATGGTCCATGCCATCAGACCTTATTTTGTACAGTAAACATTTAATGGAGAACGGTGTCAAATGCTTTTGCAAAATCCAGATACACCACGTCTACGGGCTTTCCTTTATCTAGATGGTAGCTCACCTCCTCATAGAAGGTTAATAGATTGGTTTGGCAAGAATAATTCTTCATGAATCCATTCTGATTACGGCTAATGACACAGTTCTCATTACTAAAATCTTGTATATAGTCCCTTATCATCCCCTCCAAGAGTTTACATATTATTGATGTTAGGCTAACTGGTCTGTAATTCCCAGGGATGTATTTTGGGCCCTATCATGAATGATAAAATTCCATTAAAAATAGTGTTGCTATGAGTTAGATATGTCCAAACTGAACGTCACAACAACAAGAAGGCCCTACATGTGTGCGAGTAGTGGTCGCTGCCTAGAGCATGGCGTGCGTTCCACTGTCTGGGCCGACAGTGGCGCGTGGGAGATTCAGTTTGACGCGTTTCATCATCTGTGTGCACCGTTATCAAAAGCAGGAAGCTCCCTTGCGTTCCAGAAGCTTAAATAAACTCATCATAGAAAATTGCACTCCTCCCCCTCCAAGCATATGTTGGATTCAGAACAGACCATCAGGGATTTCATCCCACTGAATGAATATGCAAAATTGTTGATCCCTTATGTGCTTGTGTGTGCGTTAACAATGTCCTACTAGGGACATCTAGTGTTAAAACTTACTCATTACACCCCCTCTTGTACTATTTGGTATTCCTGGTGTACTTTTATGGAATGATTCTGGATTGTGTTTAATGTGAAAAATATTAAAGCAGAGTTCACCCAAAAATGGAACTTCCCCTTTAAGTGCTGGTGACCCCCTGACATGCCACATTTGGCATGTCATTTTTCTTGGGGGGGGCTGGTACCCTGTTTTTAGAGGCATCCAGCTCCCACTTCCTCCCCTGGTGCCGCTGTGCAGGAAGGAAGATCACCTCTCCCCCTTCCTCCTTGCAATCTTCTGGGACACATCATAGGTCCCAGAAGATTGTGCAGTGCACGCCCGGATGTGAAGCCACAGCCGGGTGCCCACAGTTAGAATTGCAGAGTGGAGGGGGAGAGAAGCGAGGCTTCCTGCACCCGCATCGCTGGACCATGGGACAGGTGAGTGTCTGATTATTAAGAGTCAGCAGCTACACTTTTTGTAGCTGCTGACTTTTAAATGGGTGGAACTCCACTTTAACTGAAAGTGACATAAATATTGAATAAATTGGATATATTATAGACAAGTGTGAACGTGTATGGAAATTTAAATGGCAATATAGATAAAAAATTAAAATAATGTAATAGTAAATAAATATAATAATTAAATAGAAATAAAAATTAAAAATAATGAGAAAAATTCAATATAAATAAGAATTTGAATAAAAAAATAATGAGAAACAAATGAAAATAAAATAAAAATTAAATAAAAATTAAAATTAAAATTAGAGTTAAAAATAAAATAAATTAAAATTAAAATTAGAAATAAAAATAAAAATTAGTGATCTATATGCTATCCTTGTGCACCTGGGACGTGTGTGCTTTGACACGTTATCCGTTTGTTTATCTTATATTCTTTTTTGGCAAAGAAAGATGAAAATGTGGTGGCCTTTCTGAGTTTGTCACCGATTGTCCTACACATTTTGCACCGCCCACATGTGTAGAACCCTTTGTGATCCAGAAAAGATCCCAATCTTTCCAGGGGATCTGATGCATTTTTCACCTATTCCTCAGATTGGGTGCTCTCCAATAGACCAACCCTGGCCTGGCTGGTAAGAGCTTATATTGTCTATGATAGTCGGAAACTGACACCATACCAAATTCATTCTCTATGTTTGGTTTGTCCTTCAAATGCTCCCTCCTGTCAATTGTTTCCACTTGCTTTTCTACCTCTCTGACTTTATTTTCATTGTGTCCTTTTGCTACAAATCTCTTTATCAGCACCTCTGCCTGTTTTTTATATTCCTTTATATCCTTACAGTTTCTGTGGACCCGCATCAGTTGACCCTTGAGTATACCCCCCTAGCCATCTGGGGTGATGACAGCTATGTATGAGGATATACACATTATGGTCCCTCTCTTTGAAAAAGGTGCATGTATATAGTTGATCTGCTTGTCTATATACCAGTAAATCTAGGAAGTTGACTTGCTCTGAATTCCATCCTCCTGAGAAGGAGATATGATATCAGTTTAGCTTAATCTCCTCTAGGAACTCTTTCAAGTCACTCTCCATTCCCCCCACAGGATAATTGTATCATCGATGTACCTTTTGTATAATGCTATATCTGGCCTAAATTTGTTGTAGATTTATTCTTGTTCCCACCTACTTAGGAAAATGTTTGCCACACTGGGTGCATACTTTGCTCCCATGGCTACACCTTTTTATTGGCGATAGTAAGATTTAGCGTGCCAGAAATAATTGCTCTTCATGGCCAGTTCTAAGGCATCGATAATGGTTTTCTGTTGTGGACCTTTTGGTTTAGATGATCCTTCACATTCAGTTAATATTTTTCTTTTTTTTTTCTTTTTATTTCTATTCATATTTATTTCTTATATTTATTTACGATTACATTATTTTTCTTTTTTTATATATATTTCAATTTAAATTGTCATACACATTCAAACCTGTCTATAATGTATCCAATTTATTCACTATTTATGTCACATTCAGTTAATATTTTTCACATTAAACACAATTCAGAATCATTCCATCAACGTACACCAGGAATACCAAATAATACAAGAGGGGGTGTAATTAGTACGTTTTAACACTAGATGTCCCTAATAGGACATTCTTAACGCATACACTAGCACAGGAAGGATCAACAATTTTGCATATTCGTTCAGTGGGATTAACTCCCTGATGGTATACAAAAGAAAAAAAGGAAAATAACTGCGCTAAGGTTAAAAATGTGAATGTGTGAATGTGTGAATGTATAAAGAAAATCCTGTGAGGATATTCAGCTGCGGCTTTCGCTATGTCACATACATGCAAATAAAAACGAAAAAACCCATAAGCCGCGCTAAATAGATACCAAGGCAAATACAACCAACTATTTGTGCAATGATATAAAAGTAAATGTTGAAATAAATATTAGTAAATACAACCAACTGTTTGTGCAAAATAAACAAATAAATATTAAAACAAATATTGTATGGGGTATAGCAACCCTATATGTGTATATGCATATACGTGATACAGAACATATAAGTATTAGGATTCCTGATCCCAAAAACCCACAAATGCTGATGGGCACATATAATAGGAATCAGTGACACACACCTATTATAAAATATAAACTACTCCCATATTTGGATTTCCAGGAAGAGTGTGGTGTTTACTCAGAGGACCCTTACTGGGCCTTACGTTACCCCCCTTTTTGTTTTTATACGGTCTCATTGTTCACACATTGGGTGTTTATATTTTATAATAGGTGTGTGTCACTGATTCCTATTATATGTGCCCATCAGCATTTGTGGGTTTTTGGGATCAGGAATCCTAATACTTATATGTTCTGTATCACGTATATGCATATACACATATAGGGTTGCTATACCCCATACAATATTTGTTTTAATATTTATTTGTTTATTTTGCACAAACAGTTGGTTGTATTTACTAATATTTATTTCAACATTTACTTTTATATCATTGCACAAATAGTTGGTTGTATTTGCCTTGGTATCTATTTAGCGCGGCTTATGGGTTTTTTCGTTTTCCCTGATGGTATGCTCTGAATCCAACGTATGATTCGAGGGGGAGTTGTGCAATTTGTTATGACGAGTTTATTTAAATGACTGCAGCGCAAGGGAGCTTCCTGCTTTTGATAGCGTTGCACACAGATGATGAAACACATCAAGATGAATCTCCCACGTGTCACTGTTGGCCCAGAGGGTGGAACGCACACCATGCTCTAGGCAGTGACCACTACTCACATACGTGTAGGGCCGTCTTGTTATTGTGAAGTTCAGTTTGAACATATCTAACTCATAGCAACACTATTTTTAATGGAGTTTTATCATGTATGATGCCGATACACAATAAATCATTTGAAGATTTTATACTATAAGGAGTTTTCTCTCCATATATCGCTGGTACACCTGCATAACCCTGGAACTACGGAGTCACCACTGGAGGTAACCCACACCAGCGGGGGTAACCAGAGGACATCGTAGTGGGATAAGTCCCCTGAAAGACCTAGAAGCACAGCAGACTTCTCTTGCTATATGGTAGGAAAGTCCAACATGTCTGGTGAGTGCAGAGTGTCTACTGTGCCTCACGAGGTGGATGCACAGATAAGATTGGGATACTGAGCACAACAGCACTTTCTTATAAGGGAAAATACTTTGTTTTGCACAGCCATCACTTTATGCACTTTAAATTGTCCATACATTCTTCATTGATTCATTTAATTAATCCAGAAAATACCTTGATACACTAAGCTATCAATGTATACACTTTAAATGCCAGTTATCAATACAATTCATTTATTGATTTAATTGATTCACTAGCACTAGTTGCTTTATGGTAAAGTTTAGTAAGAGAAATTGAATGTTTAAGGCCGCGTACACACGCGGGGACTGTTCGCCCAACTTTGTCCGTCAAACAGTTTCGGCAAACAGTCCGCTCAAAATTAGCATGGACGGACATGGCCACACACGACGAACGAACAGTTTGCTGAAACCGTGCGCGATGACGTGAACGACACGTACGATGGGACGAAGAATACGACGTCCTATACACTGCATTATAACTTTCGGCGTGTAAATCCTTTCTGAGCATGCGCGGAACTTAGTTTGACGAACAAGCCTACACACGGGCGGACTGTTCGCTCAAACAAGGTTTCAGCGGACAGTTTTACGGAATTTCCGAAAAACCTTGTTCGTCAAACTGTCCGCTGAAACTGTCCGCTGAAAGCCCACACACGAGCGGACTGTCCGCCCAAACACTGTTCAGCGGACAAAGTTGGGCGAACAGTCCGCGCGTGTGTACGCGGCCTAACACTGCTTATTCACTTTAATACTAGGTGGAGCAATCGCTGTCTATAATTTACTCAACCTGACCCATTTGTGAGGACAATATTGACATCAGCGGCCCATTATACCGCCACCTATCACCAAGGTGCGGGTGTCCAATATTTTTATATTATACTTCAGCCTTTACAAGTAGTGATGGCCGAACGGTTCGCCCGGCGGTCGTTTCGCGGCGAATTTCCGACTTTCGCCGTCCGCGGGTTCGAACGCCTTTTTCCGTCGTTCGCCCCGGCGGACTTACGTGTTTAATGTATACAAGAACTTTAACCTTTCGTGACACGTTTATCATGTGTTACAGGACAACCAATTGAGACATGACAGCTCATGGACACTTGGACATTCCCCCTAACCTATAAATACACCCGATCCGGTGGCCATTTTACATTCTTTCTTCTGTCACTGTAGGGAAAGGATCCTGTGTGGAGTAGGGACAGAGAAAACGCTAGCTATTTGGTACACAAAAGTTCTTTTCAGGACTGGTATAGGTGTTAGGTCAGCAGCCTGAGTTTCTTTTGTCAGTTTAGATAAAGGGACAGAGCGCTGTATGCTGCTATTTTAGGGACAGCTCAGCCAGATTAGTCTTTCTTCATCATCATCATCATCATCATCATTAGCTGTTACTATCAGGTCCACAAAAGAGCTGTTCCAGCTAATCGTTCCAGCCTACTCTTTTTTGCCAATTTGTATAGGGACAGGCAGGAAGCAGTGTGTCAGGCAGTGAGGATAATTTTAAAGACTTGCTGTTACTATTAGTTCCACAAAGGTTCTTTTCAGGACTGGTATCAGTGGTACGGTAATAGGCTTGTACACGTATAATATTCTTTCTTCCAAATATAGAAAGAATATTATACTTGACTGCTGCCCTTCTGCTGCAGTCTGCTAATCATTCACAACTCACTTGTTCCACAAAGCTCTTTATCAGGACTGGTAACTTGGTCTGTCTAGGGTGCTACGGTACATAGGCTTGGGTGCGGTACAGTCTGCTGTTCTGTAAGGACCGCTATCGGTCCACAATACATAGGGTTGCCGTGCACTACTGCTGACCGCTGCCCTATACTGCAGCAGTCCTTCATTGGTATAGGGACTGACGTACAGTCTGCTAATCACTAACACACAACCTGCTTGGTCCACAAAAGTTCTTATAAGGACTGGTAACTTGGTATAGGGTGCTACGGTACATAGGCCTGAGTGCGTTACAGTCTGCTGTTCTGTAAGGACCGCTATCGGTCCACAATACATAGGGTTGCCGTGCACTACTGCTGACCGCTGCCCTATACTGCAGCAGTCCTTCAGCGGTATAGGGACTGACGCACAGTCTGCTAAACACTAACACACAACCTGCTTGGTCCACAAAAGTTTTTATAAGGACTGGTAACTTGGTATAGGGTGCTACGGTACATAGGCCTGAGTGCAGTACAGTCTGCTGTTCTGTAAGGACCGCTATCGGTCCACAATACATAGGGTTGCCGTGCACTACTGCTGACCGCTGCCCTATACTGCAGCAGTCCTTCATTGGTATAGGGACTGACGTACAGTCTGCTAATCACTAACACACAACCTGCTTGGTCCACAAAAGTTCTTATAAGGACTGGTAACTTGGTATAGGGTGCTACGGTACATAGGCCTGAGTGCGTTACAGTCTGCTGTTCTGTAAGGACCGCTATCGGTCCACAATACATAGGGTTGCCGTGCACTACTGCTGACCGCTGCCCTATACTGCAGCAGTCCTTCATTGGTATAGGGACTGACGTACAGTCTGCTAATCACTAACACACAACCTGCTTGTTCCACAAAAGTTCTTATAAGGACTGGTAACTTGGTATAGGGTGCTACGGTACATAGGCCTGAGTGCGTTACAGTCTGCTGTTCTGTAAGGACCGCTATCGGTCCACAATACATAGGGTTGACGTGCACCACTGCTGACCGCTGCCCTATACTGCAGCAGTCCTTCAGCGGTATAGGGACTGACGTACAGTCTGCTAAACACTAATACACAACCTGCTTGGTCCACAAAAGTTCTTATAAGGACTGGTAACTTGGTATAGGGTGCTACGGTACATAGGCTTGAGTGCGGTACAGTCTGCTGTTCTGTAAGGACCGCTATCGGTCCACAATAGATAGGGTTGACGTGCACCACTGCTGACCGCTGCCCTATACTGCAGCAGTCCTTCAGCGGTATAGGGACTGACGCACAGTCTGCTAAACACTAACACACAACCTGCTTGGTCCACAAAAGTTTTTATAAGGACTGGTAACTTGGTATAGGGTGCTACGGTACATAGGCCTGAGTGCGTTACAGTCTGCTGTTCTGTAAGGACCGCTATCGGTCCACAATACATAGGGTTGCCGTGCACTACTGCTGACCGCTGCCCTATACTGCAGCAGTCCTTCATTGGTATAGGGACTGACGTACAGTCTGCTAATCACTAACACACAACCTGCTTGGTCCACAAAAGTTCTTATAAGGACTGGTAACTTGGTATAGGGTGCTACGGTACATAGGCCTGAGTGCGTTACAGTCTGCTGTTCTGTAAGGACCGCTATCGGTCCACAATACATAGGGTTGCCGTGCACTACTGCTGACCGCTGCCCTATACTGCAGCAGTCCTTCATTGGTATAGGGACTGACGTACAGTCTGCTAATCACTAACACACAACCTGCTTGGTCCACAAAAGTTCTTATAAGGACTGGTAACTTGGTATAGGGTGCTACGGTACATAGGCCTGAGTGCGTTACAGTCTGCTGTTCTGTAAGGACCGCTATCGGTCCACAATACATAGGGTTGCCGTGCACTACTGCTGACCGCTGCCCTATACTGCAGCAGTCCTTCATTGGTATAGGGACTGACGTACAGTCTGCTAATCACTAACACACAACCTGCTTGTTCCACAAAAGTTCTTATAAGGACTGGTAACTTGGTATAGGGTGCTACGGTACATAGGCCTGAGTGCGTTACAGTCTGCTGTTCTGTAAGGACCGCTATCGGTCCACAATACATAGGGTTGCCGTGCACTACTGCTGACCGCTGCCCTATACTGCAGCAGTCCTTCATTGGTATAGGGACTGACGTACAGTCTGCTAATCACTAACACACAACCTGCTTGTTCCACAAAAGTTCTTATAAGGACTGGTAACTTGGTATAGGGTGCTACGGTACATAGGCTTGAGTGCGGTACAGTCTGCTGTTCTGTAAGGACCGCTATCGGTCCACAATAGATAGGGTTGACGTGCACCACTGCTGACCGCTGCCCTATACTGCAGCAGTCCTTCAGCGGTATAGGGACGGACGTACAGTCTGCTAAACACTAATACACAACCTGCTTGGTCCACAAAAGTTCTTATAAGGACTGGTAACTTGGTATAGGGTGCTACGGTACATAGGCTTGAGTGCGGTACAGTCTGCTGTTCTGTAAGGACCGCTATCGGTCCACAATAGATAGGGTTGACGTGCACCACTGCTGACCGCTGCCCTATACTGCAGCAGTCCTTCAGCGGTATAGGGACTGACGCACAGTCTGCTAAACACTAACACACAACCTGCTTGGTCCACAAAAGTTTTTATAAGGACTGGTAACTTGGTATAGGGTGCTACGGTACATAGGCCTGAGTGCGTTACAGTCTGCTGTTCTGTAAGGACCGCTATCGGTCCACAATACATAGGGTTGCCGTGCACTACTGCTGACCGCTGCCCTATACTGCAGCAGTCCTTCATTGGTATAGGGACTGACGTACAGTCTGCTAATCACTAACACACAACCTGCTTGGTCCACAAAAGTTCTTATAAGGACTGGTAACTTGGTATAGGGTGCTACGGTACATAGGCCTGAGTGCGTTACAGTCTGCTGTTCTGTAAGGACCGCTATCGGTCCACAATACATAGGGTTGCCGTGCACTACTGCTGACCGCTGCCCTATACTGCAGCAGTCCTTCAGCGGTATAGGGACTGACGCACAGTCTGCTAAACACTAACACACAACCTGCTTGGTCCACAAAAGTTTTTATAAGGACTGGTAACTTGGTATAGGGTGCTACGGTACATAGGCCTGAGTGCAGTACAGTCTGCTGTTCTGTAAGGACCGCTATCGGTCCACAATACATAGGGTTGCCGTGCACTACTGCTGACCGCTGCCCTATACTGCAGCAGTCCTTCATTGGTATAGGGACTGACGTACAGTCTGCTAATCACTAACACACAACCTGCTTGTTCCACAAAAGTTCTTATAAGGACTGGTAACTTGGTATAGGGTGCTACGGTACATAGGCTTGAGTGCGGTACAGTCTGCTGTTCTGTAAGGACCGCTATCGGTCCACAATAGATAGGGTTGACGTGCACCACTGCTGACCGCTGCCCTATACTGCAGCAGTCCTTCAGCGGTATAGGGACTGACGTACAGTCTGCTAAACACTAATACACAACCTGCTTGGTCCACAAAAGTTCTTATAAGGACTGGTAACTTGGTATAGGGTGCTACGGTACATAGGCTTGAGTGCGGTACAGTCTGCTGTTCTGTAAGGACCGCTATCGGTCCACAATAGATAGGGTTGACGTGCACCACTGCTGACCGCTGCCCTATACTGCAGCAGTCCTTCAGCGGTATAGGGACTGACGCACAGTCTGCTAAACACTAACACACAACCTGCTTGGTCCACAAAAGTTTTTATAAGGACTGGTAACTTGGTATAGGGTGCTACGGTACATAGGCCTGAGTGCGTTACAGTCTGCTGTTCTGTAAGGACCGCTATCGGTCCACAATACATAGGGTTGCCGTGCACTACTGCTGACCGCTGCCCTATACTGCAGCAGTCCTTCATTGGTATAGGGACTGACGTACAGTCTGCTAATCACTAACACACAACCTGCTTGGTCCACAAAAGTTCTTATAAGGACTGGTAACTTGGTATAGGGTGCTACGGTACATAGGCCTGAGTGCGTTACAGTCTGCTGTTCTGTAAGGACCGCTATCGGTCCACAATACATAGGGTTGCCGTGCACTACTGCTGACCGCTGCCCTATACTGCAGCAGTCCTTCAGCGGTATAGGGACTGACGCACAGTCTGCTAAACACTAACACACAACCTGCTTGGTCCACAAAAGTTCTTATAAGGACTGGTAACTTGGTATAGGGTGCTACGGTACATAGGCTTGAGTGCGGTACAGTCTGCTGTTCTGTAAGGACCGCTATCGGTCCACAATAGATAGGGTTGACGTGCACCACTGCTGACCGCTGCCCTATACTGCAGCAGTCCTTCAGCGGTATAGGGACTGACGTACAGTCTGCTAAACACTAATACACAACCTGCTTGGTCCACAAAAGTTCTTATAAGGACTGGTAACTTGGTATAGGGTGCTACGGTACATAGGCTTGAGTGCGGTACAGTCTGCTGTTCTGTAAGGACCGCTATCGGTCCACAATAGATAGGGTTGACGTGCACCACTGCTGACCGCTGCCCTATACTGCAGCAGTCCTTCAGCGGTATAGGGACTGACGCACAGTCTGCTAAACACTAACACACAACCTGCTTGGTCCACAAAAGTTTTTATAAGGACTGGTAACTTGGTATAGGGTGCTACGGTACATAGGCCTGAGTGCGTTACAGTCTGCTGTTCTGTAAGGACCGCTATCGGTCCACAATACATAGGGTTGCCGTGCACTACTGCTGACCGCTGCCCTATACTGCAGCAGTCCTTCATTGGTATAGGGACTGACGTACAGTCTGCTAATCACTAACACACAACCTGCTTGGTCCACAAAAGTTCTTATAAGGACTGGTAACTTGGTATAGGGTGCTACGGTACATAGGCCTGAGTGCGTTACAGTCTGCTGTTCTGTAAGGACCGCTATCGGTCCACAATACATAGGGTTGCCGTGCACTACTGCTGACCGCTGCCCTATACTGCAGCAGTCCTTCAGCGGTATAGGGACTGACGCACAGTCTGCTAAACACTAACACACAACCTGCTTGGTCCACAAAAGTTCTTATAAGGACTGGTAACTTGGTATAGGGTGCTACGGTACATAGGCTTGAGTGCGGTACAGTCTGCTGTTCTGTAAGGACCGCTATCGGTCCACAATAGATAGGGTTGACGTGCACCACTGCTGACCGCTGCCCTATACTGCAGCAGTCCTTCAGCGGTATAGGGACTGACGTACAGTCTGCTAAACACTAATACACAACCTGCTTGGTCCACAAAAGTTCTTATAAGGACTGGTAACTTGGTATAGGGTGCTACGGTACATAGGCTTGAGTGCGGTACAGTCTGCTGTTCTGTAAGGACCGCTATAGGTCCACAATAGATAGGGTTGACGTGCACCACTGCTGACCGCTCACCTATACTGCAGCAGTCCTTCAGCGGTATAGGGACTAAGAGTTTTGTCACAGGGTCATTTAAAAAATGACATGCAGAGGAAGAGGCAGGCCCTTCCGCAGGGGTGGTAGGGGTAGGGCAGGAGCAACAGGCTTGAGCCAAAGTGGGAAGTTGCAGAAGGTGCGTTCAATTACTTTAAAGGATGCACCAGACTTGGTTGAGTGGCTCGCTCAGCCTTACTCTTCTGCACCCTCCTCATCCTCTCGATCTGCACCCTCTTCTTCACTCTCTGCTATGTGCACCCCCAAAGACACTACCACCAACAACACGACCACCACCACCACCACCACATACCTTCCGCTTGAGTCACTGGAATTATTTTCCGATCCATATCAAGAGGACATTTCTGATGCGCAGCCACTCTTGGTATTGGATCAGGAAGAGGAGGTAGCAACAAGCGCTACTCAGCAGTCTGACGCCAGTACCCAGATCAGCCCAAGGAGGAGGTTGGTCCCCGGTGTTGCTGCCTACTCTACTTATAGCGGTGGGGAAGGTGACGTTGATGATGACGTGTCTAGTGATGTCACGTGGGTGCCCACAAGAGAGGAAGAGGAGGGGAGTTCAGAGGGAGATATGGACCAGCAGATAGGGAGGAGAAGCAGCAATGACTTACATTGCACAGCAGGGACAAAGCAGACTGCAAATGTATCAGGAGCGAGTCATCGACCATGTACGGTCACATCTGGCGCTCCCAGGACACCGGCACATGGCTCCGCAGTGTGGGCTTTTTTTAACGTGTCCGCTGCTGACAATAGCGTTGCCATCTGCAATCTTTGCAGTCAACGCGTTAGTCGCGGTAAGCCCAATACTCACCTAGGGACGACCGCCTTAAGAAGGCACATGAGCAGCCATCACCGAGCCCAGTGGGAGCAACGGAACACACAAAGCCACACTGCAGGCTCTCACCGTCCAGCCTCGTCTTCTACTTCTCCTTCTCCTCTCTCCTCACAATTGTCCTCCACTCCACCTTCCATCACGCCAAGCTCACATTTTTCTGCAAAAAGGCAGGCTTCCGTGGGCCTAATGTTTGAGCGTAAAAAAATGATGACGCCGGATAACCCTCTTGCCCAACGGTTGGCGGCTGGCTTGTCAGAACTCATAGCCCGCCAACTACTGCCATATAAACTGGTGGACTCGGAGGCCTTTCGCAAATTTGTGGCCATTGGAACACCACAATGGAAGGTCCCAGGAAGGAAGTATTTCTCAGAGAAGGGCATCCCAGAGCTATATGGCCATGTTCAGCGGCAAGTGAATGTATCTCTGGCACACAGTGTCGGTGCCAAGATACATCTGACCACAGACACGTGGTCTAGCAAACACGGGCAGGGAAGGTATATCAGTTTTACTGCCCACTGGGTGAACCTTCTGACGGCCGTCAAGCATGTAACCCGTGGCACCCGTGTAGATTTGGTTTTACCGCCACGGATTGCATGCAGGCCTGACTCTTCTTCTCCTCCTCCTACTCCATCCTCCTCCCTCTCCTCCTCAGCTGCCTCCTCCTTTTCCGCTGCTAGCGTCTCTTCCACTGCACCGCCCAAGCTCCCCAGAACCTATTCCACATGCCAGGTGAGACGTTGCCATGCCGTGCTGCGTCTGTTGTGCCTGGAAGCAAAGAGCCACACTGGCCCGGCACTCCTTTCAGCTTTGCGTTCACAGGCAGATGAGTGGCTAACACCGCTCAATTTGACAGTTGGTAAAGTGGTGTGTGACAACGGTGCCAATCTGCTTAGCGCATTGAAACAGGGCAAAATCACGCACGTGCCGTGCATGGCACACGTCTTAAACTTGGTCGTGCAGCGATTCCTTGTCAAATACCCTGGGGTCCAGGACATCTTGCGGCAGGCAAGGAAAATCTCGGCCCATTTCAGAAGATCTTACACGGCCATGGCTCGCCTTGCTGACATTCAGCGGCGACACCATCTGCCGGTCAGACGTCTTATTTGCGATTGCCCGACGCGATGGAACTCAACCTTCTATATGCTTGATAGGCTGCTCCAGCAGAAACGTGCAGTTAACGTCTACCTGTATGAACTCTGCGAAAGAAACGGTTCTGGGGAGCTGGGTTTTTTTTCACCGCGCCAGTGGCTGCTCATGCGCGACACATGCAGACTTCTGCGGCCATTTGAGGAGATCACCAAACTGGTCAGTCGCAGCCATGGCGCCATCAGTGACATGGTACCTTATGCCTTCTTTCTGGAGCGTGCATTGCGTCGTGTCATTGATCAGGCTGTGGAGGAGCAGGAGCGGGAAGATGAGGAAGTCGCAATGCTGGATGAATTCCCAGGGGGGGCTACTCTATCTGAGACAAGTCAACAACAGGAGTCTGATGAGGAGTCAGAGGAGGATGGTGCCGGGGCGGATGAGCAGGAGCAAGAAGAGCATGCTTTAAACCTTTCTGGGATCCCTGTTGTGCGAGGATGGGGAGAGGAGAATGAAGAGGACGACATTATCCTGGATGATGAGCAGGAGCCAGGCCACCACACCGCTTCCACTTTAGTGCAAATGGGGGCCTTCATGCTCCAGTGTTTTAATAGGGACCCCCGTATAAAAAGCATGAGGGTCAAGGACCAGTACTGGGTGGCAACGTACTTAGACCCCCGGTACAAACACAAAATGGCGGAAATGTTACCGCCGTCGCAGAGGGCTGTCAGAATGCAGCACTTCCAGGCCTTGCTTCGAGAAATGCTGCATTCTGCTTTTGCGTGCGCTGGCAGAGGAGCAATTCCCACTCCCAGAGAAGGATTTGCGGGTACCAATCCAACAGCGCCTGCAAGAAGAGGCCGGTTTGAAGATGTGTTGGTGACTTCGGATATGAGGTCATTCTTTCAGCCGACCCATCGACAGGTGTCATCCGGATCCAGCATCAGGGAACGCCTAGACCGTCAGGTGTCCGACTACATTGGGTTAACGGCCGATGTGGACGCTCTGAGGAGTGATGAACCCCTAGACTACTGGGTGGGCAGGCTTGACCTCTGGCCAGAGCTTGCCCAATTTGCAATCGAACTGTTGGCTTGCCCCTCATCCAGTGTCCTGTCCGAAAGGACGTTCAGCGCAGCAGGGGGGATTGTGACCGATAAGCGTACTCGCCTAGCTCACCACAGTGTTAACTACCTCACATTTCTAAAAATGAATGAGGCATGGATCTCGGAGGAATTCAACACATGTGATCAGTAGACCATGTATATGTCTATAAACAATTTTTGGAATCAAGCACACAGACCTTCTTAATTCATTTGGCTCACTTCCCTGACCCAAAAAAGCACACCGTACTATATGCCCCTACCCTCCTCTTTGAAGAGGTTGAGCGGTGTCATATTTCTACTGGGGCTGCTTATTATGAGGGGTTCCCACCATCCCTGTGCTGTGCTGACTTCCTCCTGGGTGTTCTTATTATGAGGGGCTCCCACCATCCCTGTGCTGTGCTGACTTCCTCCTGGGGGTTCTTATTATGAGGGGATCACACCATCCCTGTGCTGTGCTGACTTCCTCCTGGGGCTGCTTACGGTGCTGCTGTCAGCGCTGTATGTCACGGAGCTGCTGTCAGCGCTGTATGTCACGGAGCTGCTGTCAGCGCTGTATGTCACGGAGCTGCTGTCAGCGCTGTATGTCACGGAGCTGCTGTCAGCGCTGTATGTCACGGAGCTGCTGTCAGCGCTGTATGTCACGGAGCTGCTGTCAGCGCTGTATGTCACGGAGCTGCTGTCAGCGCTGTATGTCACGGAGCTGCTGTCAGCGCTGTATGTCACGGAGCTGCTGTCAGCGCTGTATGTCACGGAGCTGCTGTCAGCGCTGTATGTCACGGTGCTGCTGTCAGCGCTGTATGTCACGGAGCTGCTGTCAGCGCTGTATGTCACGGAGCTGCTGTCAGTGCTGTATGTCACGGAGCTGCTGTCAGCGCTGTATGTCACGGAGCTGCTGTCAGCGCTGTATGTCACGGAGCTGCTGTCAGCGCTGTATGTCACGGTGCTGCTGTCAGCGCTGTATGTCACGGAGCTGCTGTCAGCGCTGTATGTCACGGAGCTGCTGTCAGCGCTGTATGTCACGGAGCTGCTGTCAGCGCTGTATGTCACGGAGCTGCTGTCAGCGCTGTATGTCACGGAGCTGCTGTCAGCGCTGTATGTCACGGTGCTGATGTCAGTGCTCTGTATTACGGTGCTGCTGTCAGTGCTCTGTATCTCCTGCACCCTCTTGTTTGCCTACCCTGGTCCCTGACCTTCCCTCTCCTCCATTGCCTTCATTAGCTCCATAGTCCTGAATTGTCAGAACAATTTCCCAAATAAAAAAAAAATGCTTGTAGTTATCGATCCCAAATTCACCTCATACATGTATTATGCTATTGTCCAGGTGGTGGGACTACGTGCTACCCCCTAATAATTACCCCGTGGCCGCAAATTCGACCTAAAGGTTTGCGAAATTCGCCTCCCATTGAAGTCAATGGAGCCCGCGGCGAACGGTCGTTTTCGCGAACGTTTGTGTCCGTTCGCGTTTCGCGTTCGCGAAACGTCCCGTCGGAAGTTCGTCCATCACTATTTACAAGCACTTTAATAAACACATATCAGTAATAAATACAGCAACACAGTATACAGTAAGTAAAAAGTAGCTTACCTCTACATGACTGTTGTTTTTGGATATACTGCTTAGAAGAATGAAAATATGTCCCATGAAATGTTAGGCCTGTGGCAGGAAATGAATGCTGTCTGGAATTTAGTATTGCTCCCATAGAGGTTAAGTTTATGAAAAAAGTAACATACATGGTGGCCTAGGGCTGCTAGATTTCAGGGGAAGGGGATGGCCTGAGGCTGCTTCTTGTTTTAACATTTTGACATATTTTATTCCTTTGCAAGTATATAAGCATAGAATAAATTAAATTTTATTTGTAGTTACACTTATTATACGCTTATGCTTTATACATACAATGGGAGTTATTTTTCTTCAGTGTCAATTTTGAACTTTAGTACGGTAACTTATAAAAACCAAGCAGAATCCAATTTGAAATGCTCTTACTTCAGAAAAATAGACTGCAATATGTTTTTTTTTTCTGATAGTCTTTTTTCATTGTAGTGGTAACATCAATTACAGTTTCTTCCAGTTACAGTTCAAGGAGTTATAAATAGTTCCTAAAGTACAAGAACTGAATCATTTATCCAATCATGGCTTAACCACTACAGATCCGCGCTATTGCCAAATGACGGCATTAGCGCGGACCTACATTTCCGGGACTACGTCTATTGACGTAGTCCTGGTTACGAGCGGCCTGCGCGCCCCCTGAGGGGCGCGCGCGGCGCGCTCTGTGATCGGCGAGTCCGTGAGACTCGCCTGATCACCGATCCGTGTAAGGGGTCGATCCCGACCCCTTATCACGTGATCAGCTGTCAGCCAATGACAGCTGATCATGTGATAGAACGGAGCCGGTAATCGGCTATTATTCCTCCTCGCGCTGACAGCGCGAGGAGAGAAAAAAAAAGCCGATCGCCGGCGGCCGTGATCGGGACATCGGTCCCGATCACGGCCATGAAAAAAGGGACCACCTGCCACCTGCCTGTGCCCACCTGCCTCCCGCAGTGCCATCCTGAAATAAAATAAAAGCAAAAGTAAGTGCCCCCCGTCAGTGCCCCCCCTCAGTGCCCACAGTGCCCACAGTGCCACCCACAGTGCCACCCACAGTGCCACCCACAGTGCCACCCACAGTGCCACCCCACAGTGCCACCCACAGTGCCACCCAATCTGCCTCAAAGGTGCTGCACCCCAGTGCCGCCCATCAGTGCCCAGCAGTGCCGCCCATCTGTGCCCAGCAGTGCCGCCCATCAGTGCCCAGCAGTGCCACCTATCAGAGCCACCTATCAGTGCCACCTATCAGTGCCCATCAGTCCCATCTATCTGTGGTACCTATCAGTGCCCATCCGTGCCACCCATCCGTGCCACTTATCTGTGCCACCCATCCGTGCCATCTTATCTGTGCCCATCTTTGCCCATCAGTGCCGCCTTATCTGTGCCCATCGGTGCCGCCTTATCTGTGCCTATTAGTGCCGCCTTAACTATGCCTATCAGTGCCCACCGGCGCAGCCCATCAGTGCCCACCGGTGCAGCCCATCAGTGCCCACCAATGCAGCCCATCAGTGCCCACCAATGCAGCCTATCAGTGCCGCCTAATCAGCGCACTTCAATGAAGGAGAAAAATGACCCGTTTGCAAAATTTTATAACAAACTATTAAAACATGATTTTTTTTTTTTTTTTTTTTGCATCTTTTTTTGTTTGTTTAGCAAAAAATAAAACTCCGAGCTGTAACTAAATACCACCAAAAGAAAGCTCTATTTGTGGGAAAAAAATGATAAAAATTTCATTTGGGTACAGTGTTGTATGCCCGCGCAATTGTCATTCAAAGTGCATCAGCGCTGAAAGCTGAAAATTGGTCTGGGACTGAGGGGGGTTTAAGTGCCCAGTAAGCAAGTGGTTAAACAAAATAAACATGAGTGTTAGGTAATGAGTTGTTGTGATATAATCTATAACTAGGTATGATCTTCAAGTTCAGGTCAACCATGAGTTTGACTTGAATTCAAATCATTTACAGTTTGGGAAAACAGCAAACGTATGTGATTGTTCACTACTATAGCAACCAATTTCCATGCAATTATCATGCAATTTCTGGCCTTTGAACTATGGTCAGGTGAATTGGATTATTTACATATCAATGCAGATGGCCACAGCTCTTTGCTTAGTAATGGCACTGCTATTTACATATGAATGTCAGTTATTTACATGTAAACACAGGGTCTGCAGGTGAGTCATCTGTACTCAACAATAGGGCTAAAACTTCAAGGGACAAGGAAACTTAAACTGGGATAGTTGGCAAGTACGAGGCAGCTGCTTTGGGCCCCACAACAATGACAGGGCCCAGGGCAGCTGCCCCTTTTGCCCTGCCTTAAAGACGGCCCTGCTAACCTGTGCTGTATACAGTAACATAAAGTACTATAAAGTACTGTATTATGCTACATTATTACAGTGTGGTGGGCTACCTAGTCTGTACCCTCTCAGTGTTCACTGTTCTGTATTTTTTCATACTCTATTGTAAGGGTTGAGTAGCTAATGTAGATGAACACCATTACAGTAAAGTAGAATAAATGGAAAGTAATGGGAGAAGGGGGGTGTTCAGGGGAGAAAGCTATCATACAGCATTGTTGCTAACAGTCACAATATTGGCTGGAAGAACTTCACAGAATAAATGTTTCAAGTCATAAGGTGATACTTCCTAACGTAATTGACTGCAAAGTTTTGTTTTTCATGTGTCAAGAATGTTACTTGTTTTATTTTCAAGTTTTTCAAAAAAAAAAAAGATGCTGGAGGTAATAAATAAAAGGAAACAAGTTTATTAGGATGGGACAGAAGGGGGGGCAATGGTCCAGAAGTCAGGTTAAGTTTTGGGTTTGGGGCGGGGTCAGTCTAATGGGTGCTTATTCAGACTGAGGCCCTTATTTATGAGAGAATACATATGCAATACATGTGGAGTAGAGAAGTAGGGGAGTGAGGAGATTTCATCTGTATTTTTTTTCAGAAATCAAGGGTTGATTTACTAAAATTGGATAGTGCAAAATCAAATACAGCTGTGCATGGTAGCCAATCAGCTTCTAACTTCAGCTTGTTCAATTAAGTTTTGACAAAAAAAACTGGAAGCTTATTGGTTTCTATGCACAGCTGCTTCAGATTTTGCACTCTCCAACTTTAATAAATCAATCCCATTTCCAACCATCCCCAGGGGGACAAAAATTTGGTAATATAATTGCAATCTGTGCCTTAAGCTAACCCTTTCCTAGGAGGGATACATTTTGTTATGCTTATAATTTATGTATTATATTATATTATAGCTTATGTGAAATATGTTTAAATTATATTTTTGTACTTATAATCTTTTGACATCTATCATATCAGTTGGGGTCCTTTGGCCCTGAAGAAGCAGACAATCCCGCAAAATGCGACGACCTTGATATCAACCAACTTTTTTGCATATGACAAATGTTTTATGAAATTACTCCTGTAACTATTAGTATTGTTAAATGTTTTTAAAGTAATCACCATACAGATGACTTTTAACATAATGGAATAAAATATTTTGAATTTTTATTGGTGTAGTTTACCATTTTAGGTGCAATTTAGTCCCACTGTCATATTGGTTGGTTATATTGTATATGCTAGGTAGTAATATTTAAAATTGGGGATGCCCATGGCTCCATCTTGTTTGAGTTTAGTCAGTTGTTTAAAGTTTTTCCTTGGTTTTAAAGAAATTTGCATAAACCAGCACATAAGGGAGCATAAGGAACAGAAAAAGGGTTGCAGGTTTTGTTTGGGAAAGTATGGAATAAGTATAAGCATAGCAGGATATTCACATCCAAACCAAGATAAGAATGTTTCAAACCATCTTGTAATATCAGATTCAATCTGACTTAATAATAGGCTACAGGAAACAGCTGCTGGAGGTTTACCTTTATTATTATTATTATTATTATTATACAGGATTTTTATAGAGCTGACAGTTTACACAGCACTTTACAACATTAGGGCAGACAATACAATTACAATACAATTCAATACAGGGGGAATCAGAGAGCCCTGTTTTTTAGAGCTTACAATCTAGGAGGGAGGGTCAAGTTATACAAAAGGGTAATAGCTGTGGAGGATGAGCTAATAGAGAAACAGTGCAGTTGTTAGATGCAGGCAGGATAGGCTTCTCTGAAGAGAAACGTTTTCAGGGATTGCCTAAAAGTGGATAAGACAGTCTGACAGATTGGGGTAGGGAATTCCAGAGGATGGGTGAGGCTCGGGAGAAGTCCTAGAGGAGGATAAGTGAGGAGGTGATGAGGGAGCTTGAGAGCAGGAGGTCTTGGGAGGAACAAAGAGGGCTATTAGGTTGGTATTTTGAGACTAGGCTAGTGATGTGGCTGGGGGCAGATTTGTGGATGGCTTTGTAACTTATTGTTAGTATTTTGAAAGTTGAGTTTGAGGAAGTGGTGTGACATCCATACAGATATGTCTGTTAGTAAGTTAGTGATGCGTGAGGAGACTGATGGAGTGATTTGAGGGGTGGAGAGATAGATTTGTATATTGTTAGCGTAAAAATGATATTGAAAGCCATGAGAGGCTATCAGCTGACCCAGGGAAGAGGTGTAGATTGAAAATAAAAGAGGTCCAAGAATAGAACCTTGGGGGACCTCGACGGAAAAGGGAAGAGGAGTGGAGGAAGTAGAATTGTAAGTGACACTGAAGGTGCGTTGGGATAGGTAGGATGAGAGCCACTGAAGAGCACAGTCCTGGAGACCAAGGCAGTAAGGTTTTTTTTGTGGAGGAGGGGGTGTTCAACCGTGTCAAAGGCAGCTGAAAGGTCCAGAAGTAGGAGTACAGAATAGTTTCCATTGGTTTTTGCAGTTAGTAGGTAATTTGTGAGTTTTAAAAGAGCAGTTTCTGTGGAGTGTTGAGGGGGAAATCCAGATTGAAGGGGATCAAGAAGGTTATTCTTAATGATGCGGTCACTCAGTTGGTTGTAAACCAGGCGTTCAAGGTGTTTAGAGGAAAAAGGGGTTAGGGCGTAGGTTGATAAGATTGGTAGGGTCCAAGGATGGATTTTTAAGCATGGGGGGTGACCAATGCATGTTTTAGAGCATTGGGGAAGATGCCAGAGGTGAGGGAGAGATTGAAGATGTGAGTATAGGATAGAGTCAGAGGTCGACCACAGTATTTGAGAGGGAATAGGGTCCAGGGGACAGGTGGTTAAGTGGAAGTTAGAAAGGAGTTTAGCAACTTTGAATAAGGGGAGTGTCAATTATACCTGTTGATATGGGGTGTTAACTGGGGGAGATACCTGTAGAGTGAAGATTTCATCACGGATTGCATCAATCTTGTTTTTGAAGTGATTAGCAATCTCCTGGGCAGTGAGTGAGTCAGTGGGTGGAGGTGGTGGAGGACGAAGTAGAGAGTTGAAGGTAGAGAAGAGTTTATGAGGACTGGATGAGAAGGTGTTAATCGAGAGTTGTAAAATAGGTCTGCTTGGCAGTGTGGAGGAAAGAATATTATTTTTGGAGGACAGATTTGTATTGGTTGAAGTCTCTGAGGGACTTAGTCATGTGCCACAGATGCTCAAGAGTGCCACTAAGTTTTTTGAGAATTTTAGTGTCATCTGTTTGCCAGGGTTGTAGATGTCGAGGCTTGATTCTGCGTGTAGTGAGGGGAGCGAGTTGGTCCAGGGTGAAGGACAGGGATTTATTGTAGATGGAAGTGGCTTGGTTGGAGCAGGTCAGGGGAGAGATTGTGTCATAGATGTGGTCAGTAGCAGAACAGAGGAGAGAAGAGTTGAAGTTGTGAAAATTTCTATGGTTGATGGTTAGGCGATTGGAGGGAAAGGTGGTGGAAGACAGGGGGAGAGAGAAACTAATAAGGTGGTGGTCGGAGAGAGGAAAATAATTGTTTGAGAAGTTGTATGGAGTGCATAGGTAGGAGAATACAAGGTCAAGGGTGTTTCCATCAGAGTGAGGAGAAGCCTGTACCCATTGCTTCAGGTCAAATGAAAAGGTTAGACTAAGAAGTTTAGAAGTAGCAGGAATGTTTGTATTAGCAGTGACGTTGAAATCACAGAGAAGGATTGTGGGAATTTCCAAAGAGAGAAAGACAATAATGGTCAAGAGGGCCAGTAGATCACAGCAATTCTTAGGGAAGTTGGAGAGAATAGAGGTATACAGTGAGCTTCAAATGATGAGAGGGAAAGAGAGGAAGGAGAGTGAATAACCTGAAAGGTGCTCTGGGGGATAAGAGGAATCCCACTCCACCTCCCTTGCGTCCATTAGGCCTAGGGGAGTGAGTCCAGTGAAGGCCACCCTTGGTTTCGGTTCTGGTGGCAGCAAGTAGGTTAAAGGAATTGGTGGCAAAAGTCATGAACAGCGGTGAGTTTGTTGTAGACAGAGCAGGCTTGCCAGAGGGCACAGGAGAGGGGGAGGCTGGCGTTGGAAAAAAGAGAAATGGAGACTAAATTGTTATAGATTGTGACTACTGCCAGAGGGTGTAGAGTGATGGTGATGGGTGTGTTCGTTACAGTTAAATAAGGGAGGCCCAGGGTTTGGGGAAATATATCCAGCAGTTAGGAGAAGCAGAAGAGTAAGGGAGGTATTATGAGAATACGATTTGTATGAGGGGAAATGCTTCAGTATCCTGGGGGGTGTGTTAACAAGTGGGCTTAGAGTTAGAAAGAGGTGATGAGTGCAGTAATAGGGAAGGGGGAGAAGTGAGGGTGACATGTACAGATTGTGGGTTGGAGAAGAGGGGTGAAGAAAAGAGAGTTTGAGGAGAGAGGCTGCAATTGTGAAAAGGAGGAGAGGTAAAGAGTGCATGTTTCAGAGAGGAAGGTGATATAATTTGGAAATGATGTCACCTGCAGTCTGCTGTGGTTTGCTTTGTGCAAATCTCTGAAGTGCAAGAGCAGAAGTGCCATTAATTTAAAGAACCCCACTTCTTTGGAAGAACCCCCTGCATGTTTTCCCCCGTAAAGAAGACCTTGTTTTTCTACGGTGTTGGGTGTGGGTTGAATCTGGCAATTAATCAATCAGGAGGTAATATTAGGCACACAGCTAGCAAAGCAAAACTTTTCACACCACAATCAAACTGCAAGAGGACCAAGAGGCCAAAATTGTAAAGATAAGGGAACACATAATTTAGGCAAGACTTAATAGCTAAATTAACATTGAAATAATGTGAGAATGATTACAGATGGAGTCAAAACAGCAGTGGCAAATGCAGATTTACCAAATATGCATTTGAGCAGTTGGTCAATGTTCAGTTTAGGTAGATAGAAGTATAAACGGAGATTTACCTGTGAAGAGAGAAGAAAATGTTCAGATGGATGATGCAAGAGCATCATCATCCACCCTCCTATCTGTGGATATGAGGAGGTGGACCTTGAGTTTGGTCTGTTGAATTTAATGTAGGACAATAACTGCATTGATTGTGTTATCTCATGCTTAGTGATCAGTTATAGAGTCAAGTTGCTCTAGGCTAACTATATATAGGTACATAGTTAAAACTTGAATGTATGTATATGTGTGTGTGTTTGTCACTATCATTTTCCATATCCGTCTGCATTGTGTTCACTAAGAAACACATCAAAAAGCTTTTTTTTAATGTATCTATACTTCCTGCTGACTCCACCAACTGTGGAAGGGGGTTCCACATCCTTACTGCTCTACCAGTAAATAACCCCTTACACTGTTTAAGGTTGAACTGCTTTTCATCCAACTTCATTGTATGGCTGCAGGTCTTCTTTATTGACCTTGGATTAAAGTAGTATTAAACCCAAAACAAAAAATGTAATATATTGCAGCTTACCAATTATGAAATGTGGTGTCTGCATTTTTTAAGGCTAATTTTTTCCCTCTGTTTTCACCTAGTGATCTTGTCACCTCCTATATTAGAGTAACCCCACTTTGGATGAATGAGAAGAGGGGCACATTTGGACAGCAGCATTGTCAGTCTGGGGGAGGTAAGTGTTAGATATAGTAGCAGATTTAAATACACAACAATTTGAAGCCAAACTATCTTCAGCTTGTTCAATAAAGTTTTTACAATAAAACCAATATGCCGGTATCATTCTAGTCAGTAAGCTGTCCTTAGAAATTAGGAATAACAGTCTGGCTATAATATAACTAAGTCCTTTGAGAACTCTTGGGTGGTTCTGTTGATTTATTCAAATCAGATTTTTCCAGTATTTTTTTGAAACACAGGTTACTATCATCAACATGGCTACATTCAATACAACGTTATTGACATTACTGTCTTGTTTATCATACTCTTTTTTTCATTTGCATAAACTGAAAATAAGAATGTATTTAATATAGTTCAGTATCAGGATAGTTGACCTTGAAGAAGCTAGGTTATTGAGATCTATAAGAAGATGGGGACTACATAGGTCAAAGAACGTGTTGTTGTATACCCATTAGTACTCTTTCAATGTTTCATATGGGAAAGAACCATTTGTATTTCCTCTTCTGTGAAGGGCATCATTGAATTTAGTTGAATAAGCTATAAGAAAGGAAATACAGTATATCCACAATCATCTAGAGGTGTTTAGGGTATTTGAGGAACTAATTAAAGGGTTTGTTATAAAATGGGCAGCATAAGAAGTAAGTGAAAAGGCAGTGATATATTGTGTGATGTCTATAGCACTTGCTAACATGTTCCTCTAAGGTGGGGGCTAGTGGAAGGATGTGAGCTAGAATAAGGTTTATGGATAAGAGTGAATGGTAAATATGTGTCATCCAGTAACATAAAAGTGTTGGGTATTTGCTACCTTATATAGTTAAAAGTCTGTGAGGCAATCAACAAGTGGAAAACATGACTTCAAATCTTTAAGAGGTCAAATAGAAACAGTGAGAGTAACATTAAATTATCAGATGAGAGTGTCACACATCACCCCATTAAAATGGACATGGCGTAGGACCCTCAACATATGTAATAATATAAATGCGGGTAAGCGCAGAAAAAAAACAATAGCTCAAGGATTACATGTTAACTCACAGGTCTTTCCCTGAGTAGAATTGAGGTGTTTTATCTAAAGGCAATATCATTGGGCTATTCATCCTGGTGACGTGTGCTAATCCAGGTAATCTACACTATTAAATATTATAAAAATAATGATAATATCAATAAATAAATAAAGTGCAGCACTCCTAAATACACAATCCTTACATCCAAACGAATTAATTAGTAGAACCCACTACATAATGTAAAGTGATAAAAATGTGAACACACCAATATGATAATATCAATTATGACCACACATATACATAAATGATGCCAAAATAGCCATGTGTACTAGATCACTAATAGTGCACAAAGAATAAAGTGCAATTAATATGGTTCAAAAGTCATTTATAACAGGTGTATTAATCAATCAATCCTATGTATATTCATTTAATCTCTAGTGTAATCTTCCCACAACTGCATGTGTTCCATACAGGTAAACACACACATCATCATGCTTTCCATTAAAAAAAAAGTTTATTACAATAAAATATTAAGAAAACTCACATTCACATGGGCAAATGGATCACTTATCAAATTCCCATAATTCTCAGACCATATTTTGTAAAGCTGGTGATCAAAAGTCTAATAGCACCCTTGGGAATTTAAAATAGAGCTAGCCCCCATAGATTAACACTAAGTGGCACTTGATTGGTGGGCAGTTATAACTAACCAAATCAAATTATACTAGTCTATTAAGGATTGGATACTTTCAAATATTCTTTGTTGCCATCATGTTAGGGCTGGGTTCAGCCCTTCCTTCTCAGAGCAGGCCATTCAGCTGTTGGTTAATTACGGGCACCTATCTTTTCCACAGTGACTCACCTGATGATGATATCCTGTTCGTCAGCCCTGCTAGTTACATAAGCTGTTCAATTCAGTACCTCTCTGCCTTTGCCTTGGTCAACACATCCAGAAACTCTCTCCTGTGTACCTGTTTAAGACTTGCTTGGCTGACATCCCTTCTGGTTCCTGAGCCTGCTTGATCTTCCACTATGCTGATTCTCTGGTTTCCTGATTTCCTGGCCTGTCCTGAAGTACGCTGATCTCTGGCTCCCTGATGTTCTGGCTTGTCTGACTATCCATTCCAGTTACCAAACTCTGGCTATGATTTGACTATGTTGCTCTGTTTACCCTTTACTATTATTATTATTAAACAAGTGTGATTTTAACTGAACTTCTGTCTTGGTCTGATTTATGGTTTATGACACATCACCTCACTTCTTTTCCAGTAAAGTGCTAATAAACTTACTGCCCAGAATTCTGAGGGAAATTAGAAATGTGTAGGTATTACAAAGTTTCCCCAAGTTAAGTTTTGCATGACAAAAGCCATTTGCCTCTATTGTGAATGTAAACAGGGACGGTGTTGAAGCTGGTATCTGGAGGTACCTATTTGTTTAGATAATTAAATCTGGCTTCAACCTGGCTATAGCAACTCTCCCAGCCTATTGTATTTTATTTTGGTATATTAAGTGAAACAAATTGAATACATTATGGCATTTTGTTGAATAGAGAACCACACATGGTTAGGGGGGTAGCAGGGGCCTTGTGGGTATAAAATATATCACAGCATATTTGTTCTTCTTCAGGGGAGGCATAGTGAATCTCCCTCTTCTGTCCAAGTCACCAGTACAGCTGGAGATTATGCAAAGCAGTGTTGGCAGCTCTATTTTCAGTGAGATTCTATGCTGAGCATTTCCTTCCAATCACATCAGAGCAGCCCATGTGACTTTAGAGTCAAACATATGGGTGTATACACAGTGGTAAATTATAGCCTACTCCCTCCCTTCTCCTCCATGCACACTGTGTGGAAAGGCTGGCTGGAAGCAGTGGTTCCTCGTCGGCCCATGCGCATGCGTGGGTGCATTCGTGCGGATCGGTATGCGCATGGTTACCGGCGCCAGGTGGGCTATTTAAACCTGGTTTTCGCCTCAGCTCTTGCTGCTTGATCTACAGCGTTCCTGTGATTACCTTCTGACCTCTGGCTTGTCCACGTGTCCTATTGCATGTAGATTGATGGAGCTTTCACCTCCCACTTATAAGACACAGGCTGGATGGGTGTGACACAGTTTGTGACTGGAAAAAATCCACACACACCATGTTATTTCCAAAAAACAATAAAGATTTGATTTCAAATAAATATTTGTATGACAAATTTAAAACAGGATATTGATAATATTTTTTTATTTTTACTCTGTTTTCCAAAGCTGTTTTATTTTTTATTTTTATCATTTGACCAGCAGCAGATGACTGGAAGCTCCTTCTGCTTATGTGCCCCTACAGACAGGCTAGGAAAGAGCTGGGTCATGTGACATCATTTAGGAAAAAGGTACTTACATTTCCATTCACATACAGAAATAAAACAGACCATGTAAATTAAACAATGTGTGTTTAGTATAACTTTAACGTTTTTATGTACAGTGTGTACACATAATGGCCTGCAATGTGTGGACTGCAGTTTTGTACTATATTCTTTTACGCAAATATGCTGTGATGTATTTTGTTCTAGACATGTGCACTGCTCAAAAATTTGTTAATTTTCGTTTTCGATTTGTTGTTTTTTTTTGTTTTGTTTTTCATGTCATCCTTTATGATCGAAGTTCGTATACCGTATATACTCGAGTATAAGCTGAGATTTTCAGCCCCTTTTTTTAGGCTGAAAGTGCCCCCCTTGGCTTATACTCTAATCACGCAGATCAGGAAGGCAGACGGCGGCCATTCCACTATTCAAAAGCCACGCCTCCCTGTCTGTGATAGGCGGAACACTCAATTTCCCAGCAGTCAGTGTTCCGCCTATCACGGACATCCGCTCATTCTCATACTACGGACGAGGATGAGAGGATGTCCGTGATAGGTGGAACACTGACTGCTGGGAAATTGAGTGTTCCGCCTATCAAAGACAGAGAGGCGCGGCTTTTGAACAGTGGAATGGCCGCCGTCTGTCAGACGAGGAGGAGAGGTGCGGCATGGCACACAGAGGCTGCAGAAGGACAAAGAGGCTGCAGATTGGCACAGGTAGGCTGCGATGGACACAGGGATGGACGGGACACAGGGATGGACACAGGGAGGGACGGGACACAGGGATGGACACAGGGATGGACGGGACACAGGGATGGACACAGGGATGGACGGGACACAGGGATGGACACAGGGATGGATGGGACACAGGGAGGGACACAGGGATGGACACAGGGAGGGACACAGGGAGGTATGCAGCTGCAGATGGGCATTGTTGACCCTCTTTTCCACTCTTTTAAGCTGTAACAGTAGCTGCTGCATGTCTCACCCTCGGCTTATACACGAGTCAATAAGTTTTCCCAGTTTTTTTGTGGTAAATTAGGGGCCTCGGCTTATATTCGGATCGACCTATACTCGAGTATATACGGTATTAGAAAATTTGTCAATTCTAAAAATCTAAAATTCGAAAGCAAGAATGAAAATCTGAAAAATTTGAAAGAATAACTAACTCACTAATAATAACTAACTATTACATTATAGGTATTGGAATTTCCTTTCAAATTTGTCTGTTAATGAACATAACGCATACAAATTTATCCAACGTTACGAATTATCCAAAATAACAAATGCTGCATCTAAACAACTGGAACGGAACAAATGAATAATAATAATAATAATAATACATTGTTATTGTTATTAATAATAATTCATTCCATTCCCTTCCTTTAGATGCAGCATTCGTTATTTCGGATGATTCGTAACTTTGGATAAATTCGTATTCGTTACATTCACTAACAGTCAAATTTGAAAGGAAATTCCAATATCTATAATTTAATAGTTAGTAATAGTTCAGGTATTATTAGTTAGTTACTGGTTCAGATTTTTGAACTTTTCAGTTTTTGGATTTCTGAATATAAAATTTACAAATTTACACATTTATGACTTTTCAAATTTCTGAATTTCCGAATTATCTCATTTATGAATTTACAAATATTAAAATGTACAAATATTCAGAAAAGTTTGTTAAATGGGTTTTCGTTAATTCGAATATTTCCAAATTAACTAATTTGTGGACATTCATTCAGAACAAAACAAATTGCACATGTCTATTTTGTACCAACAAGGCCCCTGCCACCAGCTTAACCATTTGTGTTTCTCTATACTGTATAATTTTGTTTGCGGCCTGGTATGCCTGCTGTTTCGAATCACATTCATTTTTTTTTTCTGGCAACTACTGGCATTTTTTCACATTCAGTTAGGCAAGCCACAATGGATGGAAGGCAAGAGCCAATGATCACTGCCAGGCTTTGGCAGTGATCGCATGCAAAAAATCTAACAGGGTGATTGTACCAAAGTAGATTGATTCAAAGTAGACTGCTTATAGATGGATCGAATCTCAGCCATTGCCTGATGAACTGGCTGAGAGTCAATCCATCTATGGCTATAGCTACATTACCCCCCATGGGACACATAGAAAAACAAAATAGAGAAATAGATTACAGTGTAATCATATTCATTGCACAGCTATTGTAATCACACTATAAGTTAAATATATTTGTAAACATGATTATTACAGATTTCACATAAACCTCATATTCTAACATTCTAGTGCTGTCAATTGTTTAATCTTGCCATTAAACCACTAGTGGTTAATCATTAGGAGTAGCAAAACATTGCTAATCAAATGAAAAAAATGCTCCCTAAGGAGAAAGCTACACAAGTAGCATGTAGAAGCATTTCCGAGCGATTAATCACGCATGAATAGAGTATTGGTATATAATGTGAAATTGATTGATATTACATGTAGCTAGTGATATTAGTAGCAAGATCAAGCTACTTAAAATTTTCTGTGTTGCAACTATTCAGGTAACTGCAAACAAGTGGTTAAATCTCGTAATAAAATATTTAAATCTTCTGTATGGCTTAGTCCAAAGAGCCACTCACATTAGGGGGGTGCACTGCACTGTTTTTTAATGAATGCGTGTTAAGATGTGTTATGTTGCATATAAACCTGCATTCGTGTAAAAGGGCTGCCAATGCTTAACAGTACAAACAAATGGCAACCACCCCAATCTCTAACTGGCTTTTTGCAGCAAAGAGCACATGGAAGGGCGACATATGTCAAAAACAATAAACAAACATCAACCCGTCTTATGCCCTGTACACACAGTCAGATTTTTTTCAATGGAAAATGTGTGATAGGATCATGTTATCGGAAAATCCGACCGTGTGTGGCCTCCATCTGACTTTTTTCTTCAGATTTTCCGACGCACAAAGTTTGAAAGCAGGAACTAAAATTTTCCGACAACAAAATCCTATTGCATAAATTCTGATCGTGTGTAGACAATTCCGACGGACAAAGTGCCACGCATGCTCAGAATAAACTTAGAGACGAAAGATATTGGCTACTGGCCCATTTATAGTCTCAACGTACATACGTGTTTGACGTCACCCCGTTCAGAACTATGGGATTTTCCGACAACTTTGTGCGAGTGTGTGTATGCAACACAAGTTTCGGCCAAAATCCGTCTGAAAAAATCTGATGGATTTTGTGGTCAGAATGTCCGACTGTGCAGTGGCGTCACTAGGGGGTGGATTTTGGGGCTATAGCCCCGAATCTAGGGCCCATAGCCCCGAGTCTCTGCAGGGGTCCCCAAGGAGAGGGGAGGCTTACTTGGGACCCCGATGTAAGTGGGGGGGCTCTCTGGGGACCCTGATGCAAGGAAAAGGCTCTCTAGGAACCCTGATTATAAGGGGGAGGCTACTGGGAACCCTGGTGTAATTAAGGGGCACTCTGGGGACCATGATGCAAGGGGGAGGCTCTCTGGGGACTCTGATGTAAGGAGGAGGCTCTCTGGGGACCCTGGTGTAAGGGGGGGGCTCTCTGGGGACCCTGATGTAAGTGAAGGGGCTCTCTGGGGATATATGGTATACACACAAACACACGTATATTACTGTATATACATGGGTATGCCCGCATAGGGGAATGACTTTCTTTACTACGCTGCTATGGGCTCTAGTTACAGATCTTTTGTAGACCTAGCAACGCCCTGCGACTGTGTGTACAGGGCATAACAGTTCATGTTAAAACCAAGGGGTTTATTTTGCCACATTTGCAAATACATGTGTAAGTGCAGAGGCCACATCACAGCACCCTAGTGTACTGCAGTCCTAATTCTATAAATGTTGAGGTGGAGCACATATATAATATATATAATAATGGATAGATTAAGGGCAGGTATGCCTGGAGGGAACCCACTCCTCCTTAAAGGTATAGGAATGTACTGGACACCCAGCAATAGCACAATGGCAGCAAAGGTATCCAGTGCATCCCCTCGCCAATTCACTAATGCTAAAAACAAATGGCTTCTGCAGCAAGGAATAGAATGGAAGGGCGATGATTGTCAAAAAACAACAATAAAAAAAATTAAAAATTCCCAGCTCACTTACCTGTCAGCCTGCAACAAAGTGAATTACCCTGTCTAACAGTTCACGTTAAAACCAAAGGGTGCAGTTTGCACACGTTTGCAAATATATGTGTAAGTTGCAGAGGCCTCATCACAGCACCCCAGTGTACTGAAGTCCTAACTTCACATTTTGAGAGACTTACATTTTGAAAGATCAAAGATTCACCACAGGTCCAGGTGAATCTTTTCAGGTGTATATATTTGTATAAATCAGTGTTTCTCAACTCCAGTCCTCAAGGCGCCCCAACAGGTCATGTTTTCAGGCTCTCCATTAATTTGCACAGGTGATTTGATCAGTTTCACTGCCTTAGTAATTACCACAACCGTTTCATCTGAGGGAAATCCTGAAAACATGACCTAAAGACTGAAGTTGAGAAACACTGATTTATACAAACATATGCACCTGAAAAGATTCACCTGTAGTGAATGTCAGTTTCTCTGCTTTATAAATAGGCCTGATTATGTTTCTATGTTGATATTAAGGTTATTTTGAACATATTTATACCTATTTTTTTGTGTGACAACATAACAAAATTACATATCGATTTCCTTTGTTCCTTTGAAATATTTGCCAATGCTCTCGCTGTGAAAGTAACCCATTGGGAGATTAACAGTTAAAATGGCTAATAGTTCTGTAGAAAAAAAAAATAGCAAATAATGACATAGAAAATAGCAAATCCCTTTCCTGATCAAAAAGTCCAGAGGAAAGAAAGTGGAGCAGTGTCAAAAGGCTGCATTTCAATCTAGGTCATTTATCTACAGCAAGCAGTTTGCTGATTAGAGAAATAGGGACTATCACAGAGGTTGTTACAGCATCCAACCTGCATTAATGTTATTTTAAAAAAGGCTTCCTGTATGTGTAATTATGATTTAATTGATCATGCTATAATGAGATTCCAATCTTTAATCAGTTTTAGTGCAATATTAGCCTATTTACATGTTGCTGAAACTGCAATATGCTTTTTAGTTTTTATAGAGAATACTAATTAAATTTGAATCAGCAGTTTATGAAATATGCCTAAGCATATTTTAATTTAATTTGGTGTTTTAGAGTGTATCATTAATGCCATTACTTTGTTTCCTCTTGTTCTAAATAAACAGTCATGAAATAAAGTATGTTGAATTATTTAGTGTTTTCTGTTGCTTTTTTTTCTTTGCATGTACGGTTTTTGTACATGTAATCTTTATGCAGCAAATTGAAATTCATATAAAACCTGCAACGAATATACCAAACAAAATATGTAGAGCATTCATAAAATTTGTAGAGCATTCCTCTTAACAAACTCTTTGAATTAACATAAAACCATGAATCTGAACCTAAACTGTTAGAATAAGGTAACTAATAAATTCAAATAGTACAGCACTCTCAATGGTGCATAGAACTTATCAATCCATTGAAACAATATAATGCAAACAAATCAATACAAATATCCTTTATACATATGTATAATAATACTAAATTATCGGTACCACAAAAGATTTGTGGAAAAAATTCATTATATCTAATGTTTATCTTCAAGCAAAAATCTAATAGTAGTTAAAGGGGTTGTGAAGGTTTGTTTAACCACTTCAATACCATGCACTTACCCTCCTTCCTGCCCAAGCCAATTTTCAGCTTTCTGTTCTGTCGCTGTTTAAATGACAATTGTGCGGCCATGCTACACTGTACCCAAACAGAATTTTTATCATTTTGTTTCCACAAACAAAAAAATTATATTTGATCACCTCTGCGGTTTTTATTTTTTGCTAAACAAATACAAAAAGACCGAAAATTTTGAAAAAAATAAAAGTTTTGCTTTTGTTTCTGTTATACAGTTTTGTTATTAAGTATGTTTTCTCCTTCACTGATGGGCACTGATATGGCGGCACTGATGGCTATTGATAAGGTAGCACCAATGAGCGGGCACTGATGGGCACTGACAAGCACTGACGATGGGCACTGATATGTGGTACTGATGGGCACTGGTAGGCAGCACTGATTGGTGGCACTGATATGCAGCACTGATGGGCATTGATAGGCGACACTGATGGGCACTCATGGTTGGCACTGCTGGGCACTGATAAATGACACTGATGGGCACTGAAAGGCTGCAAAGATGGGTACTTATGGGCGGCACTTATAGGCGGTACTGCTGTCGACTGATAGGCGGCACTGCTGGACACTGATGAGCATTGATACATAGCAAAATCAGCACAGACTCCCCCTGTCAGGAGAGCCGCCGATCTGCTCTCTTCTACTCGCATCTGTCAGACGCGAGTGAGGAAAGGCTGATCAACGGTTCTTTCTGTTTACATCATGATCAGCCGTGATTGGACACGGCAGATCACATGGTAAAGAGCCTCTGTCGGAGGCTCTTTACTGAGATCGATGTAGTGGTGTGTCAGACTGACACACCGCACCACCGATCACTGCGATGCGTGCCCCCACGGGCGCGCGGCGGCTGTTATTCTGCAGGACGTCATATGACGTCCAGTCAGGATAACTGACTGGGTTAAACTGAAGTGGTTAAAAAAATAATAACAAACATGTCATATTTGCCTCCTGTGTGCAGTTGGTTTTGCACAGGGCAGCCTAGATCCTCCTCTTCTCGGGTCCCTCCGTGGCGCTCCTGGCTCCTCCTCTTTTCAAGTTCACCCACGGAGAGACGCTTTCCCTGGGGGCACTTGTGTGAGTGCACGCCCGAGTCCTGCTCCTGAATCCATTGACACAGACAGCAGGACTCGGTCTCACCCCCCAACTCCCATGTCATTGGATTTGATTGACAGCAGCGGGAGCCAATGGCTCCTGCTGCTATCAATCTATGCAATGAGGACCCAAGACAGCGGTTGGAGCTCCTGTGCCCATTCCTGTAGCTGGAAAGATCGGGTTCAGGTTAGTAAAGGGAGGGCTTTGGGGGGCTGCTGCACTACAGAAGGTTTTTCACCTTAATACATAGAATGCATTCAAGTAAAAAAACAAGTGTTAAAGTCATAATGGTGCATAATAAAAACCTGTGGTTTTGTGTAACTAAAAGGCAAGCTTGATCCACCTGCTGGCTTGTAAACTATTTTGAAACATTTTTAGGTGCTTTGCCAAGGCACCCCAGAAAAAACCTCAAGACACCCTGGTTGAAAAAGGCTGTTCTAGAGGGTAAATGAAGAAGTTATGGAGCACACAGAAAGTGAGTATAAAACCCCCAGAACATTATATATTTTATAGAAGCAGAGGCTTTGTAGAATAAAAAGGTAGTTGTAATTTTCAAACACATATTTTCAGATAAAAAACATATAATAAAATGAATTATAGTGCACACAAACCCAATATAATACCCAATTTGTGGTAAAACATAAAAAACTGAGTTATATTGAATAAATAGATACCATACCAAGTCTTAAAATTGCGTGAACCCATGATATTGAGAAAAAGATTGGTACCCAAAAATCTCCATAGGGAATGTTTTAAAAGCCTTTACAGCTTAGAGTGCACTGTGAGCTCTGGTGCAAGAATTATTGCTCCCACTCTGGCATTCACAGCGATACCTCAATAAGTGATGCAACTGCGGTTTACATACATGTGTGAACACTAGGCCATGTTTGCATTTGTGGATGTGTGCTGGGAAATATTTTTTTTTTCTTGTTTAATTGATTTTACTACAATTTTTTTTTTTTACTTTTTCAATTTTTTCAATTCTTTATTTATGTTTACTGCTATCACAAGGGGTTAACAAACTACAAATTGATAGCATTGGGCAGGTGAAAGGTGCTCTTTATGGAGACATCAGGGGTTTAATAGACCCCAATGTCTCCTTTGCCTTCCAAAGCATGTAATCTAGCATGGATCTGCTCAGTTGCATGTTTTTCTGACTATATCAGCCAGAGAATGTTGGCTCTGAAATGGGAAGTGACTAAATTATGGTCGCTTCCTATTTCATTTCAGACAGGAGATTGAAAAACAGATATTTTCAGTCTCCTCCTGCCTGCCTGGGTTGAATCCCATTGATGTGGTCACAGGCTCCCAGTAAGTGTGGGAGGGTCCAGCAATCACTCGTGGGAAGTCCAGAGGGGGCTGGGGAACCATACAGCCTGCACTGTGAAAGTGATTGGCGGCTATACAGCCATCTGGGTGACTTTTACATTACGGCTGGGAGCTGGCTGAGGAAAACTAGCACAGCCATCAGCTTGTGTCTAACCCTTAACTCTTAAGATGAATTACTTAAGTTCTCGCTACAATCCAGCCTCACACATCACACACACACACGTTAGGCATCACCCTGAGGCTTCCAATATATATATAGATATATATATATATTTTTTGCCTCCCAGCCACCCCATGAAGTGCTGCTTTTTGAGAGTCTTATTGTTATTTAGAACTTCAGAAGAAAAATGGACATATGGGCTTTAATAAAAAATAAAAATAAATACTCTCCTCTATGCTGCAGCATCTTTGTGATTCTGCAGCTGTCCCTTATCAGTTCTAGAACCAAAAACTGAGCAATCATATGACTGTTGATTGCACAGTGGTTTTAGTCTGCTCCGAGTGGAGAGCACCATCCTCTCTGCTCCACCATCATTGGACTGAGGAGAGGGCAATGATAATCTGGCTACAGCTCTCAGCCACATGCTGAAAGAGTAGCCAGTTGTCCAGCAGGCAGCAGGATGGATCCCACCAATATTGGCATGGCATGCCTCTTCCCTGTCAGCTTATAAAGGTTAATAGCCCCAAATCAGCTGTCTCTGGGTCACAGGAGGGCAAAAGTAGGTGGAAAATGTGATTAACAATGGAAATACATTGTGGGATTTTATTTTTATTTTTTAAAGGACTTTTTTTGTTTACAATTCTTAATTTCTTTATCATTCAATAAAGAAGTGCTCAACGGCTTAAATAATTAACTTCATATTTTAATGAACTTTAAATATTTTGTTTGGACCAAGCTGTCAAACAATTGGGTATCTTTATTTCTAGGCAGTATCTGGAGGCCAATTTATTATTGAAGTAGGCTTCCAGATAAGCCCCCCATCTGCAAACCCCTACAACCAAGCCAAGTGTAGAGGGAAGACGATCTCGTCCTCATCAGCATGAGGCACCCCCATGTTGAACATGAACCCTGCCAGTGTCCTGTGGTATTTATTTAAGTATTGAGGTGAGTTTATGCAACAGGTCCTCCCATCAGTAAATGGTGAGGCCAGTATACAAGACTGAGCAAAGCATGTTGTAGATCCATTTCCAGAATTGAGTGTCTATGGGGCAGGTCCACCAAATGTACAATAGAGTTCCCTATGCTGTGCAGCCTCAGAAGCAGTGCAAAGGAGTGTTTGGGATGAATTTAGACAAGCAGGGGTCTGATATACCAGCAAGATACCAACGTGTAGGCATTTTCCTGGGGGAGCACATTAAGAGAACATTTGGGGCCAATGCCAGACAGCATTCCAAGGTCAAACCTGTCCATATAAGAAAGATTGATAGGGCCCATGAAATCTGTGAGCAGTGTGTATAGGGCAGACACTAGCATTTTTATTTATTTATTTATTTTTGCATGAGGTATATTCTAAAATCCATCCCAGATGCAAAATAGTATGGTGTGCATTTTAGGGAGACCGTATGCATTTTTTTTTTCATTTATGTTGTAGGAGATGCAAAATAGTATGATATGCATTTTAGGGAGAGCATATGCAATTTTTTTTTCATTTTTTGTTGTAGGATGTGTTAAAGACAAAGTGACATTTACAAAGAAAAAATTGGTACAGTTTAAATTGCCAACTAATAAAATATCATTGTCTTTTTTTTTTTTTTTTTTTTAAATAGCACTCAGACCCCTCCAAAAAATGTTTTTTATTTATTTATTTATAAAAATTCATTTTAATTAGTTTTTTTACTTAATTTAATTACTGATCTGATAAGCCCTCTATGTGATAGCACAGTTCAGGTAAGGTTCTCTTTAAGGAGGTACATGGGGTCAATTAAACGCCCGATGCTCCCTTGCACTCTCCATAAGAAAATTGAGCACACTGCTTTTTCTCCATCTGCAACAGCCAGGGTTTGACAGCTCTGAACACAAAAGTGTTCTGAACTCAGTGCTTCCCTTTATGGGGAAGACCAATTAATGAAAGTTCATCTCCTGCCACTCACCATCCTGACACCCACCAGGGAGGTCTCAGGCATCCAGGAGAGACAGTTAAGCCCAGGACACCGTAGGGAGTGGGTCAGTGATGTTTACAATTAGAAGAGCAGCAAATAGACCAGTTGACCAGCCTGGAATTCAGCAGCTTGTTACCAGCCTCCACTACTGCAATAGTCATTTTCTAGTGCAAAACTAGGTTTTAGAAAACTAGGTTAGCTGTGTTTTTATTTTTTATTTTACTGTGAATGGGTGGAGGTGGGTGAGGTGAGAAGGTTGGGGAGAGGAAATTATTTTTGCCAGAGGCGGACTTTAAAGATTTTTCTTTTATGTAATTTTTGTTATGGCAAACTACTACTAAATTAGGTTGAACTGATCAGCAGACAGCAGAGCAATAAATACAAATACAAATTTTAAGCTTTCGTGGTCTTAGACATGACCAAATTTGCTAAAAAAAATATGCAAACTAGCTTATTTAATATAGGGATGCAAAGAATAAGAATGGTGTTTGAGGAATCCTCACAGACAGCACCCATCAAGATTTCAGAGCACTGCAATCAGATCATTGAAAAAATACTTCTAATGCCGCATACACACAACTGGACTTTCCAGCAGACTAGGTGCGACGATCTTCCCAAAGGACTTTCGGCAGAGTTCCAAACGGACTTTCCGAACAAACGGACTTGGCCACACACAAATGGACTAAGCCCATCCGTTCATTTTGAACGTGATGACCTAAGACAGGACTAAAAAAGGAAGTTCAATAGCCAATAGCTTCCCTTGAATCGTATTTGGTCCGTCAGAGCAGCATACAGACGAACGGTTTTCCCAATAGGAATTGAGTTAGTCTGACAGATTTGAAACATGTTGTATTTCTAGGTCCGTCTAATTTTTTTTAACAAAAAATTATTGGATTAGCCCACACAAGATCGGATTGTCCGATGGACTGATTCCGCCGGACTTAGTCTGCCGGAAAGTCCGGTCGTGTGGTCGCAGCATAATCGGTTGCTATGGGTCAATGTGGTTTTTGCTTTTTTCTTCTATTATTATTTTAAGCCATCTCTTGGTGACTGACAAAACATGTGTAGGAAGTTCTAGGAACAGAATGATAATTATTTCCAAATTGTACAGACCAAGGGATTTATATTTAATGTTCAGTTGCTATGAACAATATCTATCTTGTGATATCTTTTATTAGTAGCTGCACAGTCAGAGCTTGTTAAACCTTAGTAGCAATACATTTAACTTCTTCTTGGGACCATATATTTTGTTCATCTTCAACGTTATAAAGCTTATGGATTATGGTCCATTAGTCTTTTTGTGTTTCTGGGAACAAGGTTCCTGAGCAGTGGTAGATTTTATGTTAGAATTACTTATTTTCCCATTACGAACTTTAGTTTTAAATCTGTAACCACCTATAGCATTTGCCGATTTGACTGCTCCTATTCCATACGTTTAAATTAATTTATATTACCATTTTGCAGTGGTAAAAGGCCTTTATATACATTGTAAGTTCCTAATGTATTTCTCTGAAAATCCAATTTAGTATTCTAAAAAGCACAGTTTATAGTTGAATTTAGATGGTTTGTAAAAAGCTTTTCATTGTGCTATGAAAAGTATTAGGAAATAAAACATGATAGTAGTAGTAATGATGATGATAATAATAATAATAATAATAATAATACTAATAATAATAATACGTGTGTTATATATGATTATTTTACAACATACTAGGATGCTCTGTATTGAAATAAGAATTGGAAACAATTTCAACTGCTAAAGGTATAGGACAGAATATAAAATAAAATAAAATCATTCTAAGGGTTAACCTTTTATCAGAGATGTGTACTTTTTTGTATGGTGCTTGTTTTTACTCTATTTACAAACTCTTAAAATGTCTCCATCCCATACCTTTAAAATGATCCTATCAGCACAGAGTGACCCTAGTTTATCCATTATGATATAAAAATAACACAAAGAGAAGATCCCCTCCATAATAGTCGTGGCAGATGTGTAAGCCTGTAAATGTAATATCTGGCCACAGAAGTTTCCAAAGACTATACGTATTTGATACATTCTTAAAGAAATGTGATTTGCTTAAATCTATAGCATCTGTATAGGATCAAAATATTACATTTGAAATTACTGAATGTATTTATACTAAAGGAGAAAATTACTTTATAGCTCATTTAGTTCAGAAAAATTCAGAAGTCAGTTATTTTTGATAAAGTGAAAATAGAGAGTGAACACACACAGGTTATGAAACACAATTCTAAAAGTCTATGTCCAGCTCAAACTTTTTATCACTGTTAGAGAGATCTCCCTCTGCTCTGCTGACAATTTTTTACCAGGCGGGAAGTAGGGGGAACTGTGGATTTATAGCCCATTCCCTTCTATCACTTCCTGGTCCACCTCTCAGTCTGCTTCTCTATATATACAGTTTATGTGCTCAGTGCTTGAGCACATTACAAATTACTCTGCACTCCTGCTTCTGACTTCCCATGTACGGACCCCAGCTTCGTCTACCGTGTTTGTCTGCCAGTACCCTGACCATGGCTCATTTCCCAGATGCTCTTTTCTCTCCTGTCATCTGTACTGTGCCCTGACCTCAGCTTGTTTCCCAGAATTTCTTCTGTCTCCTGCCATCTGTACTCTGCACATAGGTCTACTCATCTTCAACTGGGTATACCTGGGGATGGTACATGGATCCAGTCTGCTACAAGTCCATCCCCACCATCTGGGGCCCTGGTAAAGAAGCAGGCTGGAGCTTTCGACTCTGTGCCCTGGAGAACCCCAAGTTGGCTAGAAGGGCTCACTACCATAGGAATCTGACAAATATAAACAAAGTTCATGTGAAACAAGTCCCACAATGTAAACAGAAAGACAGTGATATGCTCTTGTATAATTTCGTAAATGGTCGCTCTAGTGTGTCAACACCAAAGTTAAAATCCGCTCCTTATAAAATTGATGGACCTGTATTATAAGGTCAGACAGCACTTGAAAGAAAACCATTACAGCCACCAGATGGAACACTGCAATAGGACCTCACATCTCCCAAATTTATTCAGAGATTGTGGCCCCTGATGTCCTTTTGCAATAAAAAGCATTGAGCGGGAGTGCGCATGCGCGAGGCTTCCAAGATGGCCGCGATCATCTAAAGCTCCGCTGCCTCGCGGAACAACGGAACCCCTACCGCACGGCACGGCTACCCTTCCGCTTCCCGAGCTATAGGGGCGGAATCCCGAAGTGTTGGGGCACATTTCTGAATGACCGGTGGACTGGCTAAACGCAATCTCGGCCCGCTGTTCGCTTCATTGGACGTGAGGGAGAAATCCAAGATGGCCACCGCAGCACAGCTCCTGTCTCAGGATCACAGATCCGCAGGCTCAGTGGATTTCAGGTCAGATACAGACTTTCCTCCTCTCCACGCCACCCCAGGCAACCCCAGGGGTCTCCCCAAGGAAGCCACACCGTCCCCGGCCTCCACGGTCTCTCTGCTGGAACGCACCATCCAGGAGTTCTCTCCCTCCCCAGCGGGGACCTACAGAGTTACCCAGACCGCCATGGCCCCCCACGAGGCTGCTCATACAGACCCAGTCTCCCACATGGATGCCCTGTTTGGCAAATTCTCTGAATTATTAGAGAGGGGCCTCTCCCAAACTGCCTTGCAAATCACGGGGGAATTGAAAGCTGATTTTATTAACCTAGGCTCCCGGATCGAAACGATCGAACATAAAATGGAGGATACCATAGCCAGATCCATCCAAAACTCCAGACACATCTACTCAGTACAGGAGCAATTGGACATAGCCATGGCCCGTATAGATGACCTCGAAAATAGGTCACGCAGATATAACGTCAGAATTCGCGGGCTTCCAGAATCAATAACTGATGTGTCCAGGGCGGTGCAAGACCTCATTCAACAGCTAATCCCTGACATCCCAGCTACTAAGCTTGAACTTGACCGGGTCCATAGAACCCTCGGCCCCCCTAGGAAGGATGGCACCCCGCGAGATGTTCTGGCCAAGCCACATCACTTCTCGGTGAAAGAAGAATTCATGAAGAGAGCCAGATCCCTGCAACACGTCAGTTACCAGGGTCACCAGGTTCAGATCTTTGCGGACCTCTCCCCCTCCACGATACAGAGACGAAGAGCTCTAAAACCCCTCTTGCTTGCAATGTCCCACAAAGACATAAAATACAAATGGGCATTCCCTTTTGCGGTCAGGTTCACGGACAAAGGGAAGTCTTTTGCCTTCTCCACTTTTCCCGAGGGGGAAAAGCTCCTCACCAAGCTGAAAATCATCTCTCAAGAAGCTGACATGGACACCTCTAACCCTAGCCAGGGATCTAACAAACGACCCACTCCTAACAGCCCACAATCCCCGTTGTGGACCTCCGGAAGAGCCAAGAAGGTCAAGGATAATGCACCCACCTGAGCAACTTCCAATCCCATTATCAGTCTCTCCATTTTGTGACTGACCGTCCGAGGTCCTGGAGAGGGCCGGAGGACTGCTCCCCAAACTTGGAAAGTTTGGCCCTCCAACCCTTTTTGCCCTCCCCTTGCCTAGGACTTGTGCTACCCTTGTTCTACCCTTATCCCCATTGCCTCCAATAATCCGGGACGCTATGCAGTACTTTGTCCATCTACTGGACTGCCCGTAACCCCGCATATATTTTTTTTTTTTTTTTGTTTACATACCCTCGAAATGGGCCCTACGGTTGCTTTGAGGATTTCCCAGGGGGCTGCATTCCTCAGCACCCCCCCTGGATGTACCATCCTTCCTTATGCCTTAAGAACAGCGTTCATTTCTTAGCCCCAGTGTCTTCTAGGCATTATGTTTAGCCGTGCCTCAAAAGAAAAGTTCCTTTTATGTATATTGCAGCTTTTATGTTATTGCTATTTAAAGTTGATTTCACAGTTCGGGTAGTTACCCGACTAGGGGTCCCCAGTTCCGCGAGGGACCACATGTGTAACTCTCCCTCCCTCGGCCTTTCCCAGGCGTCTGAGGGTCGGGACTCCTGACCTTATGGGTCGGTTGTCTTCATTGTGTTTGCTTGGGATTTCGGGGGGTGTCTCCTGCCCTGATCTCCTCTTTCTCTTCTCAGGAACCCTTTCTTTCCTTGCCCTTTCTCCCCTTCTCTTCCCCCTTGATGGTAAGCTTCCCCCGTTGAATGTTTGCATGACACTATTTTTTTTCTCCTCAGGTTGGGCTGAGCCAACCCAGTCGACATGGTATCCTGGGAGACATCCTCGGGCCACCGATCTCAATACCCTTACCAAGAACCCAGCTATAGATTGGGTAAGTGAGGTCGTTTTCAGATGCTGGGCTCCCCCTCTGCTCCATGGCTGATCCACAGGCTGCTAGGCTTAAGATAGCCTCCCACAACATTCAGGGTCTTAATTCCCCCATCAAACGGAGAAAAGCCCTCGATTACTACAAATCCCTGAAACTAGATATAATTCTGCTTCAGGAAACCCACTTTCCTATCCGGTATAGTCCCAAGTACCTACATGCCCACTTCCCTCAGTTCTTCTTAGCCAACGCGGAATCCAAGACCAAGGGGGTGGCCATTTTGATGGCCAAAACATGCAAATTCAATAAGAGTTTTGAAAAAGCGGATCCGGAGGGCAGATTTTTACTTGTAAAGGGCACTGTGGGGGACCAACTTTACTCCTTGGTCTCCTACTATGCCCCGAACACGGGTCAGGCCAAATTTTTCGAATCCATGCTACGTACCTTAGCACCTCTTTTAGAGGGGACGGTTATTGTCGGAGGAGACTCTAACGTCGCCTTTGATCAAGGACTTGATAAATCCTCCCCCTCACGTCCCCGCTTAACCAGGCCCACAAAGGCAAGCTTACGGATTGCCAAATTGCTACACGCTTATGGGCTATCCGATGTCTGGCGGGAATTAAACCCCACAAAGAGAGACTACACACACTTCTCAGCGCCTCACCAATCATATGCACGCATAGACCACATACTTGTCCCCTCCTTGCTCCTTCCCAGGATGCTCAAAGCCTCCATCACTGACACAGTGATCTCAGATCACTCTCTTGTAATTGTGACGGCCCTGGGGGGCTCGAGTGGGAGACATCCTAGGCATTGGAGGTTAAATGAATCCCTCCTTTCGGAGCCATCACGAGTTATAGATCTCGACAAAGCATTGAAGGAATATTTTTCTATTAATGCGACTCCTGATGTCTCCCCCGAGACCCTGTGGGCGGCGCACAAAGCTTACATTAGGGGAAAATTCATGCAATTGGGTTCTCAAATAAAACGGGAAAGGCAATCAACCATCCTGAAGCTAGAAGAGGAATACTCTAAACTCAGAGCTCTTCACAAAAAGGACCCCCTCCGTACCCCCACGGCCATACTAGACAGGACTCGCTTAGAACTAAATCTCGCCCTCACCACGAAAGCTGAAAAATCAGTTAGGTGGGCTGGCCACAAATTTTACTCACAGGCGGATAAAATAGGCACTCTCCTGGCCAATAGACTCTCCCCTAGAACCAAGCTGAGCACCCTCCCTCGGATCAGAAGCGCGGGACTCCCGCCCACGTCTAATCCGGTCACAGTTCTGAATGCCTTTCAGAAATTCTACACCTCTCTCTACAGTAGCTCCCCACCCCCCAAAGATAACCTCCTCCCAAAGTTTTTGGAGGGTCTGCCCATCCCGGCCTTATCGGACGTTCACAAACAAGTTATGGAAGCCCCCTTCCAGACAGAGGAGATACTGGAAGTCATTAAGACTCTTAAAAAAAGCTCCGCCCCTGGTCCCGACGGCCTTTCGATCCCTTACTATAAAGCCTTTGCCAACACACTAGCTCCCCACCTGGCCAATCTCGGTAACCATAAAGCTAATGGAGACCCCCTGGATCCCCACCTTAACACGGCGTATATCACGGTCATCCCCAAACCTGGCAAGAACTTGGAAGATGTCAGCAACTACAGACCGATTTCCCTTATTAATAATGATCTCAAAATTCTTACGAAAGTTATGGCCAATAGGTTAGCCTCCTTTATTGGACGCTATGTCCACAAGGATCAAGCTGGTTTTATTCCCGGCAGACAGGGACCTGATCAAATTCGGAGGGCGATCGACATTATCTCCATTTTGCAGTCTAATTGGGAAGGGGGATCCGGACAATCTGGCTTCCTCCTTTCCTTAGATATTCAAAAGGCTTTCGACTCGGTCTCATGGCAGTACATCTTCCAGCTCTTTGACAGGTGGGGATTTGGGGCTCGCTTCCTTGGCTTATTACAGGCCTTATACTCCCAGCCGAGGGCCCAAATTCGAATGCAGGGATACCTTTCTGAGCCAATTCCCATCACCAGGGGGACCAGACAGGGGTGCCCCCTATCCCCCCTCATATTTGCAATAGCCATTGAAACACTGGCGATCGCAGTCCGCCACAATATGGACATTAGAGGTGTCCAATGCGGTAGTCAAATGCACAAATGTGGACTCTTCGCGGACGACATACTGTTGTTCCTCACTTCCCCCCTCACAACCCTACCCAACTTATCCCGGGTATTGGATGACTTTGCCAAGGTCTCAGGCTTGAGGGTTAATTACTCCAAGTCTGTGGCGTTGAATGTTTCTCTCCCCACTCACCAAGTCCTCTCACTCAAACAATCCTTTCCGTTCCAATGGAGTGACACTGCCATCCAATACTTGGGTATCTCCCTCACACCTAAAATAGAGATGCTATATGCCCACAATTACCCCAAATTATACAGACAGCTGGAAACCGACCTCTCCTCATGGTCTAAACATGAATTATCCTGGCTTGGCCGGATTAACTCCATAAAAATGACCCTTCTCCCCAAAATCCTGTACTACTTTCGAGCCCTGCCAATACCAGTTCGGAAGGACCACCTTTGCTCTCTGCAAAGCAAAATACTGAAATATATTTGGGGTAATAAGGGATACCGTCTACCGCAAAACACGCTCTTCCTGCATAGACGCAGAGGGGGGCTGGGTCTGCCTAACCTCCACAAATACTACCTTGCAGCTCGCCTAGCCCAACTCTCCTCGATCTACTCCAAATATGAGAAACCGGACTGGCAGTCCATAGAACGCTGTGCGGTACCCTCCTATACACTAGATTTTTTATTATGGTGCCCGCCCAAAGCCAGGCCGCCCATCATGTCCCCATCCCTTTCTCACTCCTGTGCCCTATGGGACGGCCTCCGCAAAGAGCCTTCCCTAGTCTCCACTATAAGACCCCTTGCTCACATGTTCCGTAATCATGACTTCCCCCCCGGTCTGAACATTGAGGCCTTCAGATGGTGGTTGGACAAGGGACTATACCGGATAGGTCACTTTTTTAATTCCAGGGGTCCGATTTCCCTAGCTTATTGTATCGAACACTTAGAGCTACCAAACACAGAGAGGTTCCGCTTCCACCAAATATCTCACTACCTGAACTCACTTTGGAAAAACAAACCCCTTCCTCCTCCCTTTACTGAATATGAAGCCTGGTGTGGTGGAGTCGGGGAGCAGAGGGGGGGTATTTCAGTGATCTACACGGCTCTCACTTCCCCAACGGGTAAATCCCCCTATATGACGGCTTGGGAATCTGATCTCCAGACCTCTGGGAGTCTCGAATCCTGGCAGCTGGCCTTAGCCAGATCCTTTCGTGGGATCCAGAACACCTCACTAATGGAGGCTAGCATCAAATTGATAACCAGGTGGTACCTCACTCCAGTAAGGCTAGCCAGAATATATCCCACGGCTAATCCCTTATGTTTCAGGGGGTGCCAACTTCGTGGCTCCATGATCCACATCTGGTGGGAATGCCCTAGACTCCGTTCGTTCTGGACTAAAATATTCAACTTGATTTACTTAGTCACAGGCTGCCGGGTTTCGAGAACTCCAGAGGTTGCGTTACTCAATACCCCGATTCCTTTGATGTCTGGTAACATTCAGAAACTAACTTATTTTATTCTATTAGGAGCCAAAATTGCGATTGCCTCCGCATGGAAGCAACCCAAACCCTCCTTCCTCGCAGTTAAGAGGAAGATATCGTGGATAATGTCCCAAGAAAAACTATCAGGTATTCTGTCAGACACCACACCTAAATTCCGAAAGGTGTGGGACCCTTGGGCCCGTTACATGGGAATCTCTCTGCTGCCGGGGGTACCCCCAGGCCCTCCCCTAGGAACCAGACCTCACCCCTAAAGCACCCATTCTTACATTGATTGTGAAACATTCCCTCGCTATATCCTTCCACCCTTTCAGGACATAGCTTACCTCCCCCGACCCCTCTGTTCTCCTCTTCTCCTCCTTTCTTCTCTTCTCTGTCCTTCTAGTCGTTCTAAGATTTTGGTTTGCTCAACAGAGCTGTAATTGACAGGTTCACCATACAGTCCAATTTAATGTTGCGGTACCCACGGCAGACGATCCCCCGACTGTTTTTCCCCTCTGCGAGGGAGGGGCCTGGGAGGACACTCCCTCATCCTGGCACAGCAAGATCCCTATTAGGGGTGTCGGGATGGGGGCTCCTGGGAGTTACCCTAATAGTTCTACCTGGTGGGCTCTCCCGGGGGGGACACCCTCCGTTTACCTCTTATTGATGTAGCCCCTCGATAAGGAAGGGCTTGCCGACTGTACACTCTTGATATTGTCTGTTTTTCACTAATGTCTCATGTTTTTTTTACTTACATTGTGACAGCAGGCCCTCCCTGCTACTGCTAGTTTGTGTACTGTTTTACGTATGTAAGTGCCTTTAATATAAAATAAAATATTTTGAAAGTAAAAAAGCATTGAGCGGAGTTTGGTAGGCTGATGACATTGTGCATGCTGACAGGTGGCATTCTGTGGATATGCGCTGTATATTGTTTTGCTCATGTAAGTACACATTGGTTCCTTTTTGTTGGATTGCATTAGGCTATGAGTCTTTCAATGATTACATTGGGGAGGTATGAGGTCCTATTACAATGTTCCATCTGGTGACTATATGCTTTCATGTGCTGTCTAACCTTATAATATGTGTCTATCAATTTGAGAAGGGGCTGATCTTAACTTTGTTATTGGAGCACTGGAGTGACTATGTGTGAATTTATACAAACACAATGTGTATGGACTTGCATTGTGGGAATTCTTTAACATGCACTTTGTTCATATTATTGTGGTCAGTGTATAAAAAGAGTAGCATCATTATTTTTACAAACGTTTCATTTCATATTGTATATTTTGATGATTTTTGATGTTAGATAATATATGCACATTTGCACAGATTTCTGCACTTTATATTATTACTAATATATAAATTTGTAGTGCACGCTTATTCGATTTTAGTAGTATTACACAATTTTTCACATTACCACTGCTCAATTTATTTATTCGTTCTGTCTGTTTAGGTAGGGATTTTCAGCGCTATACATTTTTTGTTTTTATTATCTTATATCCTTGTAATATAGTTACAGCTACTGTTTATATTTCCTAGTTAGATTGAGTACAGAACACACACATTTTCCGGATAGATTTTTATATCAGTGTATCTGTTGCATATTAGTTCTGTCACTTCCTATCTGGTGAAATCATTGTCAGCAGGAATGGAAGTGAGGATATATTTCAGCAGCTCTCTGAGAGGCTGAGACAGGTGCTGGTCCAGGCTCCTGGGTGGATCCCAACCATATGGTCACAATCTTTCTTCAGCATGTGAAGTCAACCAACACTGGGCTTTAGGGATGGGCCGTTCACTGAATACCAAACATTATGTGTGTGTGTGTGTGTGTGACAACACTGAAGAAATTAAAGAAATTACACTTTGCTACAATGTAAAGTAGTGAGTGTACAGCTTACATAACAGTGTCAATTTGCTGTCCCCCCAAAATAACTCATCACTCAGCCATTAATGTCTAAACCGCTGGCAACAAAAGTGAGTACACCCCTAAGTGAAAATGTCCAAATTGGGTCCAAAGTGTCAATATTTTGTATGGCCACCATTATTTTCTAGCACTGCCTTAATCCTGTTGGGCTTCACAGGTTGCCACTAGAGTCCTCCTCCACTCCTCCATGTAGACATCATGGAGCTGGTGGATGTTAGAGACCTTGCACTCCTCCACCTTTCATTTTGAGGAAGCCCTACAGATGCTCATCAGGGTTTAGGTCTGGATATATGCTTGGCCAGTCCATCACCTTTACCCTCAGCTTCTTTAGCAAGGCAGTGGTCATCTTGGAGGTGTGTTTGGGGTCGTTATGTTGGAATGCTGCCCTGCGGCCCAGTCTCCAAAGGGAGGAGATCATGCTCTGCTTCAGTATGTCACAGTACATGTTGGCATTCATGGTTTCCTTAATGAACTGTAGCTCCCCAGTGCTGGCCACACTCATGCAGCCCTAGACCATGACACATTTACCAACATGCTTGACTATAGGCAAGACACACTTGTCTTTGTACTCACCTGGTTGTGGCCACTGACGCTTGACACCATCTGAACCAAATAAGTTTATCTTGGTCTCATCAGGCCACCGGACTTGGTTCCAGTAATCTCTGTCCTTAGTCTGCTTGTCTTCAGCAAACTGTTTGCAGGCTTTCTTGTGCATCATCTTTAGAACAGCCTTCTTTCTTGGACGACAGCCATGCAGACCAATTTGATGCAGTGCGCAGTATATGGTCTGAGCACTGACAGGATGACCCCCCACCCCTTCAACCTCTGCAGAAATGCTGGTAGCACTCATATGTCTATTTCCCAAAGACAACCTCTGGATATGATTCTGAGCATGTGCACTCAACTTCTTTGGTTGACCATGGTGAGGCCTGTTCTGAGTGGAACCTGTCCTGTTTTTTAAGTTAACTTTTTATTGAATTTAAAGAGAAGAAAAGGTTTTACAAAACAACGCCATTTGGGCATACCATGGCACAAAGTAGATAACACGTGAAGGAATAAGAGTAATATCTTAGCATATCATTGTCTTATTACCAAAAATGAGAAGTCAAGCAGATGAAATCAAGTTTACATATGTAGTGAAAATAGTACTACGAGGAGAGCGTTATTCAAAAGGGGCAGCTCAGCTAAAACTGAGTCAAGGTAAAGATGTTACGGATATGAGAGGGTTAGGGATTGTGTTTGCTGCCTAAAGAAAAAAAGGCCTTCCCGAGTTATTCGGATATAGGGGTTGGGAAGGTGAAAGAGCTGAATGGTAGATGGAGGAAAGTCAGGCTGATTGGAACTTTGGTAGAGACTCGATAATTTGTGTTATGGTGATAGTTGGGACAGATGAGACCAAAATAATTTTTTCCTACCCCAAGGGTGCACTTCTGGGGTCGGCGATCCATTTTTCCCATAACTCGTGAAACAGGTTGTGGAGAGATTGGCTTTTGCAAATAAATATTCCATCAGGAAATGCAGGTTGGGTATTCGAATTGCGTCTTTTAGAAGAGGGGGGTGAATTGACTTCCATTTTCTTGCAATTGCCAGCCGAGCTGCAATTAGGATGTGTGTCACCATTGTTTGTAAGTGCCTAGGCCAGGTGGGGATGGACAAACCTAGAAGTAAGTCTAGTGGGGAAATTAAGAAGGTCGTGTCACATAAAGAGGGATTTGTTTCTTTATTTTCTCCCAGAACTTATTGATGGGAAGGCAGTCACACCAGATGTCAGTTAGGGATCCAATTTTGTCGCATTCTCTCCAACATTTAGGGGAAGTAGAAGGATAAATCCTCGCCAGTCTTTCCGGGGTGAAATACCATCTATGGAAGAGTTTCTGTAAGGATTCCTCATGTGTAATACAATGAAATAGACATAAGGGGGCTGTGAGAGCCTTTAGCCAAAGGTCTTTCAGAGATGACTGGTCTTTGTAGGATGACCAGTATTGGATGGCTGGGGATAGAGGATCCGTGGTTTGTATAGTGATCAGCTTTTAAGAAAGGGAACTTCCTTTCACTTTAGAGTCATTATAGTTGTAAAATTTTAGCAGAGCCTGTGGGAGGAAGTCTGTTTTCGACCACCGAAGTTTGGAAAGAAGGGATCTTATCCGGAGGTAGAGAAAAAAAGTTTTATGGGATAGACCAAAGTGATGTTGTAGGTGGGAGAAAGGATACAGGCCTGAGGGGGACATAAGCATACCTAAGTTGAAAATCCCAGCATTCATCCAATCTGTGAGGGGTAAGTCTGGTGCCAGAAGGGCTAATGCTTCAATGGGAAGTGTTGATAGGGTATCCAGTGAAATGCCTGCATCTGTTTGCGAGAGTGCAGACCATACCCCGAGTGAGGTGGTGATGGTGCCCAGAATGTGGTGCTTTGGTTTAATATTAATCCAGGTTGTGGCCAAGACAAGTTTAGGATCTGCATGTAGTACTGTAGCTTTTTTGTTTCCATGTTGTTTGGCGTTGATCCGACCACCACATTTTTAGTTGATCGAGGATTGTTGCGCTATAGTATGCTTGAATGTCTGGAGCACCTAGTCCTCCTTGCTGGACTGGGGTGACGAGTATGGCTTTCTTAACTCTAAGGCATTTTTGTTGCCATATAAAGCTGTTAATAATTACGTGAAGTTTTCTTATTTGGTTTTGTACCAGTGGAAGGGGAATTGTAAGAAATACGTAGAGTATATGCGGAAGTAGGTACATTTTGGCCTGAGCGATCCTTCCAGCCCATGAGGCAGGAACATGGCCCAGGTCCTTTGTTAGCCACGCAAGCCTGCCTAAATTAGTTCTAAGTAGGATTTGGCTGGGAAACGTTAATTGGATTCGCAGATAAGGTAAAAAGGAGTTGGGGGCCCATGCAAAGGGAAAGTTGGTGGAAATTTATTTGCGTAGTTGGATGGTCTAATCCCAGATTGAGCATGGGGGATTTACTGTGGTTTAGTTTGTAGAGGGATATGGAACTAAATTAATCTAAAATTTCTTGGACTGCAGGGAGGGAAACCATAGGATTTGCTAGGGCAACAATTACATCATCGACGTAGAGGCCAATTCTGTGGTCAGTATTTCCAATTGTTATGCCTGATATTAGTGGATCAGCTCTAATGGCCAGCGCTAATGGTTCCATTACCATGGCAAATATTAAGGGGGATAGGGGACAGCCCTGTCTGGTGCCATTGGTAATTTTAAATGGGGTGGATACAACACTGAAAGTCCACACACGCGCGGATGGTTGAGTATACAGACCTAGTATGGCTGAAAGGAAGATGCCTGATATTCCAACTACATTACATTTTAGCAAAGTGTAATTTCTTCATTGTTGTCACATGAAAAGATATAATAAAATATTTACAAAAATATGAGGGGTGTACTCACTTTTGTGAGATACGGTATATATTTGTATGAGTTATTTATTTTTCAAGCCACATGATTAGAGCCTAATTGGCTTGAAAAAGGTTTGGCTTGGGGCGCAGAGCATTGCACCCCGAATTCACCCACTTGTGACAATAGCGAAATAATATTCGCTATGGTCTTCCTGCTTCTCCTCCTGGTCAATCAGAATGGATCAGGTAGGATTGGGAGGAGAAGCTGAGGTATCCGTGGAAGGGTGAGTGCAGGGGGTGACCTGGGGAGGGTTTTCTATATATGTGGGTTTTTTTGCTTAAATAACAGAGGTCTAAACAGACCCCAATATCTCTTTTTTTGAGACAGAAAAAGGGACTGATGATAGTACCTTTTCTCTGTATCACTTTACTTGAATGAATGAAAAATCTGTATAGAGATTCGATTCCTCCATGAAATGACAGTATGATACATTGTAACACTTGCGCTTACAATATATCAGCTGCCGGTGTTAGTGGGCATATAGCAGTGATCAGTAGTGATCAATGTATGTGCCCTCTCTTCTCCAGGGGGGAATTTAATAAACACATGTTTACCAAGCCCCCCAAGCCCCTAATTCACCCCACCACTCCCCCCGCCACAATCTCCAGCCTGACGGGAGATCTGTGCAGGGAGAAGCTGCAGGTGGAGGGAGGGGAAGGAGAGATGCCACTCAGCGACCATGGATCAGGGGGTGCGAGGGCATTTGAGGGGAGTGATCTGATTGGCGGGGGGACACATCTGGACCCCCCAAGCCCTATGCAGCACCTGAATCCGGCGGGAGTGGAAGAAGAGGGATGCTAATGATGGTGGCTTCAGGAAGCTGGTTTGCAGGGGGGGTCAGATCGGGTAAAGGGGGATAATTAGTGCTGGATGTTTACTCAGATTTAAATCCGTTTTGTTTCCTTATTAGTGTCATCCTTATATCTATCAGTCTGTGATTACAGATCCACTTCACTAAAAACTATCTAGCACGCTTATGCAGATCTAATAAGCAATGAACTCCATCATGCTGCCTTTATTCCAGGTGGAAAGCTTATAATACAATACAACGCACGTGCACTTTATTCAATCAGAGTTAAAATACAAACTCTCAATGCAGATAAAATTATCATCATATACATATATTTTTTATCCTGTACTTTTTGAACCAGGTTTTTGGTCACGAGACTGTTTTAAGTAGAATTTATTTTGTAGGGTGGATGAAAGTTGTGTATCATTGGTTGTGGTGGCCACCTGTGTCCCATTAAGACTATTGTCTTAATTTTATTTAAATGTGTTGGAGGTGGGGGTAAATTAATAAACATTTTTCGACATTTTCTAAATTTATAATGTGGTTATGTGTGGATATTCACAAAAGAAATTTAGTTCCATCCGGTTGATCCTCTTTGAAGAATATCCTTTGGGAATTTTCACGTTTTTTTATTTTTTTTATATACTATATTCTATAATGTGCTACATATATTTAAAATATAAGAGTATAAAAGAAAAAATAATAATTGTGGCCTTTCAAATATGATATCTCATTACACAGCATGAAAGCTATATTCTGAAATTATGACCTGAGAGTATAGGCCATTTTTACAACTTTTAATGATTACATAATGAAAATTCCTACTAAAAGTAGCTTTATGCAGTGCCAATTGTGTTATTTCAGGTTTGTCCCAGCATTATTCCGTATTAGCTGACACTGTGTACAATTAAATTGCTTGCTTTAAGGTCAATTAGTAAAGTAAGCAGGGTTGTGAAAGCAGAAGCAGGGTAGGCAAAATCAGCAAATTGTATGTTAATTGTCTTGTTCACATCTCAGAAGCCAGATTATTTATGATGCAAAGCAGGTTGACTCATGTCAGGAAAATGTCTCTGTGAAATAGTTCAGTCAACAGAGGATAATTAAGCATCCTTGGTGTGAATTTTGATTTCACAGATGTCTGAACTTTACAGACAGCTGTTGTGTGCATGGACTTCTTTCAGCTGAAAACAAACAGATTTTCAACAGGACATTAGTTACTTTTACTTTGAATTTAAATAACAAAGCATTAACATTTATTGTTATAGGAATACATTGTGGGGATCTCCATATATTAATAAACAATTTAATACGTAGATCTAGTAAAATTACATTTTGCTCTGCAAGCTTCTTTCTGTTAGAACATTTGAATAATGCAACCGTAGAATAGTTTCAGTGCAAGGTAGTAAGAGGGACACCCTTACAGTATACAGTACGTAACTTGCTTTTTTTATTCTAATAAAGTTATATTGTAAAAACCTTTTATCTGCATCGTCTTTCTGTTTCAACCTACTGGACCAGTGTGAAACCATTTGTTTGTGAGCAATGATAGAACCAAACAAAATTTGCTCTACTGCTGGATCATGCAGAAGTAGATTCTCAATTAACTTCCTTTAAAACATACTTTCTTACTTTTTAAGAGATTGAATAGTGCAGCGTCTACCTTCAGCACAACTGAGATTTGTGGGGTATCTGCTGAAGTGCTAAGCTAAACAAGCAGCTCTTTCCTTTATACTCTATTTCCTTTAGCTGAGAGTAGATGGATTGTGCCAGCATGACAGGCAGCTTTCTTAAGTCTATGACCATCCTTTGATCTGCAGATGCTGTCTTTGGACGTTTTCCTGTACTTAAAAGAGGAATAAAGGGGAAGCGGGGATGGGGGGTGCAGTGGCAGAGTTGCTAACTAGCAGGAAAGAGTAGTGCCTGGGGTACTGATGTTCAGTTACAATTTCAGTTGGCAGTTTTTCAGTGTTCATTTTGGTCAATGATGCCAGACAGCTCCTGGCCTCGTTGCCTACAGTCTGGGACTGTCAGGTCCGAGATACAGTCAATTAGGATCAGATTGCTACAGTCACTGTTTTTTCTTTTGATGAGTAATCAGGATCATTGATTTTGAAATGTTACTTTTCTGTATGTGTTTTCTTTTTAAATAAAGAACCCTTTCAACTATGTGGTATATAGTGAGGTTTTTTTTTTTTACATTTAAACTTTTTTTGTGAATGAACAACCAAGTGCAATACTCATTCACATAGGTGGGGGCAGGTATGTGGGGGTCCCTTTATTTTAGTTTTCTGATAAGACCCTTGCCTGCAGAATTCCACTTCTAACTTCCAGGGATGTAAGGAAGAAGCCCTTGTCCTCATCAACACGGGGGCAAGGTGATTGGCCATCCTCACCCCTTTTTTTTTCATGGGGTCCCCCTTAACATCAGTACCAGACCCTCACCTAAGGTAAGAAATCCTCACCTGCTTTGTTTACAGAATGAACTATAGTACAGTGAAACCTTGGTTTACGAGTAATGCGGTTTACAAGAATTTTGAAAGACGAGCAACTTTTTAAAAAAAAGTTTGCCTTGATCTACAAACACTGTCTTGATATGAGTGTTTTTTTGTTTTTGTTTTTTATGTAAAAAAAAAAAAGAATTACACTCACTATGTAAATTCTGCTGCTCATCCATGTAAAGCCGTTGTGTATATGTACAGTGAAGCTTCTAGTGTACAGCATACAGTACAGCTTTGTATGTGGCCAGAGATTTGCGGGCAATGGTGGCTCCCAGCACTTCCTGGAGACAATCAGACATTCCCAGCAGGACCCGGAGGTGATGTCAACAGTTCCCGTGTTCTCTAGGAAGTGCTGTGAGCTGAACCCATGGCCACATACAGCGTTGTACTGTACACCAGCAGCTTTACTGAACATTCAGTACTGTGTACAGAGTTCCTTTAAATAGATGAGCACCAACCTCTGGCCATATACAGAGCTGTGTACACCAGTGGCTTTACTCTGAATACAGTATACACAGCAGCTTTAAATAGGTGAGCACCAGACTCCTTAACATTGTCACTGTGCACATTATTTTTTTTTTTACATTAAAACTTTTGCAACACAGAGGTACAGTATTCCTACTACTATACAGTACTGTATTTCGAAGTGCAGTTTTATTTGTTGTTTACAGTACAACTTTATACTGTATCTTTTTTTGCCGTAATCATTTTTATATGAATAAATGGTTGTGGAACGAATCATCTGAGTTTCCATTATTTCCTATGGGGAAATTTGCTTTGATATAAGAGTGCTTTGGATTAGAAGCATGCTTCTGGAATGAATTTTACTCGCAAACCAAGGTTTTACTGTACATTCATACATTGCATATATTGTATATGTATGCCACTTCTCTGGAAGGTTTAGGACATCCCCAAGTATGTTATTTTAAGGAATTTTGAATTTTTCTCTTTTAATATTTTTTAGTTTACTATATAAATATCATTTTATACATGGAGTGCAAGAAATTGTCAGCGATAGGATACAATAAAGAAAGAAAGAAGGCGTACAGGTTATATTAAAAAAATACACTAAAGAGTACATTAAAAGAAAAGTTAAAAATGGGTAAGTCTCAGGGACGATTATGCACACAAGACCTCCCTCATGGTAGGCGAACAACATGGTGCTTTGGGGTCAGACCACAAAGCACCCTCCCCATGTTTAGGGCATGTGGCCTGGTATGGTTCAGGAGGGGGGCACTCTTTCGCCCCCCTCTTTCCCTGCATCCTACCACTTGGATAAGCGTCTGGTATGAATATTGGGGGGCCCCTACGTCATTTTTTTTATTTTGGTGCAGGGTTCCCCTTAAAATCCATACCAAACCTGAAGGGTCTGGCATGGATTTTGGGGGGACCTCTATGCTTTTTTTTATAATTTGGTGCAGGGTTCCCTTTAATTTCCATATCAGACCTAAAGAGCCTGGTATGGATTTTGGGGGAAACCCCACGCAATTTAAAAAAAAATTGGTATGGGGTTTGCCTTAATATTCATACCAGACCCAAAGGGCCTAGTAATGGACTGGGGGGAACCCATGCCCTTTTTTTCAATGAGTTTTATCTATATTGCCGAGACCCAACAATACATTACAGCCGTGATCAGTTTTAAATTACAATTTTACCTTTAGAAATGTATTTTGCTGTGGTTCTGTTATAAACATGGGAAAAATGTGCCACTTAACAGGCATACTATAGACACCCCCCAGGCATGATATTTAAAGGAAGATTTCATTTTTATTGTTTCACTTTAAGCATTAAAAAAAATTACTGCTTCTGAAAAAACTACAGTTTTGAAAAAAAAATTGCATTGATCCATGTCCCCTGGGGCAGGACCCGGTTCCCCAAACACTTTTTATGACAATAACTTGCATATAAACCTTTAAAATCAGCACTTTTGATTTTTCTTGTTTAGACTTATACGGTGTTCGTGTGCTCTTCCAAATTTTTTACCTGATTTTTTGCCGGATGTTCTGGTGTGAATCGAACCGGGAGGGTGTTCAGCTCATCCTTAGTTACCACATCTATTAGTGTTGGGACCTTGTTAGTCCTCCAGTGCCTGGTAATAAGCAGTCTTGCCGCCAGTAGTATTTGGGTAGTTATTGTCCTAAAATGTGGTAGGATGGAATCAATGTTAATGTTTAGAATGGCTAGTTGTGGGGTGATCTTGCATTGTATTTATTTTATACATTGTATATATTGTATATATTTTATCAGTGGTCCTGAAAAAGCTATGTATCTTAGCAAAACACGTTGACTAGCTGAGGTGGCCCGATATACAGAATATTCCTTCCTCCTGATCACAGTTGTAATTTTGCTGGCAGCTGGGAAGGATGTAGAATGGGGCACACTGCTGGAGCTGCTGATGCCACACAAATACCATAGTCTTTGGCACATTTGGCAGTGACATTACTGCCCAAATATGGTCACTGGCCACATTTGGTAAATTTTGTCAATACTATCCCCAACTCTTTCCTTATATAGCTGATCGGGCTTTTCATTTTGCTGAGTTGGTGGGCAACTTGATTGACAAGGGATTTTTTGGGGGATATTTTTTTTTTCATAAAGGACTTGTCAAATGTTTGGATGTCTTTATTGCATAGTACCACTTGCTCATTCACATAGTGGGGCCAGCATCTGGGGCCCTCTTATTTTTAAAGGGGGCTTCCAGATTCTGTTAAACCTCTGACCCACAAACCACACAATCACCAAGCCAGGCTTAGGAACAAAATGCTTTGCCAGGCCCAACTTTCCCCCTTTTGTTGAGGGCATATGGTCTGGTATGACTCTCTTTCCTGGTCAGCCAGGCTGTATGCTCAGATTAGGGCCTGGTATGAATTTTTAAATATTTTTGCTTGTTATACTCTCTTAGTAAATATCTCCAAATGTTTATTTCAAGATTCTCTACCATGTATAAAACTTAACTTACTATGCTCCCACGATACATGGAGTTCTGTAAATGTGCAGAGGATATTCTGTCATTCAATTCCTCTTCCTCTATTCACAGTGCATCATGGGAGTGTAGGGAGGGTAGTAAGATGCATTTTATAACTTGTGGAGAAGACAGGAGAGGCATGTGAGTGGAGCAACTCTCCTGATTAGGAGCCGCACATTTTTACCCTCACATCACTGGAAGACAGCCACTTAAGGTAATCTCTGACAGCTTTAAAAAAGACATAGCACAGAGGACTTTGAGCAGAATTAGCAGCTTTTAATTTAAAGTGTTACTAAACCTAAAAAGTTTTTTTTACCTAAATGCATTGTTTGTTTCTTTGTGCTCCCATTTCCCTATGTGAAGGGGAAGAGAGGGGATAAGAGTCCAACACTGTGCACGGCTGCATCTATTCTCCCCTATTTCCTTTTTACACAGCACTCAAGCAGCAGCTGGAGCCATTGGCTCTTGCTTCTGTCAATCAGATGCAGTGAGAAGGAAGTGGGGGGGTCTAAGTCCCACTGTGTAAGTCTATGGAGCATGGCTCCATAGACACACAGGTCGGGAGCACGCAGACTACGCTTGCTGGCTATGGTAGTCCCTAAGAAGAAGAGAAGGAACCAAGATCATCGTCAGGGATTCCAGAAAAGGAGGATCGGGCCACTCTGTGCAATACCACTGCACAGAGCAGGTAAGTATAAGATGTTTGTTATTTTAATAGAAAGTCGTTTTTTTTACTTCAGTAACACTTTAACTATATACCCCAGCTCAAGAATTGATGTTTAGTCCATGTTGCCTTCACAGTTGCATTGAAAGAGAAATCTGGGATTTTTTTTTTTTAAATCCTACTTACCTAAGTGGCTGCAGCATTGGTCCCATGCTGCATCTATCCCCTGACTGCTCTAACACAGACGACTCAATGATCAAACACTGCCGATCACTCGTTTCTCAGAGATCCCTGAGCAGTGAGCTGGTGACTGTCAGCCACTGGCTCTCTGCTAAGCCCCCCCCCCTCCCTGTGCTCACTGGAGCGCTGGGCTGTGGAGTGGGAGGGAGTGGCTGGTTCAGTCTCTTACAGCTCGATGAGAGTCTGAGCTGGGTGCCGGTACAGGCATGTGGGTGGATTCCGACCATATGGTCACAATCCTTCCTGAGCCTGGATCGGCTCTCAGCCAACAGTGGCCTTCAACCTGCTATAGGCTGAAAATGGGTTACAGGAGTGCAGAATGGACTACACTTCTGTGATCCACAGAAGAAGTACAACCAAACACGGCTTTGGTTGTACTTCTCTTTTAACTGAAAACCTTTTTCCCACTGTAGGTAATTATTTAATTTTTCTTTTTTGTTTCTTTTTCTAACCTGGCCTCAATGGCAATGCAAGCTCTGTATTTGCCTTGAAAATGGGAAGATTTTATTGTCAAGATTACCATTATAGACTACAATCTGATTGATTTTAAGTTTGGAATTTTCTGAATTAACGCGGAATCAACAAGTTCCCCATCAATCTAACCCTGGCACATTTGCCCATTCCTATAGTATTTTCCTATAGTTTATTTCATGCTACTCTATATTGCAAAATATGCTACTTTGATAAAAAAAAATTCCCTGCTGAACTGCCACTGCTAGAAACCTATAAAATGTCTCAAGGGAAACAAATCAATCCAAACAGCAAATTTGTAGGAGGAACAAGGCAGACTATGGTAGCAGAAATGTGATTCAGTAAGAAACGATAAGTGCAAAACCTAAGGCCGCGTACACACGGGCGGACTGTCTGCCCAACTAGGTTCGTCAAACAGTTTGACAAACAGTCCGTTCAAAATTAGCATGAACGGACTTGACCACACACGACGAACGAACAGTCCGCTGAAAACTTGCGCGATGACGTGAACGGCACGTACGACGGGACGAGAAATTCGGCGTCCGATACACTGCAATGCAACCTTCGCCGTGTAAATTCTTTCTGAGCATGCGCGAGACTTAGTTTGCCGAACAAGCCTACACACGAGCGGACTGTCCGCTCAAACCAAGTTTCAGCGGACAGTCTTACGGAAATTCCGAAAAACTTTGTTCGTCAGACTGTCCGCTGAAACTGTCCGCTGAAGCCCACACACGAGCGGACTGTCCGCTGAAACACTGTTCAGCGGACAAAGTTGGACGAACAGTCCGCCCATGTGTATGCGGCCTAAGAGTGCACCTGATGGTTATGATAAAATTTGTTTACAAGAAATTCCCATCCTGCATCCCTTGGTTGTCTACTTATGTCATTATAGACAGATAATGAAAACAAGGAATGAATTGACAAATGCTAGTAATAGTAAGAAGGTTAAGATGAAGACATGGAACTAAGGAGATCCAAAGGGACATTGGGTGAGCTAAGACAGTGGGTGAGCACATGGAAAGCCAAACCACAAGACAGGAACCTATCTGACATCAAAATAGAGCTGAGGCTAGCTATCAAAATTGGCAAATAAAACAAGAAAACACATGCAGTATCTATGAGGATGGGATGCAGAGTCCAAAAATCAGGGGTAACTACATTAAAGTTCTGGTGGAGTTTCATGGAAAAAGACGGGCTTAAATGGCCACTGGCTATTTATGTCTGTCATTCGCCAGACAAGCGTAAAGCAGAATGACGTCAAAGCGCAGGGCGGAGATACAGACTGGAAGACAGATAAAGCAAATACACAAAGCCAGAACAAACATGACTCCAGAGAGATCTGCACAATCTCAACATGCTTATCTGCAATATTGAGAATATAGGTAATTTAGACATGCAATTCACTAGGTAAAAATAACTTAATATCTGAAATACTCCTACGTATAGTTTATGCTTAAAACACTTCCATAAAACATATATGAGTAATTTTTTTAGAATCTTTTTGACAAGAAAAATATATAACTGCACAAGACAGCTTTTGAATGAAAAATGTGCTGTATTTAGGCAACAGAGGATGAAAAATACTTGAAATTAACAAGTTAATTGCATCACCAATGTGTGCAAGTGAGACAAGAAGATTATTACACATTTCATTAAAGAAAAAGAAAAATATGAATATCATTGTTAAAACGTCAAACCTCCTAGCATAGTTATTGAAAATTGCTAAGACCAATGAAATTGGTATTCTATTCAGCAGTTGATTACAGTATCTGTAATCTTGAGCTTACATATTTTACAACAGCTCAAAAAAGTCATTGCTTTTCTAAAAACCCCAAAAAATAAAAAACAAAAGGCAACTTGGTACAATCATTTACATGTCCTTCAAAACATAATAAACATTATAAATAATTAACTCCTACAAATTTCAAACATGAAAATATGCAAGATAAAAATAATAATTTTGCATTGTTAACAGTTATGAAGTATTTCAGATGTGCTCAAAGCAACAACAAGATATGTTAGGATATCTTACAAAATGAATGCATCTCATCCTAAAACCTGTAATATAATTTTATTAGCAAGCTATTAATCTCTCTAATACTTAAAACATTTGTTATGAAAATACTAATATAGTAGTCTGGGAAATCACTTATATCACTTATATCAGCAACAGACAGTCCATGACACTAATGGTGCAAGGCAACACCTCACAATAAGCCTACAATCATCACCATGCTAGTCTCATCAACAGTCCCTTAAGATAGTATACCATGTATTGGGGGTATGCAAACGCAATTATTATTACATATATCAAATAATAACCTGTCCTTTAACTATTAAAACTTAAAACTAGTAAGTTATTTGAAAGCTTTTCTTTCCATAATTTTAGACCATAAACTGACATTTTATATGATTGACATTATGACTTGTATAAAAAAAATCCTTTCTATTAATAAACATTTACTGAAGGGTGTTGCATCCTTCAGCGTTTGCATTAGCTCTGCACATGTTGACTGATTCTATTTGAGATCTTGATTTGTCAATATCAAGAATATATCAGATGTGCTAATTATCAAATGTGTTATCTCTAATGAGTGGATTTGAACTCTGCAATTTGACATAGCCATGATATGTAATACATAGGTACATGAGAGGAACTCTTTTCACATAGACATCTTATTGTGGCCCTATTATATGATTGTTAAAGGGGAGGTCTAACCTAAAAAAAAATGCATAAAAAGGCTATAAAAAAACAAAACTTTTCACTTAACAGAAATGGCTGTTGCTAGTCCTAATCTGCCTCTTCCTATTCCGCGGTGATATTCAGTCTTTTCCTCCTCACATTGTCTTCTGGTAAATGGGGTGCGGTGTGTTGTGGGAACTGTGTGAGTCCCACAACACAGCGCGCCCCATTCACAAAGCGAATTGCAACTTGCGCATACGCAGTAGGAAACGGGCAGTGAAGCCGCAAGGCTCCACTGCCTGTTTCCCTTACTTTGAATGGCGGTGCCAGGACCCGATAGTCGATGATCTTGGGCAGCTGACATCGCAGGCACCCTAGAAAGGTTTTTATATTTAATTTTTTTCGTTGGCCCACCACTTTAAATTGATGACCTTTTAGAAATGTGGCATAGCAGTGTTAAATTATTTTAATTTTTTACACTTTTAAACAAACATTACTTTGATTCACATTTGTACATTACTAAAGCAATTTTGCCAAAGCATTTCTGATAGAGGTGTTAAAAGAGTTTTCTATACTAGTTAAAGGGGTTACATTAAGGTTAAAAAACTTCTGTCACTGACCAGCCTCCCAGCCCCCCCATTATACTCAGCTGTGTCCTGTATTCCTCACAAGAGACGCCCTCTTCCTCTCTGCCCAGGGTTCTTGGCTCTTGATTGGATAGATTGATAGCAGCCATTGGCTCCCGCTGCTGACGCAAGCGACAGGGGGGCGGGGCCGAGCCGTACATTCGTCATCTATGGATGCCGAATGCTAGACTCGGGAGCGTGCCTGCAAGGTTGCCCCCTCTAAAGAGCGCTTCTCCTAGGGGGTTATATGATCCAGGGAGGAGCTACCAGCGGCACCCCAGGAGTCGAGGATCAGGGCCACTCTGTGCAAAACAAACTGCACAATGGCGGTAAGTATAACATGTTTGTTATTTAAAAAAACTAAAAAAACGAAACCCTACAATCACCAAGGAGAAATTACCTTTTTAATAAAATCTTAGGATGAGGGTTAAAGCTTAAACATAAATGCCTCTAATGCCCCATACACACAATCAGAAATTCTACCAGAAAAAGTCGGATGTGAGCTTTTGGTCAGAAATTCCGACCGTGTGTACGCTCCATTGGACTTTTGCTGGCAGAATTCCAGCCAGCAAAAGACTGAGAGCAGGTTCACTATTTTTTGGTCAGAAAAAGTTCCTATCTGAAAATGCGTTCGTCTGTATGCAATTTGGATGCGCAAAAAAATCATGCATGCTCGGAAACAATTTGACGCATGCTCGGAAGAATTGAACTTAATTTTCTCAGATCGTCGTAGTGTTGTACATCACCGCGTTCTTGATGGTCGAAAGTTCAGTGAACTTTTGTGTGACCGTGTGTATACAAGGCAAGCTTGAGCGGAATTCCGTCAGAAAAACCATCCAAGTTTTTTCGGACAGAATTTCTGATCATGTGTATGGGGCTTAAGTGTTTATATTCAGATGGAACATTTAATCAATTTACATTAATTTATTTTAGATAACATTTCAAGGGAATTACTGATTTACAGTGTTCCATTTTTCTTCTGCTTTGGAAAAAGACCGCTTCTTTCTATGTGTAGTTTGTAATTATGTAAATACACTATATGGGGCAGTCATATACGCTCATTACACACATAGCATAGGGGTTGATTTTCAAAGGCAAAAGAACTGTTCATCTTTGTTAATTTTCTTTGCACGTGATTGGGTAAGTCTTGAAAAGTGTGAATTTTTCTTGCACTTGCAATGTGCAACTTCCTCTGCAAAGTGAACAGCCTTTTCACATTTAGTTAAAGTAGTTCTAAAACCTGAACATGTTTTACCTTAGGTGAAAAAATGTTAAAATGTTTAGGTAGCAGTATACCCCCTAACCCCTCCCCCCTTCCTTATACTTAGCTGATCCCTCACTCGATCCAGCACAATGCCCATCAGTAGCAACTCTCCCGGGTCTCATAGACATTTTTGAGACTGCAGGAGCCATTGACTCCTGCTGTTGTTGTCAAATCCTGTGAAGAGTCAGCAGGGCTCAGGATCAAGCCCACAAGTGTGCCATATTTGGAAGTGGCTTCCTATGGGTGTACAGCAAGAAGAGGAGGGGCCAGGAAAACCGAGGGGGGACCTGAGAAGAGGCTGATTGGGGCCGCTATGCGCAATTGCATTGCACAGAGCAGGTATGTATAAACCTGTTTGTTATTTTTTAGAAATTACAATGAATTTAATTTAATTAAACTCATAGGCTCTGATTCATTCTCAGAGTAAAACATAATACTTGTGTTTTACTATTCTTAACCACACAAGGACCGAGCCTCTTTCTGAGATCTGGTGTCTACAAGTCAAAAAACATTTTTTTTTTTTGAAAATTACTTAGAACCCCCAAACATTATATATTTTTTTTCTAACTCCCTAGAGAATAAAATGACGGTCGTTGCAATACTTTGTGTCACACCGTATTTGCGCAGCGGTCTTACAAGTGCACTTTTTTTGGAAAAAATACACTTTTTTGAATTATATAATAAGACAAATGTAAAGTTAGCACAATTTTTTCTATATTGTGAAAGATTATGTAATGCCGAGTACCCATTAAAACCTCCATAGGCAATGTTTAAAAAATTCTACAGTTTAAAGAGGAGATCTAGGGCTAGAATTATTGCTCTCGCTCTAATGATTGTGCGGATACCTCACATGTGTGGTTTGAACACCGTTTTCATATGCGGGTGCTGCTCACGTATGCGTTCGCTTCTGCGCATGAGTTTGGCCAGACGGGCCGCGTTTACATTTTTTTTCTCTTATTTATTTTACCTTTTATTTTTTATTTATAGCACCGTTCTTTTTTTTTTTTTTTTTTATGTGTGACTTTTATTCCTATTACAAGGAATGTAAACATCCCTTGTAATAGAAAAAAGCATGACAGGACCTCTTAAATATGAGATCTGGGGTCAAAAAGACCTCAGATATCATATTTACACTAAAGTGCAATAATGATAAAAAGATTATAAAAAAAATTAAATGTCATTTGAAAAACAAAAAAAATAAATTTCTCTTTTATGAGCTATGGGCAGAAGTGACGTTTTGACATCGCTTCTGCCCTGCAATGGTATGGAGACGGGTGGGGGCCATAACAACGATATCCCTTTTCAAAGTACTGACGTATAAAGACAGCGGGCGGTCTGTAAGTGGTTAAACCAACCATACATGGATCAAAATTTGGCAGGTTAAGCAGGGACCGGCTAAGATTCAATCCATGAATGAGCAGGCTCATTGTACCCAAGTCGATCCATCAATTCAGTTGGGTACAAATAGTAATCACACCTAAACCCAGTTTTACAACTTTGATATGCGTTATAAAACTGTACATATCTTTGTAACTACTTAGTGTATCCAGGTGGATCAGACAGATTGGGCTTTTATTTTGTGCTAAATGTTAATGGATAGCTCCTGATTTTGTTTTATTATCAAAGGAAAACTTTTCTAAAATAAAAAATAATTTTTAAACTTTTGCTGTATATGTGTATGTCATTACCATGACCCACCACCAAAAAACTCCCCCAAAGAAACAATAGAATTTTTTGTCCTACCTAAACACATTGACACTAACATTCACAATATAGTAAAGTAATACATATTTTACTATCACTACCTATTCACTTGTCTTGGCTTACTGCATCAGGGGTGCACCGAGTGTTGTGTCACTGTCTGGAGTATTGACCATGTGTGTGTGGAGGCATCTTCCTGACATTGTTTATTTTTGCAAGAGACATGCAGTTCCAGCTCGGTTTATTCCTTGCTTCTGCCTGCAGAGACCCGGTCCTCTCCTGCCACTTGAACCTCCCATGCATTTTGTAGCTGGTTCTACACAAGATTTTTACCCGGAGTTCTTAATAAAGATATTTCTGTTAAGCAGTGAAATATGTCAAGCCTCAAGCACTTTGGAAACAATCTCTCAGTCCCGGCTCAAGATCCATTAACAGTTCTGGAATAGCCTTCAGTATCCCTCATTATGGATCTGACACTGACAGCCTGGGCTGCTGTCCCCTTCTTGAGTCTATACATATCTCAAAGACCAGCCAGGTGTGGCCCTTTCTATGGCCTTATCTAGACCTTATGCAATTTAGCAACTATGATTGCTGAGTGTGAACCCAGAGGCTTGAAGTCTACTTTAATGCCTTCACTTCCAGAATCATTGTCTGACATTTCCACAACTGTAGCGGCCCCTGAGCTTTTTGCTGCCACAACTCCAAAGCAAATACATGTTAACAGTTTTACTAACTTAAAATGGAAGCGCGGCCTAAAACTTCAACTAGTACGGTTACTAACCTCAGATCCCTGACAGGCCTCAAGGCTATAAAAATCTTTATGGTAGACACCTTACCCAAAGGCAATCTACAGTATGTAGGACGTGGTAACATTTTGCAGACCAAAGTCAGTTTTGAGGAGGCCTTTTCAAAAAGCTTGGTCATTCTGAATGTGACAGCAGATCAATCAAAAGCTACAGCTTGAGACACTCCACATCAACATAAGGCCATAACACTGTTCTATGCATTTCTTAACCGCTTCGGCACTGGAAGATTTTACCCCCTTCCTGATCAGAGCACTTTTTGAAATTCGGCACTGCGTCAGTTTAAATGACAATTACGCGGTCGTACGAAATTGTACCCAAACAAAATTGACATGCTTTTTTCCCCACAAATACAGCTTTCTTTTGGTGGTATTTGATCACCTCTGCGGTTTTTATTTTTTGCGCTATAAACCAAAAAAGAGCGACAATTTTGAAAAAAAAAAACACAATATTTTGTACTTTTTACTATAATAAATATCCCCATTTTTTTTAAAGCATTTTTTTTCTCAGTTTAGGCCAATGTGTATTGTTCTAGATATTTTTGGTAAACAAAATCACAATAAGTGTATATTGATTGGTTTGCGCAAAAGTTATAGCGTCTACAATATAGGGGATATGTTTATAGCATTTTTATTATTATTTTTTTTTTTACTAGTAATGGCAGCAATCTTCAATTTTTATCATGACTGCGGCATTATGGCGGACACATCGTACAATTTTGACACATTTTTGGGACCATTGGCATTAATACAGCGATCAGTGCTATAAAAATGCATTGATTACTGTAAAAATGTCACTGGCAGTGAAGAGGTTAACACTAGAGGGTGATCAAGGGGTTAATTGTGTTCCCAAATGTGTGTTCCAACTGAGTCGGGGAGGGGAATGACTAGGGGAGATGACAGATTGTTGTTCATACTCTGTATGAACAGACAATCTGTCACTTCTCCCCTCTGAGAATCGAGATCTCTGTGTTTACACACATTGATCCCGGTTCCCGCTGTGTTACGAGCGATCACGGGAGCCCGTGAGTCATCAAGACCGCCGTGCACTTGCATCGGCTCTGAGGTTGAGCAACGGGCACACCCATGCTCCCCTAGTGGCTGCCTTAGGAACCGATGTAACATAATGACAATTCACCTGCCTGTGCCATTCTGCTGCAGTACAACTGTGGCGGCTGGTCGGCAAGCCATTAATGACAACAAGACCTTTTGCAAATCGAATACCATGCTTAAATGGGAATTAGAATTATCCCAATCATTCTCTGAGCACTCCTGACAAAAAAAGCACTGCTCACCACATATAAATCTTCCAGTTACAGTATATAACCCACTGGTAAATGTACCAGAAAGTAGTTCACCGCTGGTATTTTACTTATTTCACTCCGTTTCGAGTTTCTAAATTCTGCCCATCAGGCTCTCCACAATGCAAGAGACTGTGTAGAGATACAGTACATAATGTTTCTTCATGGAGAGTAGACAGCACTTACTGCCTTTAACCGTGAAGCTTCTTACATGAGTACCTTTTATAACTACATGATTATTATTTCATTTATTGTGTCCCTGCCGAGTGATTGTATCGATTTCATGTGAAATCTTCATGTATAACATATCTCTCTGTGTGATTTCATATTATATCCTTACGAATCTCTAATAAAATAATACTGGAAAAAAGAGCACTGGTTGTGTCTTAGAAAGGAAATATATAAATCCCAGATTCAATATTTCTCTCTCTTTTTTTTTTTGGATTTAGGAGGGAGCCAAGGTTATTTGGGCTGATTGGATAATAAGCCTAGTTTAAGGAGGTCTGCTTATTAGGGGCGCTATAACATTTCCTGCCTGCATAGGGATTTTGCTCCATCCTGGAACCAGTTCATGTCAGGGCCAGATTAAGAGCATCATGGGCCTGGTGCTAAGAATTTTGGTGAGCCTTTTTTTAGGAAGAAATAAAATGAAACACAAACAATTTTTGTTAAAATAAATAAATTATTAAAACAAATTAATTTAAATAGAGATGGGGTAAGAGCGGGTGAGAAGGGAGCTGAAAGAGAGGGAGGTGAGAGAGAGCAGTATAAAAGATGGTGGCGAGAGAGGGTGCCCCTGGGTAGCTTAAAGAGGAAGGAAACCCTTGATCAAAATGTTTTCTTCTCCCTCCCCTGAAAAGTAAAAACATAGGGGATTATATACTAAAGGCAAATCCACTTTGTACTGCAAGTGCACTTGGAAGTAAAGTCGCTGTAGATCCGTGGTGGCCATGCAATTAATTAATTTAAATAGAGATGGGGTAAGAGCGGGTGAGAAGGGGGCTGAAAGAGAGGGAGGTGAGAGAGAGCAGTATAAAAGACGGTGGCGAGAGAGGGTGCCCCTGGGTAGCTTAAAGAGGAAGGAAACCCTTGATCAAAATGTTTTCTTCTCCCTCCCCTGAAAAGTAAAAACATAGGGGGTTATATACTAAAGGCAAATCCACTTTGTACTGCAAGTGCACTTGGAAGTAAAGTCGCTGTAGATCTGAGGTGGACATGCAAGGAAAATAAAAAACAAAATTTTAGCTTGCACATGATTGGATGATAAAATCAGCAGAGCTTCCCCTCATTTCAGATTTACCCCTTAGATTTAGAGCGACTGCACTTCCAGGTGAACTTTCAGTGCAAAGTGGATTCACCTTTTCGTAAATAACCCCCATAATGTGCCAGTATGCATCGCATAGCGCCGGACCTGACTGGCTCTGTGACTGGCCGTGACGCCGCCGATCATAGCACTCGCTAATGAAGAAACAGCACGGGTGCCCGTTTCTTCAGAGCGCATGCACAGATGACATCCTCGGTGCAGTATACTGTAAATATCTCTCTTAAATGGCGCATGTTTAGGAAATATTTACAGTACCTATAGGTAAGCCTTATTCTAGACTTACCTATAGGTACAAAGTGTAAAAGCAGGTTTACAACCTCTAAGTAGAGTAATATTGTGGCTCTTGTAGCGTGCCATGGCAAACTGTGGGAGGGTCCACAATGGGGTAAACGTGGGAGGGGCTTAAAGGGTCATAGTTAAACAAAACAAAAGCATTCTTGTACTCATAAAATATACTGAAATTGTCATCCTGCAAGCCAGAGTCTTTGGGACATTTATAAACCTCAGCACAATCATTATATTAAAAATGAAACACTGACATTACTTATAATTTTATGTACACTGAAAATAGAGAGCTAACACTCCAAACTGTAATCCTTTCTCTGTCACCTGTGGACATCCCCTTTTCCCAATCTGCTCACATTTGCAGTACAGACTAATGGCAGGCTCAGTGACAGTGACAGGCAGGTCATGTTTACATCCCCAATGTCAGCAGCATTCAGCAGTGGTAACATCTATCCATGCCGCCTGTTGCCAGTGCTGGGACAAGGCCATCCAGTGCCCAAGGCAAATATACCAAACTGCACCCCCACACACATACCATAGGGGAAGGGTTGGCAAGTGGATCTGGGGAAGGGGGGTAAGGTGGTGTATATTAGGTGGAAGGTAGGTACTGTGATTTGGAGGGTAAGAGAGGGATGGCACAAAGGCAGTGTAATGAAACAGGTTGGGGAGATGGATAGGAGGGAAGTTCTAGAAGAGGTAAAAGATGGGTAGACTGGAGGTAGCGGAATGGAGGAGGAGAGGTTTGCATTCCGAGGTGCTGTGATCTGTAAAGTATAATAGTTGGTAGAGAGGCACAGTGACCAGTGAGAGGTAGGTGGGAGATGCTGTAACTTTGTAGAGAAGGGGAGTTGGTATTGGGGGGGTTTATGGGGGTGGGGAGTCATCGTGACTCGGGCAGGAGGTGGACTGTAATGAAAATGGGGTTGGAGGGGAGGTTTTGTGATTAGGAGACATTGTCAATGTTACCACTAGCTTCCTCCAGAGGTATATTTTTCTCAGCAGACTCCTGACTCAAGAAGCTCCTCCTCCAGATCCAGGGCTGCTGATCCGGCTTTTCACAGAGAATGCCAGCAAATCCACTACACTCTCCTGCAGTAATTATTGCTTCTGGTCAGCCTGGACCAGTGGTAGAGCTTGCTGCTGTCTTACCTGCTGTGACATCACTACCAGCACTGTGGCTAAAATACGGGAATGGGTTCAGTGTGTGTGTGTGTGTGTGTGTAGTGGTTTCATTTCTTGAGAGCCAGTGAAACTGTGCTACCAGCTCCCTAAACTGATATCACAACTGCTGTCGGCACACCTTTGTCACAGAGTTTGACTTTGTCAGCAGACTCCATCAACAAAATGTCTTTGGGCACATAGTTCTCCTTCTACAATTTAGCTGAACAATGCAGGGACTGATATTGCAGCAGGCAGCCTGCAGTAGTCATAGGACCCCATACAGAATGACAGGGCCCCATCAAGCTCATTGCCCTGTGGCTCCCCTCTGCTTTGACTAGCCATGGTATATATAGCTATGATTGGGGGAGGGGGGAGAGTTTCGATAAAGCCGGCCATACATGGATTGAAATTTGGCCAATTCAGCAGGGACTGGGCGAACTTTGATTCATGTACAGGCCAACTTGTACACAAGTTGATCCATTGACCGTCTTGTGTGCAACCAGCCTGTCAGGTGTTTCCCAAATGTCCAGTGCTGTCAGCTATAGCCAGAAGCACTGATTATTGTATTCTGATGGCAGGGAAGGCTCTATAAAAGCACAGCAGCAGAGAGTGTGTGGATTTGGTAATCAACTCTTTTATTTTTCATTCAACACGCTGATTGAATGAAAAAAAAAAAGAGTAATGTCTGGCCTGCTTTACACTCACCATAAAGATCATCAATTCATTGGGAAGGAGGATTTGCATAACAATACTGCCAGCCGCCCACAATTTACATAACAATAATGCCATACGCTTGTGATTTACATAACAATACTGCCAACCACCCATAATTTACATAACAATACCGACTTCAATTTACATATTAATTGTGTACACCGGGTGCCCAACCAGTGGCCCGGGGGCCACATGTGGCCCGTGGAGCCCTCTGATGTGGCCCGTGACCTCCTGCTCTGGGATGGCAAGTCCAGATTGTGGGTTGCCGACCCACCATCCCAAAGCAAGAGTGTTGCGATTGAAGCCGGCGGTAGAGAAAGCAAGTGGTTGCAGAGCAGAGCCGCATAAGCTGACCAGAATGGAAGACTGTTATTAAAGGTAATTTTTTTTACTAAAATCAGTGTGTATATGGGCATATCTGGGCTTCTTTCAAACTGATCCGCAGGTGCAGAGCAAAACACCTGCAGGTTACCTGCACTGAGCCATAGACTTCTGCTATTACCTGCGGGTTTGGTGCACTTTAGAAAGTGTACCACCCCTGCAGGATATAATAGAAGTCTATGGCAAAGTACAGCTAAGCCACAGGTGCACTGCGCTGCACTCTCGGTGTGGGTAAACCACACTGTGTCAGTGTAAAAGCAGCCTTAGGCTGCTTTTGACACGATCGATTCCAACGCGATCAAAACCTCTGTTCACCTCTAGTGAGCCACAGATTTAAACTTGTGACCATTTACACCCACCTACCTCCAATCCGATAAAAAAAAAAAAGACAGAAGGGGAGGCGGTCCGTGCCATTCCATCTGAGCAGATCTGAGGGCCAATAGAGTTGAGCGGGCTGTGAATGTGTCAGAGTGCACTTGGACCTGTCATCAGTCCACTCATTGTGGCCCGTGACTAGTCACCAAGTTGCATAAGTGGCCCTCGCTCTTCAAAAGGTTGGGCACTCCTGGTGTACACACACAGAGCAAACAGCATTAATGACTCACTGGGCTGGTCCTATCTCAAGGTAGGGTCCTGGAGCTACAGCTCCAATAGCTCCTATGTTAATCCGGCCCTAGTTCCTGTACAAGTATGAATGGGGCGCAACAAACTACCTATGTGGCAAAAGACAGCTAATGTTCAGTTCGGTGGACCCGATGTCCACCAGGACCCACTGATTATTCCCCCCATGCTAAATGCCGAGTATATCTAAATATACTAGACTGACTGTATATATATATATATATATATATATATATATATATATATATATATATATATATATATATATATGTATCAAATACACTGCAACTAACTAACCTGCCTATCTAGCTCAATCTATTTCCATCCATAGTCACACACAATACACGGCCGATATATAATCAGCCTTATATAGTGTGGGGCATAGACCTAGTCCCTCTGAGCCATGATTGGCCAAAGGCACCCTGCCTTTGGCTAATTATGTCTCTCTCTCAGTAGAGCACGCTGTAATTGGCAAAAGCATGCAGGTCATGCTTTTGGCCAATCATCATACAGCAATGCACTACCACTCACAGTGCATTATGGGGCATTCTGTGGCGCACACATTTCCAGCGAACACCCCATATATTAGGTTAATTTTAGAACAAGTGAACACCCGATGTTCGAGTCAAACTTAAGTTTAAACTTAAGTTTAAATCAAACTGCTGGCTCATCCCTAGAACAGTGGCAATGTTCAGTGATTGCTGGTTGACCTTCAGCTACTATTACTCTTGCTCCTGTGTGCATTGTATTCCTTTGACGTCCCATTACTGACCCAATTTGCCTCTGGACCAGTGTGCTACCTGACTCTTGGTTTGAGCCTGGGTTGCTTAAAGGACTCTGCCTCTCCTGATTAACTGTGCTTTGCACTGGCTTGTTCGTCTGATTACTCTTCAGCCTGCTCCACCCGATTCCTGTGTATGACCTTGGCTCTGTTCCTGACCACACTCCTGTCTACCAATGTATGACCTTGGCTTCCATCCTGACTACACTTCCTCAGTTTGGTTCTGCCACTCTGACCTCTCTCCTGCCGTGAGCACAATCTCATCTCCAAGGGCAACAGTGGTCCTGATCATGAATGTGTGGTTTATTACCGCTTTAAGGTACGTTTCACATAATGTGTTAGTATGCGTCATCGTATACTAGCACATTATAACATTGCCTTACGGGAGGATTAAAAAAAAAAAAAACAAGTTTACTACCACTTTAAGGATCAAGTTTCACCTTTTTCTGTTAAAGCTCGTTCTGTATGATCTGTACGTGCCTTTTGGGCTTTGCGGCATCAGGCAACTGGTTTCCAAATTTTCTAGGCTGCCACATGGTCTTCTCTAAATATGGTTTTGCTGGGTGGATGTTTAGGCCTCATTGGATGCCAGATTCTGGTGTAAGGTCCTTGTTATTGGGCCCGTTACTGTTGTGTAGGTTCTCCTGTGCCAACGTGAACTGCTTTTGGGTAGGGATGAGCCGAACACCCCCCTGTTCGGTTCGCACCAGAACCTGCGAACAGACCTAAACTTTGTGTGAACTTTAGAACCCTATTAAAGTCTATGGGACTCGAACGTTCACAATCTAAAGTGCTCATTGTAAAGGGTAATATGCAAGTTACTGTCCTAAAAAGTGTTTGGGGACCTGGGTCCTGCCCCAGGGGACATGGATCAATGCAAAAAAAAGTTTTAAAAACGGCCGTTTTTTCAGGAGCAGTGATTTTAATAATAATTAAAGTGAAACAATAAAAGTGTAATAGTCCTTTAAATTTCGTAGCTGGGGGGTATCTATAGTATGCCTATGAAGGGACGCATGTTTCTGGTGCTTAGAACTGTCCCTGCACAAAGTGTCATTTGTGCATGAAAAAAAGTCTTTTAAAATCACTTGCGGCTAAATTGTCGGCTCCCGTAATACAGAGAACATTCAATGAGTGTTCTCTGTATTAGCCGACAATTTATTCATACATTGATAAAAAAAAAAGCGTGGGGGTTCCCCTAAATTCAATTACCAGGCCCTTCAGGTCTGACATGGATATTAAGGGGAACCCCGTGTCAAATTAAAAAAAAATTGACGTGGGGGTCCCCCTAAAAATCCATACCAGACCCTTTATCCAAGCACGCAACCTGGCAGGCCGCAGGAAAAGAGGGGGGGGACGAGAGAGCAGCCCCCCCTCCCTCCTGAACCGTACCAGGCCACATACCCTCAACATTGGGAGGATGCTTTGGGGGTCTGTGACCCCTCAAAGCACCTTGTCCCTATGTTGATGAGGACAAGGGCCTCATCCTCACAACCCTGGCCGGTGGTTGTGAGGGTCTGCGGGCGGGGGGCTTATCAGAATCTGGAAGCCCCCTTTAACAAGGGGACCCCCAGATCCCGCCCCCCCTGTTTGAAATGGTAAGGGGGTACAAAAGTACCCCTACCATTTCATAAAGAAAGTGTTAAAATGGTTAAATAAGACAAACACACTTTTGAAAAATTCCTTTATTAAAAATAAAAAAAATAAAAAAAAGATTCCAGCAGTGCTAATCCACTCTTGCTATCCAGCGACGAATCTCCGGGGTCCAGCGATGGATGATCATATCCAGCGACGGGGAATCTCTCAGTCCAGTGCTGTCCATACATCCTTCTTCTGTCTCCATTGCGGAGACACTGCGGAGATCCCAGCGCTGACGTTTCTTATATTATGAGGGCGGGGCCACTCGTCACCTGACCCCGCCCCCTCTGACGCTGGTGAAGGGAGCCAGGGGTTCCCCAGTGACGTGTGGATGACCCCGCCCCCTCTGATGTAACGGAAACCTGCGTTACATCAGAGGGGGCGGGGCCACCCACACGTCACTGGGGAACCCCTGGCTTCCCTCTCCAGCGTCAGAGGGGCGGGGTCAGGTGACGGGTGGCCCCGCCCTCCTAATATAAGAAACGTCAGCGCTGGGATCTCCGCAGTCTCCGCAGTGGAGACAGAAGAAGGATGTATGGACAGCGCTGGACTGAGAGATCCCCCGTCGCTGGATATGATCATCCATCGCTGGACCCCGGAGATCCGTCGCTGGATAGCAAGAGTGGATTAGCACCGCTGGAATCTTTTTTTTATTTTTTTTATTTTTAATAAAGGAATTTTTCAAAAGTGTGTTTGTCTTATTTAACCATTTTGACACTTTCTTTGTGAAATGGTAGGGGTACTTTTGTACCCCCTTACCATTTCAAACAGGGGGGGCGGGATCTGGGGGTCCCCTTGTTAAAGGGGGCTTCCAGATTCTGATAAGCCCCCCGCCCGCAGACCCTCACAACCACCGGCCAGGGTTGTGAGGATGAGGCCCTTGTCCTCATCAACAAGGGGCTTTGAGGGGTCACAGACCCCCAAAGCATCCTCCCAATGTTGAGGGTATGTGGCCTGGTACGGTTCAGGAGGGAGGGGGGGCCGCTCTCTCGTCCCCCCCTCTTTTCCTGCGGCCTGCCAGGTTGCGTGCTTGGATAAAGGGTCTGGTATGGATTTTTAGGGGGACCCCCACGTCAATTTTTTTTTTAATTTGATGCGGGGTTCCCCTTAATATCCATATCAGACCTGAAGGGTCTGGTATGGATATTTAGGGGGACCCCCACGTCAATTTTTTTTTATTTGACACGGGGTTCCCCTTAATATCCATGTCAGACCTGAAGGGCCTGGTAATTGAATTTAGGGGAACCCCCACGCTTTTATTTTTTTTTAATCAATGAATGAATAAATTGTCGGCTAATACAGAGAACACTCATTGAGTGTTGTCAGTATTATGGGGAGCCGACAATTTAGCCGCAAGTGATTTTAAAAGACTTTTTTTCATGCACAAATGACACTATGTGCAGGGACAGTTCTAAGCACCAGAAACATGCGCCCCTTCACAGGCATACTATAGATACCCCCCAGCTACGAAATTTAAAGGAATATTACACTTTTATTGTTTCACTTTAATCATTATTAAAATCACTGCTCCTGAAAAAAACTGCCGTTTTTAAAACTTTTTTTTGCATTGATCCATGTCCCCTGGGCAGGACCGGGTCCCCAAACACTTTTTAGGACAGTAACCTGCATATTACCCTTTAAAATTAGCACTTTAGATTTCTCCCATAGACTTGTATAGGGTGTTCCGGCTTTTCGAATTTGCTGCGAACAGGCCAAATTGTTCACTGTTCGCTGAACAGGCGAACAGGCAATATTCGGGTCGAACATGAGTTCGACTCGAACTCGAAGCTCATCCCTACTTTTGGGTATCTGAATCGCCTATGCACCCTGTGCCCCTTATAAGAAATGAGAGAGAAAACAGACATTTTGTACTTACCACCAAACCTGAGGTCCCACCCTCTGTGTTTTGTGATCTTACTCCTATTATTACTTCTCTACATACTGAGGCATGCTGGGAGTCCAAAGGCAGGCATGTACTGGCCATTGGGACTACAGGGAGTTTTCTCGGTGGGTCGATGGCTCAGTGGGCCGGTTTTAGTGACAAAGTAATGGCTGCGCGGCTTGCCCTCAACTTCACGCAGTGATGTGAGAAAGATGAGAAAAATACAGAGGAGAATACATGAAATAATAAAAGAGGTTAGTGAGGACTCCTTATGTTATGCTACTTATGTTTTTTTGCACAATTGCATATAGTATTGCGCAAAATTAAAGTGGGCTGGTCTGGATAAAGTCCAGGGCCAAATTTTTGTCCCAGTCCAGCCCTGTCCAAAGGCTATTTCAGACTGGTCACTGTTTTTTTTTTATTTATTTATTTTTCCCAGTGTCCAAATTCTCCTCTAGGTAACATTATACCCAGAATTGTCTGTGAATCTTGTGTCTTTTAATGAACTCCAAAGAAACTGATTTTATGTTTTGTTTTGATTGTTAGCAATGGTATATGCAAAACTTATCGTGCTCACACATTTAAGCACAGACATATCAGGAGCATACATATTTTAAGGTAGAAACTGTCTTTGGCTACCTTAAGATTTAAAATGTAAATCAAGCTTATTGAAATGTAAATCAAGTCTATTTTTCATGTTTGTTTCTTTTTTCATGAAGCAACATTAATGGATATGCTGGTAGAAGGCATCTACTATTTGTTCATGTTGCTGCATTTCACTACTGAATGCTTTCAGTGTTATTGGTTTGTCGGTTTTAATGTAACTGGGAATTGGAAATGACACAAGAGAACCTCATGTGCTTTAATCTGCTTTGCAGATCTATGATCAGGATTAGGGGTTTTAGGAAATGTCATTCTAACAAGCTAGTGGGCATCCCTGGAGTGACCATACTGTATGGATCAAAGCCCCAGTGAATTCCCTGAATAGGTTAAATGTGTTATGTCAGTTTGGACCCAAGCATAATATGTCTGATATTTTTTTCATTTGCTATAATGCCTTAAAATTCCACTTCTTCAGCAACTGTACTTAGTAGATCCTATTGTGAAAATACAAACCGTCTTATGATGAAGACAGCTATAAACCTGAGTTAGTAATTGAGTGGGTATGTGTGTGCATGCATGTGTGTGTATTAGTGCATGTTGGTGCCCTCTAGAACACTTTCTTTTAAGAAATGTCTTTATATATGTGTGTTTTCTACCTGACATTTTCTGATTTTCTATACTGCACATTTAGATCAAGAGATCAAAGTCATGTATAAAAAATTCCCGTTCAAACACTACATTATAGAAAATAATGGTTGACAGACCTCTTAGGATAACTAAATACACAGAATATGTATGTAAAGATATGAATGTTATAAGTTCTATAATGGTATATTTTATGGCAGAAGCGTAACTAGAACCTTCAGAGCTCCGGAGCAAGAAATCATGAAGGGCCCCCCTAACCCACAAGTCCCAAGGCCCTTTTCATTAGTCCAAGGGCCCTTCCCTCTGAACCCAGGGCCTTTTCCACTGATCCCATGACCCTTTACTCTTGTCCCTTTTTTTATGCTCATGCTATTCATTTTATTTATTTATTTTTAATATTGTTCTTTATTGATGATTTGTACAATACAATATGAGTAGCAAAAACATTATCCAATAATGCCATTCACTCAGCAGTGGGATGTTTTCCTGCCATCTTGCGACCCCCCCAATAGTGGCAGAATGCCAGTATGACCTTTTCAACCCTGGTAGTTCCAGGGCTCACCTCCACCAATCGCTCACATGGCTCACCTCCACCAATTGCACACACAGGCTCACCTCCACCGAAACCATTGCTGGAATGAACCCATCAGAGGAATGCAGACCTTCCAGTGTCTTAGCCCAATGCCCAGCAAGCAGCTTTGCTCTCTGTGACCCTAAATATAGAATAGAACAATGCAACCAAATGATAACAAAGGATGGGATGAGGTGCAGGAATTTGGGGGTAGGGGGTCTAAACTGGGGTGCCAGTCAGAGAAGGGGTATGGGAAAGGGTGGCAGAGGGATGAGATGGGAAGGATGGATAGGAATGGGTACAGCAGATCAAGGGGCAATAATATAGGCAGACCTGGAAGCACTAATGTAGCTGGTATCATTAAGGGGCCCCAAAGAGCCAGCAAAGGGAGCAGAGGGGAGAAATATGCTGGCTGATGTCCATGGGCTCTGTCTGCACTGGGGGCAGATCAAGGACAGCAAGGGGGCTCTGCATGGAGGGTGTTCTGCAAATGCTGAATGGGCTGCAGACCCTATTCTCAGCAATCCTATTGAGCAATTACTCAACTGCTTTGGGTTTACTCCCAAAGCAGGTGTCTTGGGCCCCCCATGGTGACAGAACGACATAGGTCGGTTACACCTGTGACCTTTGCGACCCTGGTTATTCCACCACTGTTTTATGCGAAAAGTTGCAACTGTATGTGTGTAATAACCTCTGAATTCGAATAAAGATCCAAATATAGAGTCTAAACATACCCTTGAAGTCTCACCTTTGAGACAGTGAAAGGGACTGAGTACACATTTTGAATCCCTTTCTCTGCAGCCTCAACTACACTCTATACAAAGGCTCATGTTCATTCACAAACTGAAGCATATTAAACATGGTTTACTATGCTTCATTTTTAAATAAATACTGTGAGTGATTGTAACCAATGCGAATCCCTGCTTGGCTTTTTCTAACGGTAGCACTGTTGGGGGGGGGGGGGCACAAAGGTAATCCTGGACAGCAGGAGGGAGATGATCATGGGCATTATGGTGATCACAGCTGGAGGCAGTTACTGGAACCAATTACCCTGTGTGGCTCCCCTTACAGCATTGAAAAGCTGCTGGATGGGAGAAGAGAAGAAGATGGCTTTCAGCTGCTGCAGGGTGAGCTGTACAGGGGGATCGATTTCTGCAATTGCCACCCAGTCAACACCACTCACGCCTCCTTGTCCACTATTCAATTCCCCCTACTGCCCTGCTGCCCAGGTCTTCCTGCTGAAATGAGAAGGCCTGGGGTTAACCACCCACCCACATAAGAGGTAATTTCACAAAGGACAAGCAAGCAACATAATGGAGCATTTCTCCATTGACCACCAATCTAAGGGGACACTTAATCATTTACCAACAATGTAAAGGGACACTTCACCATGGACTACCACAATATGCAGTTTCAGAAGATCTATAGAAGACCAGACAGCAAGAGACAGACAGACAGCAAGAAACAGACAGACAGCAAGAGCTAACAGTTCAGGGGAGCCTTCTGTCATCTGATGATATAGAACCATGTTATTCTGTAGCATTTATAATATATACTTCACACTGCCCCCAGACACTGCTTCACTTTATACACTGTGCAGTACTGTGCTGTTCTTTTATGGTCCTCCACACTCCATATTCACAAACAGAAATACCATAGGCTGCTTACTTGCATTATGGAATAAATTGAGTGCTGGGATATTTCTCAAAGCTCAAATTCCCTTCTGCCGTGAAAGTTTGAACCTGATTGGTGATACGTCAACTACAGAGAGAGCACAACACATGAACTACACCTGCAGTTGAATATATGAAGGGGCTGTTTGCATTGTGACTAGAGTCAAATACAAAGAAATTTGATTAACAGAATACGAATGCTCTATAGAATTAACAATTCAGAAATTTGCCTGGAATTGATTGTAAAGTGATATATTTTTTCAATAAAATAACAAACATGTCATACTTTTGTGCTTTGTGTAATGGTTTTACATAAAGCATCCCCAATCCTCCTCTTCTGGGTTCCTTGGCCTGTACTTCTGGCACCTCCCCTACCACTTTCTATGGTGACACTTGTGCAAGCTTTCTCCCGAGCCAGCCTGTCTGCATCCATTGACACAGACAGCGTACCCCCTTCAGTCACCTCTCCCTTTGGGATTGCTTTTACAATTGTGAATCCCTCCACCCCCCCTCCCTTTTTTTCATTTATTTTATTTATTGGTTGTGTGGTCTGTATTTATATTGAGTGATATATGTATGTATTTTTGCTCTTCATTTGCTTGTCTTTTTTCTTTTTGTAATGATAAATGGAAATGCTAATAAAAAATTGATAATACATTGACACAGACAGCGTTGCTTGGCCCCGATACCTGGTCACAGAACTAGATTGACAGCAGTGGGGGCCAATGGCAATCAATCTGCCCTGTGAGGAGAGAAAGAGTGGAGAGAGCCGCTGGTCTCATGGACAGCGCTGGATGAAAATATATGACAATTTTCCATCTGGCTCCTTTAGCAAAAGTCAACTGAACAATTGCCCCAGGTAAGTTGTAACACAGGATGGTGCAGACAGGAGAAACCACAGCTCAAATGTTGTCTGATACAGCAAAAGGCTCCTTTCACACAGGCTTGTCCATTTGATGGACTCTGCTTGCTCAGGGGGTGATCGATCCGCTGATCCCCGCTGAGCAGGCAAATGACAGGTCCATCTCCACTCCACTGTTCTGAGGCGGACATGTCAGAGCCCTGCTCTCCTCTATGGGGAGATTGGATGTAAATGGACCACCTGTCCGTTTTCATCCGATCCCATTAGATCCAATCCGCCATCCGTCTGGATTTGGCGGAGAGGATTGGATAGCAGAGGGTGTCAGGGGACATGTCACCGCTGACATCTGTCTCTCCTTAGAGGTGAATGGTGTGTCTGATCAAGTCCACCTGAAAAACTGACAGGTGCACCTGATCGGATCGGAAAGCCCATGTGAAAGGGGCCTAAATTTGTTGAAATTCTAGACATGTATGGTATCTTTTAAAGTGATCTTTTACGCAGCATAGAAGGGAACAGAGAGACAGAACTTTATTTTATAAAAAAAAAAAAAAATCAGTAGGGGAAATTTTACTAAAAGTGGTGCACACAAAATCTGGTGCAGATGTGCATAGTAAACAATCAGCTTCCAGGTTTTAGTGTCAAAGGTTAATTGAACAAGCTGAAGTTAGAAGCTGATTGGTTACTATGCACAGCTGCACTAGCTTTATTGAATCTCAAAACGCCTGTTTGACATCACTTTATCTATTTAAAGTGTATCTATCTATAGGGAAATGTCTTCATTGTAAAAACAGCACAATGCATTTCTGGGAGGTTATTAGCGTTGATATACTGTGATCTTTGGAATGAATAATCAGACTCATAGCTGCCTTTGAGTTGAATTTAAGCTTGCAATTAACATTTGTGGTGGAGCAGCTTAATGTTGCAAAGAATCTGAAATTTATGGACCATTTTGGTAAAGTCTAGACTAAAATTATATAATTTTTTTGTTATATATCATTTGACAACATTTATAGCATTATACACCTAGCTGGAGAACTTAGGTACATTAATAGTTCATAATATCAATATACTTGAAAGTCCGTTTTTTTTCAAATGCAATTCAAATCAAAGAGATATTTTAAAACTTAATTATGATATAGTCCAGGGTAGGCTGAAGTGCAAACTTCACTCTTTCCTAGAGCAGCAGAATGCAAGGCTCTGAGTTGTTTTTAAGACAAAAGGAATGCTCTGCAGAAACAGTTTATTACTGTTCTGACTAAACAGATACTAGTGAAGTCTGAATGGCTGCTATGGATAACTAGATTTTGTTCTGTCTTTGTTAATAAAAAAAAAACAAATGATTGTGTTCGTTTTTAAAAGAATAACAAAAGTCTGGTAAGTCTGTCAGGCTATCTGTGACCCCAGTGAGAAGGTTTTCCTTTTCTAGCTCTGTAGTAGGGATGAGGATGCGGCTCACATGGGGTGGAATTTGGGGGCCCCAGTTAAAGGGGCTTCCAGATTCCAATAAGTCCCCCCTCCCACAGACTCCCACAACCACCGAGCAAGGGATGTGGCAATGAGGTTTTTGTCCCCATCAAAGGACCCTACCCATATTGAGGGCATGTGGCCTGGTATGGTTCAGGAGGGAGGGCACTCCCCCCCCCCCCCCCCCCATCCTGGCCTGTCAGGTTGCATGCTTGGATAAGGGTTTGGTATGGATTTTGGGGGGGATCCACACGTCATTTTTTTTTTATTTTGGCAAAATCCATACCAGACCTGAAGGGTCCATTTTTTAAAAATGTTTTTATCTATATTACCGGGAGCCGACAAAACAATACAGCAGCAAGCAATTTTAACCACTTGACCACTGGGCACTTAAACACCCTTAATAACCAGACCAATTTTCAGCTTTCGGTGCTCTCACATTTTGAATGACAATTACTCAGTCATGCAACACTGGACCTATATGAAATTTTTGTCCTTTTTTTCACTCAAATGGAGCTTTCTTTTGGTGGTATTTAATCACCGCTGGGTTTTTTATTTTTTGTGCTATAAAAGAAAAAATACAGAAAATTCTGTAAAAAAATGAATTTTTCTTTGTTTCTGTTATAAAATTTAGCAGATTAGTAATTTTTTCTTCATAAATTTTGGCCAAAATTTATACTACTACATATCTTTGGTAAAAATAAGTACAAATTGGTGGATATTATTTGGTCTTTGTGAAAGTTATAGAGTCCACAAGCTATGGTGCCAATATCTGAAAATTGATCACACCTGAAGTACTGATGGCCTATTTGAATTCTTGAGACCCTAACATGCCAGAAAAGTACAAATACCCCCCATATGACCCCTTTTTGGAAAGAAGAAATTCCAAGGTATTTAGTAAGATGCATGATGAGTTTTTTGAAGTTGTCGTTTTTTTCCCACAATTCTTTGCAAAATCAAGATTTTTTTTACTTTTTTTTTTTTCACAAAATTGTCATATTATCAGTTTATTTCTCACACAGCATATGCATACCACAAATAACACCCCAAAACACATTCTGCTATTACTCCCGAGTATGGCGATACCACATGTGTGAGACTTTTACACAGTGTGGCCACATACAGAGGCCCAACATGCATGGAGCGCCATCAGGCGTTCTGGAGCACCCAGGACAATTCTGACATTTCTCTCCTACATGTAAAAATCATAATTTATTTGCTAGAAAATTACATACAATCCCAAAACATTATATATGTTTTTTTAGCAAACACCCTGGAGAATACAATGGTGGTCGTTGCAACTTTTTATCTCGCACGATATTTGCGCAGCAATTTTTCGAATGCTTTTTTTTGGAAAAAAAACAGTTTTGTGCTTAAAAAAAAAGAAAACTCAGTAAAGTCAGCCCAATTTTTGCATAATGTGAAAGATGAAGTTACATCGAGTAAATCGATACCTAACATGTCACTCTTCAAAATTGCACAGGCTCATAGAATGGCGCCAAACGTCGCTACTTAAAAATCCCCATAGGCGACGATTAATTTTTTTTTTACTGGTTATATGTTTTGAGTTACAGAGGAGGTCTAGGGCTAGAATTATTGCTCTCGCTCTAATGTTCGCAGTGATACCTCACATGTCTGGTTTGAACACCGTTTTCATATGTGGGCGGGACTTACGTATACGTTCGCTTCTGCATGCGAGCACATGGGGACAGGGGCACTTTAAAAAAAAAAAAAATATTATTGTTCATTTTATTTTATTTATTTTAGTTTGACATTTTTTCCCCAAAAATAAATTTTTTGATCACTTTTATTCCTAATACAAGTAATGTAAACATCCCTTGTAATAGGAATATGGCATGACAGGTCCTCTTTACAGTGAGATATGGGGTCAATAAGACCCCGCATCTCACCTCTAAGCTGGGAAGCCTGGGTATTGGAGGGTATCACCGACTATGGCTGGGTATGGCTGGGTATCTCAGAGTATGGCTGGGTATCTCAGAGTATGGCGTTGCAGAGTATTGCGTTGCAGAGCATTGCAGGATATTGGAGGGTGTTGCAGAGCATTGCAGAGTGTTGCACGGTATTGGCGGGTGTTGCAGAGCATTGCAGAGTGTTGCAGGGTATTGGTGGGTGTTGCAGAGCATTGCAGAGTGTTTCAGAGCATAGCAGAGTGTTGCAGGGTATTGGCGGGTGTTGCAGAGCATTGCAGAGTGTTGCAGGGTATTGCAGAGTGTTGCAGGGTATTGCAGAGTGTTGCAGGGCATTGCAGGGTATTGCAGAGTATTGCAGGGTATTGCAAGGTATTGCAGAGTATTGCAGAGTATTGCAGAGTATTGCAGAGTATTGCAGTGTAATGCAGTGTAATGCAGTGTAATGCAAAGTATTGCAGAGTAATGCAGAGTATTGCAGAGTGTTGCAGGGTATTGCATAGTAATGGCAGGGTATTGCAGAGTATTGGCAGGGAATTGAGGGGTTAATTTTCGGTGAGCAGCGATGCGGGCACTGCAGATGCAGCCCACATCGCTGCTGACACCGATCTCTTCCCCCTCCGCTGTTCCGATCGGTACAGAGGGGGGGAGGGAGGAACCGGCGTCATAACATGATGCTGGTTTGTTTACAAGTGATCACTCCATCATTTGACGGAGCGATCACGTGGTAAATGGCCGCTATGAGCGGCCGTTTACCGCGATCCGTGATGCTCTCGAGTGCGCGCGAGAGCGGAATTCTGGGAGGACGTCATATGACGGCCTCCCAGAGTTAAGAAACCGCCCTGTAGCCGTCATTCGGCTATAGGGCGGTTGTTAAGTGGTTAAAGTGGATTTCCACCCAAGAATGGAACTTTCGCTGTCTGGATTCCAAAATACAGGAAGAGGGTGGTGATATGGGTAGGTGACAATGTCAGAAAGGCACCAACATCCCTGAAATGGAGATATAAACAGGGGAGGTTTGTTTGGGGGTATTTTTAAGGGTGCCAAAGCAGATAGTAAATATTAGACTATATATAAAAAATAAATTTATTAATACATAGACCACAACGTATTACAAAACATAATAAATTACAATATCAAAAACCATGATTTGTTTCATTGTCACTCACCCACATATGGTCTCTTCTGCTTATAGCTGGATGCCAGAAAACAAGATGGCAGTCACTCATTAGCACATGTGTAGGCCAATCAATGCCAGGGCAGACCCGGCTGAGATCTGTGTGTGTATATCAGTGTAATATATTAATCAATTTAGGAAGGATATTGACTGAAAATAAAGTGTGTAACAATAACTCAACACACAGCCATTAATGTCTAAACCGCTGGCAACAAAAATAAGTGCACCCCTAAGTGAAAATGTACATATTGGGCCCAATTAGCCATTTTCCCTCCCCGGTGCCATGTTACTCGTTAGTGTTACAAGGTCTTAGGTGTGAATGGAGAGCAGGTGTGTTAAATTTGGGGTTATCGCTCTCACTCTCTCATACTGGTCACTAGAAGTTCAATATGGCACTTCATGGCAAAGAACTCTCTGAGGATCTGAAAAAAAAGAATTGTTGCTCTACATAAAGATGGTCTAAGCTATAAGAAGATTACCAAGACTCTGAAACTGAGCTGCAGCATGGTGGCCAAGACCATACAATGGTATAACAGGACAGGTTCCATTCAGAACAGGCCTTGCCATGGTCGACCAAAGAAGTTGAGTGCATGTGCTCAGCATCATATCCAGAGGTTGTCTTTGTGAAATAGACATATGAGTGCTGCCAGCGCTGCTGCAGAGGTTAAAGGGGTGGGGGGGGGGGGGGTCAGCATGTCATTGTTTAGACTATACGTCGCACACTGCATCAAATTGGTCTGCATGGCTATAATCCCAGAAGGAAGCCTCTTCTAAAGATGATGCACAAGAAAGCCCACAAACTGTTTGCTCAAGACAAGCAGACTAAGGACATGGATTACTGGAACCATGTCCTGTAGTCTGATGAGACCAAGATAAACGTATTTATTCAGATGATGTCAAGTGTGTGTCGTGGCAACCAGGTGAGGAGTACAGAGACAAGTGTCTCTTGCCTACAGTCAAGCCTGGTGGTGGGAATGTCATGGTCTGGGGCTGCATGAGTGCTGCCGACACTGGGGAGCTACAGTTCATTGAGAGAACCATGAATGCCAATATGTACTGTAACATACTGAAGCAAAGCATGATCCCTTCCTTTCAGAGACTGGGCTGCAGGGCAGTTTTCCAACATGATAAAGACCCCAAACACACCTCCAAGACAACCACTGCCTTGCTAAAGAAGATGATGGCAAAGGTTATAGACTGGTGAAGCATGTCTCCACACTTAAACCCTATTGAGCATCTGTTGGGCATCCTCAAACCAAAGGTGGAGGAGCGCAAGGTCTCTAACATACACCAGCTCCGTGATGTCATCATGGAGGAGTGGAAAAGGACTCCAGTGGTAACCTGTGAAGCACTGGTGAACTCAAGAGGGTTAAGGCAGTGCTGGAGAATAAGGGTGGCCACACAAAATATTGACACTTTGGGCCCAATTTGGACATTTTCACTTTGGGGATTACTTACTTTTGTTACCAACGGTTTAGACATTAATGGCTGTGTGTTGGGTTATTTTGAGGGGACAGCAAATTTACACTGTTATACAAGCTGTACTCTCAGCAAAGTGTAATTTCTTCAGTGTTGTCACATGAAAATATATAATAAAATATTCATGAAAATGTGATGTGTGTGCTCACTTTTGAGAGATACTGTATATACACTGAGCAAAATTATAAATGCAACACTTTTGTGTTTGCCCCTATTCATCATGAGCTGAACTTAAAGATCTACAACATTCTCTATGTACACAAAAGGCCAATTTCCCTCAAATATTATTCACAAATATGTCTAAATCTTAGTGAGCACTTCTCCTTTGACGAGATAATCCATCCACCTCACAGGTGTGGCATATCAAGATGCTGATTAGACAGCATGATTATTGCACAGGTGTGCTTTAGGCTGACCACAATAAATGGCCACTTTAAATTATGCAGTTTTACTGTGTTGGGGGGGGGGTTCTGAAAATCGGTCAGTATCTGGCGTGACCACCATTTGCCTCACGCAGTGCAGCACATCTCTTTCGCATAGAGTTGATCAGGTTGTTGATTGTGGCCTGTGGAATGTTGGTCCATTCCTCTTCAATGGCTGTGTGAAGTTGTTGGATATTGTCAGGAACTGGAACACGATGTCACATACGCCAATCCAGAGCAACCCAAACATGCTCAATGGAGGACATGTCCAGTGAGTACGTTGACCATGCAAGAACTGGGATATTTTCAGCTTCCAGGAGTTGTGTACAGATCCTTGCAACATGGGGCCGTGCATTATCATGCTGCAACATGAGGTGATGGTTGTGGACGAATGGCACAACAATGGCCTCAGGATCTCGTCACAGTATCTCTGTGCATTCAAAATTCCATCAATAAAATGCACCTGTGTCTGTTGTCCATAGCATATGACTGCTCATACCATAACTCCACCACCACCATGTGCCATTTGATCTACAACATTGACATCAGCAAACCGCTCACCCACACAATGCCATAAGCGCTGTCTGCCATCTGCCCTGTACAGTGAAAACCAGGATTCATCACTCTCCAAAGTGCCAGATGCTATCGAATGTTAGCATTTGTCCACTCAAGTCGGTTACGACCACAAACTTCAGTCAGGTCGAGACCCTGTAGAGGACAAGGAGCATGCAGATGAGCTTTCCTGAGATGGTTTCTGACAGTTCATGCAGAAATTATTTGGTTATGCAAACCGGTTGTTGCAGCAGCTGTCCGGGTGGCTGGACTCAAATGATCTTGGAGGTAAAGATGCTGGATGTGGAGGTCCTGGGCTGGTGTTGTTACATGAGGTCTGCAGTTGTGAGGTTGGTTGGATGTACTGCCAAATTCTCTGAAACACCTTCAGAGTCGGATTAGAAATGAACATTCAATTCAAGAGTAACAACTTTGGTGGACATTCCTGCAGTCAGCATGCCAATTGCATATATATATGTATATATATATATATATATATAGCACTGACCCCCGAAGGAGCTGCTGGTTTTTATTGGGCTTACCGTTACCTCACCTGTCCACTGTGTCCGTCTTAGGGGTCCTGTAAAAAGTGTTCAACAAAAACACAAACTTTTGCAATAGAGGTTTAGAGGATAAGGGGGATTCAGGTCCCTTTGTAGTTTTGCGGGTTAAAGGTATTTCCTTGATCCAGAGGACTAACAATTTCCATGAACTGGATCTAACAACCACCAGATCACTGACCTAGCAGCCGATGATATGTTCAGTCAAAGTCTCTGCCACAGACTTGATATGTTAAGCGATCTTGTTATGCAATCCTCTGCCACAGGAAAGCAAAATAAGCTTCTCGTTGCAAAGTTAAAAAGTTTCCCCAAGGTACCTGATTCTTTCAGCCGACCCGGTGATGCTAAGTGGTAGACAACCCAGGATGCATCCTCCAACTGAGTCTCCATGCTTTTCCATGAGGCACCAGCCTTGTTGCTCAGTCCTCTTCTGAAAAAGTCCTTCCCTGTATTCTCCAGTTGCATGGCTTCTCCCCTCAGGCAAGACAGCAAAGGATCATCTCTGGATCAGTAGGCCCTAGAGCCTCTGGGCCTACTTTTCAGTTGCGGAGCCTCAGGCCAGTCGGCTCCGAGACATTAAATAAGGCAGCACACACCTCAGGCCAGGAGGGCCATGAGATCGGGAAAAATGAATCCAAAAATATGGCACCTGTACCTTAAGTACCCTTACCCAGAATACACAGTGGGTAGACAACCCCCACTGGGCTGTTTCTGAGTACCCAATGCATTGAGCCTGTTGCATTTCCAACACTTACCGGTGGTGACAGCAACACCTACGGTCAAGTGGAAATTAGCACAACCCAGCCAAACTGGTACAGAAGCCAGAACTTTAGCATAATACGTCTGAGCCAAACTGCAGCTTCAGACAAACTTAAATTTACAAAAATACTAGCATTGGTATTAAAAATACCAGAGCTGCATATATATATATATATATATATATATATATATACCCATCTCTACCTCCTGTATCTTTTTTGTTGCTACTTTATTGAATTTTATTATAATGTTATATTTTAAGAACACAGCCTAATTATGCTGGTTTGCTTCCATTCAAGTTGTATAACTAATTGTGTTTCTTCTCATTTTTTAACCTAATTACTCTATATCGAGTTTGTTTATCATTATGCATCAGTGTATGCTCTATTCATTATGATCTTATTTTATGCATGCTCACAGCAGTTGCTGACATGGTTTTGTGCTGTGCTGCCCACTCTTCCCTAAATCTCCTTCAATAGTCTGGTCATCATACATCGCTGTCTCTTCCACTCTCTCAATTACATGTCAGTTGCTTGATTCCCCCTGCCCCTATAAGCCGGCTTATCCCCTTGGGGCTTTAGCTTTGAGGAGGACCTTCTGAGCATGCTTCCGAAATGCCCAACTGCCCCACCGCTCCACCCTGGCGTTACTTCCCATTCTTGCGTTCCACATGTCCCTGGCTTCGGGAAGTGCTGCGGTCATCTTGCTTCCATGGACCTTCTGTTCCTGCAATTTCTGGTCGGCACAGAGACATGAAACAATATGCCAGGAGCATCTAACTTATTGTTGAGCCTGATTTACTACTACATTCTAAGAGTTTTTAACCATTGTGTTACATTCACTGGACTACTTTTATTAACAGCTATAGGAGGAGATATATGGGGATTTGGTGCTTTGGTGCAAAAAAAACAGGTTATGATTTAGAGGAATAAATTGCAACAGGATCATTTGTGGTGCTCTGTTGCAAACAAAGGACAGCTTTTGCGGTGTCACCGAAAACTTCAGGCTGCTGTTGACCCCATAAAAAAAACTGAAGGGCCTGTTCACATTGCCTACATGCTAAACTCTCTGTTTTAACATTTGGGCAGCTGTCAGGCTGCAGACAGCCACAGTAGGGGATTTCAGCACCTCACAGTTTTCTTTTTATTTATTTGACGTACACAAAGTGACACTTCATTTTTGTCTTCTGACAGCAGCATGGTGTGTTGTACTGCTGTGCGGTGACATGCTGCACACTAATCCTGAGAGGTTTAAAGCAGACTACACTAATGTTTGTAAAATTAAACAGAAAAAAGGGACTTAAATGCTAAGTTATATAAAAAAACAAAAAACAAATAGGAAATCAATCAAAAATCTCCAAACACTATCGGGTCTTATAAAATCACAACGGATGTAGGTGGCTTTACACTCCACTCTACCTGAATTGCAATTTTCTGCAAAGAATCAGTGAGAATATACAGAAGCAATGAAGATAGCACTTTATAGATCACACTATATAGCTCTGTAGTAGCACAATGCACTTTAAACTGCTCTGCTCCTACAATATTGTCAGTTGTCCCTCTTTCTCACTAAACTCCAACACACCGACAAAGGGCTGCTGGAGAAGCAGCTTTTTATATCGTGTAACTGCAATGAACAGGGCCGGACTAGCCTACCGGGATACCAGGAAATTTTTCCGGTAGGTCGCCTGCCCTGGGGCCGATTTGACCGGCGACTGCAGCACTCTCCTCCCTCTGTCCTCCGGTGCTCATATGTCATGGAGCTGGGTCTGTGTGCAAGGTCCCAACCCCTTGACCGGCTTGTGTGATAGTAGATTAAATCAGTGTTCCGACTATCACACGAGCCGGTCTAGGGGGGCCAGACCTTGCACACAGACCCAGCTCCATGACATAAGAGCACCAGAGGACAGAGGGAGGAGAGCACTGTGTTATCCAGAAAAAGGTGAGGCTGGCATTAGTGGGCATAGAGGCTGCAATTGGTGGGCACAGGGGCTGCAGTGGGGGGCACATTTAGAGGCTGCAATTGGTGGGCACACAGAGGCTGCAATTGGTGGGCAAAGTGAGGCTGCATTGTTGGGCACAGTGAGGCTGCATTGTTGGGGACAGCGAGGCTGACATTAGTGGGCACAGAGGCTGCAATTAGTGGATACAGAGGCTGCAATTGGTGGGCACAGAGACTGCAATTGGTGGACACAGATGCTGCAGTGGTGGGCACGCTGAGGCTGCATTTGGGTCAGCAAAGGGAGGCTGCATTCATGGGTACAGAGAAGCTGCATTGGTGGGCACAGGGAGGCTGCATTGGTGGGCACAGGGGGGGCTGCATTGGTGGTCACAGTGAGGCTGGATTGATGGGCACAGTGAGGCTGCAATGAAGTGAAGCTGCATTGGTGGGCACAGCAATGCTGCATTGGTGGACACAGCAAGGCTGCATTTGTTGGCACAGAGAGGCTGCATTGGTGGACACAGTGAGGCTGAATTTGATGGGCACAGTGAGGCTGCAAAGATGGGCACAGTAAGTCTACAATGATGGGCACAGTGAGGCTGCAATTATTGGCATGGTGAGGCTGCAATGGTGGGCACGGCGATGCTGCATTGATGGGCATGGTGAGGCTGTACTGATGGGCACAGTGAGGCTGCATTGATGAGCCAGGAAAGGCTGCATTGATGGGCACAACAAAGCTGCATTGATGGGCATGGCAAGGCTGCGTTGATGGGCACGGCAAGGCTGCATTTGATGGGCACTGATGAGGCTGCATTGATCTCTTGTACCATGTCTGCAATCTCTGGCCATCTGTTGTACTATGTCTGCAGTCTCTGACCATCTTTAGTATGATGTCCTCAGTCTCTAACCATCTCCTGTACCATGCCCACAGCTTCTAACACCTCCTGTATCATGTCTGCAGCAGCTGACATCTACTGTATCATGCCTGCAGCCTCTCACCATCTCTTGTATCATGTCGGCAGCCTCTAACCATTTCTGGTATCATGTCTGCAACCTCTGACCATCTCTTGTATCCTGTCCTCAGTCTCTACTCATCTCTTGTATCCTGTCCTCAGTCTCTAAACATCACTTGTATCATGTCCGCAACCTCTGACCATCTCTTGTCTTATATCATGTCTGCAGTCTCTGAGGGGGAGTCTGGAGAGGAGTTAAGAGTGGGAGTGCCGCCAGGATGGGGATCATGGGAGAAGTCAGATGTGTGTAGACTGTGGAGAGGAGACTATAGGATAAAACCAGAGCCACCAACCTGGAGCCATCTAACTGAGCCCTGCACAGTGCACCTGAGAGGAGGTCAGTGACAGCACCGCCAGTTAAGTCTAAAGAGGTATATATATATAAAGCCCTATGTGCTTTCATATCTGCCTTCTATGTATATATGTACAATACACTCTTCAAATGTGCTTTAAAATGCATGGTTTTCCCTTTCATTGATTAGGAAATAATAATGTTATGATGTTGGGCTGGTATAATAATGCTATGGGGCTGGTATGATATTTTTTCCAGGGCTGGTTTTTATTCCCAGTCCGGTCCTGCCAACAAAGAAAAAAAGGAAGAGGAAAAAAAATATGCAAAGAGCTCATTGGTTCAGGTTAGGCTACTTGCAACAGAAAGGCTACCCTCACGTGGGTACCCAGCAGGTTTTAAGAATTTTTTTTTTTACAAACAGAGCAATAAATTCCAAAGTGCAAATTGATTTATTGGTTTGCACTAAAAGACAGCCAACACATTTAGGGATCCAGAAAACACCCCCTTCATCAGGGCTTCAGATAAAATCAGGATTTTCTGTGTAAATCTATGTATGGAAATTGACTGAGACCAAGAAATTTACTAATTAGCAGCATCTGCATAAACAGCACTGAGGAACTGGTTACGCGACATGACCTCTGGTCAGGTAACACAACAAGAGGTCAAGTGCATGTCCTTGCCAATGATGTTTTTTTGCAAAGCACTATAGGATGTTTGACTAGGCAATTCCTGACGATCTTCCTTAAAGTTAAGATGTGATCTGAACCATTGAAGCACAGATAATTTGATCCAAGCTTGGGTTCTGTCTGAACCCTGAGCTCATCCTTAACCACCAGATAATTCTCCTTCTAAAAAGAGACTGGTGTGTTGCATTGTGCTACATGTTCAAGGGTCGCAAGATGGATGCTGGAAAATAAGTACAGACAACTGCTTTACAGAGGTACCTGTTGGATAGAGTACACTAACTGGAATTACACTTTTTCAGTGTGAAGTGTTTTGAAGGGCTCTCTTGCTGTTACTTTAATGCTTTAAAAAGACATTTCCAAACTTAGATTTTCAAGCTCACTGATGGACACATTTGAAGTTAATTCCACAATACTTATTAATGCTGCAATTGTAATGTTGTGATCCTTAGACTTCATGCACACAGAATATTTCTGACCCCGCTCTTAGGGGGCGTCTGTTTTTTTTTTTTCTTTCTCTAAACGCCCCTGCATGTTAGCCTATATGTCCTTGCACACATAGGCATTTGGAGAAGTTTAGAGGCAAAAAGAAAAACGTTATCAGCGTACCCAGGAGCTTTTGGCAGACAAAATGCTTGATGATGTGTTTAGCACTTGAATGTTAATTCATTTCAATGGCCAAAATAAGTTATTATTCTGGACTCTAATGCCGCGTACACACGATTGGACTATCCGGTGGACTTAATCCGGCGGACAAACCATCGGACTTTGCAGCGGAGGTCCGTCTGACTTTCCAAACGAGCGCACCTGCCCACACATGACCGGACTTTTCTGGCGGGCTAGGTCTGGCGGAGAACCCGCTCGACTATGGTGGGAGTCCGCTGGACTTTTGAAATGAACGGACTTGCCCACACACGGAGAAAAGTCCGTTAATTTTAAACGCGGCTCCAGGTAGCCAGGACTAGCAAAGGAATTGAATTTTGCCGCCTCCATCGGCGAGATTGACACCTCGCTAGCCCCGCCACCTGATATGGATTTACTTTCAATAAGTTTTTTATTGAAAGTGTATGCATAGAGATACATACAACAGTCTCCAATGTTACACATTAACATTACAAGAAAGAGTGAAATATGCATTTAACCAGAACATACGTTCTTTCAGTGCGATTATCGTGCAATCTGTGTAAAACTAACTCTTGAGATGAGCTTCATTACTAGTTCCCTGAATAATCAGATGGGTGGTCCAGCCCCTCCCCCCGACACCCCCATTGGGTGCTCGCTGTGTCCAGGGAGAAGGGATCGGACCCCCCCCCCCCTAGTGGTCAAAATAAAAAGGTCCAGCGAGACTAGTCTGCGGGATCCAAACTGTGATAGTTGTGGAAGAACGTTGTTCTACAGTTAGACATAGAATATTCTGATCCATAGTGGATGCAACATGGGAAAGAGAAATAACTCAGAACAAAAAAAAGAATAAGGAAATAGTACAAATAAAGATAGAAATGGAAAGCAAATAATAAATAACATAGAAGCATCAGCAGCAATGATAAACGGAGTTGTGCAGGATTATACATGTGGTGTTTCCAAGTACCGAAGTAACCGCAATCACAAGTGCTCTGGCCCCCTATTTTCATACCAGTCAATCCCAGAGTTTCCATAAAGCCTGCATTGCAGGAAGCCTACAGTACCTTGGGATGCAGTGAACATGGTTTCATATGTGGTGTGTGTGTTGGTGGTCATTATGATTTCTTTCAAGGGCGGGGGTTCCTGATCCTTCCAATGACGAGTTATTACCAGTCTAGTGCTTAGCAAAATGTGAGATACAATCAACCTGGGGTTGCTTGGAATCATATCTATGCCTAGGGACAAAATGGCCAAACCTGGATTATCAGGTAGATGAAATGTCGTAATTTGTGATATTAAATGGAATACACTGGTCCAAAGTGTGCGTAAACATGGACAGTCCAGGAGTATATGGTACAGAGTGCCTATATTGTTACATTTCCTCCAGCATAACGAGGACATGTTAGGAGCAAACTTGGAGATCCTATGCGGGGTCAAGTACCATCTCAGATGGATTTTCTGTGACAATTCCCATAGGTTAATGCATTTAGTAGAAGTATACGTTATTCGGAGTGCCGTACGCCAGTTATCTAAAGTGAAAACCTCGTCTAGATCCCGTTCCCAGGCCTCAATATTAGTAGACTTGAACGTCAGTTTATCACCTACGCCATTATAAAATAATGAAATTCCCTTAATGTTGGTTATTGGTTTAGTGAGATATAAGACTATCCTCCAAGGGAGTTGTATAGGGGACAGAGGATTGGTGCGAAGGAGATGTTAAATTTGGAGGTATCTATAGTATTCAGAGTTCCGCAACCCATATTCAGTTTGTAGAGATCTAAAGGTTTTGATTGTAGGGCCCATCATTAAGTCCTCTAAGTTTTTAATGCCTCTCCCCGTCCAGATCGAGACATGGAAATCTGGGATAAATTCGGAAAGGCTAGTGATCGAGAAGGATAATGAGGAGAAGGGGGACTGAAATGTTTGGGCCGTTAATGTTTTCCATGCTTTTAAGGACGCCAACATCATTGGGGCCAGAGGTATGTTGTAATGGAAGGTGGACGTGTTAGCTATCAAGTAGTTATAAAGATTTTTATTGGGAACTTGGCTCTCCTCCAATTCCCTCCATCTGGTTGGAGGTGAGTCGGGGAACCACATCCTCAATTGAGCTAATAGTGAGGCCATGTAATAGTCTCTAATTTGTATATTGCCCACCCCCCCGCCATCTTTGATGTTACCGAGTTTTTAAAAGCCCATCTGGCTTTTTTCCCCTTCCACAGAAAGTTGTTTAATATAGCTTGGATTCTGGAGAAGAAGCTTTTGGGGCCCGGAATGGGGAGTGATCTAAACAAATAAATCAGTTGTGGCAGAATCACCATCTTAAACGCCGCCAGACGACCCGACCAGATCAGTTCTGTTTTAGATAACTCCTGAAGTTTCGATGGCAGGGCGTTCAAGATAGGGATATAATTGCTTACATATAGATCTTTAGCAGATGCGGTCAGAGTGATTCCTAGGTATTTAACACCTTCGTTGCTCCACTTGTATGGAAACCGTGAACTGAGTTTGTTTTTTAGAGGCGTATTCACCCCCAGCCCTAGTATGTAAGATTTCCCCTCATTGACCTTGTAGTACGATATTGTGTTAAATATTTGCAAAGTTTCATATACCGAAGCCAGGGATGTTTCCGGGTTTGTAAGCATCAGAATAATATATAATATAATAATATATCTGCAAACAAACTTATCACACGTTCAGAGTTATGGGCCCGGAAACCAGTTATAGTTACATAGTTACATAGTTAGTCAGGTTGAAAAAAGACACAAGTCCATCCAGTTCAACCAAAAATAAATAAATAAATAAATAAATAAAATAAAATATACTATACATATATATACACATATACACACATATATATATATACATATATATATATATATATATATATATATATATATATATATATATATATATATATATATATATATATATATATATATATATATATATACACATACATACACATACATACACACATACATATACCAGCCCATATACCCAATTCTATACCCACAGTTGATCCAGAGGAAGGCAAAAAACCCCAGCAGAGCATGATCCAATTTGCTAAAGCAGGGGAAAAAATTCCTTCCTGATCCCCCGAGAGGCAATCGGATTTTCCCCGGATCAACTTTACCTATAAATTTTAGTACCCAGTTATATTACGTACACTTAGGAAATAATCCAGGCCTTTCTTAAAGCAATCCACTGAGCTGGCCATAACCACCTCTGCAGGGAGTCTATTCCACATTTTCACAGCTCTTACTGTGAAGAAACCTTTCCGTATTTGGAGATGAAATCTCTTCTCCTCTAGACGTAAAGAGTGCCCCCTTGTCCTCTTTGTTGACTTTAAAGTGAATAACTCGACACCAAGTTCCCTATATGGACCCCTTATATATTTGTACATGTTGATCAAATCCCCCCTTAATCTCCTCTTATCAAGAGTGAATAAATTCAGTTCCTCTAATCTTTCCTCATAGCTGAGTTGCTCCATGCCTCTTATCAGTTTGGTTGCCCTTCTCTGCACTTTCTCCAGTTCCCCGATATCCTTTTTGAGAACTGGTGCCCAAAACTGAACGGCATATTCCAGATGAGGTCTTACTAATGATTTGAACAGGGGCAAAATGATATCTCTCTCTCTGGAGTACATACCTCTCTTAATACAAGAAAGGACTTTGCTCGCTTTGGAAACCGCAGCTTGGCATTGCATGCTATTATTGAGCTTATGATCTACCAAAACCCCCAGATCCTTCTCCACTATGGATTCCCCCAGTTGTACTCCCCCTAGCGTGTATGATGCATGCATATTCTTAGCCCCCAAGTGCATAACCTTACATTTCTCAACATTAAACCTCATCTGCCACATAGTCGCCCAATTAGACAGAGCATTGAGGTCTGCTTGTAAATTGGTGACATCCTGTAAGGACGTTATTGCACCACATAGCTTGGTGTCATCTGCAAAGACGGAAATGTTACTCTTGATCCCAGACCCAATATCATTTATAAAGATATTAAAAAGTAAGGGTCCCAGCACTGAACCTTGGGGTACACCACTCATAACCTTAGACCATTCAGAGTAAGAATCATTAACCACTACTCTCTGAATTCTGTCTTTTAGCCAGTTTTCTATCCATCTACAAACTGATGTTTCCAAACCTGTAGACTTTACCTTATACATGAGCCGTGTGTGCGGAACAGTATCGAATGCTTTTGCAAAATCCAAATATATCACGTCCACCGCCACCCCTCTGTCCAAGGTTTTACTTACCACCCCATAAAAAGAAATCAGGTTTGTCTGACAACTCCTGTCTTTCATGAATCCATGCTGTCTGTTGCTCAAAATATTTTTTTCCTGCAAGAACTCATCTATGTGGTCTTTTATTAATCCCTCCAGTATCTTCCCAACTATAGAAGTTAAACTAACGGGTCTATAATTACTTGGTAAAGACTTTGTTCCCTTTTTAAATATAGGCACCACATTGGCCCTGCGCCAATCCAGTGGTACTATTCCTGTCATTAATGAGTCCCTAAAAATTAGATACAATGGCTTTGAAATTACAGAGCTCAATTCTTTTAGGATCCGTGGGTGGATGCCATCAGGTCCAGGTGCTTTCTCCACCTTTATTCTGTCCAAATATTTCTGGACCATATCACTTATGAGCCATTGTGGATTAGGGGCTGCGTCAGTACCACCCCCATTGTGGACATGAGCTCCCCCATGCTCCTTTGTATACACAGAGCTGAAGAAAGTATTTAATAAGTTAGCCTTCTCTTTGTCCCCAGTCACCCACTCCAGATTATTTTGCAAAGGGCCTACATGCTCAGACTTAACCTTTTTACTATTAATATATTTGAAGAATTTTTTGGGGTTAGTCCTACTGTCTTTTGCAATTTGTCTTTCATTTAGAATTTTTGCATCCTTGATTTCCTTTTTACATATTCTGTTAAATTCCTTGTAACATTTAAATGACACTAGTGTTCCTTCATTTTTATATTTTTTGAAAGCTCTTTTTTTATAGTTTATAGCTTTTTTAACTTTGGCCGTGAGCCACATCGGCTTTATTTTTAACCTTTTAAACTTATTGCCCATGGGAATATACTTTGCCGTGAGATCACAAACAAGCTTTTTGAAGAATTCCCATTTCTGTTCTGTGCCCATTGGTGCCAATATTCTCTCCCAGTCTAAGTCCTGGAGAGCAGCCCTCATCCTTGGAAAATTTGCTCTCTTGAAATTAAGTGTTTTTATCTTTCCCGTATGTGATTTTTGCTTACAGCTAACATCAAATGAAATCATGTTATGGTCACTGCTACCCAGATGTTCCTTTATCTGAACATTAGTAATACGTTCTGCATGGTTTGAGATTACCAGGTCCAACAGAGCATCATTCCTAGTTGGGGCCTCAATAAACTGTACCATAAAATTGTCCTGTAATAGGTTTACAAATTTTTGCCCTTTAACTGTCCCAGCAGTGCCATTACCCCAGTCAATTTCTGGGTAGTTAAAATCCCCCATTATTATCACTGTCCCAGCCCTTGCAGCCCTTTCTATCTGTGCAAGGAGCTGAGTCTCCACCTCCTCATTAACATTGGGTGGTCTATAACAAACTCCAATGATTAACTTTGAACTACGCGCATCTGTATGCAGTTCTACCCATAATGCCTCAGACTCATCACACTCTCCGCCCACCAGGTCCTCTTTCTCACTTGCTTTGAGATTATTTCTCACATACAGACAGACCCCTCCACCTTTCCTTTTTACTCTGTCTTTCCGAAAGAGTGCATAGCCAGGAATATTAATAGCCCAGTCATGTGAGGAATGAAGCCAAGTTTCAGCAATACCGATTACATCATAGCTCTCCTGATGCACCAGAGCTTCCAACTCGCCTATTTTGCTTGGCAGACTTCTGGCATTGGCAAACAAACATTTTAATGTATTAATATATTTTGACCGGTCACACACTATCCTCTTGGGTGTTCCAAGATTACAACTAGGACTTGCTACTATATTTACCTTGGGTTTATGTGCTTCGGTTACCCCACCACTAATGCCCCTAATATTACCCTCTGGAATATGCTCCACGCTGACTATCTCTATCTCTGAACCCACCCCCCCCCATCACCTAGTTTAAAAAACCCTCTAACTTTTTGGCCATCCTCAATCCCAGTTATGTTTGGGTGTGACCTGATGTAAACAGCCAAGGGTTCCAAGATTAAATAAAAAATTAGTGGGGAGAGTGGACACCCATGGCGGGTGCCATTAGTAATATTAAATGGGTTGGAGAGTGCTCCAGAGGTGAATACCCTAGCCGAGGGCTTTGAATACAAGGCCATTATAGCACCTAAAATGTTACCAGAAAAACCATATATAGATAAGACTCTACGTAGGTAACCCCAGTGGACTCTACCAAAGGCCTTCTCTGCGTCCAGCGCTAGGAGCAGAGAAGGCCTCCCCCAGACATTAGCAAGGTGAATAATGTTAGTAAGTCTCCTGGTAGCGTCAGAGGTCTGGCGTCCTCTAATAAATCCAGTTTGATCGGGGTGTATCAAATGGGGAAGGATGTCTATCAAACGATTGGCTATGATTTTGGCGTACAGTTTCACATCTGTATTTAGCAAAGAGATAGGTCTAAAGTTGGCTGGGATATTCGGTTCCTTCCCTGGCTTGGGTAGAGTCACTATCAGTGCACTTAGCATTTCTGGTGGGAAGGACGAGGAGGCCACATCAGCATTGAACATCTCAGTCAAATACGGTAAGAGGAGTAATTTATAGGTTTGGTAATATTCCCCTGTGAATCCGTCTCGATAAATAAAAAGTCCGCCGGAGCCCACACACGGGTGGATTGTCCGGCGGACTCTGGTCCAGCGGACTCTGGTCCGGCGGACTCTTGTCTGCTGGACCAAGTCCGCCAGATAGTCCGATTGTGTGTACGCGGCATAAATGTGCCTAAATGCACTGCGCACGTTTGCAAGCATTAAGCCTTTTTTTTGCCATAAACACTGCTACCAGAAGAAAAGGCATCTAGAAAAGACATCTAGTAGAGTTGGCAAAACATCCTACATGCTTAATGGTAACAGTTTTACAAGTTTTTCTTTGCCTTTTGTTAACTTTTCAGCAAGCTGCCACCATTGAATAAAGTTGGATATGATTTACATTTCTTGTTTTCACTGTATCCCTGAGTGTATACTGCAATAATATGTGTAGAGGCTCTGTTACCCTTAAAAATGTATATGCAAATTGATAGCATAGTTTAATCATTTTATCTGCTCTGTACCCTAGCTGTGCAGAAGGAACATACAGTACATCTTTACAGTAGCCAGGGATCGGCAAGGTGTCCGTACACAGACACTGGTGTCCATGAGCCGTCCTTGCAGGGACCGCGGCCGCTGCTGACTTTCTTTGTAGAGTCAGAATCTGTCACTGTCTGAACCCTCCCTCACTCCCCAATGCCATGGCTGGCTTGGGCTGGTTCCTTTTTTCCCTCTGTAATGTGTAGATCTATCTGGCGTGGCAGGGGCGCCGCCCACTCTCTCAAGTGATTAAGTCTTCTGTATGCTGCGGAATTGATCTGTTGGAGGGAGTGTCAGTGGCTCAGAAAAGCCAAGAAGGAAGCAAGGAAGGTGCTGGCTGGAGTTGGAATGGATTCTTTTGTTCTGTGCTGGTGCAGCTCCAGCATAACGTTGGCTAAAAAATATATTATATATTCTTTGCAGGGGGAGAGCCTGGAGTGTGGTGCAGGAAAACCTGGGGAATATACAGGTGAAAAGGTAAGAGTAAGAAGACTAAAGGGGAATGCATTCTATGGGGACCTGCCCTGGCCTGCTCTAAAGGGGGCTCTATGGGGACCTGGTCTGTTCTAAATGGGATCCATGAGGGACCCTGGCCTGCTCTAAAGGGGATCTATGGGGGACCCTGGCCGGCTCTAAAGGGAGATCTAAGGGGACTCTGGTGAGCCTGCTCTAAAGGGGTAATGAATAAGCGCATCTGTTAGTGTGTGAAACGCGTCTACCATTTGAACTGTCTGTAACACTTGGGATGTTCGTTTATTAAATAAGAATTTTGATGGATCTTGAAGTGCAGCCATTTCTTCAATGTTGATCGTATGCAGAGGAGAGCCGAGGCGGGCACCCGTGATATCATTAGGCTTCCTGTCTCACCTAGAGCAGCGAGTTCTTTTGTTTGGATGCTCTAAAGGGGGATCTATGGGGGGCCATATTTGTATTTGTAGTGTTTTTTGATGGTTTTAATTTAAAATGTACCTTAGTCCTTCACTAAGGTCTGTACTTTGGAAAACATCCACCACAGCCTTGGTCCATGGCTATCCCTGACTGTAGCTCTTTAGTTACTCTATAACTAAGTGATTTTTCTTGTAAGTGTGTAACCATGAAGAAAACTGCATGAAATTAGGTATCCACTAGTATGTATTTTAGATATCATTTTAGCAGACTACCTTTTTTCTTTCTTTTTTTTTTCTTAGCAATACTATAGGTCTCTACATTACTTCAGAAACTGTAAAACACTTACGTTCAATGTTATAATAATACTGCCAAGGGACAGTTCATTAACTAGGAGTTTTTTTCTCTATAACTTCTACTTTTATAGAAAAAATTAAAATAAAAGTAGAATTGAAATATATATATATACCATCTTTCTTCTGCCACTTTCACACTGAAAATATATTTAACTCTTAAATTTGTCAGCTTGTCATTTGTACAAGATATTTAATGTTCCTTTTTCAGGTTGTATAACTGATAGAACATGTTTATTAAGCTACTCTGTGTGTACTTTGATCCTCTGATCTACCTACTTATAATGCTCTGTGCACATGTTCGGACATTCCGATGACAAAGTCCGTTGGATTTTTCTCAGACGGATTTTGGCCCAAACTTGTCTTGCATACACACGGTGGCACAAAGCTGTCAGAAAATCCAATCGTTCAGAACGAGGTGACGTACAACACAATTGTAATTTATCCTGAGCATGCATGGCACTTTGTCCGTCGGGATTGTCTACACACGATCAGAATTTAAATTATCAGATTTTGTTGTCGGAAAATTTTAGATCCAGCCCTCATACTTTGTGTGTCGGAAATTCCGACGGAAAAAGTCAGATGGAGCCCACACATGATCAGATTTTCCAACAACACGATCCGATCGCACATTTTCCGTCAGAAAGTCTGACCGTGTGTACAGGGCATAACAGGTAACTCATGCTTCCTCTAGCAAAAGCATAGAGGAATATCAATAGCTTGGGTCTTCTCTTAGGGTGTGGACCTTTCCCCAATGAATAACACTGACGAAGCCAGAAAGCACAATCATGAAAATTAAAATGTAAAACTTTCTAATGATTTATTCTGAAATACTGTACAAAGCAGATTCTCAGAATTCAAATATTTTATTAAATTTCCTAGGACAATATGGAAGGAAGTATAAATCAATATGCTGTAGATTTAAGCAATATATTATACAACCTTCTTTCATTTCACCATGGGTGAAAGAAAAGAAAATTTATCGATTCCCTCATCAAGACAGTCAGTGTTGATGGGAGGGATCACTCCTACAGTGCTATTGTGTTGTTCCAGCAGGCAGCCTTCCCTGCCAACAGAATACAATGATCCATGCTAGCGTCTATCGTCGCTGGCAGTCATCACATGCAAAAAAATCGGACAGGCTGGTTGTGCTGATGTCAATTGATGGATCAATTTCAGTCCAACAAGCCTGTCCATTGATGGATTGAATCTCCACTGGTCCCTGCTGAACTGGCCAAGATTCAATCCCTCTATGGCTGGCTTTAGTGACTTTCTAAAGCCGCGTACACACGGGCGGACTGTCTGGCCAACTTAGTCCGTCGAAACACATTTCAGCGGACAGTCCGCTCGTGTGTGGGCTTCAGCGGACTTTTTCAGCGTGCAGTCTGGCGGACTAAGTATTTCGGAATTTCCGTAATATTGTCCGTCATACTTTGGTTTCAGCGGACAATCCACTCGTGAGTAGGCTAGTTCGACGGACTAAGTATGGCGCATGCTCAGAAAGGATTTACACGGCGAAAGGTTGCATTGCTGTGTATTCGACGTCCTATTTCTAGTCCCGTCGTACGTGCTGTACACGTCATCGCGCAAGCTTTCGACGGACTGTTTGTGCATCCATGTGTGGTCAAGTCCGTTCATTCGAAAGTAGGACGGACTGTCCGTCGGATTGTCTGACGGACTAAGTTGGCCATACAGTCCGCCCGTGTGTACGCGGCTTGAGTCATGCATGCTTCACATTTCAACACAGTTTTGGTAACTCTATTACAAACATATACATAATTTATGGAAAAAAGGAAAAAACCACGCTAGACCTAATAAAAAATATATGCATGAATGAAAAAATGTATCTCTAGACTGCTGCTCATCTGTGGGATACACACACAATGAATATAGAAAGCAAATATAGAGCTGCGCCAATAAACATTACATCAATCAATTAAACTATACCAATTATCATTCATTAACATTATAACTGTCAGAAAGTCCTTCACTTATTTTGCATAATGAAAGTCCACACTCTTAGGCTCAATATAAAATGCACCACGGTGACTCCACACATGTATATAAAAGAAAGTGCCCGACCACTGAGACAAGATTGTGCTTACCAGATGGTAAAGCGCAAGGAGCGTTTAAGATAAATCCAACCGCAACCTCTCGCTTATACCAGGTGTCTTTAGTCTCCCAGAGACTTCATACACGGCAAGCCGCTATGGTGATCCACAATACCGTACTTAAATGGCAATGGGTATGCTCAAAAGAAAGGGAAACTGCCCATAGTGTAAAACCATTCACAAATTTTAATAAAGGAAAGAAATGCAACGTCACCACGACATACGAGAGGAGGACAGGCTCCCGAAATTGCCGGCCGGCTTGTTGATGTTATGCGATTTTGATATGTTTTAGATGTAAGTGCATTTCTTTCCTTTATTAAAATTTGTGAATGGTTTTACACTATGGGCAGTCACTCTTTCTTTTGAGCATTCAAATTGCCATTAAAGTACGGTATTGTGCCGGTACGGTCTTGCCCCTGGGAGAGTAAAGACACCTGGTATAAGCGAGAGGTTGCGGTTGGATTTATCTTAAATGCTCCTTACGCTTTACCATCTGGTAAGAGCAATCTTGTCCCGGTGGTCGGGCACTTTCTTTTATATATATATGTGTGGAGTCACCGTGGTGCATTTTATATTGAGCCTAATGCCGCGTACACACGAGAGGACTTATGTCCGACAGACCTCCAAAGGAGTTCCGCCGGAGTTCCGACGGAGTTCTGGCGGAGTTCTGGCGGACTTTTCGACCGAACGGACTTGGACACACACCATCACACCAAACTCCGACGGAGTCGAACGTGATGACGTACGACTGGATTCGAATAAGGAAGTTCATAGCCAGTAGCCAATAGCTGCCCTAGCGTCGGTTTTAGTCCGTCGGAGTAGCATACACACGAGCGGATTTTTCGAAGGGGACCGGGTCCGGCGGAGTTCCGTCGGGAAAATTTGAAGCATGCTTCATTTCTAAAGTCCGTCAGACTTTGGCGAATCAAAAGTCCGTTGCAGCCCACACACGATCGAATAGTCTGACGGACTCAGTCCGTCGGAGTTTGGATGTTGAAAAGTCCGCTCGTGTGTACGGGGCATTAGAGTGTGGACTTTCATTATGCAAAATAAGTGAAGGACTTTCTGCTAGTTATAATGTTCCTGAATGATAATTGGTATAGTTTAATTGATTGATGTAATGTTTATTGGCACAGCTCTATATTTGCTTTCTATATACATAATTTACTCTGTTCCTAAACTAATGGAATGACAATGTTTGGGAAAGCTACTACTGAAAAGGTTGTCAGGCATTCTTAGCCCCTGTACACACGGTCGGAGATTCTGCCAACCAAATCCGTCGGATTTAGTCCGACGGATTGTGTCCGAAACTGTTGCATACACACGGTCGGACTAAGTTGTCGTAAAGTCCGATCTTTCAGAACGTGATGACGTAATTTTGTTACGATGGGACTACATTCAGGCTAGTAGCCAATAGCTTTGATGTAGGAATTTGATCTGAGCATGCATGGCACTTGGCCCGATCAAAATTTGCTACACATGATCGGAGTATGTCCGATCAAACCAGTTGGTCGGGAAATATTTCCAACATGTTGGAAAATTGGGTCCGACGGAGATTCGGACGGAATCAGTCTGATGCATACCACACACAGTCGGATTATCTGATGACACGGTCCGATAAGACGCATTCCGACGGATTCTCCGACCGTGTGTACAAGGCTTTAGACAGACATGCCTAGACCTGCCCAGCTCCGCCCAGCACCACGCCAATTTCTCCCCTCCTGTCTTCATTGCCTTGTTTTAGATAGCAGTTTCTTTGAGTGCAGCTTTGATCCAACGTTACACTCTCTGGATCAAAGATGCATCAAATCATTGCAGGTACCTTTTCAAAATCAATGATTTTCAAAGTCGCATGATGGGAATGGGTGTCATTAAAATCAATTGGTTGTGACTTATCATGCAACTTTATGTGTCCAAAGTGGCATGACAAGTCTCACTTATGGAAACAGCCACCGTGATAGAGAGCACTGACACCAGCACCGTGATAGAGAGCACTGACACCAGCACCTTCTGCAATTTGCCACTTTGGCTCAAGCCTGTTGCTCCTGCCTTACTCCTACCACCCCTGCAGAAGGGCCTGCCTCTTCCTCTGCCTGTCATTTTTTAAATGACCCTGTGACAAAAGTCTCTAGAGAAGTGTAGTATATGTGGAAGAAGATATATAACACCCCGCTTCAATCTGTCATTTTGGGGGGCCACTGGTCTATCACACCAGTTATAATACTTTTTTCTAATTGCGTTTGTCACTCTTTGTAGTATCGCTGCAGAACCGCTCAACAGTCACAATGCTGCACAGTGGAAATGCACTGTACTATGCTTTCTATATTTGAAAGTATTTTATATGTGTATTACACCCCTATATACTGCACACCAAATAGTACACCTATACCAGTACTTAAAAGGACCTGTGTGGACCTAATAGCAGCTAGCTAGTAGCTAGTGAATTGCAGACTGTCCCTGCACCAAACTGTCCCTACACTGAGAAACGACAGCTGCAGAATCAGTCAGCAGCACTGCAGTGCACTATAATATGCTTTCTATATTTGAAAGAAAGTATATTATACGTGTATTACAACCCTATATACTGTACACCTATACCAGTCCTTAAAAGGACCTTTGTGGACCTAATAGTAGCTAGCTAGTAGTTAGTGAATTGCAGACTGTCCCTGCTCCAAAGACCAAACTGTCCCCCCCTACACTGAGAAAAGACAGCTGCAGAATCGGTCAGCACTGCAGTGCACTATAATATGCTGTCTATATTGGAAAGAAAGTATATTCTAAGTGTATTACAACCCTATATACTGTACACCTATACCAGTGCTTAAAAGGGCTTTTGTGGACCTAATAGTAATAGCTAGTGATTAGACTGACTGTCCCTGCTCCACACAGCGTTCTTTCCCTACACTGACAAAAGACAGAATGTAAAATGGCCACCAGATCAGGTCTATTTAAAAGGTAGGGGGTATGTCCATGAGCTGAAATGTCTCAATTGGCTGTCCTGTACTCCATGATGGATGTGTCACGGGTCAAAGTTCTTCACAATGTAAACTAATATGTCCGCCGCAAACAGCGCCAAAAGTCCGCCGGTTTGGCGAACGTGCAAAGTTCACCTCGAACCGACCGCTGGGCGAACCGCAAGGCCATCTCTATGTAGGTATATTTATAAATCAAGCACAACTTATGTAACAAGAGAGTGAAGGTAAAACTATTACAAGTAATGGTTATCTGCATGAATGCCAACAAAGTCATGCCAAAATATCCTGTTTACATATGACTATGATTGCATAATCTGCTCCCTGCAGTTAAATTATAGACCAAAGATTTGTTGCAAAATGTTTGTATGCTCTCTATTTAGTTATCTGTACTAAGCCTCGCCCTAAGCCTATGCCCCACCGAGAGATCAGTTATCAGATCCACGTCACAGTAGTGTTCAAGGCTTTTGTTCTGGGATGTGGGATTCCTAGTTGCACAGAAATGTATATAAATGTAAAGGTAAAGGTAGTTGCACTTATTACCACTAGGTGATTGCTGTTTAGGCATTTTACTAGGCTGTTGACTTAACTTTACCTGACACAATTACTTTATTAAGCCACACAGTCTGAACTGTGTTCTGTGAAATAAAAAGGATAAAGACAATCAGTTCATCCGTTACAACTAGCAAAGAAAATAGCCTTTTTGATGAACAAAAAGGTCCCCAGTGTTCATCCATACCTTGGAAAAGAGACCATCTATTTCAGATAGCTTAATGAAAAACAGAGATTTCAGTTTCATACTTTTCCAGATATACAATCTTTTGAAGCAACATACTAGTATCATAGAGCATCTGCCAAAGTGGTCCTGCTATGGGAGTTATGGGTGTTGCATCTTTCAAAGATGCATTCAACTAAATGTGCAAACATGCAACTGAAACTTTTTTTTTTAGAAAGTATTAGACTTTTTTATTTCATCTCCTTTACTGACCAGCTGGGATTGATTCACTTGCAGTTACTTTGGATAGTGACTAAAAACAGGTATATTATTTTATCTATACAAAAAAATCTGAATACAAGACCAGTTCATATTAAGTAAAGTAATTCTGTCCACATCCTGGGAAGAAGTCCATTGGAAGAAACCTGTCAGAGGTGATGCCAGGCACTAGAAGTGACATCATCATGCACACCAGAAGTGCCCCATCATAGGCGAGGTTTACAGACTTTTATCAAGTATTTGTTTGTAAGTGAATTTCTATATAATAAATACTGAATTTTAGCAATATTGCTGCACTATGGACCCTGTTTGAATATTTTACATGGGGGGGGTCTTAATATTGAAGAATGGAAGATAAGGAGGAGTGCTGATGGCATGACCTTTTTGGAAAGGAGCACTTACATAGTAGAAGTTTGGAAGGTGCATGGAGTGACTACATGCTGGATAGTGGGTTTGGAAACACAGTTTCACAGTGGTTAAAAGATAGAACTTGATTATGCATGTTAATGTGAGCGGTTATGGCACTATTGCACAACTTATAATTTAAAGCAGTATATTTTATTTTAGTTTTCTGAGTTTTTTATGCATATTTGTGTACTTAAGAGTGAGGAATATCCATCAGAGAGGATTGGTTGACTGCACAATGCAAATCTTACATTTAGTAAGGAGCATGGAATGATTGGTGTATCACAATACACCATGTGGAGTTTGTACTGGGTTTAAAGAAATACACTCATTTATAAACACATTTTTGTGAGTAGCACAAATTATATTTTGTGGAATTATGTTCTCAAGGCGCCTCAACAGACCATGTTTTCAGTTTTCCCATTATTATTCACAACTCAACTGAGTGAAATCCTGAAAACATGACCTGTTGGGTTATCTTGAGGACTGGAGTTGAGAAACACTGCACTATATATTCAAAATGTATTTTTAGGAGAGTCTGACACCAATTTAGAGGAAGTGGAGGAAGATCTTTTCAAGAGAGGAGATAAAGGCACATAGGAAAGTTACACTGGAGTCCCACAGAAGGCTTTTTTTGAAAAATAGGAATGTAAAGGTGTATATATATAAGAATGATATAAGCACATTATAAGAATATAGTTGGTACACATGTGAAGTTGGACATACTACACTATATTAATACCTATTAAACACCTGTGCTCAGTGGCCAAAAAAGAATATTAACTCAATGGCCAAGAATATCAGCTGCTGTGTGTAAGACCTGATGTGTTTGCATAAAACGTCACCCTTAAATAGGTTTCAAACCTTCAAAAATAGAGACAAATCCCAACCTGCAAGACGAAAAAACTAAACAAAAAAAACAACCTGCAAGACATAAAAAACAACCTACAAGACAAAGTGTGCATCGCATACTAACTCATTATGAAATACTTACCTTAGAACTATGCCCTGAAACTGCACCAACACACCACTGACAGGGCCCACATCTTTCCCAGAGTTATTTTTGGGTTTGCGGGCTCCGGCGCGATGATTGGCCTGAGCCGCAAAGACGTCACTCCCATGCATGTGAGCCGAAACCTTCTGTTGTGGCACGAGCCCTGAAGAAATGGCATGGGTGGACGGTAGCGCATATAGTAAATATCTCCTAAACGGTGCAAGTTTAGGAGATATTTACAGTACTTACAGGTAAGCCTTATTCTAGACACATTTAAAGAGGAAGACTTTAATCACAGCGCTTAAACCATCAACCAAAAAATATACCAAATAATACAAAATGATTGAATTATAATGCCCTATATAGTGCATAATCCATACAATGCAGCTTTAAATAGAAAATCTGTTAATGAATAACATTCTTCAAGTGCTGCTTGCAACTATCATTTATCTTGTGCAATACTGTCCAAAAAAAAGTGCTCCATGCAAATTGTGCAAACCAAATTACCTATTGATTATATAATGCTCTTCAAAAAGTGCTCTCGTGTTCAGCAATAAGCCATCACCAAATTTGAGAACTCACCAGACAGGATTGACAACCTGCTAGAATAGATCAGTCAGCACTTTCCCTCAAGGGCTTAACCATCCAAGGTAACACCACTCCTTCCTCTCACCACATCAGGGATTTCCTAAAATCAGAGGAGATAAAGGGCTCCAACAGTGTCGAAAAAAACTTTTTTTATTTAGGCGATTGACATATACAACTTAAAAAATTCATAAGCTACCATGCTCACATTTAACTGTGTATTCCACCTGACACCCAGGTTATGTAGCATTTTTATCATATAACACTGGCTTCACTATAACAAGTGCAAGCCCTGTTTGTAGCTCGGGCCTCTTATCACAACCAGGTGTCTCCAGTGAACCAGTTTTCCTTATTATAACTCTGTCTCAATGTTCGTTTCATCATGCTGACGTCCCGAAGAATCATTCACCTTGAAAACACATACCTACTGTGTAACAGTGTTTTTCAGAGCAAAGAGTCCTCCTCTATGCATTCCCACCTGTCTGTGACCTGCTGTCCCTTGTGTTCTCCAGTTTCTTCACGACTTCTGTGCCTCGGCATTGCTCCATTGTCTCTGTGCTTCAGTGTGCCAGCTTAGCCCTGAGCCTCTAGTGCACTTTGTTCTTCCCTGTGCCTCCAGCATGCCCCTGTATTCCACGATGACTCCTGAGTTACTTACCACACAGCTTCAGGTACTCACCTGTTATCTCCAGGTACTCACCTACTATCACATGTACTGTTCAGACATTCCAGTATGCCCCTGTGCCTTCTCCACTCCTAGACTCCTATGTTCCAACACAAGTCTAGGTACACACCTGTTACCCAAATTGTTCTTCCCTCAGTGGATACAAACTCATGTCCTTGACAATAAACCATTCTATAGAAAGACAAATAATTTTTATGACTACTTACATATGCAACCATTATTTGATAGTAGGAAAAATAAACCCCACGATCATAGAAAAGGGAAAATATTAAAATGTATCCACAGTTGTGTTTTTCAAAGTTATCACAACAACATCTTTAGCATATCTTAAGCTTTTTTTATTTCAACTTGATCTTTTAAATATTTTATTTAATACAGCAATCTTAACACCTATAAGAAAGCAAGCAGAAAAGAGAAGCAAAAACATAAAGTATAAAGTTTTGTTGGTGTTGGAAAGTAGTTTAAATTGGGTTGTTTCCTTGACAACCAGCTTTCCATTGCATTACTTTTACAGATTTGAACATCTTTATCTTTATCTTTATCATTTTAACAACAATATAACTGTAATGTACATTTTACTAAAAATAATCCTGTTGAAATTAAGATAAAACAGTGTACTGTTTTGGCGTACATTGTATAAATAGCACATGTTTCAATATAAGATTGTTATGCACAGGATTGTCACAGGATTGTGGACCTTCTACGCAGCCTGTTTCCTTTTTGCCAGTGTGCTCAAAGACTGAGTGCACCCATGCAGGCTATAGCTGAGTACCCTAGAAATCACAGAATACAAGACTCACAGAAATGGCAGGAGTTTAGGGCAGTACTGGGGTCCTAGAGGCAGGCAGGACATAGAATACTCGTTGAAAGAATTTACTGCACTAGGGTCCAAGTTCAGAGGAAGACAGGGGAATCCTAGCAGTGGTGGGATTTTGAGCTTACAGAAACACAGAGTAATAAAATGTATGAGATATGTGGAAGTGCACAGTACTGCCAGTGAATTGAGGTACACAGGAATACAGATGATATATTGTATGTACCACTACCCCCGTAGGGGTTGCAGGTGTCAAGGTTCTCCACTGCTGGACAGCCAGGCACACAACATCTTCAGCTTTCATCCGAACACCGTGAACAGTCCTTGAGCTTTGTTTTGTGCTTTTATTACGGGGTAATAACTTGGATGTGGATAGGAATTATGGGATGCCCAACTTGATACCAACAAAACCAGGGAGAACTTCCTCCTTATATACAGCTCCAATTAATTCTTCTCTTTTGTTCTGTACAACTCCAATTGAGTCTCAGTTTCCACTAGTGCAACTTGTTGTGCAACTTGACTCATGTGAAGTCGCATGACAATTCAAAATCCACGTATTTCAATTGTCCCCATTCTAATTGGTGCAACTCCATAAAAGGTTTTTGAACTACTTTTTGATGACTTCGGTGCCACTTGTTCTCCATTAACAGTAATGTAAGTTGCAACAAAGTCACATCTGCATATCACCGTGACTTTGTTGTGACTTGCAACTTTCACGTAAATACAGCACATTTTTTTCCATCTGTTCCGCCCAAAAGCACATGATCTCTGCTCCTCCCAAAGACATCACTTCCCATAGCTCAGTGTACAGTAGTGTGGGAGACAGCAGGAGGCATTCCCAGGCCTAGAAAGAACAAGCGAGAACTTCATGACAATGAAGAAATCTTACAGCTTGTCAGAGAACATATGGCTATATATGATATCAGAGATCCATTATACAAAGATCAAGTTAAGAAGGGGAGAGCATAGTTGGAAGTGTCTCACATATATTATGAATCCTGGGGCTCTTTATCGGCTACAGAAGGGTCATGAAGTGGTATTTTTTATATATATATATATATATATATATATATATATATATATATATATATACTGCTTATAACTTTGCAGCTTGCATCAATTTATTCCCTTTCAGGCTGTCTCCTGCCTCATACGTGATAATTGCATCAATTCCACACTGCTGTGTAGGTGCTATTGGTCCCTGAAAAATGCTTTTTGGGTTTTGCCATCATTGCATTGTGATTATAGATTGCATTCAAATTTTTCATGATACCCCAGAGTAACAAATGTTAATGGGGAATAAGGCGATAATGATGAAATGAAAAACAGATGTCAGGGTACCTTCAATGTGGAGTCTTTTTGACCCGATTATCGTTTGTCTCCCAAAAGACTCTCCTGCTCCTTTTTGAGAGACAAGCTTCATGGATGGCAGTTTGCTGCACTTTCCACCCAAGTTATCATTATCTACTGTCTCGATGATCCATCAGTTGGGGAAATCACAGCACTTGTAGTACACTTGGACTAACTTCAAACAATAATCAGTGTGTTTCTTCATGACCACATCCTTCACCACATCCAAGAAGATTCTGCAGGTATCATGGATAATATAGCTTGCGGTTGTTTTCCCACCATCGACTCATTATGCAGCCTAGCAAATGAATAACCTATGGCCAGGTACTTTTAAAGAAAAAATATTTGAACTTGTTATTGTGTATGTTTTGCAATGCAATCATTACAAACACAGTAAAGTCTCAAAGACTGTTACAACCGATATCTCTGTAAACTGTGAGAAGAAAGGAGTAGTTAAGTCTAGAAGGCTAGTCCCATATGCCCATGCAAGCAAGCTTGAAACTTTAAAGCCAGTGTTGGAAATTCAAGAGTTAAGCCCCATACACGCTATCATATTTTCTGCAGATTTTTTCCTTCAGATTTACCAAAACCATATAATATGAGGTCAAACCTTAAGAGTTTCTATTTGTATGCAATCAGGTAGGCCCTTGTGCTACATGGTTTTGGTAAATCTGAAGACAAAAATCAGCAGAAAATCTGATAGTGTGTATGGGGCTTAAGTTATCAGCAGTCATATTTGCAGTATTTAGATATAAAAACGGTATAATAATGCTTCCTTTAACAATTTCTTATTTCTTTATTTCAGAACCCAAGCAAGCTGGGAAGGCAGCAGACAGGATTTGCCAGAAGAACAGGAGTTAGAGGAGACTGCAGAGGAGGGGGAATTACAAGACACTGTTGACCAGGAACAGTTTTTAGGGGAAAACAAGGTCAACACCAATCTCCAGGACTGTTACCCAAATTAATGAGGAGAAGGCTGAACCAGAGGCCTAGTGATGTCTCTAGGCCTTGCAGAAGATCTACAAGGGGAAATGCTAGAGGTGGAAAACCCATGGATAAAATCTTACTGATAGTCAGCGAGATGTCCACTAAAATTTCCGAACACCAGTGTGAAGACACAGCATTTGCCATCTTTTAGGCATTTGTAAAAAGGCCCCCAGAGAAAAAATATGCACTCCAGATGGCTTTGATGTCAACTACTCAATCCTTTGTGTGTGAGTAGCCAACAACCTCCTCAGCCTGTATGCAAGCCCCTCCCCCACATATCCCTCTTATCACCAGTATTCATCCCCTCCAAGTACACCATATGCCTTGCCAATAAATCGCCCATACTGTAACGATTATAGTAATATGCTGAATCCCTTAAGGCCACATATGTTACCTCCAATTCCTGCCCCCATTACCTCCACCCTTGGTCCCCCGACCACTCACCAACTTATGCCACCTACACCCTACAGGTTCCGCCTTTTCGGGAGAGTGTCAGAAACCATGACTCAGACTGAGACAGAAGTACAATAAAATCACACTTGTTTATTAATAAAAATAAAAAGGTAAATGGAAAAAGCGTATTCAAGCATAGCCAGAGTCCAGTAACCAGATTGGGCAGTCAGCCAGTCCAGAAGTCAGGGATCCAAGTAGAGCAACAGCAAGCAGGATAAGGAGCCAGAAGGGATGTCATCAAGCCAGTCTTTAAACAAACCACAGGAGATGGTTTCTAGTGATGTGACCAAGGCGAAGGCAGAGGTGAAGTGAGCTGGAAGGCTTTAAGTAGGCAGGTCAGACGAGCATCATCAGGAACAGCTGGTGACTGTGGAGAGAGAAGAGAGCTTGCAATTAGATGACAGCTGAGCAGCCAACCCAGAGAAGGAAGGGCTAAGCCAGCCATGACAGAGAGGCAATACTACTCCGGGGCATCAACAGATTACCCTGGACCATCCACTAGTACAGGCTCAGGGTCCACTGAACCAAAAACCTACCAGCAGTTACATAGTAGGTGAGGTTGAAAAAAGACATGAGTCCATCAAGTCCAACCTATGGCCTAGCAGTTGTAATGTTTTTTTTTTTTTTGGTGTTGTTAAAAATAAACAAACAAACAGCCTTCATGCACCACTCAGTGCTATGGTGCCTTGAAGTACCCTTTAATGCTGGATACAACAGCAATCTTATGCAGATAAATACATAAATAAATAAATAAATCTGAAAATTTAAAAATATATATTATATATAAAGCAGCCACTTAAAAGATCATAGAATATATACACATGACTAAAATGAATCCTTAGAGGGTTACCAAGTTACTGACTTACTGGGTTACTGAGGGCATCTCAGTAGAAGTCGGGATGACGAAACATGTCAGGGCATAATCTAGCGGTGTCTGGAAGTAAGGATAGTGTGTCACAGGTGGAGAGGATTAGCCTGAGAGGATTAGCCGAGCAGTGGATGCATGAGAGAGAAAACGGTGTCTCCTCCTGAACAGTGACAGATTGATTTATACGACTTTGCTGTTTAAATTTTGTATCTTGTAAGTGTAATCATAAGGGGGATGGATGTTCTAACAAAAACAATAAACTAGTTGAAATGATTGTTAAAAATTTGCTTAATTGGCACCTGTTTATTTATGTTTTATCTAGTTGCTTTGGTTGCCAAAAAAAACAAAGCATTGTTGTTGTTCACCCAAAACAATGTTTATTTTTTGTGTATTTTTGCAAAAAAATATTAAAATAAATACATTTTGTGTTTCCCCCCCCCCTTTTTTTTAAAGTAGAGTATTTTCTTTTCAATTAGTTTTTATTGAGCAATTTTACAAAAATACATTGAAACAGTCATTAGGTCATCTTGCAAGTTATACAATGGTGGTATAGATCAACAAGGGACTTTTAGCATATTTAAGCAAACAAGATGCAGTCAGAACAGTTATATACCATAAATCTTTTCCCCAGTTGGGAATTTGAACTTTTATAAAACTTAAAGTGGTTGGGAACCCTTTTAAAAAAATCCTAAAAAAAAAACCCTGAAAGACAAAGGCATAATGAGCTAGTATGCATAGCATACTAGCCCATTATGAATAACTTACCTGCGATCAAAGCCCCCGCATCGGATCGAATTTACAAGACCAGCATTTCCAGTTTTTATTACATTTTTTTAGTGAGTCCGTACTATGTGCTAGTATCTGTTCATATCGGGCAGATTTTTGCTCTTGGTCTTCCAGAGTGATGTTATAGTCATATGGGCTGCAGTGAGGATTTGGACAATTAGGTGATGACATTTTTTAGGAATTCTATCTAACTTGTGGCATAGGAGAGCCATCCCTGGTGTTGGGGGAGTAAAGAAGCTTGTCACTTTTGAGATCAGGGAAAAAATTCCATTCCAAAAACTGTGAAGGTTTCTGCAATTCCAAAACACGTGAAATAAAGTTTATATGTCTCCACAGCCTCTCCAACATTTAGGAGTAGAGTCAGGGAAAAATGTTGATAGCTTGAGGGGAACTAAATAGCTTCTGTTGTGATTTAGCAAGTGTTTTAGGAAGTTATCCTAATGGTTAACACACCTTAATGCTTTGAAAGTAATTATTCTAGCTTGTTTCCATTCTAGATAACTAAATGTGCTGCCTAGGTCTTTTTCCCAGGCCAACATAGGGGCCATTTTGATGCAGATATCATCGGATTGTAGATGGGCATACAATCTTAAGATACCTCCTTTTTAAATGGTCTAGCTTGTAGCTCCAGCAAAATTTCCCCATTTACCTCTATGGACCATACATTTCGTTTAGTGAGCAAATATCTTACCTGTAGTGTTTCATAGTGGTTATAGTTTGGATTCTGTACGTTAATGTTTTTAATATATTGCACTCCATGAGCTATCAGGGGATGTATTTTAGTAGAAGGAATTATGAACTCCAATACGGAAACAGGGGCGGCGATAAGGAAGTTTGACATTTTTTTTACAATGTTTGTGATGGATCGAGTTCCAGGCATACACAGATGCATGGATTGCTGGTAGATTTGGCATATTTACTGGGAGACCTGCTCTTGAAGCTAATAATGAGATAAGGTCTGAGGAGTGCGTTGAGGCCCATTTTAAAGAAACCCAGTGTCGATTGGAAGGAGAGTCGAACCAAGTATATAACTGTTCCATTAGCACTGCTTTGTGATGGCTTTCTAATGCTGGGAGACTAATCCCCCCCCCCATTTGTTCTTGGCTTATTAGTGTAGAAAAAGCTATTTTTGGTATCTTCCCTTGCCATATAAAACTTTTAATCACTTGGGTACCGCGCTATTGCCGAATGACGGCATTAGCGCGGACCTAGATTTCCGGGACTACGTCTATTGACGTCGTCCCGGTTACGAGCGGCCTGCGCGCCCCCTGAGGGGCGCGCGCGGCGCGCTCTGTGATCGGCGAGTCCGTGAGACTCGCCTGATCACCGATCCGTGTAAGGGGTCGATCCCGACCCCTTATCACGTGATCAGCTGTCAGCCAATGACAGCTGATCATGTGATAGAACGGAGCCGGTAATCGGCTATTATTCCTCCTCGCGCTGACAGCGCGAGGAGAAAAAAAAAAAGCCGATCACCGGCGGCCGTGATCGGGACATCAGTCCCGATCACGGCCAGCAATGCAAGGCACCACATGCCACCTGCCAGTGCCCACCTGCCTCCCGCAGTGCCATCCTGAAGTAGAACTAAAAGTAAAAGTAAGTGCCCCCCGTCTGTGCCCATAGTGCCCACAGTGCCACCCACAGTGCCACCCACAGTGCCACCCACAGTGCCACCCACAGTGCCACCCAATCTGCCTCAAAGGTGCTGCACCCCAGTGCCGCCCATCAGTGCCCAGCAGTGCCGCCCATCAGTGCCCAGCAGTGCCACCTATCAGAGCCACCTATCAGTGCCACCTATCAGTGCCCATCAGTCCCATCTATCTGTGGTACCTATCAGTGCCCATCCGTGCCACCCATCCGTGCCACTTATCCGTGCCACCCATCCGTGCCATCTTATCTGTGCCCATCTTTGCCCATCAGTGCCGCCTTATCTGTGCCCATCGGTGCCGCCTTATCTGTGCCTATTAGTGCCGCCTTAACTATGCCTATCAGTGCCCACCAGTGCAGCCTATCAGTGCCCACCAATGCAGCCTATCAGTGCCCACCAATGCAGCCCATCAGTGCCCACCAATGCAGCCTATCAGTGCCGCCTTATCAGCGCACTTCAATGAAGGAGAAAAATGACCCGTTTGCAAAATTTTATAACAAACTATTAAAACATGATTTTTTTTTTTTTTTTTTTTTGCATCTTTTTTTGTTTGTTTAGCAAAAAATAAAACTCCGAGCTGTAACTAAATACCACCAAAAGAAAGCTCTATTTGTGGGAAAAAAATGATAAAAATGTAATTTGGGTACAGTGTTGTATGCCCGCGCAATTGTCATTCAAAGTGCATCAGCGCTGAAAGCTGAAAATTGGTCTGGGACTGAGGGGGGTTTAAGAGCCCAGTAAGCAAGTGGTTAAGGAGGCCGTTGATCTTTGGAAAAAGCTTGCTGGTATTATGATGGGAATTTTCCTAAAAAGATAGAGAATCTTAGGAAGCACCATCATTTTAAATGCTGCTATGCGGCCTAACCAATTTAATTCAACATTTTCAATTTGTAAAAGATCTTGAGAGACTGTTTGTATGAGTGGTAGAAAATTAACTTTATGTGTTGACTGAAGGGGACATTAGGACTATACCTAGGTAAGATAATTTACCCTGCGCCCAGATATAGGGAAATAATTTTTTTAAGGAATCTAATAATCGTCTGGGAATATTAATTGGTAAATCTATGGACTTAGCAGTATTCAGTTTGTAATATGAGATTCTGCTGAAATTATTAATAATGGTTTGAAATGCTGCCAAGGAAGACTCCAGGTTGGTGAGAGAGAGGACTATGTCGTCGGCAAATACTCCTATTTTATGCTATTGACCTGCTACTGTAATGCCAGTGACTGCTTGGTTGGTTCTGATTGATTCAGTGAGGGGTTTCATTATTAGAGTGAATATTAGGGGGGGCAAGGGGCACCCTCGTCTTGTACCATTAGTAATTTGAAAAGCCTCGGACAATGCATTGGATGTAAAGATACTTGCAGAAAGGTTAGAATATAACGAAGAGATAGCAGCTAAAGCAAATCCTTGAAGTCCGAATTTGCATAGTGTAGCATGTAAGTACCCCCAACATATATCACATATCAAATGCCTTGTGGGCATTGAGAGATAAGAATGCTGATGAAGTTCTTCACAATTCGGCTATACATATAAGATTTAGCATACGATGGGTACCATCGGGAGTCTGCCTACCCTGAACAAATCCCATTTGGTCTGACTTGACTAATGTTGGGAAGATGATTGCAAGTCTATTGGCTAATACCTACTTGTATATTTTAAGATCCAAATTTAACAGTGATATGGGGCAAAATGTTTGTGGCCAATCTGGAGCCTTCCCTGGTTTTGGCAGAGTCACTATCATGTCTTGTAACATTTCTCATGGGAAAGAAGCTGTAGAGGCTGATAGGTTAAACAGTGCCTTTAGATGTGGTGTTAATATATTCTGAAAAGTTTTATAATATTCAGCTGTAAACCAATCTGCACCTGGTGATTTGTTATTTGGTAATGATTTTATAACAGCTAGAATCTCATCATGTCTAATAGGGGAATTTAAAACATCTAGTTCCTCTTTAGAGACTGTTGGAAGAGAGACAGAATTTAGGAAAATGGAGATCAACAACTCAGATGGTTGAGGGGTTGTTGGATCATTAGCTAAGTTATACAGGTCGTCATAGTATTTACAGAAAGCATTAGCAATATGCTCAGGATGGAATAATTTAATTTGGATTTCAGGGTCAATAATGGATGCTAATTTGGATTTAATTTGTCTTTGTCTGAGGTAATTGGCTAGAAATTCACCTGCTCTGTTGTCTTGGGAGCAGTAGTGTATTTAGGTTTTGTGCTGCCCTAGGCCTGACTAAACTCATGCACCCCCTAATTTAAATAATGACCCACCCCTTCCTCTAAAAGCCACACCCTTTGCTCTTTAAGACCCACCCTGAAATTTTCAAGTGGGGACACTATTTCTGAGGGACTGGGGGGGGGGGGCAATGCATTCCCTTAATTTGCATAGATTTCTTCTCACTTCCTGTTTGGCTGAGGGGCAGGAAGTGAAGGAAAATCTCTGCAATGGGACAGGGAATGGTAAAAAATAAACCGCGCAAGCCAGCGGGGGACTTTCCATGCTACCCCCCTGCACAGTGCTGCCCTAGGCCTGGGCTTTGTTGGCCTAGGCCAGGATACAGGCAGCATTGCTTGGGAGTAGTGTAAGGCTTTAAATCTCCTCATGGCTTTCTCATGGTTTGCTTCCAAAAGAGATTTAAATCGGTCTCTATAGTGTATCAGCTCTTGTAGTTTGTCCTCTGCCCAGGTAGATTTATGTTGAGATTCAAGCTGTTTAATTTGTAGCTACAAGTCAGACATAGCTTGTAATCTTTTTTCCTTGGCTGGCATTTTAATCAATGGGCCTCTAGTGAAGGCCTTGTGAGCACACCAGGCTGAGGAAAAGGACACTTCTGGGGTGATGATGTTGATAAAAAAATCTTTGATTTTTTTAAATTGCTCTTTAAATGGCAGCCTGGAAAAGAGGTTTACATTATTATGCCACATGTAAGTGGGCTTTGAAGCATTTCGTTTTGTAAGCGATACTGAAATTGGAGCATGGTCCGACCAGAGAATAGTGCTACAGTCACTCTGGACAACAATTGCAAGTCAGACACAAAAAGGTAAACTCGTATGTAAACCTTATGTGGGGCCGAATAATAAGTGCAATCCTTCTCAGTTTGATTAAGGCATCGCCATATGTCATACAGAGCTTCGCTTTGTAGTAAAGGTTGCAGTGTGGAGCGGGATTGTGTCCTTGTGGTGGAATCCAGCTTGTGATCAACAATAGTGTTAAAGTCTCTAGATATGAGTAGAGAACCTTTACGGATCTGGCAGATTTTCTTAAGAACATTGCACAGGAATGATATTTGGTGCATATTAGGGGCAATCAATTTGTTATAGTATAAGTGATGTTATGAATGTCACACACTATTACAATTTCCATTACTAGGGATGGGCGAACGGTTTGACCTGTGCATAAGTTCGGGCCAAACTTTAGCTGTTCGGATTGCTCGATGAACAGCCAAACAAACCGGTATTTTGACCGTTTGTTCGCCCCCTGAACCGACCATAATGCATTGCTGTGCTGAACAGTGCATTACAAGCCCTGATTGCTGGGATATGCAGCATAGGGGCATCACGTCATAACAGTGGGCCACTTTTGTTGGCAAGCATCCATGTTTACAAGGTGATGTAGAACATTCATAGACACCATGACATTATGCCACTTTCCCATTAAAGAGACAGATACATGCATTTTTATTTTAAGACCCCTTTCACACTGTGCCACCCATAGCGTTGGCGGTAAAACAACAATATTTTTAGTGGCATTTTACTTTCGGATTTGTGGCCCATTTTGGCCGCTAGTGGAGTGCTTTTAAGCCCCACTAGCAGCCGAGAAAGGGTTAAAACTGTCTGCAATTGCTCTGCAATAGCGGCATTTTGCTGGCAGTATAGCCACGCTGCCCCGTTGACTTCAATGGGGAGCAGCAGTGAAGGAGCGATAAACAACAACTCCATCATTGCTCCAAAGAAGCTGCTGGCAGGACTTTTACTGATGCCCTGCCAGCGCACTGCTCCAGTGTGAAAGCTTGAGTGCTTTCACACTGGAGACAGTGGAGCAGCTGTTTGATGGCAGATTACAGTCGTTATTTTTAACGATATATCGCCTGCAAAACGCCCTCAGTGTGAAAGGGGTCTAAAGGTGACAAACAGTTTAAGAGTAAAAATATAGTTTTGTGAATTCTGTGATACTGTAGTTGCTACTTACAGATCATATTGAATATGCATCACAGAATTCAAAGAAGTAAATATGTGGGAATCTTACCAAAGTAAATTTACAAACTTCAAGATCATTCCAATTAAAAGGAGTTAGAAATAATTGAAATACAATTGCAGTTTAAAACAATTTTAGCAGCAAAAATAACACTTTTGAAGAACAAGGATTTAAAGCATGGTACAGAATATGGTAAAAGTAGAAACATAGCTTAAGGTGATGGCTTATGAAATCTATAGACTTAAATATAAAAGTGTTCTTTAGTTAACTTTTAAAAGTATATGACTACAGTGCTATAGGATGGGGTGACCCTAAACATGTATTACTTTTAAAAAGCCAAATATATTTAATGCTGTATGAGCAGAGACTGGGAAGGCTTTTTGACAATGTCAAAAAATGTTAGAAAATGCATTGCTTCCCTACAAAATTATCATATAATACAAAAGTATTCCATTTTTTTCATATTCAATACATATAGGAAATATTCAGTATACACAGTATATTATGTATTTTATATGTAATAAATTTGTTTCTATGATAATTAACCAATCAACTATTAATTCCATGAGCAACAAGATATACATGTAGGTCTAAATAGTGAAATATTGTGTTGTATTTGATTTTACAACTTCGAAAATGCTAAGGTCCGGTTCACACTGCAGGCGCGGCGAGGCGTCTCTGACTTGCCTCGCCGCGACCTGCGGCGACCTCAGCGGCGACTTGCAGAGGACTTCTGTATAGAAGTCAATGCAAGTCGCCCCCGAAGTCGCCCAGAAGTAGTACAGGAACCTTTTTTCTGAGTCGGAGCGACTCGAGTCGCTCCTCTCAGAACGGGAGCGAGGCGAGGCGAGTCGTGTCGCCTCGCATCGCCCGCTGTGTGAACCGGCCCTTAAACTTTCTGTATCTAACAACACAATGCTGTATACTATTATGAGCATCTGATGATAAACATACACAGTAGGATACGTTTATACATGCATTTACTGCTTTTTGTGTTTTATGTGAATGTGTATTGGATTGTAATTTACTGTGCAATATTAGTCCATGAGTTATTGTGTGGAGGCTGTATGCCCAGAGCATTTTAGAGGTTGATGCCCAAAATGTTTGTATAACATATCATGGACTTTATAAAATAAACATTATAGTCACTTGACTTACTCTTTTACTGATGTGTGCTTCATTTAAAGTCCCAATTCTGTTCTCTCCCTTAACATACTGATGATAAACATGTTTGTCAAAAAAAACAAGAGGAATAAGTGCACTTTCATATAGACTACACCTAATATATTAAACGTGCAGCTTTTACTTTGACACTTTAGCAGATTTACTAAAACTGGAGAGTGCTAAATCTGGTGCAGCTCTGCATAGGAACCATTTTTTTTTTTTTTGTCAAAGCTTAATTGAATAATTTTAAGTTAGAAGCTGATTGACTACCATGCACAGCTGTACCAGATTTTGCACTCTCTAGTTTTAATAAATAAACCCCTTTGTTTGTAATGGGTAATGTTGGAATTCATTTATTTATTTAGAGCATTATCCCATCTTTCAATACCTTTTCAGGATTAAAGGAGTCATAAATAAGCATATTGCTGTCACCAATATAAAGACAATTACTAGTGCATCAGATTCCACTGTTGTGTGGGTGTCAGCTTACATTAGATGCAGACTAGAGATGGGCAAACAGTTAAGCCCGAGCATAAGTTCGGGGTGAACTTTCGCTGTTTGGACGTTTGGCGAACAGTTGAACAAACGGGTAGTTCAGCTGTTTGTTTGGCACCCCGAACCGACCACAAGGCATTGCAGCACTGAACAGTGAATTGCAAGCCCTGATTGGCTGAAGCAGTGAAAGCTTCAGCCAATCAGGGAACAGAGCACTGTCAGAATCATGATTGGACACTGTCATCATGACTTTATCTAATCATGGCTCATTCCCGCCTCACAGTATAAAAGTATTCTTTCAGTGGCAGCCATTTTCAGTGTGATTGAGGCATGAAGAGAAATAGAACAGGGCTCTGTTCAGTGCTATTAGTTAGTGTGCTATACTGTGCTATTTTGCTTCAATTGTCAGTGTAGATTATTAGTTTAGTGTCAGTCTAGGGATAGTATGAGTGTAGTGAGGAGGACCATCATTCAGCTTTGCATAGGGAGAGCTCAGATAGTTTCACTGTAGTGTAGCGAGACCATGTCATTCATATACACATTAGTGTAGAGTAGGGACAGCTCAGATAGTTTCAGTGTAGTGTAGTAAGGCCGTGTCAGTAATATTTAAATTAGTGTATAGCTAGAGTAGGAACAGTTCAGATAGCGTCAGTGTAGTGATGGCTGAACACCATCTATTTGATTGCTTTACTGCCAGTTTACTGCCATATAATTCTCTGCGTCACTGTAAATTTGGCGCATTATATTGCAGTATATTATAGTGTATCCCTGGAGCGTGTCTGTGTAATGTGAGTCCTCAAATTAAAGTGCACCAAACACCTCTTTACATTAACTAAAGTGCATCTACATACAGATTTCAACTTCTTCTTTACATTTGCTTATAAGCACCGCCCCCTCCTTATCAATAATGTCTGGGGGGACAAGGAGGGGCAGACGTTCCCTTGGCATTGTAAGGGGGCCAGCAATAAATGTGTCCACAGGCAAAGGTGGATGTGGTGGTCAGACCTCATGCAAGACATAATTTCCTTTGTTTAGTGGCTATCCAGCCACAGTATGCAGAGGAGGTGGTGGACTGGCTTACTAAACCTTACTCATCCTCCTCATTCTCTTTCACGCAAGCAGAGGCAAGTGCGCAGTCCCCTGCAGTTGCCAGAGTGGATAAACCTTCTTCCTTGTCCACATCTACTCCTGTCATAGCCCCAACATCAACCATTGAGGAGTCAGCTGAGTTATTTGACCACAGCATCAGCAAATTGTACCTTGATGATGCCCAGCCAGTACTGATTTCAGATGTTAGTTCTGAGGTTGAGGATGACAGGAACATGAGCCTAGAGAGAGGGAGGAACACTGGTAGACAAATTGGCATTCATATTCCCCAAGTCGCAGCGTATTGACAAGTTGTCTCCAGTGGTAATGATAAAGAAGGAAGAGATTGGGTGCCAGATAGAGCAGAGGAGGCAGCACAAACCCAAGGAGGCCAAAATCAAGAGAGTAGAGAGCAGCCACCCTATTCCAACACATTCTGCAGCTATTATCTCCTGGACCACTTCCCACAGCTCAGCTGTCTGGGCCTTTTTCAGCACATCTGCAGCAGATCACACTGTTGCTATCTGCAAACTGTGTCTCAGGCACATCAAATCTGTCAAAAATACCAACCATTTGGGTCCCACATGCTTGTTGGCAAGAACACCTAAAAGCCACAAAAAAGGGGCACAAATTTGTCCCTCCTTCTCCTCACCCACTTCAGTCTACCCCTGCTATACTGAGTCATTACCTCTCAACAGCCTCCACTGACAGGGGTGATGGTATAGCACAGGGTGTCCCAGGTCCTAGCAGCATATCTGGCAGCAGTACACCACCTGCTGTAGACTGTATCCAGAAAATTTCTCTGCCCCATCTGCTGCAGCAGAAAAAAAATACAGTCACACATGCCCAGCATCTAAATGCAAATTTGTCAAAGCTGTTGGCTCTCCAAATTCTTCCTTTTAGCCTGGTGGATTCTGCCCCCTTCCGTGAATTTGCACAATGTGCTGTACTACAATGGAAGGTTCCCAGTCGCTACTACTTTTCACATAAGGCCGTTCCATTTCTCTACCATCACGTGGAAGGGAATGTTCTGGCATCGTTGGGCAAGGCAGTCAGCTGTAAAATCCACCTTACTGCTGACAGGTGGTCCAGGAAGCATGGACAGGGACAATATATTTAGTTCACAGAGCACTGGGTAATGCTTCTTGCAACTCGAAAGGATGCAGGACAGAGTTCGATGCTGCAGCTTGTTGTGCCCCCACGTCTCCATACAGCTGGTGGAGATGATGCCAGACCTGTGAACTCTACCCCCTCCTCCTCCTCCACCACCATCTCCATGCCCTCCTTTGCAGAATTGTCCTATGAACATCAGGTATCCCCTAAGCGTTCAAAGGGCTATTCCATGAGTCAGGCTAAAAGGTGCCATGCAGTGCTTCAGCTGGTGTGTTTAGGGGACAGGAACCACACCGGAGCAGAGATTTTTGCAGCTCTGCAGGGACAGGCCCAGAGTTGGTTCACACCACACCAGCTGGAGCCAGGAATATTGGTGTGCGATAATGGCCACCCTTAGATAGGGAAAGTTAACAGATGTACCATGCTTGGCACGTGTCTTCAATTTGGTGATGCAGTTTTTCTTAAATATGTACCCAAGAAAGAAGAAGGGATTTGGAACTTTGAGAGAAGCATGCAGCTGGAGAACAAAAAGACAGGAGCAGACGCAGAAGGGATGTCTAAAAAGTATGAAAGTGAACAGTTGGTAAACTGAACACAAAAAGAGGGGGAGGGGGAATGATGGAACATCCACCCATACTTACAGACTGACAATGAATATGGAGTGTGGCGGCAAGTACTGGTCGAAGCTGCGGACATCGTCTCACATGGTAGTTGAGGCGGCAAAGCCCATGGCACAGCACCGGGAAATGCTGAAGGGTGGGGTGTGACTGGGAGGGTGGACCCCACTAAACAATCAAGGGAAATACATGTTTTGTGACCAAAGCCATCTGTGAATGGATATCAATTGTGTATAAATATATAAGAAGATTGGGTAAATTAATAGTGGGGGAATGACCCAGTGCTAGTACTTTTTTGAGTTTTGGGGCACATAATTTCTATTGGTGACGCTGTTAAATTGCCTTCTACTTTGGTTTGGTTCACTCATCTTCATACTACTTTCATCTTTCCACATCTCCCATCACTCCTCAGTATCAACACTGAGTTGTTCCCCCACTATTAATTTACCCAATCTCCTTATATATTTATAAACAATTTATATCCATTCACAGATGACTTTGGTCATAAACCATGTATTTTCATTGATTGTTTGGTGGGGTCCACCCTTTGCTGCCTCAGTTCCCGTGTGAGACGATGTCCACAGCTTCACACCAGTAATTGTCGCCACACTCCATATTCATTGTCAGTTTGTAAGTATGGGTGGATGTTCCATCATTCCCCCTCCCCCTCTTTTTTTTGTTCACCTACTGTTCACTTTCATACTTTTTAGACATCCCTTCTGCGTCTGCTCCTGATGAGTGACAGTGAGTCACAAAGCATGTCAATCTTCAGATGCTACAATCATGGGTTTACATTCAGATGTTTGAGCTATATTTGCTATTATCATGTGTTTACATTCAGAGGTTATCCTTATATACTTATGTGGGATGTGTATATATATATATATATATATAATTTTTGTTTTTCCGTATTTGTACCACATATTACATTTATATGCAATCTAAGAAAAGATGGGTTGCAGGTTATAACGAATTACTGTGCCAATCAATGTATTTTAATCTATGTTACATTTGTGGAATAAATATATTTTTTACTATCTACAGTGTCTTTTTGCTCTCCAGCTGCATGCTTCACTCAAAGTCCCAAATCCCCCCTTTTTTCTTTGCTTTTTGCAAACCCGGGATGGAGGCATTTTGATTTACATATCTGAATCCTCATTTAAAGTCCAAAACTCACCTCTTTTTATGTAAATACGTACCTAGGGTTGCAAGATGTGCTAAAAGCTGTCCAAAAGAGTCTGTAGCCATCTCAGGCAGTCATATTCAGCCTGCCCATACATTGTTCGAATCTCGGCCGGTTCAGCAGGTCTATGGCCGGCTTAACTCTCCTCATTTTTGGTTTCCCACAGCATGTTGCTATGTAAATGATTCCTGAAATACTAAGGACTTTTTAAGCAACTCTTTCACCTGGAGCTAAACTTCAGGAATTGTAAAATCCTTGGGACTGAATGAGATGTGCGTCAATAAATATGTAAAATACATTTCTAAAAATCTTATAACATTTTGAAAGTTGATGGAAAAAATTGTTGAAATTAGCTTTATGGTACTGTTTTTTTTTTAAAGACAGGGTTATTCTAGTACCTCATCTGAAAATAATTGGAAGACACCACATAAGAAAAAAATAATATTTTATAGCTTAAAATAATACTGTATATATATATATATGTCCTTTGGAATTGGTGGTGATATCTGGACCATGGCTGCAGATGTACTAGACAGAGCGAGAGGATCTTCCAGTGTTCCTCCGCTTCTGTGATGTCAGAAACCAAAATTAAGGATTTTATCACTTCCAGTTTTGGTTTGTTTGTTTCCCAGCTTGAAAAGCATCTTATCAAACAAATTTTGTTTTTCCAGCTCTCTCCATGAAGAAGATCTGTCACGGCCCATGTTCTCACACAGAATGCTATTCATCGATTGTGATAGCAATAAAGTTCAATAAAAAAATTAAATGAAATACTTAATAAACGTTTTTTTTGAGTGCCCCCATCCCCCGTGCTCAAGCACAAATGAAAATGCACATGTAGGTCCTGCATGCATATGTAAATGGTGACACCGCACATGTGAGGTATCATCGTGAATGTTAAAATGAGAACAATAATTCTAGTACCAAACCTCCTGTGTACCTCTTAACTTGTAACATGTAAAGGCTTTTAAAGTATGCTCTATATAGATTTTTAGGTACCATCGTTTTTTGACATTCCACGGGCTTACACAATTTTAAAGCACAACTTGTTAGGTATTTATTTACTTAGCATAATATCATATTTTAAGATTCATTCAAGTGCATTTTTACCTTAAAAAAGCTTTGTTTCAAAAATCACTGTGCAATTATCATGAAAAATAAAAAAATGCAAAACCCACCATTTTATTCTCCTGCGACTTTTCTTTCTGAAAATATATATTGTTTAGGGTTTCTTTATTTTCAAAAATGATTTCATTAAAACTGAATGGATCATATTGATCTTAAAGTGCTGCAGCCTTAGCCATCAGACATACAGTATATACACACAATGTTTAATAAAACCGTTCTAAGAGAAAGGGCACTTAATGCCAATAATGGCCAATACACATCATGTATACATTACATAAAATTACTGCAACATTTGAAAAAGTAGGTAGGGCCTCTGGCAAAGAATTATTTTCTTTTTCTTATATCCATTTAATTGATTAACACATCTTCTTCTGGATAGACCTTAAACATAGTAGTATGCTAAAAATAACAGCAAGACTTAAAGGATACGTTTACATGTTACACCTTTATTTAAGATGTAACAGTAACCATCCACCACCTCACCACTCCTGATCCTCCCTCCCCGTGACAGTGGACCCTCTCCCCACACCCACTGTCACTGTTTGAAAACAGCGCAGCCACACAGAGTTCTGCGAATGAACTACAAGTACCGTCAGCCATTGTGGCTAACAACTTGTACTTCTCAATGAACTGCAAGGGTGCTGGTGAGCACTCTTGTAATCCATTGATCTTCCTTGACTTCAGTAACTGCCTACCTGTATCGGAGGTATGGGCAGACAGTATACTGTCAGTCTGCAAAAGCCTGACATTGCACCCATGATCTTTTTATTGCAGGTGCATTATTTTACTTTAATTAAAATCAGTGCATCTATAAATACAATATATAGATGTCAAATTTTGTATGTAATCTTGAATTTTATTTATTTATACTTTCTTTTATAATTGCGGGATCTCATCTGTTTTTTCAGGAAGACTACACACAAGATCAAGTATTTGGGTGCACAGTGTTCTATCCTCTTTTTCACAATTAGGGCCTCCTGTCCTCTTTTTGGCCAGGGTGAGTCTGATCTGCCAATATATGAGTATATTTTCTACTACCTTTTTGTAATTTTGTTTTCTCTACTAGAAAGTTCTCTGTTTTTTTTTTTTTTTTTTTTAGATTACGGTAACTCTGTATTGCATACACCAGCCTTGTTGAGCAGTTTTTGGTTTCCTGTACTACCATGTTTCAAAAAATATTTTACCATATATTTGGGTCCTTTTAAGAGTCACTGGTAAGGCACTATATAGGTTTTTATGGGCCATTATTCCTCTTAGGCATCACTTGTTGTGAGTTGATGGTATTTATCTAAAACTAGGATACTTACCTTATACCTATTTATACCTACCTTATGACTTAGGCATGTGCCATTATGGATAGGGTCTTCTTCCCTTATTTGATGTGTCCCACCAGGGGTGGACTCTTGCCCCGTGTCTGATTGATATAGCCACATTAATTTTTATACAACTCAAAACCTACACCTTTCACAGATACATTCACATTAATAAGTTCCTAAAACACCAACTTTGATTACATAGTTGCTATTAGAAGTTGAATCAGAACAATATAAATACATGTAAAAAAAAAAAAAAACTTTCATCCTCAACATCCAATTTCCTGCATGGAAATTGTGTAAATATTATTTCTTTTAAATCATCTTGTCTTTGAGGCTTATTAATCTTACATTTTGCATAAAAACAATTACTAAACATGGTTTTCCTGCCCACTAAAATCTGGGATCATTATGGTTTGTTCATGAGTTCATGTTAGAGCTTATGCTTGTGAACCATTATTGCATTTTCAATAGAATATGCCAAAGAGAAAACCCCTAGTTACTAAAAAATGGAGAATTGTATACTCACCTTTCCATCATTTTCCTTTCCTGGTGCATCTTCATGGCAGCATACAATGGGTTGTGACTCCGCCCCTACAACCTGATAGGACTGGTTAGCTATAAATCAAAGATAGACCTGGCTCACAGCATTCTCAAACTCTCACCATTTGGGTGGGCATCTGTATGCTGCCATGAAGAGGCACCAGGAATGGAAAATGATGGAAAGGTGAGTATACAATTTTCCATTTTCCTAGTGCATTATGGCAACATAGAATGGGAACTAACTCGCCATATGGGAGGGTGAACGAAATTTTTTGTAATCAGTAGCGTAAGTATGCACCATGAATTTCCCAAATGTTACTGTCATGAGCCAGGTTCACCTATTAAAGTGTAATGAAGGTGTCCTGGGAGTACCATATTGCTGACTTGCAAATAGCCTCAGGAGACTCAGGACTGAGCTGTCCAAAGAGCTGGCACTGTCCTAGTTGAATGTGCTCCTAAGACCTCTGAAACAGGAAGGTCTTATGAAGAGTAGGCTCTTTTAATTGTCTTAACAATCTAGGAGGTGACTGAACGTGTTGATGCTGACTTACCCTGCTTTAAGCCACGCTAGAACCATGTACAGATTTCAGCTTTCCTGAATAAAAAGGTAGCTGCCAAGCAGGTCATCAGTTAGCTCAACATCCAGGGGATATGATTCTCTTATTCAACCAAGATGGTAAATTGACTTCCTGGTTAAATTGGAAGGAGAAAGACACCCCGTGGATAAAAGCAGTCTGGAGCTTTAGGACTATTCTTTCCGGATAGAACGTTAAGTGAGGCTTCTTGAGTACAAAGCTTGCAGTTCTCACACCATTTCTCACAGAGGTTGTAACAACCAAAAATACGGTCTTCAGGGTTAGATTGCAGAGTGTAGCCAATTCTGTAGGATAGAAATGAGGCCTTGATAGATATGAGAACCATAAGCAAGTTCCACTTAGGGAACAATGGTTTCCTGGGAGGTCTATAACTTCATGCAGGCCTTTTAAGAATTGCATCACTAAAGGATTAAGGACTCCTTAAACCTTTGCAAGTGCAGACAATGTTGAACTTTGAACTTTAAAACATATTTGAACCTAGACCCCTGTTCAGCCCCAGTTATAAGAACTGTAGAACCTTAGCTGGTTTAGGTGATAAAGGACTCCGGGCTTTTGCTGTGTGAGATCTGCATAATTTTCCTACATTCTTTGGTAAGTCTTATTCATGAAGACCTCTCTGGTTTGAAACAAGGTAGGCGCTACCTGCACTGAGCACCCTTGAATTAGTAGCCTCCACCTCTCAACTTCCATGCCATCAAAAGCAGTCTCTTGGAACTAGATGGCAAAACCATCCATGAGAGAGCAAATCCGTCATCACTGGAAGTGGCAGTGGTAACTCAATGCTTAAGTGTAGGAGAGACAGACACTAGAGCATCCTAAGCCAAAATGGTATATTTGCAATTATTGATACAGGAAGTTCCACTGACAGCTTAAGAATTCTACCCTTCCACTGCTGTCTAGGCACAGTACAAATCTTGCTCCTCTTACTAAAAAGGAGTGAATGACAGAAGTGCTTTGAACACTACTCAAGTTCAAGCGCATTCAATACAATGCCTCATAAGCTTAACATCCCATGACTTTGAGCAGCCTACTCTTCGAAATGCATCCATCCAACCTTTCTAGCTGGGGTTTAATGTGATAATATTCCCTCCGAAAACAATTGGTCGGTTATGAAGAACCAAGGATACTCCGGCGCTGTTCTGCTGGAAGAGGACTTCACTCCCAAAGCACCTTTGGCTTTCTCTATCAGAGGACGGATATTCCCTTGTGGAAGTTCTACTGAAATGTTCTCGTCACTATTGAGGCCAGTAAGATCTTTGTGAATGCCCTGGGGAAATGTACAGACCGAAGGGGAAGCACTGCAACTGGTAGAAGAATTAAGGATGAATTAGGTGTCTGATAAACCTACAGAGCATCCAGTCTCTCAGATTTATGAATAATATAATCGATTGGGGGCTTTCCATGTTGCATGACTTCAGCTTCCTGCGCTTGTTGAGTTTTTTTTTTCTTCAACTTTAGCACTGGGCACAGATTACCTGATTTTAATTTTTTATTGTTTTTGCTAGGAACAGAGGTTAACTGAATCCTCATCTCCTCTGGGCATCTGGAACCTTCTCGATTGCTTGTTTGTTTTTTTTTCTTTTAATCCAGCTACAAACTGGACCAGACATTTTCACTTTTCCATTCTCTCTGGTAGCCTGGCATACTGGAAGAGATTGAAAGGTGGACTTTCCACCTATCAATGTTATATGATCGTTAGTCATGATGTTATACTTTTTCAATAAAAATTTGTGTACCAGAAAGGTGGACCTCCCTTAAACTTCAACCAATGTCATGCCAGTATAGCTGATATGGCCCACAGATCCTGAATATTTTTCCATCCAGGTGTGTGCATAAAGCTTCACATAGGCACCCCCCCCCCCCCCCGGATGAGTGCACCCTTGAAAAAGACTTCCGCTGTTCTCCCAAGACAGGTGCCTTAGATTTTTAAGGCTTCAACAATAAAGATTCAATACTTCTCCAGTTCCTTTACTAATCTTTTTCCCAGTCCATAGGATTTTGCCTCCTTGTATCTACTTGAGAGTTTCTGCCTGTATGCTAGACAAATAGATTTGATCCATTGTCTGGTATCTTGCACTAGTATTTTTTGTTTTGTTGTTTTTTAAAAAAAAATCTGTAGGGCTGCATTTTTCTGTAAAATTCAATGCAACATGACTATCTGGAGGTGCTCTGTACACAGAGCACAGAATGTGTACAGAACACCCCTCTGAAACATCATTTACTACTTGTATGACTGGCTCAATTATTTTCACAAAAATCTGCATCAAGATACAAGTCAGATTTTTGGCATCCACTGCAACAAAAATTACATAGCCTGCATATATTCCTGCACTGCTGCCACCATCTTGGAAAAGGTAAATGCCCATAACACAGAGAAAAGAAGTAAAATGCATATGGAAAGCAAAGGGAAACACTGTCACTTACGTCAAAGCTTGTTTAAAGCTTTCTTGAGAAACCTGCAACCTGCACCTCCAGAATTGGTCTCCAACATAAGTCATTTAGAGATTGTAGAGGAAGGACTGCCACCCAGGAGAGGCTAAAATATGCCCACAGGCCACCAGAATGGGGCTCCAGCCATATAGCTCATTTAGAGACTGCACAGGAAGGACTTCCACCCAGGAGGGGCTTAACCTGGCTGGGGCAACAAACAGTAAGGGGATACCCTGCAATTCCAGTCCTGATAAGGTGAGGAAAAAAAGGAGAATGCTGTGAGCAAGGTCTGTTTTTGATTTATAGTTAACCAGTCCTATCAGGTTGTGAGAGCGGAGTCACAACCCATTGTATGCTGCCATGATGCACCAGTAAAGAAAGTTTACACCATCCACAGTTCAATAATCACCAGCTCCCCACTCCAGAGCCATGTCTCTGTTCCAGTGCGCAGCTGCTGGTTTCTGATCAGATGTTGGCTGCTCAGGGTTAGGCTGCATATTGCTTGGCATCCTGTAATTCAGGTATACTCAACTTCCCCCACTTTTATAAACATAAAAGGTACCAATATACCAGTGAAGTGAGGCAGACAGCTGATTGATGTGTTTTTTTTTTTTTATATATAAATATTTTATAACACTTTTTTTTATGATAGGTGGAAGGAAAATAAGAAACTAGACAGATATAATATCCGAAATGCACTAAAGACAAAGATTACAGGCAGGTTTTTAATATAAAAATTAAGCGAACACATATGACAGAGCAGTAAAAAAACTAGCCTGCAACAGGACAATTTTTAAATAGCAGGGTTAGATCCAATTTACTGGTGGGTACATACAGTTTTTGTAAACATGTGTTTATTTACATATTTACTACATTAAAAAAAAAAAGTATAGATGTATATACACTTGCTTGCTTGTTTTTTGCTACAAGACCATACCTGTCCCGGTGAATCAAATATGGAAAGGAAAAGCAACGCATTCTGGGTACAATCTTTAAAAAAGAAAGCCTTAGGCCTAAACCCCACCTTCTCCCTTTTAAAAATCTACTCTCCTACAACAGAGAGGGAAAAACAGACTGCAAGAAATTGAGAAAACTACACAGTTATTGGGAAGGACAGACTATAACAAAAGGTTAGGCAAAGCATCATTGAACCATAGCTGCCTGCCAATCCTCAAATCTTCTTTGGATAGCCAACACAGCAGGGAGGCAGTCTGGAGGAGGATATAAACTGTAGGTACACAACAGTTTGCCACTGGTATAATATACAGTTATTTTATACATTTTACTACAGTATTTACATATTTCCTGCATTACTGCATTTTTAAAGAGTATGTAAACCCTGGTGGGTTTTTCTTCCTTTCTTCTTCCCTGCAAAGTAAAGGCATAATCTGCAAGTATGCATTGCATACAAGCACATTATGTGAAACTTACTTGCAAACTAAGCCCGCACTGTTCTCACTGCAGGCCACATCCATCTTCTCTCATCTTCATTACAGGGCCGTGGACTCCGGCTTTGTGACTGTCCAGAGCCACGTGACGTCACTCTCACCAGGCATGGCACACTCACTTGAAGAAATGGCACAGACGGTTGTTCCTCCAGAGCACATGCACAGTAAACAGTAAATATCTCCTGAATGGAGCACGTTTAGAAGATATTTACAATATCTATAGGTAAGCCTTATTCTAGTCTTACCTATAGGTACAAATTCCCAGTGGAGGTTTACAACCTCTTTAAATCCTTTTTAAAGTTTCTAATGTTAAAAAAGAAATTTCTACAGTGCAGAGAAAACCTAATTAGGTCTTCTTGCTTCAAGGGAGAGAGGTCCATGGTCTCTGAAACAAGATAGAGAGGGCAGAAACATGACCTTTGATATTACTGAAAGCCAAACGCTAATCCATAACAAGATACTGGAGAGGATACAGCAGTGTAAATTGGTCAACAACTGAATATTTTTTAGGGATCATAAGCCTAAACAGTATATGCCTAAATCATTTTTTATAAATACGAAGGGGGGGGGGGGGGGTGAATGTGAGTGTTGTAATGTAAAGTGGATTTTTTGCAGGATGTTCTTGCGCTGTTTTTTCAAAAAAAGTGAAACAAAATGTAAAAAGACCCAAATTTATAGTAAATATTAGCTAAGATGTTGAGAACTGAAGAGATTGCAATTAAACAGTTGTTGCAGACAGCTATTGGTCCTTAAAATAGGATTTTTGAGAGTGTGGATCTATGCTGGTGATTTGGATAAAAAGGTCCTTGTTTGGGGCACTTTTCTTAATGTGTAAACAACACTCTCCTACGACACTCTCCAACACTCCTGTCTTTAAATAGCCCTGTCACATTCTTCTCCAAAGAAAAAGTAGGTTTCTATACTGATATACTTTGCCCAGGAATACTGTACTACACTTTTTTTTTTTTTAAATTGCAGCCAGCAACACATTGGTAATAAAGCCTTTTAAAAAAACAAAAACAAATGCATATGGCCATTAGTGTAGTGCACATGGACAGGAAAAGGCTGTGAAAAATAAATAATTGTAACCAGAAAAAATAGTAAATATACCCTGTTAAAAACACAGCCAGCCTGCTATGACTGTAGTACGAGTGGATAGGGACAGCTTGTGAAAAAAACAATAGCAGCCAGAACAATGAGAAAATATGCCTTGTAAAAAACACATGCAGACTGCTCTGACTGTTGTGCATGTTTACAGAGACATGTGGTAATGAAGATACAGGACATCAGAAGCATTTAGATGCAAGCACCCTTCCTTCCCTCCACCTCCAAATTCCCTAAGATAGACAATATTTTGTTATCTAAAAGATATTCAATAAAGGTTTACATTTACTTAAAGTGGAACTACATTTTATCTGAGCACCATAAACTGAAAATGCTATTTAATTCATGTTTAATATTCAAAGCAAACTTGCAAGCCCATCCTTGTCTCTATGCTTTATTTTGTTCATAAATCACTTTGAAAAACACCCTCTAACATTTCTGCCCATGTTCATCTTTAGTAAGGGCAAGTGATTCATTTAGCATTTACTTCATGGAATCCACTCGCCCTTGGCTCAGGAATGCAAGCAGGAGAGGGTGTGCTTAGCTGAGAAAGCCCCTCTTCCCCTGCTGAAGACTCCAGATGACATCATTTGCCTAGGTATGGAAACCAAGTTTAAAACAAGCAAATATGATATACTTTTCTTATCCATTTACTAATAAGAATTAAAAATAGTGAATGTTGATTGAGAGAGTGAAGTTCCACTTAAAGAAGAGCAGTGCCTACAAGCCTTAAATTAATTCATCCCTATGCACTTTATCAGCACACTGCTTATGCTTTTCATATGACAACTAAGCACATTGTCAAAATGGCTGCTGGAAGCCCAGCCTTTCATAGGAAGGGGACTGGCAAATCTTATGTCCCCTTGATGGACGTTCTAAGTCATCTGACCAAAGTTCAAAGGCCAGGAGGTAGTCAGTTGGTATGGCTTTAAAATGATGCATTAGCTCAGTGTGAACTGTGAACAAACTGACCCTCATCCCTATACTTCTCTTTACTTAAAAACTTTTTCTACCATTGAAAATTACATTTCCTGACGCCTTCATGGCAGCACACACTGGGTTGTGACTCCGCCCCCACAACCTGACAGGATTGGATTAACTATAAATTTGAAGGGGAGACACCCTGCTGCATTCTCTTTTTTATCCTCACCTGACAGGTTGGACGGACGGAGTTTTCCTGTTACAGATGAATAAGCCTCTACCGCATTCGCCCCAGCAGGTTCAAGCCTCTCCTGTTTGGAAGTCCCTCCTGTACAGTCTCTAAAGGAGCTTCTATGGAGGGAACCCCCGCTCTGGTGGTCTCAAGGGGTTACTGGATTTCTGGCATTACCAAAGCTTTAAAGAAGCTTTTTTACCTTTGCAGTGGACTCCCCTTCTTCCTTTGCCTATTAATTCCTCTTATTTAAATAATATCCATCTTTTATTCCTATAGTAAGTGGTGGTTTATATTCCCTTTTTTTCTCTACCTTTGGGATTGCTGTCTCTTGTAGTCCCCTGTCATGGCCGCCGTTTGTTTCTCCTTCAGTGGTGTTTTCTCTATGCTGTAATTCCAGCCTAGATGGCGCTGTTCGGCCACTCTGAGCACGTGCAGTGCTAGTGTTTTTTTTTTCCCCCCTATGTTTTCAATGTGTGTTCCCTTATCCAAAATGGCGCCGGAACACTCGGGACTCTTCTGTGCATGCGCAGAGCGTCAATTAGCCGACACAATGGCGCTATTTTCAAATACAGAGCTGTATTTCTCTGTGATTCTGCTGTGCAATCTGCAAAACTTAAGGAAGGTTGCTGCCTCTGCATGTAGATCACTCTGCAGTCTCCAGGTAAGTCCCTGTGGGACTCCTATATATATTATTATTATTATTATTGTTATTATATTGTTTGTTGCAGATAAACTTTGTTAATAAATAATATATATATTTATATTTATAAGTGAATTGTGTGTGTGTATGTATATATGTGTGTGTGTGTGTATATATGTATATATATGTATATATGTACACATTATTTCTCTCTATATCTCAGACTGTCCTTCACCCCTTTTTTTTTCTATGGAGTCCACTGCCCACGCAGACCACCATCAGCAAGTTAGGTAAGAGGCTTTACCAGGCAAGGTAAGTATTGAAGGGGAGAAAAAAAGAGTGCCAGACGTTAAATGCTGCATTTTTTTGGCAGCCCGTCTAGATCAAGAGGCGCAAGTTCCAGCCATGGGAGAAGGTCTAGCCATACGTCTAACATGTCCCGCAGGAGCCGCTCAAGATCTCCTTCATGGCACTGAAGACACAGCCACTCACAACATAGCTACTCACGCCACAGTCGATCAAGTCGCAGGAGATCTCCTTCCTCACAATGTCAAAGCCGCCACACCCAACCTGCAGCAAACGCTTGCTGGGTATGCGGCGCTCCGGCACTGCCAGATAACTAACAGATAATAAAGCCTGTCGCAGACGCAAGAATTGCAGACCTCATAAGAGAATCAGTGCGGGAGTCCATACTGGAAACAACAACACCAGCATTAGATAGAGCTGCTCCCAGTACGTCTTCAGCAGACCCCCATCTCACTCAGGCATCACAATCTTCCTCTGAAGATGAGGGTCAGGAGATGTCAGTGGGCTTTGATTTTTCCCTGGTGGAACCCTTTGCAAAGGGCGTTAAAAAGGCTGGCAAGATGATGCGGCGGAACCTCAGAAAATACGGAAATATTTTCCAAACCTAAAAAGAGATCCGTTATCCTTCCCATTTATAGTGGAGCTGGAGGATCTCATTAAAGACGAGTGGGAGAGGTCTGACAAAAGATCTAGTCTTACAAACAGATTAGCCAAGATGTACCCTTTAAAAGAGTCAAAAGTGAAGCCTTTAATTAATGCTCCCATCATCGATTCCTCATTAATGTGCCTCACCCGCCACGTCACACTACCAATTGAGGATGCTGTTTCCTTTCGGGATGTGCTCAACCGAAAGATGGACCTAGAATTGAAGAAGGCATATTCCATGGCTGGGGGAGCCTGTAGACCAGCAATTACCACAGCAGCAGTGGCCACAGCCATCTCAGGATGGGCATCTAAAATAGAAAAAGACCTACAGGATGGCATTGAAATGGGAAAGATTATTTCCTCTCTGCAAGAAGTCAAGCTAGCAGAGGCATCAGTAGATATTATAAGATCTTCAGCCAAGGCTATGCTGGCCTCCGTAACAGCTCAAACCGTGGATGGCCGATACAGCATCAAAAATAAATTGGTGCAGAATTCCATATGATGGCACAAATCTGTTCGGTGCCAAGTTAGACTCTGCCATATCCAAGGTAACAGGAGGGAAGTCAGGCCTGATCCCCCTCTGACAGGAGACCCAAGACACAGAAGGGACCTGTTTACAGACGTAATCTTCCGGACAAATATTGAGAGTCCAGGTCCTACTCTCCTGGTAGGGAATTTAGAAGGGACTGGAAAAACACAAAACCTTCTTTTCTAAGGATACAGAAATCTAAGGCCACCCCGGCAGGGGAACAGAAGGAACTTCACCAAGATCTGGTAAGACCATATAAAGGATTTATGGACATTGTCCACAATCCGATTCGGACACAGGTGGAAATTCAAAAACAGACTCCCACCAAATCATTTCCAGGAAGAGAAGATCCGGCCTCTGATACAGAAAATGCAGAAGCTGCTATCAAGGAATCACTTACCAGCCAGAGCCTGTCTGAGTGTACTAGGGTCCATGTCCGCAACCATACCCATGGTGCGATGGGCACAGTGACACACGAGAACCTTACAGAACTCATTCCTCAGGCAGTGGGATGGAGTCTCAATGCGTCAGCCCATCTTCATCTCCAGATCGGTGAAGCAATCGATATGGTGGTGGACGCGCCCGAGCAATCTCAGGAAATACAAACCGATAGTCCCTCCAGACCCGGAAGTAGTCACTTCGGATGCCTGCCAGAACGGTTGGGGGGCCCACTATCAAGACCAGGCAGCCCAGGGCCAGTGGCATGTTCAGGCTCAAGGTTTGGTCTCGAACATTTTAGAGCTCAGGGAAGCCGTTTATGCCTTAAGGGCATTTGCACCATTTCTGACGGACAAGAATGTGCTCATTCGAATGGACAACCAAGTAGCAGTGTCTTATGTTCAGAAGCAAGGGGGTACCAGGAGTGCCACCTTGATGGAAGAAGTTCGACCCATCTTGGAATGGGCTCAGATACATCTAACAAGTTTAAAAGCAGTGTATGTCCCAGCGGCACAGAACATACTACCCGACTGCCTGAGTCGAGAAACGCTATCCAACAACGAGTGGTGGTTGAACCCTCGGACTTTCTCCCTCCTTACGGAAATCTGGGGAACGCCGGAAGTAGATTTAGCAGCCACTCCGACGAATACCAAGTGCCACAGATTCCTGTCAAGAGGTTCATTCCCATCGGTGGAGGGAGTGGACTGTCTAGTTCACCCATGGAACTTCAAGTTGGGGTATATATTCCCTCCAACTCCGTTAATTGTGTATCCAGGCTTAGGAGATCCTCGGTGACGGTATTTACGATTATTCCACTGTGGCCGAGGAGGCCGTGGTTCACGACTCTTACAGCTCAGCCTTCAACCTCCAGTTCCTCTCCCAATAACTCCGGATCTTCTGTCTCAAGGTCAATTTTTACATCCTGCATCAGAGAAATTGCACTTGATGGCCTGGAGATTGAGAGGGCTAGACTAAGAGCGCAAGGCTGTTCTCATGAAGTCAACCCTGATGCAAGCCAGGAAAGCCACTACCAATACCATCTATTCAAAGGTTTGGGGAAGATTCTGCTTCATGGCACAACAGAAAGGATGGAATTCCCTTTCTCCGCAACCCTCTCAGGTCCTGGAATTCCTCCAGTCGGGGGTCAACAAGGGTCTAAGCTTAAGTACCCTAAAGGTTCAGGTATCAGCTCTGTCAGCTAAAACAGATACTAAGTGGGCATTCCACCCATTGGTAATCCAATTTACAGAGCCTATCTAAACATTAAACCCCCCAGGAGCCCAGTCTTTCCATTATGGGATCTTTCAATAGTTCTCCATGCTTTCGCTTCTCCTCCGTTTGTTCCTTTTGAAACTATCTCTTTATGGGACTTGACTTTAAAACTGTCTTTTCTCATTGTGATTACATCAGCTAGGAGAATGTCGCAGATCCAAGCATTAAGTTAGTTCTCTTTCCTGACAAAGTAGTCCTCAGACCTTCTGATTCCGAACACTTCATACCCAAAGTGGCAACTTCCTTCCATTACAACCATCATCCTTCCATCCTTCACGGACGATCAGGGTAATCCTCATCCACTAGATGTCAAAACAACCATCATGAACTACTTAACTGCTACCACCTCTTTTAGGAAAACTAACTCTCTTTTGATCATTCCCCATGGAACCAGGCGTGGGCAAGCCGCCTCCTCATGCACTATTGCATCCTGGTTAGTCAGAACCATTAAAAAAGCTTACTCCACCCAGCATATGGCGATTCTTGAAGACATCAGGGCTCATTCAACTAGGGCAGTGGCTACCTCTTGGGCAGCGTATTGCAGGGTCTCACCAGAGACAATATGCAGGGCAGCAACGTGGTCCTCCAGGAATACCTTTATTTCCCACTACAAGGTGGATTCTGCTCATTTATCCATGGCCGACTTTGGCAGATCCGTCATTAGAGCCAATTCTTCAGCATTATAAGGAATAAATATTATTTTACTTGCACCCACCCAACTGGCGAGTTATTTCCCAGTGTGTGCTGCCATGAAGGCGTCAGGAAAATGGAAAATTGTATACTCACCTTTCCGTAATTTTCCTTTCCTGACGCATCTTCATGGCAGCACACAGTTGCCCTCCCTGTTTCTTTTGTGATGATATTTACAGAGAATGCAGCAGGGTGTCTCCCCTTCAAATTTATAGTTAATCCAATCCTGTCAGGTTGTGGGGGCGGAGTCACAACCCAGTGTGTGCTGCCATGAAGATGCGTCAGGAAAGGAAAATTACGGAAAGGTGAGTATACAATTTTCCATTTTTGAACTGGATCAAGATCTAACATCAACCCAGTTTCAAATAAATGAAACAAGTTTAAAATTCAGATGCAATGAAACCTCGGAAAACCTCTAGCTGTGTGTTTTAGCTAGAGGTTTGAGAGTAAATATTGTTACTTTAATGACTCACAAGGTCGCATAAAAATTTATATGAATGACTATAAAGGGCATGCCACTGCTAAATTCAAGAAAAAATATATTATGTACAGTACAGTGCCTTGCAAAAGTATTCACCCCCATTAGCATTTTTCATGTATCGTTGCCTCACGACCTGGAATTAACATGGCTTGTTTGAGGATTTGCATCATTTAATTTACAGACTATGCCCACAACTTTGAAGATGTTTTTTTTCTTATTGTGAAGCAAACAACAAATAGGACAACATAACAGAAAAAGTCAATGTGCATAGCTATTCACCCCCCTAAAGTTAATACTTTTTAGAGCCACCTTTTGCAGCTATTGCAGCTCCAAATCGCTTTGGATAAGTCTCTATGAGCTTACCACAGCTTACCACTGGGATTTTTGTCCATTCCTCCTTGCAAAACTGCTCCAGCTCCTTTAAGTTGGATGGTTTGCACTTGTGAACAGCAATCTTTAAGTCTGGCCACAGATTTTCTATTGGTTTGAGGTCTGTGCTTTCACTAGGCCATTCCAACACATTTACATGTTTCCCTTTAAACAACTCAAGTGTGTTTGGGGTCATTGTCCTGCTGGAAAGTGAACATCCGTCCTAGCCTCAAATCACACACAGAGTGGTACAGGTTTTGCTCAAGAATACCCCTCTATTTAGCCCCATCCATCTTTCCCTCAACTCTGACAAATTTCCCAGTTCCCACTGCTGAAAAAAATATCCCCCACAGCATGATGCTGCCACCTCCATGTTTCACCGTGGGGATGGTGTTCTTTGGGTGATGTGATGTGTTGGGTTTGCACCAGACATAGCATTTTCTTTGATGGCCAAAAAGTAAAATTTTAGTTACATCAGACCAGAGCACTTTCCTCCATACAATTAGGGAGTCTCCCACAAGCCTTTTCGAAAACTCAAACCATGCCATTTTGTTTTCTGCTGAAAGTAAGGACTTTCTTCTGACCACTCTGCCATAAAGCCCAACTCTATGGAGCGTACGGCTTATTGTCGTCCTATGTACAGATACTCCAATCTTTGCTGTAGAACTCTGCAGCTCCTCCAGGGTTACCTTAGGTCTCTGTGCTGCCTCTCTGATTTATGCCATCCTTGCCTGATCCGTGAGTTTTGGTGTGCGGCCGTCTCTTGACAGGTTTGCTGTTGTGCCATGTTCTTTGATGGTGCTCCTAGGGATCATCACAGATTCAGATTTTTTTTATAATCTAACCCTGACTTGTACTTCTCAACAACATTGTCCCTTACTTGTTTGGAGAGTTCATTGGTGTTAATGGCAGTGTTTTGGTTAGTGGTGCCTCTTGGTTAGGTGAAGCATCCTCTGGGGCCTTTCAAAAAGGGGTGTATATGCAATGACAGATCATGAGACACTTAGATTGCACACAGGTGGACATCATTTCACTAAGTGTGTGACTTCTGAAGGAAATTGGTTGCACAGAGCTTTTTATGGGCTTCAAAAACAAAGGGGGTGAATACATACAAACATGCCAATTATCAGTTTTTTATTTCTGAAAATAGTTTTATGTATATATTTTTCAAATTTTACTTTACCAACTTAGATTATTGTGTTCTGATCCATCACATATAATTCAGATAAAAAAAAAAAAAACACTGAACCAAAGGCTGTAATGTAACAAAATAGGTAAAAAGCCAAGGAGGGTGAATACTTTTGCAAGGCACTGTATGTTCAGTAAATATTAATAACACTAATACTTAAGGACGTTCATCATTGTTTTGAAGATATTTCTTATAAAATAGCTGACATACCTTCAAAGAGCTTCAGTAAGTAACAATCAGTTGTCAAATCCCAGAGGTGTTCAGTGATGACCCATGAGGACCTCATAAGAAATGAGTGGTTGCTATGGAAACTATATAACAAGAATCTCAAACATATTATCAGTGTACATTGTTGTTTGCAAGTTCAGTTTTTGAAAATAGACAATGCTATATAGAATAATACCTAAATAATAACCCAAATAAATAATTAAAAAAGCAAAAACTTGCATCCTTAGAATCATAAGACTTCAGTTGACTCAAAGAACAAAAAAATCCTAATAAAACATTGTCCAAATTCCCTACTGATCCCCAGAGCAACTGGATAACTTTCGATATTATACATGAATGGCTGTAGGTTGAGTTATTTTGAGGGAACAGCAAATGTACACTGTTATACAAGCTGTACACTCACTACTTTACATTGTAGCAAAGTGTAATTTCTTCACATGAAAAGATAGAATAAAATATTTACAAAAATGTGAGGGGTGTACTCACTTTTGTGTGATGCTGTATATCTGATAGACGTTAGTATCAATTTATATTTTGTGCTTTTTATAAATACATTCAGCCCATTTTGAAAAAAAAGAAAAAAAAGAAAAGACTATTGCACATATAACCTCTCTCTTAGGCATGTGATGTTGCTAATTTCATTTTGTGGATTCATTGCAGAACAGCATGAGATCTCCCTAAAATCCATACCAGGCCCTTATTGGAGCATGCAGCATGGCAGCTCAAGAAAAGGGGGGGTAACTAACCACCCCTCTCCTTCTGAGCCATACCAGGCCACATGCCCTCAACATGCGGGGGGGGGTGCTTTGGCTCTGCCCCACCAAAGCACCTTGTTGATGAGGGCAAGAGCCTCTTCCCCACATCCCTGGTAGGTGGTTGTGAGGCTCTGCGGGCAGGGAGCTTATTGGAGTTTGGAAGAGGCCCCCAGATCCTGCCCTCCATATAAATGAGTATGGGGTACGCCACCGCTGCCGAGCTGAAAAAAAAAGTCTTGGCGAAGGCTCCTGCCATCTGATAGTTCTTAAATAAGCCCCCCCCCCCTTTCCTGCCTGGCCAGGCTGCATTCTCGGATAAGGGTCAGATATGGATCTTGGAGGCGACACACCGTTTTTTTTCATTGCTGGCATTCTTTTGTTTACTTTCAGCTGTCAGTGGAGAAACCCATTGACAGCTGATGAGTCATTAGTTGTTAAGGATGTGGCAGCTGGCTTCTTCGTTCCTTAACAACCAGCTATTTTTCACACAGAATTCGGATTATTCTGAAAATTTGGAATTATTTCAGAACAAATAAACAAAACTAAACTAAGTGAAATAAATTTTATCTAACTTCATCATTATTTTTGTTCAGAATTCGGATACATCCGAATCTCCAAATAACCAAAAATTCATCCCAATTTACATTTGGACATGTCTACACTCTCATATTATTATCCACCAACCTAACTCTTGGAACTATAATCATATGATTCTATAGCAGGATGCTTTAAGATATAGGAGGGCCCAAGGCAAAAAGTGCATAGAGCACTACTAAAATATTTGTGCATGTTTCCAGATTCTGATAAGCCCTCCACCACAAGAGTAAGGCCGCGTACACACGCGGGGACTGTTCGCTGAAACTGTCCGCTGAAACCAAGTTTCAGCGGACAGTCCGCTCGTGTGTGGGCTTTCAGCGGACAGTTTCAGCGAACAGTCCGCTGAACAAGGTTTTTCGGAAATTCCGAAAAACTGTCCGCTGAAACAGTCCCCGCGTGTGTAGGCTTGTTCGTCAAACAAAGTTGCGCGCATGCTCAGAAAGGATTTTCACGCCGAAAGTTATAATGCAGTGTATAGGACGTCGTATTTTTCATCCCGTCGTACGTGCCGTTCACGTCATCGCGCACGGTTTCAGCAAACTGTTCGTCCGTCGTGTGTGGCCATGTCCGTCCATGCTAATTTTGAGCGGACTGTTTGCCGAAACTGTTTGACGGACAAAGTTGGGCGAACAGTCCCCGCGTGTGTACGCGGCCTTATTGAGAAGAGACCTATGTCCTCCCAAGGTACCCTTTGCATGTTGAGGGGGGGTGCAGCTTGGTCAGGGACCTTTCCCTATCACTACTACTGTCCCTAACAGGTGGAGTACCTTTTCTTGCACTACTCACTCGCATAAAGCACTCCAAACCCAAGGGCCTGGTCTTGAAAAACTCTGCCACACCTGAAATGACTGCCAGAGTCACTCCGGTAGCCAGCATCCAATCAAATCACTGCTCCAGTGACTCAGGAAACCATGCGCCCATGACTTCCTCTCCCTCTGCACAGTAGCTGCAGTTGAGTGCCACCTGCAGTTGAGACAGCAGACTGCACTTGCCTATAGGAATGTGATCTGATATGGTTCAGGGAGGGGGAGCGCATGCCTTCACCTCCCTTTTCCTGGCCTCTCAGGCTGCATGCTCAGATAAGGGTTTGGTATAAAATTTGGGGTGAACCCCACGCAGTGATCTTTTAATTTTTTTTTCTATATGGGACATTCCTGGCTGACTGCTGAGGGTACCAGCACTGAGAAGAGTCACTGATTGTTAGGACGCTGGTGGGTGCAGGCTCCCAAACAACTAGGAGAAAGATGGCACATTTAGCACTGGTTATAACACTGAAAAAAGGTTTGGTTCACACTGCAGCTGGATGTTCGTTGGCCCAAACACCCATTGGTTTGGTCATTCAAAAACGACTCCCCATAGATGTACACAATGTAGAGGTCTCTTTCATATTATTTATCCTATTGGTTGAATGTTCTTAGCCTTCAGTGTAGCAGCACTATGAAGATAGGCTGGTGTACTCTGAGGCTTGTAGAAAGGAGAGAACAGCTAATTTTTCAAATCGAAAACATTTTCTATCATGACTTATAACATTATTAATGCACTTATTAATATTTAGGGCTAAGGGCTTGCTAACAAATTCTTTTTCAGCTAGATAATATCAGACTTGTTCCTGTGGGTTACTAAACTTTGTGCATTGCTCTTTGCATTATTAAACAGAAGCCAATGACATGGACACCCATTTACTTGGCACTATCATAATAGTTAATGGTGTCTGGCTTTTGCAAAATGCATAATTGAAAAGTGTAACACACAAGGGGAACAAAAATAAATAAATATTTCTTATGCAATAAAAAAACATAACTGTTGGAGGCATGAAATTGAATCGCTCAAAGGCTGTGTGAAAATTCTATGATAGGTTATTGTTGAAATACTATGTAAATTGAATGTACATTGTTATAATTAATTTGCCCTGAAGTTAAATATTTGTGCATGTTATATTTCAGATGCATGCCAAATGCTCTACTTTGCATTATATTAAGTGTTAAAAATATGAAAAATGGGAAAAGACACCTTTTTTGATTAGCTCTGAGAAAATGAAAGAAAGTAAGCAAGCTGAAAATTGTTAGATGACTTGCTTTTAGAACATGTTTATGTTAATAGGGTATTTGACTTTTGAATGCTTCATAAACTATGTTATGCTCTGTGCTATTTGAGGTACTAAAACAGCTGGAATACTGCCAGAAGCCTTAATTGGAATCATCTTCACAGTAGCTGACATATACAGCTTGTATTTTGTTCCGGAGATTATGTAAAAATGTAAAATGATGTGGAAGGACTGCTCTTGGACATACCACAGAGATTGTTCAGAGAACATATCACATCATCATAATTATATACGAATAACCATAGGCTCATCACATATTAATGTGAGTTATGGAGAAAGTAGCATTCTGCAAAAAAATGTACATGGCAAATTAATTGAGGCAACACCTCTTGCAGGATTCACCTTTCAAACTCCTAGAGTTCATGACTTCTGGCAGGTGAGGCGACCATGACTTTAGATTATTATCTGCAGCGCCAGCATCCATAACATTAATGCTGGCGCTGTATGACTACTTTTTGTATCTATTTTTGCCATGCCAATGTGACATTTAGGTAAATTGCTTTTTAGGAGGTTGTAGGAGTAAAAGCCCATTCTGTGTAACTACATAGGAGTCATCTAAAATGGGTTCAGTCATACTTTATACCGGAAAACTCTATTCTCAAGTTGTAAACCACATGTTAGTAACTAAATGAAAATAGAACAAGATATAAAATGAAAAACAAAAAATGTAAATGACATCCAGATCTGCCCCATGTGGTATTCTTCATCTTCAGTTTCTGGCAGCACAGTATATTCCAAAATGTATGCACTATACAGTATATTTCTCCCACTTACTAATATACTAACAAACTTAAACTTAAAGTATAGCTAAACTTAAAGACACAATCTGATCAGATTCCATCTAATATTGGGAGGGACCCAAAAAAAGATGATTAAACAGAACCGCTCCCTGACCACCTACCTCTAAATGAACATAGCAGCTGCTTGGGTGAGTACACATTGCAAGGACCTTGATGCTTAGCTTTATAGTGCAGCAATTTTAACTTGACTTGTCAAGTTTCAAACGCATTACCTGTCAAACTTGCCCGTTGAGCTCAACGGGGCTGTGCAGCAGCCACAAGCCAAATGCTTGGCTTGCAGTTGGGATACTTGGGGTTTATTTATTAAAGCTGGAGAGTGCAAAATCAGGCTCACTCGTCATTCCAGGTTTTATTGCCAAAGCTTAATTGAACAAGCTGAGGTTAGAAGTTTCTCTGCAGTGGGACTAATTTTGCATTCTCCAGCTTTAGTAAATAAACCCCAGTATTTCAATCCAAAATTCCCATTTGGCTGGGAAAATAAACACATTCAGTAGGCAGCAGTATCACCATCTGTACTAACAGTGGGATGGTCTTAAAGGGCATTAAATACCAGGAGCGTGCGTTAAATACAGAGTTTAGGGGTGAACTGCATACAGAGTGCAGAGTTTCCCCCAAAACACCCCATCTCCCAGTACAGGGCTCTACTCTCACTACAAAACCCCCTCCTTAACAGTACCTGATAGAGAAGGCAACTGCAGAGCAGGATAGGTTACCCAGGATGAGAGTGTAGATTAACTGTGGGCATGTGGGACCATGGGCACAGACTTCAGGAGCTGTTGCCACTAGACAAGCACTATCTATCTATGACAGGTGACAGGCAGAGCACAGTTGAGATCACTCCACAGCCAGAACTAGAGGAGCAGGATCCACCAATGCAGACACCTCCTCCTTCTGCCTGCTTCTATTTAAAAATAATTCCAACTGGCTCCAAACTCTGCCTGGATAAGTGGCTGCTGGTGCTGCATTAAGTTGTCAAGGGGTTCTTCTTACATTTGCTGAGCCAACACTAACCTACCTAATAAAAAGGACTGATTATTACTGACATGAAATGTATCTAATAAACATTTACTGACAGCTGTAAAAGTCGTTGATTTTTACAAACTCTCAGTAAATTCACTGACGTTTGGCAACCCTGGAACCCAGGTACCAAGACTCAAAAGAGCACACTTTTTTTTTATATGCATAGTTTTTTGAAAACATACATGCAGTCATGTTGCATATAAGAAACATGTTATGAACAGGAATTGGTATCACAAATGCATTGAGTTAAGTACTTCCAAGATTACTGTAATACAGGTACAGTTACCGTAAACTTATTTTATTAGACAGAAAACTTGGGCCAATTGTCCCATATGTCATGGAGTTTCTTTTTTTTTTTTTTGTTTACAAATGGTTTTTATTATGGGTAAGGTCATAGTACAAGATTTTTACAGTGGTATGCGATGTACAAGTGAAAGATTCATTTGGGTAATACATTATATCTTGAATAAAGACAAAATAAAATGACAAGATACACACATTGGATTATAAATCTATACAATATTTACGGGAAGGATCTATAGAAGTGCTTAAGTAAAATAGTCATAGTAAACATTACATCAGTAATGAGGTTTCCCATAGAGTCCATTTTTTTTTTGGGTATATATGCATTGTGTCATATAACATGTGGTGTATTCTTTCTGATAATTTGATGTTTGCCATACGGTTGAGAACCTGAGGCCATGGTACGTTGGATGAACGCCAGTTAAAGGCAATGGTCCATGTCATGAAGTTTCTTAAGGTTGCCAGATTGAACAGCAAGACATTCTTCTGAATCATTTTTCTGAATCATGGACATTTGGTTTTTGACCTCTGAAACACTTGGCACCAGGTTGCGTCTCTATTTTTGGGCAATCATTAGCCTAGCAGCAAACAGGATATTCATAACTAAGGGTCTAAAGTTTGGTGAGAAATCTTCTATGCCTATACTGAGAATAACTAGGGATGGGGAACAAAAGGGCAGATCTTATATCATACTTTATATTTAACCACTTGCCGCCCGCCCTATAACAAATTGACAGTGGCAAAGTGGTTGCATAATCCTGATCGGACGTCATATGATGTGATCAGGATTATGAGCCGCTGCGCGCCCCCGCGGGTGCGCATCGCGGCGATCGTTGTTGCGGGGTGTCAGTCTGACACCCGGCAACTACGATCTCGGTAAAGAGTCTCAGACGGAGACTCTTTACCACGTGATCAGCCAATCCAATCACGGCTGATCACAGTGTAAATAGGAAAAGCCGGTAATCGGCTTTTCCTCACTCGCGTCTGTCAGACGCGAGTAGAGGAGAGCCGATCGGCTGCTCCTCTGACAGGGGGGGTCTGTGCTGATCGATTATCAGCACAGCCCCCCGAGGATGCCCACACTGGACCACCAGGGACGCCACCAGACCACCAGGGATGCCCAGGACAAGGTATGCCACCCTAGACCACCAGGGATTCCAGTCAGTGCCACAATGGATGCCAATCAGTGCCCATAATGGATGCCAATCAGTGCCCACAATGGGCATCACTGATTGGCATGCATTATTGTTTGTCACTGATTGGCATCCATTAGTACAATATATTATAATACAATGCCGCCTATCAGTTCCCATCTGTGCCGCCTATCAGTGCCCATCCATGCCACCTATCAGTGCCCACCAATGCCCACCTGTGCCGCCTACCCATGCCCACCTGTGCCACCTACCCATGCCCACCTGTGCCGACTAACCCATGCCCACCTGTGCCACCTACCCATGCCCACCTGTGCCGACTAACCCATGCCCACCTGTGCCACCTATCCATGCCCATCCATGCCAATCCGTGCCAGCTATCAGTGCCAATTTGTGCCACCTATCAGTGCCCATCCGTGTCGCCCATCAGTGCCACCCATCAGTGCCGCCTATCAGTGCCACATATCGGTGTCCATCAATGCCACCTCATCAGTGCCACTTCATTGGTGCCACCTCATAGGTGCCCATCCGTGCCGCCTTATCATTGCCCATCAGTGTAACCCCATCAGTGCCCATCAGTGAAGGAGAAAACTTACTTATTTGCAAAGTTTTGAAACTGAAACAAAAAAAACATTTTTTTTTTTTAATTTTCGGTATTTTTTTATTTGTTTAGCAAAAAATAAAAACCGCAGAGGTGATCAAATACCACCAAAAGAAAGCTCTATTTGTGGAAAAAATGATAAAAATGTCATTTGGGTACAGTGTAGCATGACCGCGCAATTGTCATTCAAAGTGCGACAGCGCTGAAAGCTCAAAATTGATCTGGGCAGGAAGGTGTTTAAGTGCCCTGTATTGAAGTGGTTAAAATAAAGCAAGCAGTCAGCACAACACAAGACAGCAAATGATATCAGGGTTACATGGAATCCTAAAAAGCATGTATCCCTGCATTTATACATTTTATGATTGTTATATCTTTGCAGCAATTCAAGCAACTGCTAAAGGGTAAATGTAGATTTGTTTAGTTTGCACATTTAGTTTTTTTTGATTAGAGTATAATTTAAGAAGAATACAAAAGAATTTGGATAACAGATAATCAAATCACAAAATGACTGTTATAATATGCCAGGTTCTGAAAACATTGACAGAAAAACATTGACAAGGTCTTTGTCATTTCCAATTGCAGTCTTCCAGCTGCCTTAAAATGGGTAGCCTAAAAGTAAACTGTTTTCATTTCTACTATTGACAAAAAAAAATTGTACAAAGAAATATAGGTCAAACTTAACAACGTAAATACCTCCATGACAGAAAAGAAAGGCTATAGCCTTGTTTTAATAAAATAGTATAAATGTTACCCTACAAATGAAATTTTTAAATAACACTGTAATTATTTTATAAACCAAATTATATTTATTACAGTGTTTAATGTTACCATATAAAGTTGTGCTTGCTGTGCTTATATTCAATAGGTATTCTGATATTTGTGAATATATATATATATATATATATATATATATATATATATATATATATATATATATATATATATTGAAGTAAAAGGTGTATATTGGTGGCATACAATACACCACTCAGCGCCAAACCTGTCCCCCAGTTAATCATCAGTATATCAGAATATCCCTTCAAATTTACTGTGAAGTAAACAACCAAGAAGGGAAATACTAAGCAGCTGTTTAAATGAATTAGAAAATATAAAACAATAGTATAAAAATAAAACAGTCCAATTCCTGAAAATTTCAATACTAAAACAGCGCTGAAAATTAAAACAATGATCTTGTGACCAAAACCATAACAAACAGAGTCCTTTGTGCAGTGATGATAGAGGTAGCAGTTCAACCAACGTTATAGGTGATTATTGATGATTATTCAAAGTGTTGTTATAGCATCATCCACCAGAATTCCTCAGATTTGACCATGTGAGGCACGCTCCCCTCAGGGGTTTAAACTCACCAGGCAATAGTAATGAACAAGTCTTTAGGGTAAATATTCCTCAATAGGTTAACTTTGCATCCTCATCATCCACAGAGATCCAACTGACATAAGTGCTTGAAAAGTTCCAGCACATTCCACAACATCCATGAAGGAGTGGCAGAGGAGGAGATCTTCAGGGAATACGCTGGAGCATTTATTTGACTCTCATATAATCATTTTCATTGTCTTCTGAAAGATCTGGCTCATCAGCATAAGTAAGGCTTGGTTTTCACTTTCCGGTCAGTCTGTGTCTCACGTCATCCAACCAAAACTGCTCAGGACAGAAGATCTCAATGCCAGCCCTCTGCTGCCTCCAGCATGTTTTTAGACTCCCCCCAGGATGGTAATTACCACAGCTGGGGGTAATTGGACTGGTTTCAGGAATTGGACTGTTTTATTTTTCTACTATTGTTTTATATATATATATATATATATATATATATATATATATATATATATATATATATATATATATATATATATATATATCTTTTTTTTATCAAAACTGTTTTATTAATAAATTGCTCATTCAATGCATACAATAATTTCAACCGGTAGGTAAGAGAGTATACATATTTAACAGATTGTATCGGACATCCATAGAGCATGAGCAATGACAGAAGGTAATACAGATATTGTGATTTCCAACTAAAACACCAACCAGCACTTTTGATCCAATGTGTTATAACCCTTTGAACATGACATAACCTATTTCCCCAACCTCCTACCCTCCCCCCCCCCCCCCCCCCCCCGAAAGCAGTGGTGGGTCTCTATTGCAGTAGTCTGTCCATCACCAATTGTGGTGGGGCAAGGCTGGGATCATCCAGCCATGGCTGCCAAATGAGATTGAATTTTCCCACAGCTTTCCTGCGGCTGTAGGCTAGTCGCTCCCTGAGAAGAAGTGAATTAACATAGGTAATCCATTATTTCCCTGTGGGAACTTTAGATGCCATCCAATATCTAGTTATAAGTTTCCTAGCCAGGTACAGCAGCCTGGTTATCATGTAACACATTACCTTTGGGTACATCTCCTCGTCAATTGCCCCCTAGCAGGTATAACAGGGTGTTCAGGGGTACAGTTATCTCAGTCAATTAGGAAATACATTGAGATACCTCTGCCCAATATCGGTGGAGTTTGGGGCATCTCCAAAGCAAGTGTATAAAGTCCCCCTGATGTACTTTACATTTTGGACATAGGGGAGAGTCCTATAGGTGTTCTATATGCGCTATGTAAAATAAACAATTGCGAAAGTTTGAGAGGCTGAGACAGATATTGCAGGTATCGATTCTAAAGCTCCCATTGATCCCCATCTATGTCTCCAATATCTTCCACCCATCTAGTTCTACATTTAAATGAGGCATGATCAGAGGACAACAACTCTGCATACATTTTTTAGATCAGTCCCTTCTGGGAGTCCGCTTGGAGGGCTTCCATCAGCAAAGAAGAGGATGACACAATTAAGGAGTGCATTTCTTGCTGTGCCCGCAGGGCATGTCTAAATTGGAGATATTTATAAAAGCCCCTTGAGGTGAGCTGGAATTCTGTGCATTTCTGTTCATATGTTTTCAGGACGTCCCCTCATAGAGATGCGAGAGGAACCATATCCCCTTTTGTCTGCAGGAAGAGAACCCTTGTAATTCAAGGAGTTCCAGGTGCCTGGGGTTATTCCACAGAGGTGTAAAGGGCAATGGGCCCCTTAATATTCAAAGCTTTTTGAAATTCCCTCCATACCTTTCTGAGGGGATCAACGGTTGGGGTTGAGGTTGGAATGCTCAGTAGATCCATCTCTATATGGGAATCAGCCTTTAATTTGGGTTAAGACATGGTCACTAATTTAGCTACGGGGTCCTCACCGGGGTCCTCACATATATTGTATGTATTTAGTAGAGATATATTATTCAACCAGTAGATGCCAGTGTTTATAAGTTTGTAGATGCATTTATGGTATGCTCTGTCTTTTCTCTGTATAATAAACAGTTTCTGTTTCATGTCTGCAGTTAAGCATCTATAGCAAAAGAAGTGCAATATACAGTAACAGAAACAAGACTATAAGAGAATAGAAATGTGCGATTAGTTTCGTACGAATTGAAAATTTGTATTAATTTCGGTAGATTCGTACATTCGGGAGGATCCGAAATCCGAATTTCTATGCTTCCGAATTTTGTACAAAATACGAAATTTGTTTACGAATTTCAGAACCAAATTCCGTTACAATGGAAACGTGACTGGTGATTTGCTGACCAATCAGAGGTTTTCTTCTGCTGCTGAGTGAGGGTTGGGAAAATTACCATTTTTAATATGGAAGTGGGAGACTGGTACTGGTAGTTGATGGGAGATTCAGAATCGGACAAAATAAGAATTTTGGCTAATTACGATTATTCGTTATGATGAAGTTAAAAACCCAGCAAGTCAGCACAGCACAGGGATGGTGGGAGCCCCTCATAATGAGCACAGCATAGGGAGGGTGGGTAAATGATAAATTCATTGACCGTTCGTAATTGTTACGAAAAGTTAACAAACCTTACGTAAATTCATATTTCGTACGAATCCAAATAGAATTTTGGACGCGATGAGTTAACGGCTAATACAAAACTGAACAGAACAAAGCAAATTTATTGACGACGCACATGACTATAAGAGAATAAAAGTAAATGGCCAGTAACATAGCTGCAACAATGCTTTCATTTGCAAATCTGACAAACCAGAACTACCAGTCTTGGAAATGCAAGATGAAAATGCTGCTAACAGGAGAAGGTACATGAAAATGTATAAATGAAGTCAGGTCAGAACATGGTTCAGATGAGTGAATAGAGAAAAACCAAAAAGCTCAGAGCACAATATCTCTTAGCATAAAAGATGATCAAATCATACATATGTGTAAGTGTGAAACTGCTAAGGAAATGTGACAAGGATTACAAAAGGTGCAGGAAAGAGCTAATCTCAGCAAAAAACTGTATTTGACTAGAAAGCTACACCAAACCAAGCTGATGAAAGGCCAGGATATGTAGAATTACATAAGGCACACCTTGGAAATCATTGAATGCCTAAGAGGCATAGGAGAAGACATAAAAGATTTTCATGTCGCAGCACCATTTCTCAGCAACTTACCAGAAAGTTATGAAACGCTTGTCACAGCACTTGATGCATGTCCGGATGATGAACTGACATTGGAATAATAGTGACTGTGCTTCTGTCGCAGAGTTTGCTTCAAAGACGAAAAATAGGAATAAAATAGTAACATGAACCAAGAAACATGTGACTGAATTGTGTGCAAGAAAAAGGTCATTTAAAAGCAGATTGCAGAATCTGGAAAGCTTGAATGCAAAAACAATCTAAACTATATACAAAAGAAACCGATTTTGCTTCAGATTATGAATGTGTTTTTCAATGCAAAATTTGCACCCCATTTTTCCATGCATGATGTGTGGATTCAGGAGTTATGAACCACATGAAAAATGACAGAAATTTCTTTGTTCACCTTGACCTGAGTAAAACAGAAAAAATCACCACAGCTAGTGGCCAAATAATGGGCAGAAGGCATCAGAGCTGAAATTCAGTGGGAGCCTTCATCGAGTGCGAACTTCTTTTTTTTTTTTTCTCCTTGGTCAAAGACCAGCATTCAGTGTGATTGACACTGAATCTACACTGGGGGCAATTTTGTTTTGTTTTTTAATAAAGGACTTGTCAAAAACTGCCTCTTGAGTTTATTTACAGTACACTTTTTTTGGTGAATGAGCAGGGCTACTATGTACCTCAAACTTATTCACATAGGGAAGGGCTGGAATCTGGGGGCCCTCTTGTTAAAGGGGACTTCCAGATTACAATAAGCCATGCTTGTGGGGAAGAAGCCCTTGTACTAATCAACAGGTGACAAGGTGCTTTGGGGGGAAGCCCTTCCTACCCCAAAACACCCCTCTATGTTGAGGGCATGTGGCCTTTCATGGTTCAGGAAGGAAGGGGTCACTCACCCCCCCTTTCCTGACCTGCCAGGTTGCATGCTCGGATAAGGGTCTGGCATTAATTTTGGGGGGACTCCACACCATTTTTTTTAGCAATTTTTATATGCTGGCAATTCTTTTCTTTACATTCAGCTGTCAGCGGGGAACCCTGTGCAGCTTCTAACCATCTATCATGTCCACAGCCTCTAACCATCTCCTGTATCTTGTTTGCAGCCTCTGACCATCTATCATGTTCATAGCCATTAACCATCTTTTGTATCCTCTGTGCAGCCTCTAACTCTCTATCATCTCCTCAGCCTCTAACCTCTTCCTGTATCCTGTCTACTGCCTCTAATCATCTATCATGTCTGCAGCCTCTTAACAACTCCTGTATCCTGTCTGCAGCCTCTATCTCCTGTATCATGTCCACAATCTCTAACATCTCTTGTAACATGTCCACAGCCTATAACCATCTCCTGTATCATGTCTACAGCTTCTAACAATCTCCTGTATCATGTCCACAATCTCTGACCATCTTTTTTCTTGTATCACGTCTACAGTCTCTAACCAAAAGCCACCGGGAAAAGCCACCGGGATGGGGGTCATGTGAGGAGTCTCATGTGTTTGGACTGTGGAGAGGAGAATATAGAAGAAGAGAGCAGAACCCCCAAGCTGGAGTCCAGAAAGGGCAATCTGACTGGGCCTTGCATGGTGCACCGTAGAGGAGGTCAGTGACGGTGCCTCCAGGCTAGTATGAGGGGGGTCATGATGTAAGAGAGAGTGAACACAGTAAGGTAATATTAACCAATTCCCACCCAGGGCAAGTCTGATATTTCTCTTCTACGTGTAAAAAAAATGTAGTTAAAGTAAAGTAAAGTATTTTTTTGCTAGAAAATTACGTAGAACCCACAAATATTTTATGTATATTTTTTGCTAAAATATAAAAGTTGATGCCACGCCAAGTAAACAGATATGTAACATGTCACACTTTAAAATTGTATATGCCGAGTGCGCATGCGCGAGGGATCCAAGATGGCCGCCAGCGCCTGATCCTCCGCACCACGCCGGACCAACGGAGCTCCAAGAGCGGCGAATAGCGCACCAGGAAGGAGACACTCTGAGGCCCCTGTCTCCCGAACACCCAGGGATCCCCCCCGAATGTCCGCCGTCGCGACAAGGCGCGATCTAGTGCCACAATTTGAGGCGGCCTCCAGAGCGGGGTGTACCAAGATGGCCGCCGCGGCCGAGGCACACAGACAGCGTTCAGCACACAGCTCGGAACACGGCGCCGACCAAAGGCAAGTGCTATCCCCAGCCATCCTGAATTATACTCCTATTATCCAGGGGAACCTCCCCAAGCTGGGGACCCCATCACCGGCCTCTACAGAGTCCCTGATAGGCATGACTATAGTGGACCAGGCCTTGTCTCCCTCGGAGGACTGCAGGCCTGCATTCCGAAGCCACTTTACATCAGAACAGTTCCCTCAGGAGCAAGACCTGTCCACAGCAGACCTTTTTATTAAACTCTCTATGTTACTGGAAAGGGGATTGGCCTCTACAACCGCGAAAATCACCGGCGAGATTAAATCAGACCTACAAAACATTGGCCAAAGAATGGAAGCTATAGAATCTAAGCTAGACGTTACGGCCGCAGTTGCCAATCAGAACTCTGACTTGATACATTCAATGCAGGACCAGTTGGTCACTGCTCTTTCGCGTATTGACGACCTTGAGAACAGGTCGAGACGATATAACTTCAGAATCAGAGGGCTGCCGGAATCAATCACGGATGTGACTGCTGCCACCCAGGACCTGATCAAATCGCTATTGCCCAATATTGACCCTCAGCGACTGGAGCTTGATAGAGCTCATAGGGCCCTGGGTCCCCCCAGAAAGGATGGCCTCCCCAGAGACATAATAGTTAAACCGCATCACTTTGCAGTTAAGGAGGAAGTAATGAAGCAGGCCCGTTTGGCCCCCCAGGTGACATGCCAAGGCCATGTGATTCAAGTTTTTGCAGATCTGGCCCCGTCAACCATTCAACGTAGACGTGCTTTGAAACCACTTTTGAATGTTCTTATACAGAAGGACATCAAGTATAAATGGGCATTCCCCTTTGCGGTTAAGTTCACACATTTGGTGGCAAACTACTCCTTCACCAACTTTTCCTCTGGCGAACAAATCCTTCTACGCCTGAAGATTATCTCCCAAGATGCCGGAATGGACACATCTGCAGCTCCACCGACTGCGGCAAAAAGACCTCCCCCGGTCAGTCCATCAATCCCACTTTGGTCCAAATCCAAATCGAGACGCTCTGGAGACAATGGACATACCTGAAGTTCCCTGGTCAAGACCTTTTTCTACATCTCTCTTGATCTGAGTTGGTCGCACAACTCGAACCACCTTTTGTTGCCTTTCCCTGGGTAACCTCACCTTACAAGCTTCCCATGTTTGAAGGGGGCCTGTGTCCCCTACTTCTCCACTGGAACTCCTCTGTTTTCCTGCTTTCCACCTTTTTTTTCCCCCCTTTTTTTTGCCCTCTTTTTTTTTTTTTTTTTGTGCCGTGCTATCCTTTTTCTTCCACACGGTTCAAGATATGTGCCTTCATAGTACATGAACGGTAGCTGAAAATGACTGTTCGAGTCAGAAACTCCCCCTTTTTTTTTTTTTTGTTGTTGTTTATATTGATATTTTTGGTTCTTTTATGTAACAACTCTCATAGGAGGGTTACCTGTTTACAACGCAAGTTACTGTTTTTACGATTGCTCTATGCATGTTCCTGGTGGTCTTTTCACGTTTAATTTCTACAAGCCGTTTTAGTACCATGCTATTTAAATTTTTCAGAAGCCCCTTGGTCCGGGGCGGTACACATGTGCCTTCGCTTATCCCCTGCAATCCTTCGGGCTTTCAGGGGCTAGGACTTCCGAGAGCACGCTCTCGGAGATTTATTTTTTCTCTTTGGAGATTTCTGACCCCTGAGTTTCTCTCTCCCCTCCGGAGGTCGGCGCTTTTCTTGGGAGACTCTTCTCTACTCAATTCCCTCCCCTCCCCTCAGGTAGAATGTTTTACGTTTGCTATACTACCATCATTATTTGTTATGTGCTTGGCAGATGCTCCGCTACTAGAGATGGGTGCAGCACGACTCCCTACGAGCCTAGAAGTTTCCTCTGCGGTCCCAGGAATTTTCTACTATTGGTAAGTGAAGATGTTTATGTCCGAGATCCGATCCTCTGCTCCCATGGCTAATACCATTCCTAGGTTGCTGAAGCTAGCTTCTCATAATGTGCAAGGGCTAAATTCTCCCCTTAAACGCAAGAAACTGTTCAGCCTTTACAAATCCCTCAGATTAGATATTTTATTCCTTCAGGAGACGCATTTCCCGAGCCGGTACAGCCCATCTTTCCTGCATGCCCACTATCCTAAATTTTTTCTCGCGAATGCCGAGAACAAGACAAGAGGAGTTGCAGTTCTCCTGGCGAGGGACTGTAACTTCACGTTGACTTCTATCTTCAGGGATCCAGATGGCAGGTTTATCTTAGTGAAAGGCCTAGTGGAAGGGCAACTGTATTCTCTGATATCATACTATGCCCCTAATAAGGGGCAAGATAAGTTTTTTGAGAAACTCTTCCACACCCTTAACCCTTTGCTTGAAGGTAAAGTGATTCTTGGAGGGGACTCTAACGTAGCTTTTGAACAGGAACTAGACAGAACGAAACCCTTGGGACTACAGCTTATTCGTCCGCGCAAAGTCAGCCACAGAATAGCAAAACTGTTGCACTCTCAGGGCTTAACAGATGCATGGAGGGAACTAAACCCATCCACTAGGGACTACACGCATTACTCAGCTCCTCATAACACATATGCTAGGATTGACCACCCCTTCGTTCAAAGTCACGCACTCCCCTCTGCTGAGCGCTCACTGATAAAAGACACCGTCCTCTCAGATCACGCGATTGTGATACTGTACTTACGCCTCGCATCCCAATCCCAGGGTTTCAAGACTTGGAGACTTAACGAATCCCTGCTGACAGACCCTAGCAGAATCCCCGATTTAGAATCTGTCCTACAGGACTACTTTAAACTCAACACTACTAAAGATACTTCTATGGAGACAGTTTGGGCGGCGCATAAGACAGTGATTAGGGGTGAATTCATAAAGCTGGCCACTCATCTGAAAAAGGAAAGAATCTCTGACATAGCCAGACTAGAATTGGAATACGCGAATCTTAGAGCGAAACACAAAAAAAAAACCCTAAAAGAAAACATCCCGCAATTGGATAAAATAAAGCTGGAACTAAACCTAGCCCTCACGACCCGTGCGGAGAAAAGTATTAGATGGAGTGGTAATAAATTTTACACTCAAAAAGATACAATAGGTACTATGCTCGCCTCCAAACTGTCCCCAAAACCAAGATCTCATGGTATGCCCCATATCAGAATGCCAGGGACAGGACTTTCGTCCAATCCAACGAAAGTCCTGAAAGCTTTCCAAAACTTTTACTCTAACCTCTATTCCGCTCCCAAGACTGACCCCCAAGATTACATTAACTCCTTCTTAGACACGCTACCAATCCCACGTATTTCTAATGCACACCTGGACGTCCTCGAAGCCCCCTTTACAGAAGAGGAAGTTCTCGAAACTATTAAGGGATTAAAAGTTAACTCAGCCCCTGGGCCAGATGGGCTATCTAACACCTATTATAAAAAGTTTGCAAACATTTTAGCCCCGCACTTGGCCAAATTTTGTAACCACAAGACCAAAGGAGACCCGCTTGACCCACTCCTCAACTCAGCTTTTATTACTGTAATTCCCAAACCAGACAAGAACCCAGAAATTGTAGACAATTATCGTCCGATCTCACTTATTAATTGCGATCTTAAGATCCTAACTAAAATGCTAGCAAACAGACTAGCTTCTTTCATTTCCATTTATGTCAATAAAAATCAGGTGGGGTTCATCCCTGGACGGCAGGGACCAGACCAAATCCGAAGGGCCATTGATATCATTTCGATCTTACAATCAAATTGGGATGGCGGTCCTAAACAAGAAGGCATGCTCCTTTCGCTAGACTTAAAAAAAGCCTTTGACTCAGTTTCCTGGAACTACTTCCTTTTGCTCATGGACAGATGGGGATTTGGAGACAGGTTCATGGGGCTGATCAAATCATTATACTCCACCCCCCAAGCCAGAATTAGGCTCCAGGGTCACTACTCTGAGCCTATACAGATAGCGCGAGGGACCAGGCAGGGGTGCCCTCTCTCCCCGCTGATTTTTGCATGGCAATTGAAACTCTGGCTATCGCACTGAGGGAGAATCATAACATAAAAGGAGTAAACTGTGGTTCGCAAATACACAAATGTGGGCTATATGCGGATGATATCCTTTTGTTTATCACTTCCCCTATCACCTCCCTTCCAAATCTTCTTCAAACCCTGGGTAGGTTCTCTAAAATCTCTGGCTTACAAGTGAATTATAACAAATCCCTGGCTATGAATATCTCGCTTCAGCCGCAAATGGTTGATCAACTGCGTCAGTCCTTTCCTTTCGAATGGAATGACACAGCCATCAAATATCTGGGAGTGCACTTAACACCTAAAATCGAATCCTTGTACAACACTAATTATCCCCCTATGCTCTCCAAGTTAGCCACAGATCTTAACACTTGGGCCGGATACAATCTATCATTATTAGGAAAAATTAATTCTATTAAAATGACCCTCATGCCTAGACTCTTATACTTATTTTGCTCCTTACCCATTCCTATCATTAGAAAGCATTTAAAGTTATTCCAGAGTAAGCTGCTTAAGTTCGTATGGGGCAAGAAGGGATACAGGATTCCGCAGAGCATCTTATTTCATCACAGGAAGAAAGGAGGACTCGGTCTTTCCAACCTCCATTGCTACTATATTGCTGCCAGACTATCACAGATCTCGATTATTTATTCTAAGTTTGAAAAGCCGGATTGGGTTGGGATTGAGAGACAAGCTGCCCCTCGTCACACTCTAGACTTTTTGATGTGGTCCTCTCCTAAAGAGAGACCCCCGATACTAGCACCCACTCTATCACACTCTCTAGCCCTCTGGGATAAGACTCGCAACTTGAGCTTCATCTCATCTCCGATCACACTGTTAGGGCATCTGTTTAATAACCCAGCTTTCCCCCCAGGTCAAAATATATCAGCTTTTAAATGGTGGTTGAACAAAGGGCTGTACCGGATCGGGCATTTCTTCTCCGGGTCGGGACCCCTCCCCCTGAAACACTACATTAAGAACCTAGAATTACCAATGTCGGAGAGGTTCAGATTCCATCAAATTTCCCACTTCTTGCATTCCATCTGGATTGAAAAACCTTTACCTCCTAGTTTCACAGAGTATGAGACATGGTGTGGTCAGGGTCCGGAGCAGAGGGGAGGAATCTCTTGCATATACTCTTCACTGACGCAGCCTAAATCTAAGACTTCAGTCATGATCAAATGGGAAGAGGATCTCCAGTTTAAGTGGGACCTGGGGCCCTGGCACACGGCGATCTCGTTGGCCTACAAAGGAATCCTAAACACGTCTTTAGCGGAAGCTAGTCTAAAAGTTATTCAGAAGCTAGGCTGGCAGGTATGTACCCCTCAGCTGACCCGCTGTGCTTCCGGGGTTGTCACCTCAGGGGCACTCTGGCCCACGTGTGGTGGGAGTGTCCCAGGTTACGATCCTTTTGGAAAAGAATTTTCAAAATTATTGATGGGATCGCTGGGTTCCGAGCCCCCTGGTCCCCTACCGTTGCTCTTCTTAATGATCCAATTATCAAGATCCCCAGGCATTCTATGAAACTGATAAGATTTATACTAATATGAGCCAAGCTCACCATCGCAAAAGCTTGGAAACAGCCCTCAGTGTCGTTCAAGGCTGCTCAAAGAAAAATCTCCTGGATAATGGCTCAAGAGAAAATGGCTAGCATTATATCTGACTCACGCGCTAAATTTGACATTGTTTGGGAACCATGGGCTATGCTCATGGGCATCTCCTTAACCCACGCTCCAACGGGGCTATGATCACCCGTACTTGTCTCTAGAGCATCGGAACTTAGGTAGTTAGCGCAGACCTTTGGTTTAACTATGGACCGTTCTACTTGATACCCCACCCCTTCCTCTTTACCCCTCCTTACCCCCTCATCTTCCTTCTTTACCCCTCTTTACTGTTACGTTTGGCTCGGATGGCCGACGGCTGACCTCAAAAGTTTTCACATGTTTTCGTAGTATAGTTAGATTTGATCCGATTGGCGTGTGTAGGGGTGGGTGGAATGGTCCCCCATTTACGGGGGCCCTCTAGTCAGGTCCCTCACTTGGCACAGCATGATCCCGCGAGGGGTGCCGAGTGGCCCAGGGACCGCTAGGGTCCTTCCCTTTCCCCGGGTCCGGGAATCTGTAGAGGATATCTTTGGAGTTTGTTCTTCCCTGGACAGTACTCTCCCTTTTTAGAGTACTGGTATAGACAAGGTTTCTGGACCTCAAGGACACTATGATGGATGGATCAGTCTCTAATGGGCATATATTTTCTTTGTTCAACTGTTCGATTATGCATGGTTCTAGTGCTCTGTTAAGTCATCTGTTGGCCATGTGGGCCCATTTCTTGTTTCCTATGCTGTATTCAAAAATAAAATATTTTGAAAGTAAAATTGTATATGCCTATCAACCAGTACCAAACTATGGTACCTAAACATTTTCATTAGCGACGCTTTAAAAGACTTTACAGGTTACCAATTTGGAATTAAACAGGAGGTCTGGAGCTAAAATTATTGCTCTTGCTCTAATGTTCATGGCGATATCTCACAAGTGTGTATGTGTACACAGGTTTCATATGTGTTTGGGTTAATGCATAAGAACGGGTGAGGTGAGGTGCTTTCATTTTTTTTTTTTATTATTATTTTTCTTAATTACTTTATTGAAAACTTTTTTTACACTGTCTCCTTAATTATTATTTTTTTTATTTATGATTTGTATTGCTTTTACAAGGGATGAACAACATCCCTAGTGAAAGCATGGGCCATGGCAGGTCCTCTTTATTAAGAGATCTAGGGTTTATTAGACCCCAAATCTCTCCTCTGGACTCCATTACAGCCGATCAGATACAGATCAGTCTAAACGGCTGCTTTCCTGCTTTAAATACATATTTACATACATATATACATTAAACACAAGTACAATTTAAATTACTCCCCATATCTGCATCTCCTATTTCTAAGCGAAACAGATATCTCTTACAACTGACTTCTAGATCATGATGCAATGACACGTAGAAATAAAGAATAAATGCTGAAAGTTCAAATGATTCCAGCACCGGTTCCCCCATCGCCTCTCCCCCCTCAGGCAGTTCACACTTCCCTCTGCGAACCGCTGCGGGTATCAATACAATGGTAATAACACCCTCAGATCGGTTCACAGATCTCAGTGTGAACTGTGGATTCAGACAGAAATTGGATTGCATGGGTGAGAGTACCCATGCAATCCGATTCCAGTGCGGGGAAAAAAAAGTCCCTGGACTTTTTTTCTTTGAATCCAATGCAATTTTAGCCATACAACTGTATAGCTGAATTTGCATTGCACAGACATCGCATGTGATTGCCACCTGCGGTGCGCATAAAACATGCGATGTCTGAGATCGCTATAGTGTGAACCTGGGCTTAATGCTAAATCTACAGCGGTGTTTGGCGATTACTAAATGGTTTACTACACAGTAACAGTATAGAATTAAACAAGAGGCAGGGCTGTGGATAGTCTGTATACAGATATGACAGTATTGACTCAATTCACAAAGTTAGCATTAGCATAATTATTTTTTATTTTCAAGTGACAGGAATTTTTAGTTTGGTACAATGAAATTTGAAGATTATGGTCACATGGCTGAAAATAGAGTGGCTTAAGCTGCCATTAAAGCTTTGTGATCGGAGCATAATATGGACACTATACTCATGTTTAAAAAACAAAAAGAATGCACAGTGTGACTATAAATTTTTGTTTAGTCAGCATTGCTGGCTAAACAAAAATGGCTGCCAATTTCACATGACCTTACTGGGTATGCTTTTTTGTAGGTAAACATCCTATTGTTATGCTAGGCTCTGACAGCCCATTATTTTATAGTGGTCTTTATGGTGGCATGACAAGGAGGGCATGTGTAGACAGAAGCCAATCGAGCGTGGGTAATATCCTAGTTATATACTAGTTGATGTGCGGAGTACATGCAAAATATCTGTGCTGGCTGCATATTGTGCACATGGGATATAGTATTTAGTTGATTGTTAGCTAGACCTTTTATAGCATGAACAAGCCTCCACTGAGAGTAAAGAAACAATATGAACTAATGGAAGAACCACATACCAGACCAAAGGATAAAAGATTTCAAATTAATGTATTTGTTTATTCTACAAAAAAGCCACTGTTTCGGGGTCAGGAAAAAAAAAACTCCCCCTTTTTCAGGGTGGTTACAACAAAATACAATATAATGTAAAAGTGACTGATATAATTATAAGTTTAAGATCTCATGCACATGAGTGTATGAATTTTGTGCTCCAAATATGCTAAATAAAAAAAAAAACCCTCTAATGTTGCATATATATACATGCATTTATAAATGTATTAGTGTGCATTTTTGCATATATGGCATAAATACTTTCTACTGGCCAGAATATTAATTTATTCTATCTAATGGAATACATTTATACACAATTAGATGTATTTATGTGTGTTTACGTGCATACGTGTATGAATTATGCTCATAAGTTTATCTCTGAGTGCAGCTTTGGTGCATTTTTTAAGTCTCTAAATGCTTCAGTTACTCAAATAAACTTTTAAGGTGAATGGATTTTATATCCATGCGCAGGCCTAACAATTATAGAAACCAATGGATAACATACATATATAGACAAGTGTAACCTTGCCAGTTGTGAGCAGCCCAACCTGAGACATTGAACTACTACTTTGTATGAATTCACATCAAAGTTCCAGCGCCTCTTGGGTGCTTTTTTCTTCATTGGAGTCCACTTGAAAGCCATGACATCACCTTGGCTTTTATACGTGTTTGGAATTTAAAATGTGCCTTTTTTAACAGACTATAGTCATTATAATGCAGCTTATCAGTACACTAGGAGCCAGCAAAATCACTTAGGTACTTAATAACCATTATTGATTTAACACAGCTTCTCCTTAATGATTGAGCCACAGTCTCATGAATATTGTTTCAGTCCTCAAAATGGTTTCTCCAGTTATGTGTAAACAATGAATGGTCAGCAGGGGATAGGTTAATTTTATCTAGCTGCATTTCAGTCCTCCAACTGGGATTTTGTCTGTTTGTAATAAATAATCAATGCATTTAAATTTGCTTCCAGCGTATTTTCAGCCCTTTGTCAACTGTGCTTACTGTAAAATCTCATTTTTTCTTTTATCAAACATTAAACTGTAACTTATAAAACCATGTGACTTTTTCAAGGCATACAAAACAGTTTCCTTTAATGTAGAAATTTGCTCCAACTGTTTCTCCCACCACCAAAATGGTACCGAACCATTACATTTCACAAGATGAAGAATCACCTGACACTTTGGGTGCACTTGACAAAAAATCGCTATATAGCTTTTCTGGATGAAATATTTTGGGTTAGAAACAGAAGATAGAATAGAGAAATAAATTGAAAGTGTAGAAGAAACAAGAAATAACACTAATTTAATGTTACAGTAAAAATGTGCTTGACAATAAAAGACATTGTAATAGGATTGAGACCGCAGTAAATGGTTTATATATCAAGAGCATTTTTTTGCATTTTGCAGGCATACATGCATCTCCATTCATAAAATAAAAAGATGCCAGCATTCCAAGGGATCTATCAAGTGTGGAGGCAGCTGCAGAAGATAGATGGCATGATGGAAGGTAAAGCCACTGAACAGGTACAATATAACTAAACTGTGTCCTACTGGCTAGAGTAGGACAAATACTGCAGGTATTAACAGATATTCTTAAATACCTTTTAAACAAATAAATGATAAAAAATCCACTCCGCTCACCAAAAATGTTTTACGCCAAATGCTAAGCAGTACCAGATGTATCATGAGAGTGGTATATAACCACTGTGTTTGAATATAAAAAATTCTGTTACCATTAGAAACTGCAGGCATGTACATAGTGGAGAGTCACAAGCTATTTGCATATCTGGAAGTTTAGGGGTTTTCACCTATACAGGCATGATATGTACTACATATTTGTACATTTCTTATCAGTACAGATGATGTGTGTGAAATATCTCTGGTAAATCAAAGGACGATGATTACATTCCTTTCAGTGTTCGATCTTGGTAATGGATGGGTGCTCATAATTACTCTAGCAGATGTTATGTAAATCCCACTAAAATTATAACATGTCACCAGCACTCCATTGCAAACATATACTGTAAACTCTTAATAATGTAATGTCTGATAGTTAGGTTGAAAAAGTCGATCCAGTTCACAGTTCAAAGCATTCTCCAATTTGCTACAGCAGAGGAAAAGGAAAAAAAATCCTAGCTGACTCCCCAAGAGGCAATCAGATTTTCCCTGGATCAACTTTACCTATAAATGTTAATACCCAGTTATATTAAAAGAGAGAATCCAGGCCTTTATTAAAGCAATTTACTGAGCTGATCAGAACCTCTGGAGGGAGTCTATTCCACATTTTCACAGCTCTTACTGTGAAGAAACCTGTCCATCTTTGGAGATTAGATCTTTTTTCCTCTAGTTGTAAAGAGTGCCTCCTTAAAGCGAATAACTCGACACCAAGCTCACCATATGGACCACTTATGTATTTGTACATGTTGATCATTTCAACCTTAATCTCCTCTTCTCAAGAGAGAATACATTCAGTTCCTCTAATCTTTCCTCATAGATGAGCTCCTCTACGCCTCTTATCAGTTTGGCTGCCCTTCTCTGCACTTTCTCCAGTTCCCTAATATTGTTTTTGAGAACTGGCGCCCAAAACTGAACTGCATGTTTCAGATGAGGTCTTATTAATTATTTGTACAGGGACAAAATGATATCTCCCTCTCTGGAGTCCATACATCGCTTAATGCAAGAAAGGACTTTGCTTGCTTTGGAAACCACAGCTTGGCATTGCATGCTATTATTGAGCCTATGATCTACCAAAACCCCCAGATCATCCTCCACAATAGATTTCTCCAGTTGTACTCCCCCTAGTATGTATGATGCATGCATATTCTTAGCCCCCAAGTGCATAACTTTACATTTATCAACAGTAAACCTCATGTGACACTTAGTTGCCCAATTAGAGTGCGTTAAGGTCAGTTTGTAAATTGAAGACATCCTGTAAAGGAAGTTATTCCACTGCATAGCTTGGTGTCATCTGCAAAGACATAAATTATACTTTTTATCCCAGATCCTATACCATTTATAAAGGTATTACAAAGTAAGGGTCTGAACACTGAACCTTGGGGTACACCACTGATAACCTTAGACCATTCAGAGTAAGAATCATTAACCACTACTGTCTGAATTTGTTTTTTAAGCCAGTTTTCTATCCATTTACAAATTGATCTTTGCAAGCCTGTAGACTTTACCTTACACATTAGTCGTGTGTGGGGAACTGTGTTGGATTTTGCAAAAGTGTTTAAGTATACCACATCCACAGCCATCTCTCTATCCAAGGTTTTACTTACCTCCTCATAAAAAGAAATCAGGCTTGTTTGACAACTTCTGTCTTTCAGGGATCTATGCTGTCTGTTGCTTAAAATATTTTTTCTAGTAAGAACTCTTCTATGTGGTGTTTTATTAAACTATCCAGTATCTTCTCAACTATAGAAGTTAAACTAACAGGTCTATAGTTACTTGGTAAAGACTTTGATCCCTTTTTTAAATATGGGCACCACTTTGGCTCTATGTCAATCCAGTGGTACCATTCCAGTCATTAACAAGTCCCTAAACATGATAAACCATGGATTTGAAATTACAGAGCTCAATCCTTTTAGGGTCCATGGGTGGATGCCATCTGGTCCAGGTGCTTTATCCACCTTTATTCTATCTAAATATTTCTGGATAATATTACTTTTGAGTCATTGTGGATCATTTGGGGTTGTGCCAATACCAACCCCATTATGGAAATGAGCTTCACCATGCTCCTTTGTACACACAGAGCTGAAAAAAAAGTATTTAATAAATTAGCCAGTCTTCCACTCTAGATTATTTTGTAAAGAGCCTACATGCTCAGACCTTTTTACTATTAATATATTTGACAACATTTTTGGGGTTTGTCCTGCTATCTTTTGCAATCTGTCATTCGTTTTGATTTTTTCATCCTTGATTTTCTTTTTACATGTTCTCTTATAATCTTTGTAGCATTTAAACGATGATAGTGTTCCTTCATTTTTATATTTATTAAAAGTTATTTTATTATTATTTATAGCCATTTTAACCTTACCTTGTGAGCCACATAGGTTTTATTTTTAGCCTTTTAAACTTCCCCATGGGAATATACTTTTCAGTGAGTTTACATACAGTCTTTTTTGAAGAATTCCCATTTCTGTTCTGTGTCCATTGATGCCAATATTCCCTCCCAGTCTAAGTCCTGGAGAGCAGCCCTCATCCTTGGAAAAGTTGCTTTGTTAACCATTTCAGCCCCGGAAGATTTGGCTGCTCAATGACAGGCCGTTTTCTGCGATACGGCACTGCGTCACTTTAACTGACAATTGCGCGGTCATGCAGTGCTGTACCCAAACAAAATTGATGGCCTTTTTTTCTCATATTTTTCTCTCAAATAGAGATTTCTTTTGGTGGTATTTGATCATCTCTGCATTTTTTTTTTGTGCTTTAAACAAAAAAAGAGCAACAATTTGAAAAAACACAATATTTTATAGTTTTTGGCTATAATAAGTATCCCCAGTTATTTTTTAAAAGCTGATTTTTTTCCTCAGTTTAAGCCGATATGTATTCTTCTACATATCTTTAGTAATTAAAATCGCAATAAGCAGATATTGAACGGTTTGCGCAAAAGTTATAGAGTCTACAAAATAGGGGATAGAGTTATGGCATGTTTATTATTCTTTTTTTTACTAGTAATGGTGGTGATCTGTGATTTTTATTAGGATTGCGACATTATGGCGGACACGTCGGACAATTTTGACACACTTTTGGGACGATTGACAATTATACAGTAATCAGTGCTATAAAAATGCTGTGCAAATGTCACAGGCAGGGAAGGGGTTAACACTAGGGGGTGATCAAGGGGTTAACTGTGTCCCCTAATGTGTGTTCTAACTATGGGTCCCTGTTCTGCCTCTCATTCCCGCAATCAGGCTTGACCACCGGCCATGAGCATTGGCACCCCCGCAGTGCAGCGGACGCGCGCCTGCTATCCCGCTTAAAGGAGCCAACGTACAGCTACGACGCGACGTACAGATAGTTGAGTAGGTGACAGTAATATCTGCTCTTGGTAAGAACAGCAACAAAAAGCAGCTAAGCACTACAGTATAACCCAGATATTAGGCACAAAAATAATTTTGTAATAAAAAGTGCCGCACTATAAAAAATGTATCAAATAATACAAATATGTGTAAACTGGAAATAAAGTGCAAATGTGCACATGTAAATCGTAACTAATGTACAATATTCATGTGAATGCAACACAGTGCAAAAACAGGAATAACTAAAATGAAAACAAATATTAGATGGAGTGCAAAATAAACACATATGCAAAAGTTCATTGGTGATGAGAATTCATAAGGAGAGATCCTCATAAGACATGGATCCAATAAGTGAAGTCATGTGAAGTGTGAAGTATAAACTTGACCACGTGAAACCCGTCACCACAGAGAGACAAGAGGCTTACCAGAGTGCCAGTGACCACCTCATATTCAGGGGGTCATAAGGCGCCTGTTGGATATGGGATCCTATGAAAAGATATTCTGATGTCCTGGTGCGTCCCCAACCGGAGATCCTCTCCTCCTGGCAGTCAGCTGGTGGCCTGATCTTCTGCCTCCCAAGTCATCTCCTCCTGTCAGGTCCTGGCTTCAACACAGGCCTAGTGACAGGGCATACCTAGAATGCCACGATCTCCCACCCTGAGTGGAGGCCGGATAGGTGGCAGCAGGACCCTGGATTTGAGGCCGGGCACAGCCTCCAAGGGAGCTCAACTCTTGATCATCAGTGCCTAGGTGGGCAGGGCTACAGGTGAATCCTCTGGATCGCCCCGCCCACCTAGGCACTGATGAGCAAGAGCTGAGCTCCCTTGAACATTAAATTAAATCATCGTATGTTAACTGCTACCCAGATGTTCTTTTATATGAATATTGGTAATAAGCTCTGCATGGTTTGAGATTACCAGGTCCAGCAGAGCATCATTCCTAGTTGGGGCCTCAATAAAATGGACCATAACATTTTCTTGTAATAGGTTTATACATTTTTGACCTTTAACTGTCCCAGCAGTGCCATTACTCCAGTCAATTTCTGGGTAGTTAAAATCCCCCATTATTATCACTGTCCCAGCCCTTGGAGCCTTTTCCATCTGTGCAAGGAGCTGAATCTCCACATCCTCATTAACACTGGGATGCCTAAAACAAACACCAATAATAACCTTTGTAGTTCGTACACCCATGTACAGTTCCACCTATAATGCCTCACTCTTCACACTGTCCATCATCTAGGTCCTCTTTCACACTCACTTTGAGATCATTTCTCACTTAGCGGCAGACACCACCACCCCTCGGTTTTACAGTCTTTCTGAAAGAGAGCATAGCCAGGAATATTAATAGCCCAGTCATGAAAAGAATGAAGCCAAGATTCAGCAATACCAGTTAGATCATAGTTCTCTTCGTGCACCAGAGCTTCCAACTGACCTTTTTTGCTTGGCAGACTTCTGGCATTGGTGAAAAAACACTTTAATTGATTGTCACATTTTGCAAACGTATGCTGCATATTTTTATTTTAGTACAAATAGTACCATTTCCAATGGTTATTTGTAACATAGGAACCTTCATATCATTTGCCATAGCCTACCTGATAATCCTGAATTAATTAACCCTCCACATTAACCCTACTAATAACCTGCTCAGTGGGCAGAGTACCCCTTTCAAGGTTGTCGGTTCTAGCAAATCATCTAGATAAGCCAATGTTTTGGTGCTGCACAGGATCCTTTCCTCAAGGTGACATAGTGACAACTTGCAATGCCATGAAACATGTACTGTATAGGGATGAGCCAAACACCCCCTGGTTCGGTTCATGCCAGAACATGCGAACAGGCAAAAAATTTGTGCGAACATGCAAACACCATTAAAGTCTATGGGACATGAAAAATCAAGTGCTCATTTTAAAGGCTTATATGCAGGTTATTGCCATAAAAAAGTGTATGGGGACCCAGGTCCTGCCCCCAGGGGACATATATTAATACAAAAAAAAGTTTTAAAAATTACCATTTTTCAGGAGCAGTGATTTTAATAATGCTTAAACAATAAAAAACAATAAATATGAAATATTCCTTTAAATAATGTGCATGGGAGTCCCCTTAGCCTGCCTGTAAAGTAGCGCATCTGTGTGATGAGTTTTACAGTCCCGCAGCAAATTAAATTTCTAAAGGAAAAAAAATGTAATTTAAATTTGCTTGTGACTGTAATGTATTGAAGGCAATATAGATAAAAATCAAGGAAAAAAATGGCGTGGATCCCCCCCAGTCCATACTAGGCCCTTTGGGTATGGTATGGATTTTAAGAGGAACTCCACACTGAAATTTAAAAATAAAATGGCATGGGGCCCCCCCAAAATCCATACCAGACCCTCTCTAGCCCTCCCATTCCCAGAAACATACACTAGGGTGAGACTCCTTGACTATGCTTGTTTTTTTGCTTTTTTCTTGTCTGTTTACAAGCTGACACAAGTATATTGACTTCCATTAGGAAACATATACTGTGAATATTTCTAATTAACATTTGTGTGTTGGCCTTTGGGCCTATTGTCCAGTTTTGTTTTTACATGTGGTGGGTGACACAAGGGGAGAATTTACACGGTGACTTGAATGCTTTCACAATTGCATTTTAAGATTATGGATTCATGGGAGCACATATGTATTGACGGACAAGATTTTATTTAAAATATACTACACAATATAGTGTTGTGTTTTTGTTTTTTTGGAAACATTCCGTGGAGGATATATGAGAATGCAATGAAGGAGGAGCACTGATTTGGTGAAGAAGTAGCATATCTGGAGAATCTGGCTGTTATTTCATTAAGTGTTGCACGACCCATTATTTTTACTTGGGGGAGGGGGGTAAAAATATCTGGTGAGAGTTTAACATTTTTATAAGCAAAGAAGGAATACTTTATCATATACGAGAAGCTTTAGATACTGGACTTTTATTGACTTTGGGGATTTGCATTACATTTTTCCACAAAGCACACTTTTTTTGGGGGGTGGATGACAGTGGATTACTTATAGCTTCATGGTATTGGTCCAGGAGGACACGAATTAAGCCTGGTACACATTAAAAGTCCTTTTTTTGTCAAACCCAGCGGGTTAAAAAACAAACAAACAAAAACTGAGTAGCTCGGGAAAAGCTCGCTGTACTAACTATCCAATGAACACACCAGTCAGTTTTTCTGGCACAGTTCTTTCGACAGAAGCCTAATGTTCAGCCGGCTTCTGTCAGACAGGCTGCCATAAACATGGGCCAAATATCAGCCAGTTTCTGTTGAACCGGCCAATACTGGCTGATATTCAGCAAGGGTGTACTAGGCTTTATCAGCAGCTAGGGCATTAGGAATAATGTGAATGTCTCTACCTGAGAAGTGAAGTGAGGAGCTCTCCAGCAAAAAACACAGATAGAAATACAAATATTTTTAAGGAGAGTATGTCCCATTGCATATTTCCTTGAATTACTGTAGTTAAATGATGGCAACAGAGCAAGAAGTAAGTGGAGATATTTATAATGGAGACCCAAATAGTAGTTAAAAACAAGGCGTTTGAATGCTTCTTCACACTTTCCAAAAATAAAAATTAAAGTTTTTTTGGTTGACAAACACTTTAAAATAAATTATGTTACAATTCAAGATAAATAGCAGGAGAGCTGTCAGCATAGTCATTACACTGTTAGAGATTATTGCTGTGCATTACATTTGTTAGGGAAGAACATCAGTGCAGGGAATAAATTCCAGGATAAGAAAATATTGTTAAAATAAAAGAGGTTTGTGCATTCTTACTTTAATTTTGGTGTTCTTTTTGTATTTCTACCAGATCTGTACTTTAGTTTAGTGTAAACCTTTGTTCTTCCAGTTTTAATGACTGCTCATTGCTGTTCTTTCCTTGTGCAAAATAACATTTCTTTTATTTGTCTTGCCTTCTATTTTCTGCAAGTGGCACCTAGATGTATAATATTGTACATCCATGCAGAGCTATGTGTCCATTCAACCATTGTGTCCCAATATACATCAATGGAACTCCCTGCACTCGGATACAGTGAACATCTATGCATCCCAATGCAGGTAAGCATGGCTCTGCATGGGTGTACAATATTATACACCCAGCGTATATGAAGCCTAAAGCCTGGTACACACCTTGTGTTTTGTTTTTCCATTCAATCCAGCGAACATTCACTACTGTATTTAACTTGAAACTAAAGTCGCTGTAGATCCGGGAGGGACATGCAAGGAAAATAAAAGACAGCATTTTAGATTGCACATGATTGGAAGATAAAATCAGCTGAGCTTTCACTCATTTCAGGTCTACCCCTTAGATTTAGAGTGACTGCACTTCCAAGTGCACTTTCAGTGCAAAGTGGATTTGCCTTTCGTAACTAACCCCCTATCTCTTTACTATTTAGTAATACTCATTGTTCTTCCTTCCAAATTACTTGGAAAGCACAAGCACTTCATATTTTACTGTTGTGTGGTGATATCACTTGTTCCTCTTCCAACTCCCCCCAAAAAATGATAAAGAGAATAATTGGAAAAAAGGAATGTGTAAAGGCAGTCATTACCTCTTTCTTTCAATTCTTAACATAATCTTAACTCTATTCATTCTCAGTACTATCAGAAATTCAACAAGAATTGTGTTATATTGGTAAAATGTGCATTGTCTAAAGCCCCATACACACTATCAGATTATCTGCTGAGTTTTTCCTTCAGATTTACCAAAACCATGTAGTAGAAGGGCCTGCCTGATTGCATACACATTGAAACTCCTAAGGTTTGTCCTCATATTATATGGTTTTGGTAAATCTGAAGGAAAAACTCAGCAGATAATCTGATAGTGTGTATGGGGCTTTAAACTGGTTCAGAAACAGGTCACAGTTAGGCTGCATTCACACCTGAGCGTAGCGTCATTGCGCGTTTCTATGCATGTTTGTGGAGCAGTTCTATGAGTGATTTTGATGCTTTTGTATGCGCGTTTATGCATATTTTTATGCATGTTTGTTCCTCTTTGACATTTTTTTATTAGCCAATAGTCAATAGATAAAAGACCATCTGTTTCATCATTTGTTGCTATGTTTTCAGTCCACTTCCTGGGTCAAATCTCTTCTTCTTCTGGGTGTTTAGTGTTGTGTTGTGTGGTGTTTTGTGCTCTGCAAACATTGCAAACATGAGTGATGATGAGATGATGCGTTTTGTGGCAGCATCCATCAACGGAGATACCGGATCCAACTGGTAATCATTGATCGCGAAACTAGAGGCCAATTCTGGGTCATGTACAGTGACCTACAAGCTCATGAAGATACATTTTTTGAATACACCAAGATGTCCACTTCACTTCTCAGGTATTATTCATTTTGAATTATGATTGTTGTCGTTGTTGCTATCCTATCATGTCTAATAATCCTCCTTTATTTTTTGCCACAGTTTTGACAAGTTGCTAGGTTTACTCAGTCCTTATTTGGAGTGAATGGACACATACTTCCTAAATAGTACACCTCCTGTTGAATGAATATTCATCACACTGAGGTAATGTAATTGGCTTGTTTTCAGTGCATATTCATAAACTAAACACCAAACACACATTTCTGAATTGATATAAAAAGTTATTTAAATAAAAAATACATATTGATGTATGAAAGAGCGTTATTGCCGACAGCAACTGTAGTGTTTGTGGCACAACACAAGACATAACGACGTGGCTAACAGAGGCCGGAGTCAAAGATAGACTTAGTAAGCTCAATACAAATAAATCACCGGGACCAGATGGTTTACACCTGTGAGTCTTCAGAGAACTCAGTCAAGTTCTATTGTTCCTGATCTGTGTGGACAGCATAATGACAGGATTGGAGAAAAGCCAATGTGGTACCAATGTGGTACCAATATTCAAAAAAGGACAGTCAGAATAAAACATCAGTAGTAGGTAAATTATTGGATGGGATGATTAGGGACTACATCCAAAGTTTTACTGAGGATAAGAATATCATTAGTCATAATCAGCATCGGTTTATGTATGTTCCTGCCAGATCAATCTGCTAATATTCTATGAGAAAGTGAGCAGCCATCTAGATATAAGGAGGGCTGTGGATGTGGTGTATCTGGACTTTGCAAAAGCATTTGATACAGTCGACCATAAACACTTAATTTATAAGCTAAGGTCTGCAGGCTTAGACATAAGGTTTGTGCTTGGGTTAAAAAATGGTTACAGGCACAGGTCCAAAGGCTAGTGATAACTAACATATACTCAGACTGGTCTGGGGTAGTGAGTGGGGTGCCACAAGGTTCTTTCTTTGAACCAATTCTATTCAACATATTCATAAATGATATAGAGGATGGGATAAATAGTTCAGTCTCAGTTTTTGCGGATGACGCAAAGTTAAGCAGAGTCATAAACTCTCATAAGGACATGGGCATTTTGCAGAATGACCTGAATAAAATAAAGGAGTGGCAGACAAATGGCAAATTGGGTTTAATATGGAGAAATGTAAAGTAATGCACTTGGGGTCAAAAAATATAAATGTAAAATATTCACTAGGGGGAGTACAGATGGGGGATCCAAGGATAGAGAAGGATATAGGGGTACTAGTAGATGATAGGTTGTGCAACAGAACGCAGTGCAAAGCTGCAGCTGCCAAAGCTGGCAAAATATTATCATGCATAAAAAAGGGGATATACTCCAGGGACAAAACCATAATTCTGCCACTTTATATAACTCTGGTTAAGATTCATCTGGAGTTTAAAGTCCGGTTCTGGTCCCCAGTCCTCTGAAGGGATGTGCTGGAGCTGGAGAGAATCCAAAGAAGGGCAACAAAACTAATAAGGGGACTGGAGGACCTGAATTACAAGGAACGAGTGCAAACACTAAATGTATTCTCACTGGAGAAAAGACGCTTGAGAGGAGATATAATAGCTTTCTACAAATATCTCAATGGGGATCCCAGCATGGGAAATTACCTATTAAGTCATAGGGATTATAAAAGGACACATGGCCACACAATGAGACTGGGAAAGAAGCAGTTTAACCTTAAACTGAGTATGGGGTTCTTCGTTGTTAGGGCAATAAGGACATGGAACTCTCTCCCACAATTGGTGGTGGCTACGGGGAATGTGGATAGCTTTAAGAGTTTTAGATGTACATTTTAAAGGATGCAACATACAGCGATAAGGGAAATCATTATAGACTCTGATACACATGCACCCACACAGGTTGAACTGGATGGACTGTTTTCTTTTTTCAGCCTTACTTAATATGTAACTATGTAACTTTCAATTGAGCTGTAATCTGGATAGAGGAAAGGCCTGTGGATGTAGTGCATCTATAATCCCTCCAAGCTTTTGACACAGTACAACATCAATGCTTAATTTACAAAATGAGGTCTCTTGGAAAAGGGTGGTGATAAAAAGTGTATCATTGGAATGGTATGGGTTTTTTAGTGCAGTACCACAAGGGTCTTTCCGGTTAACTGGTTCATAAGCAACATAGAGGTTGCTATAAATAGCTCAAACAAATTTTTTGCACTTCTATGTATAACTTTTTTGTAGGTACCCAGCAATCGGACAATTGCTGGTTAGTCTGCACTATGCTTTTCTAGTGGGAGAATCAACCACCAGTTATAAAATCCAGGACACATGCGCTTCAATTTCGGATGTCTTTAAAGATGTTGTTCTAAAAAAGCCAACAACAGAAGAATGGTCAGCGATCTCTGAGCTTTTCCTTCAAAGCTGCAATTTTCCTAACTCTCTTGGCGCTATTGATGGGAAGCACATTAGAATCATGAAGTCAATGGGTAGCAGAAGTCATTTCTTCAATTATAAGAGTATAGTGGCTGATGATAACTATTTTCATGATGTTTATATTGGGGCATATGGCAGCAACTCTGATTCTGGCATTTTTAGCCACTCATTATTTGGCCAGTTATTGCGTACAGATAGGCTTGACCTTTCAGAAAATATACCCCTCTCTGGAACAAATGGCCCTCCTCTACCGTGTATTTGTGGGGGATGAAGCATTTGTGTTGAGTGATCACCTGCTATGGCCATCTACTGGGCACAATCTAACTGTGCAAAAGTACATTTTCAACGATAGGCTAACAAGAGAAAGCCGAGTGGTGGAATGTGCATTTGGAATCTATTCAAATTGTTCCCAAAATGTAAAATCTATGCTGTGAAAGCTGCTTGTGCCCTTCACAATTTTGTGAGGCAACGGGATGGATTTTAGTTTGAGGACTCATTACAACACACTATGGTAAGATCGCAATGGACTGGAGTTTGTGAAACCAGACAAGGTACACACATCAGGGATATGTACACTTCCTACTTCATGTCTCCAGCAGGACAGGTCCCATGGCAGCTTGAGGCCATTGATTAATTGTACATTTGGACAAATACAGATTTTTCATGTGTTATTGTGTACAAAAATGTCACTGACAATAAGCCTAATTTTTGTTCACTGTATGTATGTATGTATGTATATGTTGCTTTACTTTATCTATACAATGTCCATTTCAAGGACTGCAGAAAGCAAAAACACAAAACTAAAAAACTAGAAATAGGGGATGAGCATACCCAAGAGAGAAAACGTTGTTGCTCATGAAATAGATCATGAAATGTAAGAGAGGAGAACAAGAGATGAAAGGATACGCCAATAGTACTAAACTGCTAATCTTTTTTTAGCCTAATCCTATAATACAGGTCCTATATTATAAGAATAGGCTAAAAAAGATTAGCAGATTTTGACAATCAAAATTTGCTAATCTTTTTTAGCCTACTCCTATAATATAGGACCTGTATTATAGGAATAGGCAAACAAAGATTAGCAGATTAGTACTATTGGTGTATCTTTTAATCTCTTGCTCTCTTACAGAATCAATATCCTTTCTATCCTATATACACACTCATTTGCTATTTCTTTCTTTTCATGATCTATCTTATGAGCAACATTTTTTTTTTGTTTTCTCTGTTGTGCTTGCGCACACCTGTTTCTATTTTTTTCTGTACACTTACTTTTAGTTTAAAGAGAATTTATACATTATATTAGGCAATTTGTTTAGTAGTAAACACATCATTTTGGGGCTTACCTCGCTGTAGCCAGAGTTGGCCTGAGGAACTCTATTTCCTTGACGTGCAGGTATTCTGAGGGTGGACATTCTGCAGATCCACTTCTATACTTTTGGAGAACCTGAAGGTGACATTTACAAGCATCCTGCAAGCTTTTCCACTTTATTTTTCAGTAAAAAATGTTAGCTTTTATATGGTGCATAGCAAACGGACAATCATTGATAGCTATAGGCCGTGACAGGTACTGTTTATTTTATTAGACCCCAGATCTCTCCTTTGCCCTTTGTTTCAGATCACACCAAGATGGGTATTATCTGATGTTCTTTTTAAACCCATCAAGGTTTGTTTTCAATCAATAAAACAGGATTAAATGTTCAATTGCTTCCTGATCTTTAAGTGTTTAATACAAATTAAAAGAGATTATTTTCCTATGGGGGGCGGGCTGTCAGGATGTGTGGAGTACAAAGATTTCTACAAGCAGCCTGTATGCTAAACTGACTAAACAGGTTAAAACCCCGTTCAAACATGCAATTAGGTAAATAGCATACAGAGACATTTCTAAACATATGCAGAATGATTGCTAAACTTAATTTTGTCATCTTTCACATCACCATTAAATCCATTCCAGTCTGAGAAAACCTGCTGGCCAATATTCTCCCAGATCCTCCTCTTCTTGGCACGGCTTTCATAATTGGAATCCTTGCTGTCGTATAGGCAGGGGTGCACCTTGACCATTCAAATAAATGGCTCTGGAATAAACAGGGTGACTGTATCCTCCATTTTTGTTATAAATATGGTCGCTTTGTGACTTCCTGTTAAAATTTTGTAATTTCCTTTTGAGAGGTAACTTTTCATTTGTGTAGAAATATGCACCAATTTGTGTGTCAAAATGCTGAAAAGAGAATAAAAACGCACAAATCGCGTGTTTCTATGGGAATAAAAACGCACCAAAATGCTTAAATTTGCCTGAATTGAGCTACAAAAAAACCTTCAGAACTTTTTTGAGCTCCTGGTGTTACAGGTGTTTTCAGGTGTTTTGGAGTGGAGATGTGAACCATCTCCATAGAGAATAATAGTTTTTTTCCCCTTCAGCATTTTGTAGCTTGAGGCTTCAAGCTACAAAATGCTCAGGTGTGAATGGGGTTTTAGGGATGAGCTGGCAGTTTGGTCTGAACCTAGATTTGAATTGAGCTGCTCTGGCATTCAGACAAATGCCCAGATGATTGTCCTTTCTTTCCCTGTTCAGCTGAAGCTGAAAATCATATATAAGCCATCGCTGGTTCTTAATGTGGTTGTAAACACTTTTAAAAAATTCCTAAAAAAATAAAAAAAACCCTGAAAGACAAAGGCATAATGAACTAGTATGCATAGCATACTAAACCGTGCAGGTTTAGGAGATATCCAGTGTAGCTACAGGTAAGCCTAATTATAGGATTGTCTGTAGTATAAAGTGGTTGTAAAGGGTTTACAACCACTTTAAGAAAAGCCAAAGGCACATGCGCCCGATTCATCCCTAGAAACCACTGAAATCACCAGGATCCAACACTGCCCCAGCCATGGCTACATGAAATTGAACAAATATGGCCATTGCCATGTTTAGTCAATGATCTTTCCGCCTTTCCCATCCCTCCATAGCTGATAGCTGATGACAACTCAGGGGGCCCCCATCAGGATCGGTCGTGCTTATCATGTTGTTTTTTTTTTTTTGGTGGGTGGCAGGTATTGTGAACAATGATGAATTTCCAAGGGACATTTAAAAAAAAAATTTGGACATTTCTTGGAGACAGTATCTGGGGGCCCCTTATTAATAAAGTTGGCATCCATCCAAACCACACAACAAATGTGTGTGGAAGAGGTCAGTTTCATCATCAACATAAGGACAAGGTGCTTTTCCAAGGATGTCCCCCCTAAAAAGGTGCCCCCCCCAATGTTGAGGGCATATGGCCTGGTGGTACATTCATGGGTCTTGTTTGGATTTTTAGGGGGACCTTAGTTTTTTTTAAGACCCCATTCACACACGTTAGCACTAAAGTGCCGCTCGTTTTAGCTGTGATTTAGTGCTTTTAAGTAACGCTTTTTGGTCACTTGCGGGAGGCTAACCCAAAGAAGGGGTTAAAAACTTGTGTGTTGCAGCGCATCCGAAGCACTTTTCATGCGCTTTCGAGACACTGCCCTTTCATTCCAATGGGAAGGGCATTTTGGGAGTGCTAAATACAGCGCTCCCAAACCACCTCAAAGATGCTGCTTTTAGGACTTTTTGGAATGTCCTGCAAAAGCATGGCCCAGTGTGAAAAGTCAAACTGAAATGAATGGGAGGCAGTTTTCAAGCACTTAGCAGAGAATATTTCCAGAGCTAAAGCAACTGAAAAACCTTAGTGTGGTACCCCCTTAAAATATATACCAGGCTCAACGGGTCTGGTATGTGTTTTGAATGGGACACTAAATTTTTTTTTATCTTTTTCTGGGTCCAGCGGTGCGGCGAGCATCATGAACCATGATGGATCTACATCGGGGGACATTTTTTTTTTTTTTTAATAAAGGAATTGTCAGAAAATTGTGTGTGTTTTTATTTCTTTTTGACACTTTTTTTTAAAGGGGGTTTCCAGATTATAATAAGCCCCCTGCTCACAGACCCCACAACCACTGCCTACAGTTGGGGTGGAGAGACCATTGTCCCCATCAACATGGGGACAAGGTGATTTGAGGTGGGGGTAACAGAGCCCCCTGCCCCAAAGCACCCCCATACCATGTTGAGAGCATGTAGCATGGTAAGTTTCAGGAGAATGGGCACTTGATTGTCTCCCCCTTTCCTGGTCTGCCAGGCTGAATGCATGAATAAGGGTCTAGTATGGATTCTTAGGGGGCCTCGTGCCGATTTATTTACATTTTGGCATGGGGTTTCCCTTAAAATCCATACCAGACCCAAAAGGCCTGGTAGGGATTGGGAGGGGACCCCAACACCGGTTTTTTTTCAGGTTATTCTTTTGCCGGCAATTCTTCAGCTGTCATTTTTTGTTTTATATCGCAAACAAATAAAAAATTGGTGATCAAATAACATCAAAAGAAATTTTCATAATGTTTTATATGTGTGGAAAAAAATATATAAATTGTGTTTGGGTACAGCGATGAATGTCCGTGCAATCCCTAGTTAAAGTAGGCCAGTGCCAAAAAGCAAAAAATGGCCTGTTTATAAAGGGATAAAATCTTCCAAAGCTGAAAGGGTTGATTATATATTTGCATATTATGTGTGATATTAATAAGTGATATGTTTACAACAATATTTGGTTTTGTGGTTTAAGGGCTCTTTCACAGGGATGATCCATTCAGGTCCGCCTGTCAGTATTTTAGGTGGACCTGAACGGATGCTCCATAGACCTCTATGGAGCAATGGATGTCAGTGGTGACATGTCCGCTGACATCCGACCCGCTCCGATTCAAAAAAGTGTGACGGAGGAAAAACCTACTTTTCCATCCGTCTGTGGATCGGATTGGGTGACGATGGACTCTACGGTCCGTCTTCATCCTATCCCCATTAGGGGAGAGCGCCGCTCTGACAGGTACACCCCTGCACAATGTGCAGGGATCTACGGAGCGATCCCCTGCTGAGCAGAGCTGGCTCTGTACATGGACACGTCCGTGTGAAGGAGCCCTAACACAGCACAGTGGAGTGTATATGCAATCTGATTATAGCTATAACAGATAATCACTTACTATTTTTTAAGTGGACGTTTGAATTTGGAGAGATACCATTTCTACCTTTGGTGCTGATAACCTGTATTTGATTAAAGAACATTTCTATGGAGAAAAGGCTCCAATCCAGTGTCAGCCCTTGTACACACGGTCGGGAGATTCTGGCGGAATGTGTCCGATCAGACCATTTTGTCGGATATTTCGACTGTGTGTGGTCTACATCGGACTGTTTCTGTCTGAGTATGCGACGGACCAAGTTTTCCAACTTGTTGGTAAAATTTTCAGACAAAATGCTTTGATCGGACATACTCCGATCATGTGTAGAGAATTCCGATCGGACAAAGTGCCACGCATGCTCAGATCAAATTCCTACACCAAAGCTATTGGCTACTAGCGTGAACGTAGTCCCGTCGTAACGAAATAAGGTAATCACGTCGGATTTTCTGACAACTTTGTCCGACCGTGTGTATGCAACAGTTTCGGACAAAATCCGACGGATTTGGTTGTTGGAATCTCCGACCGTGTGTACAAGGGCTTAGAGGCTGCCATTTTTTACAGCCAGAAGTATGGCTGGTTTCATGGAAAAACACACTTGGGCAACATTTCTGGGAGCAATGTAAAAACTTTTAGGAATAAGGCCATGAGCACTTTAAATGCTGAAAGGATGCCTTGGCACTGAAACCTCCACTTCTCTTTCTATATCCTAGTTGTGCCAGGTGCTAGCCTAGAGAGACCATCCTTGCTCCAAGCACTGTCACTAAATCAAACAAACAGACCTTTAATGTCGTGTGACATCCCTCAGAGTAGACTTGTTTTTCTGATTCAATGACAGCTCACATGACCACGTCCCTTTAAAAAGATATGTATTTTTATTGGAAGAAAATGCTATAGGACACTGAGAGTAATCATTGTACACATCTAAGGATGAGTTCTTTTACTGGATAATAATGGTATTGTTTTTTACCATTGGCTTAGTACACAACATCTCTAAAAAAATGATTATGCTTATTATTATCACCCCCTTTTTTTTACAACATCACTTTTAAGATCAAAATAGCTCCATAACTGTAAGGATTGTATGTTTTAAAGCCCACTTTTTATTTTTCTTTGGTGTTTGTGATTGATCTTTTATCATGCTGCAGCTGGTGCACCAAGTCATTCATATTGGAGCTGTTCAGACTTATCTTTCATCCAGAATCGTGTTACTTTTATCTATGTGGCAGCCTTATGTTTCCCCTTTCCTAACTGCTTGTTTTTCTCTTGCCTACTTTTGCTTTGTAATGTTTTCTATGCAGTATACTTTTGTTATTTATTTATTTTTTTCAAACATCCATACTCTAATGATACTTCAGCTGTGAAAATGACAGAAATATATGACATTTTTATTGGGCATGAAAAGCACATCTCATGATCAAGTACAGTTTAAAAGTATAGGCATCATCAGTATAAAAAATATGTTACATCACCTAATGCACTAGATTCATATGACTGACTAGCAGGTTCAACATTTATACTAAGTAAGAAGAAAATTAAACATGTACAGTATCATTGTGGGAACCATTTAGCTTTGCAATATGTTTTTCTATACCTATTTTAATTAGCCACGTCATTCCAGTTCTTCAATTACAGTGCTATGTTCATTCTTCATTCAGATGTTGCAGGTAATTTTCCATTGTCTGATAAATCTGCTGGTTTGATTATCTGCTATTTAGAAATGATGGCTTACAGCAAATAGTTTACGTGCTGTCACGTGAGAGACTGGTACCATTTATCTTTCTATGCTTGCCTTAATTGGCAAAGCTGAATTGCATTTGTGTTCTACTAGACTCGTATTTTTCTTTTTTGCTTTATGCTATCATAAACACACTAAATGAGCACAGAAACATTATTGTTCTATCTATTGTTTTATATTATAAAACAATATATTATAACAAGTATAATAAAAATTTAAGAATTCTAAGAAGTCCTTGTTCATAGAAACACTCTGGGATTGATTTACTAAAACTCGAACATGCAAAATCTGGTGCAGTGGTTCAATTAAGCTTTGTCAAAAAAATGACAAAAATGACAAATTTGACAAAAAAAATGGAAGCCGATTGGTTTCTATGCAGAGGTGCACCAGATTTTGCACTCTCCAATTTTAGTAAATCAACCCCTGCTATAGAAAAAATATGAAAGTAGACATTAAATTAACATGCTATCTGGAAGACCAGGCACAGAATCCTTTAAAGCTGAATTCAAGGTATGCATATTTATGCATAGTTACATTGATCCAGCTTGGACCAATATAATGATGTATTTCATACCTGGTAGATCCTCCTGGAGGCTGGCAATCACTGTAGTAGGCACCGTTGCAGAGGTCGCTGCTAGCTTCCGGCATTGTATTGGCTTATTTATCAGACAATGGAAAATTACCTAAGACATCTGAATAAAGAATGAACATAGCACTGTAGTTGAAGAACTGGAATGACATGGCTAATGATGCAACCATATTGCAAAGTTAAATGGTTCCCACAATGATACTGTATTTGTTTAATAAATATGTGCATATTTTTTCATTTCAGGACTGATCGAAGAAGAAGCAGGTATACCCCAAAAGCTTATCCTGAACATTTAACTGTTAGTTCAAATAAAAAAGGATCATGGACAGTACTCAGCTGTGTTATTGCAAGTGTGCTAATATAGCTAAATCACCTTAAGCACCTAAAAAATATTTAAGCAAAGAAGAACTAGATCTGTGCTGAATGCTCATCTGATATGTATTTCATTATTTTATTGTAAGGTTGTTATAAAAAAGTAATTTAGGGTATTTAAGTGGTGGATTTTTGCTCTTTTGTTTATGCAATTATCTATATGTGATTTTGGCACCTGTCAGGATAAATGGCTGTATGAAAGCCCCATGTTTTAATATGATTAATAACCCCCAGTGTGTAATTTCTACTTTTCTGTTAGAGAATTAAACTTAATTTCCCAAACAAACCATATGTTGAATGCAGATGGTCTACAGGTTTCAGTTAATGTTCATTTTGAATTGCAATAGAGCTGACCAAGGCAAAGAGGCCCCCAGGGATTAACATGAGCCTAAAAATACTTTGTTCTGCCAAACATTTCTGATAGCTAGCGTGTGTCTCTTTACGTTGGCACAATGGCTCAATGGCAGCGGTGGGCAAATGGGCACACCTGTATGTCCCCTTTAATTGGCAGGGCTAGTGGGTGTGCCCGTGCCCACGGAACCGGCGACATCAATGTCCGCAGGTCACCTGGTGATCGTGTCACGGAGCTGCAGAATGGGGAAGTGCCTATGTAAACAAGGCGTTTTCCCGTTCTGCCTTGTGACATGACAGAGATCACTGCTCCCTGTCATTGGGAGCAGTGATCGCTGTCATGTGAGTTGAAGCCCACCCCCCACAGTTAGAATCACTCCCTAGGACACACTTAACCTCTTTATCGTCCCCTAGTGGTTGACCCCTCCCCTGCCAGTGTAATTTACACAGTAATCAGTGCATTTTTATAGCACTAATTGCTTTATTAATAACAATGGTCCCAAAATAGTGTCAAAAGTGTCTAATGTGTACGCCATAATGTCACAGTCATGATAAAAACCACGGATCACCACCATTACTAGTAAAAAATAAATAATAAAAATGCCATAAAACTATTCCCTATCTTGTAGACACCATAACTTTTGGGCAAACCAATCAATATATGCTTATTGCAATTTTTTTTTTACCAAAAACATGTAGAAGAATACATATCGGCCTAAACTATGGAAAACATATTTTTTACGTATTTTTGGGGGATATTTATTATAGCGAAAAGTCCAAAATATTGCTTTTTTTTCAAAATTGACGCTTTTTTTGTTTATAGCGCTAAAAATTCAAAACGCAGAGGTGATCAAATACCACCAAAAGAAAGCTCGATTTGTGGGAAAAAAGGACATCAATTTTGTTTGGGTGCAATGTCACACAACCGCGCAATTGTCAGCTAAAGTGACGCAGTGACGCAAAAGGTGCTCTGGTGAGGAAGTGGGTTAAATCAGTCAGTTAAAATACACTACACAACATAAAAATGTTCTTTACATTTTTATACTTAAACTTATCATTTTATACATTAATGAAAGTTGCTTTTTTTGGTGAAAAGACTCATTTAGCATTGAATGGAGATGAAACAAAAGCAATCAATATAAATATAGTTATGTACAACAAGGAAATCTTGTTGCATCATAGAGAATGCCTGCCAGAATATTGATGGAGGAAAATTCTATTTCCAGAATGAGTAAACATCACTACAGCAAGATTGACATGCTGCATATTTTCATTATAAATTACTTAGCATTATTATAAATCTTATTATGAAAGAGTTCATTTCGAGTAGACATATTTTTAATTGATTTACACTATGACATTATCCTTACTGGCACCATTTACATTAGTTATCTGGCATAATTAAATGGGAAATTCCCTAGTGAATAAAATAGAAAATGACTGAAAAATATTAGGGCATATTTAAATAGTGCTAACATTATGCAAGATTAATTTCAGCACTTGGAGGCATCATAATATGTAATTAGAAACAAAATAAATAAATTAAATATGTTTGTCCCTTTCAGCAAAGAGGCAGCAAAATTGTATTTGTTAAAATATCCTTTATTTGTTGAATAGCAAATTAAATACTAGCATGAGGAAAAATAATGTTTTCTTATGCGAACAAACCAACTGCCTGCATTCAAGGGAGCCTGTCAGTATAAACTATGCTTGATGGTGTTGTTGTCTTGTATCTAACTGCCAAACACCTAATGCTGGAATCCTTATTCTTTCCTCACTATTTTAGTGTCCCTCCCACTGACTTTACATCCTGATAACAAACACGCAGTTTTCACATTGGAATAATATATGTATTATGTAAATATATACAGTATATTGGCCACAGCTTCAAAAGATTACACGCCATCTACATTGATGTGTGAACCATATAAATGCTGAAACAATCCCTTTTGTTTGCTGATCTGAGTTGCACGAGCCAAAATTGCTCAATTCAACCAAAAATCAAAAAACCTTTTTATGCCTGAAGCCAATACTGAAACCAGTACTGCTCCCAACCACCTATTCTCGTTTGGTTGCTTACCAGGGTGTCAGCCATTCCAAAAATCTGAAATAAATATTAAAACATAATTGACCTATCTAAGCAGACAACATTTTTCATTCTGTTGCTATAAGCCTTTGTACACACGGTCGGACATTCCGACAACAAAATCCGTCGGTGTTGCACACGAAACTGGTGTTGCATACACACGGTCAGACAAAGTTGTCAGAAGACTTCCGGTTACGGCGCCGCATGGAGTAGCTGTCCCCTCTCACAGCTCCCGCAGACCGGCCTCTAAATCGGCTACAAATCCGGCGATTTCGCCCGCTCCACCGGCCAGCTGACTTCCCCACGCTACCAGCTCCAGGATGGACCGGTTCGTGGAAAAAACCGGGCCGCGTTCGTACGCGGCCACCACCGCGCGGCAGGCCGCACCGCAAATCAAGGCCCCGGCTTCGGCCTACACCGCTCCGGCCAGCGCTCCGGCCTGCGCGGCCTATCCGGAGGAGACAGCGCCAGCCATGGAGGTAGGAGACCCAGCACAAGGCCAGACAACCTCCAAGGCACCCTCTTCCCTACAATCTCCAACCTCCACACATGTACCTGGACCTGTGGCGCCTGTGGCCATGCTGCATTCTCTGCCATCCCCACCGCTGCAGGATCCACAGACAGAGCTTCTGGCACAAGCTGTTGCTGCTCTCCTCTCCCCTATGATAGCTGCCTCTGTTGAGAAAGCTATCACCCAAGGCATGCATAAATTTCAAGCCCAACTCGGGGAACATGCATCCAGACTCAATGAGGCTGAAAATGGCATCTCTACTCTAGAGGAAGAATTATACCAAACGCAGTCCCTGGAACAAGCTCAGGACAGAACTAACAAATATATTTTGGAAAAGCTTGATGACCTCGAGAATAGGTCCAGGAGGAGCAACCTGCGTTTTGTAGGTACCCCCGAGTCGCTTCACCAATCCGCTCTGTCAGACCTGTGTGCAAGCCGCATCCCGGAGGCTCTGGGTCTGGGGGGACCCTTCATCGTGGAACGAGCACATCGTGTGGGGGCGCCCAACTCGGATCGCAAATCCCCGCGCCCGATAATTGCCAAATACCTGAATTATTCAGACAAAGCCTCCATTCTGCAGCAGTATCGCCAGTCCAGATCACTTCAGATTGGCGGGGTCAAAATCCTGATCTTTGCTGACTATTCAGTGGATGTTTCCAAGAAACGGAAGGCCTTTCAACATATCTGCACGGAACTATTCCAACGGCAGATGAAATTTACTCTGGCATTTCCGGCAATCCTACGGATCAAAGCACCCAACGGAGAACAGCTCTCTTTTCAAGACCCAGACGATGCATCGCGTTTTCTGAAATCGCTACGCTCAGGCCCGGCTCCCAAAGCGGCCCCAGTCAATAGGGCTCTTGACCAGAGGAGCCCACGGAAGGATTCCCCCAAGCGCTTCAGGGCCTCAGGTCCAGCTCCTCACGCTCTGAACCCACGTTGATGAACCCCAGGACCTGGTGACCTTTTTTGTCTTTCCTCCCTTTCAGGGACGAAGCTTTGCCTACCACCCGTTTTCTCATGGTAGAAGTGGCTTCTGCTTGAATTAATCTCCTCCTGGGCCACTTGCGCTATACATGCGCTCCTCAGGTAATATTTGACCAGGGACGTGACTGGCCCCGTGCGCTACATTGACTGAACTTATGTCTTTTACCATGCTTCATACGCCTTCGGCTTCTGGTTGTTCTAGTATTGTTCTATTATAACTGTTTTTCCTCAATGTTTATGTTTTTTTTTTTTCTCTTAGGTTATACCCACTTGTTCCCCCTGTGCATTCTTCTGTGCAGACCATCTCACTTCGTTCTGATCCTTGCCTGGGTTGACGGCGTGCCATGCTCCTTCTTTCTAGGGCAGCCATTTCTATGTCAGTTCGGAGGCCTGGTTCTGGGAGCTGGTCTACACAGTGACCCCCATGCGGAAAAAAGTGAAGTTCACAGTGAGTTGTTTTTACTTTCTTTGTTACTATGCCTGGCACATTTGCCGCTCCCTTCCCCACCTCTTCCTCCTACTTATCCCCACAGCTGCACTTTTCCCCAATTTACTCTCCCTTGCTGCTACCTTACCAGGGGCCGCCCTGGCCCTATCTGGAGCAAAGCTCCTGCTGTTACATGTCCCGGGTCCTCCCTACCACATGGTACTATTAATCCCCACTGTTACTGCACTTAACGCTCCACCATGCTACAAGTAGTCTCGTGGAACGTTAAAGGGCTTCGTTCCCCCAACAAACGTCTGAAGATACTGCGACACCTCAAGAGACTCAAAACAGACGTAGCGCTGTTACAAGAAACCCATCTCTCCTCATCGGACTTTGTTCGGATGAGGAAGCTCTGGGTGGGTGAGGTGGTGGGTTCTGAGGCTGTAGGCCGGAAAGCAGGGGTTCTTATTCTTATCAATAAGAATCTTCCTTGTAAGATCCTATCTACGGACACAGATCAACAGGGCAGACTCCTCACGATTAGGGCCCTCATAGGGACCAAGGAACTTGCTATTACAAACGTCTATGCCCCCAATAGCCCCACAAAACCTTTTTTCAGCGCATTGACTAGTTGGCTTCTGCGCTTCCCCCACCTCCCGCATCTGGTGGGGGGCGACTTCAATTCTGTTGCCCACCCGGTAGATGACAAATCCTCATCATTGCGCCCCGTAGTTTGTTCGACTGTTACCATTCCCACGAGCCTGGCAATGACTATGGAATCCCTTCACCTGCATGACATTTGGCGACTACACCACCCGACCGACCGAGAATTTTCCTTTTACTCTTATCCCCACAATGTCTTTTCTAGGATTGACTATTTTTTTAGCTCTAATGACTTAACCCCCTTCCTTCCGACAGCGGAAATTCATGACATAGCCATATCAGATCATGCTCCGATCTCAGTGACTCTAGAGACCCCTGACATACACCCTAATCCCAAAATATGGCGTTTCCCCTCCTATTTGCAACACAACGCAGACTTTCAAGCTTACATGACGAAAGAATGGGCATCATATTCACAGACGAACGCAATACATGCTGATAACCCACACTTGTTCTGGGACGCAGGTAAGGCGTTCCTTAGGGGACGCATTATCTCTTATGCCTCCTCGTTCAAGAAACACGCCATGTCTCAATACAAAGCCTCCAGTTCCAGATTACATCAGGCCCAGCGAGCACTCTATGCCTTAAACTCCCCCGAAAATCGTGAGGCCTGGCATACAGCCAAGCAGTCATTTGACACTTGGGCCGAAACCTTGGAAACCACTAAACAAGCCCACTTCGACGCCACTCTACACAAATTTGGCAATAAGGCTGGCAAGCTTCTTGCCAGACTATGCAAGGGAACCTACCACCCCACGGTCATATCGTCGCTACGCGACCCCGATGGCACAGTCACGACCACTCAGAAGGGCATCAATGCGGCGATGCTCCGCTTTTATTCCACCCTCTATGCGGCGGACCCTATTGACCGACCCACTGCTCGCGACTTCCTCGACGAAGTACAATTGACCCGAGTATCTCCCTCTCAACTCGATTCGTTAAACGCCCCCATTTCCCCCTCGGAGATATCCGATACGATTCGTAAGCTAGCTTCCTCCAAAGCCCCAGGCCCGGATGGCCTATCAGGCGAGTTCTATAAATCTTTAAACGCACTTCTAACCCCGACCCTGGCCGATGTCTACCAACATATATGGTCTGGTGGCCCCTATCTCCCGTCCGGTACCCAAGCTAATATTAAGTTGTTAGAAAAAAAGGGGAAAGACCCACAAGAGCCTGGGTCATATAGACCCATCTCGCTTCTAAATCTTAACGTCAAAATTCTTTCCAAAATAATAGCTAATAGGCTGGCTGACATCATCCCCTCCCTGATCCACTCCGCCCAGTCAGGTTTTGTCAAGGGCAGAACGGCAACTATTAATATCAGGAAGGTGATGATGGCACTAGAACATGCCAGATGTAACCCTACCAGCGATCTAGCTATTATTACTCTAGACGCCGAAAAGGCTTTTGACAATGTCAATTTTGAATGGCTTTCCATGGTACTGGGGGATATGGGCTTCACTGGACCATTTCTACACCTGATCAGCTCCATGTACACCTCCCCTGCAGCCAGACTGGTGGCCGCTGGCCTCCTCTCGGATGAGTTCCGGCTACATAAGGGAACCAGACAAGGCTGCCCCCTGTCCCCACTCCTCTTCAATCTGGCCTTGGAGCCGCTTTCCAGATACCTGACATATAAAGCTCCGCTACACGGGATCGAAATCGGGTCGCACGAATTAAGAACCTCCCTCTTTGCCGACGACGTCTTGATATTCTTCGCCAACCCTTCAACAGACATGCCCACGATTAAATCCCTATTTGACCGTTTCAGACAGTGCTCGGGACTGCGTATTAACTACTCCAAGAGCGAAATACTCCCCTTGGAATCCCTTCCACCTCCGACATGGGCAAACCACTCCATTTTCAAAGTAGCTAGAACCCATATCACATACTTGGGCATTAAGATAGGGAGGCTCCCCTCGTCTCTCTACCACCTGAACTACCCCCCCCTCTTTGCCAAACTTATACAGGAATTAGACAACTGGATGGATCTGCCTCTTTCGCTCTTGGGAAGGTGTCACCTGGTAAAAATGGTCAGCTTTACACGCCTCCTGTATCCCCTTCAGACGATACCCTTACTCCTTAGACATAAGGATACAAAACTTTTAAACTCAGCAATCTCTAAATTCCTGTGGCGAGGCAAGAGACCCCGCATAGCCTTCTCAAAACTTCACCTTCCCAGGAGCGAAGGGGGTATTAACCTTCCCAATCTTAGAATGTATAACCTAGCATGTCTTTTGAGGGTAGGTCTAGACTGGATATCCCAAAAATCCCACTGCTCAAATTACCCACTGGAAGCTGCAATGACCCATCCTTACTCCCTAGCTGCTCTTCTCCACTGCAAATGGAAACAATTAGATCCGTCATTGCAACACAACCTTTTACTGAGAGACACGGCTATTGCCTGGAAAGAAACACGGAAGAGCCTTAAGCTGTCTCCCTTCATTTCTAGACATCTCCCGATACAAGGTAACCCGAACTTTACCCCGGGGCTGGACCGCCAACCATATGAAACATGGCGTCAACAGGGCCTCGACACCTTCTTCTCCTTATGTGACCCGGACTCTGGTCGAGCACTTCCCTTCCGCCGGCTAGCTGTCAAGTTCTCCTTGCCGGATTCATCCGCCTTCCACCATGGCCAATGCCTCAGCTTCTTGCAGAAAACTTGCAGAGCGGAACATGCAAGATTCCAATCCTCTTTCATCGAAGTACTTCTCCACAAAGACTCTTATGGCATCTCTGATATTTACAAACCTCTACTACTAAATACTACACCCTCTCTGGAATCTTCCTCGGTCTCTAACTGGGCCAAAGATTTCCCAAGTACCGATATTGTGGATAAGATCCTACACGGACTCCAATCAGTCTATAATTTGGTCCCAAATGAAACTTGGAGGGAAACCCAACTAAAAATTGCACATCGAGCGCACATACCTTTTCTACCTTCCTCACCTTCGTGTCAATCCGCTGCTTCTCTGTGCCCTCTATGCCAGCATCCTAGACCCTCCCTTACTCACCGCTATTGGTCTTGCCTGGTCATCTCCTCATTCTGGGATGGAATTTTGGCTTTTATCTTCAAGATAACACTCCTGAAACTCCCCAAGGACCCGCTACTCCTCATCTTTGGGTATTGGGACCCCAAACTGCTCCCTTGGTCGGCTACCCCCACACCTCTGGGCAAGGAGTGGGCCTTGCTCTGCCTGTTACTCGCTAGGAGAACCATCCTAGCCAACTGGACAACCACGACTAAACCCTCTGTCCCACAAGTAGACAGAGAACTTATGCACCTCCTCTTTCGGGACAAATTGAATACTAGCCTTCTTCACGCCAAAGCCAAACCACGCTTTCACAACAGATGGGGCTTGTATATGGCATCTAGACTCACCCCACAGGAACGAGCCCACCTTGAGGACCACTCCTTCATCCATAAGGGACACGCGCCAACGGCGATAATCGCTGCAACCTGAAATCGTACCAAGCGGGTCTCTGTGCTCCTGACTCTCTCTCCCCCCACACGGGGACTCATCACCTTTCATGGACAGCCGGGATCTGTGCAGCACCTCTCCCCCCCCAATATGCAATAAACTGCACCTGCTACTGACCACTCCCCCCCCCCATGGTTATTTTATTTCATATTTATTTTATTTCATATTCATTATATACTTTATTTTACCCTGTAGTTCGCTTTTATAAAACATACCAGGTTACCTCCTGACCTCCAGATCCATCCAGTTGAAGCTTCCCCTTCTCCCTTCTTTGGGGAGAATGGTAAGTCTTCCCTTAAAGAGGAAGTAAACCCTGATGGGTTTACTTCCTCTTTTTTTCCCTGCAAAGGTAAAGCATAATGGACTACTATGCATCGCATAGTAGCTCATTATGTGTCACTTACCTGACACAGGAGCCAGCGAAGTCGCCGCTGTCCCCTGTAGTCCGCCGCATCCATTTTGCTGGTGGCGTCTCGCAGCTCCGACGAATCACAGCGGCGAAGCCGCGATGACGTCACTCCCGCGCATGCGCACGGGAGTCGCGTCTCACAGCTCCGCCGCTGCCATTCGGCGAAGCCGCGATGACGTCACTCCCGCGCATGCGCACGGGAGTCGACAAATTAGGCAAATCCATTCTTGGACTTGCCGCATTTAGTGCGCCTGCGCGCCGCTGTCTACGGCGCATGCGCCGTAGACAGCGGTGCCCATTTTCGGGCAAATATCTCCTAAACCATATAGGTTTAGGAGATATTGCTTGGACCTACAGGTAAGCCTTAATCTAGGCTTACCTGTAGGTCAAAGTGGTTTGAAAGGGTTTACTTCCTCTTTAAGCTATGTACACAATGCTTAGTTACTACCAAACCCTAGGCTGAATGACTGTTTTCACTCGATCTTTCTATTTCAATGAGAAAAATTTTCGTCTTTGTATTTTGTACAATTTGTTCTATGCCTTTTTCAATAAAATTTTATTTTAAAAAAAAATAAAAAAATTAAAAAAAAAAATTGTCAGAAAATCCGATCGTTCGGAACGTGATGACGTTATTTCGTTACGATGGGACTACGTTCAGGCTAGTAGCCAATAGCTTTGGTCTCGTAATTTGATCTGAGCATGCGTAGCACTTTGTCCGATCGGATCATGTTGTTGGAAAATGTTATAGCCCAGCTCTAAAACTTTGTTGTTCGGATATTCCGACGGAAACAGTCCGATGGAGCCCACACACGTCAGATTATCCGACAACACGGTCCGATCAGAGCATTTTCCGTCGGAATGTCCGACCGTGTGTACAAGGGCTTAGTGGGACTGATAAGCTGACCAGTTTTTGTACTGATTCTTGCCCTCATCAATTAAAAATTATGCTACTCCACTCCTACTGCCATCACAGTCTGTCAAGGAACACAACTCAGGCTGCTGATGTAACCAGTACCGCTAGGAGTTCACAGAATCTCTGCCCGTGCAGCCTAACATAAGAAAGGTTTCACCAGGATTCCCAACCCTCAATGTGCTTAATTAACTTCGCAGACATACCCAACCTGGACGCTGCTATGACAGCCCCGATCCTAAACTAGGTGCCATAATCTGTAATGATAGACCCAACCTCTCTAGACATTTTTTTGAAGACTTTAGAGAATTTAAAACAAGACAAATAGGAGCCTTCAGCATATGTTGAAAGAGGCCACTCACCTCAACAAGTGACAAGAAGGTTCTACAAGCTGCTACTGGGTAAGTCACACAGATTGCCAATGGAGAATAGAGGATGCAAGCTCTGTGGCCTAGTTAATCAATTTTACTAAGCTACTTTTCTAAGCACTAGTGGCACTCCACCCGCCTGGGACATGTCACTCATTCACAGTGTTCTGAGATACAAGTCCCGGCAGCCTTAGCGGCTTTTGGCTTGTAGTTGTCAATGAACTGCCATGGTGCTGTGGAGCATCATGGTAGTTCATTCATGCTTCCTGTCAGAATGTATTGGTTTCCTTGTATGAGGTACGGGGAAGCAGATACACTGACAGGTCTACTGGAGACCTACATGGCATCAGAGATATGCTGATCACTGGTGCAATGCTTCACAGGCTCCTGCAACAAATAATACATGCACATTATTTTACCTGCAAAAATATGTGCATTTATTTTTTGGCAAAAACTGAACTTATCCTTTAAGGCAGGGGTAGGGAACCTTGGCTCTCCAGTTGTTTTGAAACTACAAGTCCCATGAGACATTGCAAGACCCTAAAAATCACAGGAATGACTCCTAGAGGCAGAGGCATGATGGGATTTGTAGTTTCAAAACATCTGGAGAGCTAAGGTTCCCTACCCCTGCTTTAAGGCACCATAAAAAGGCATAGGAAAAAGGGAAATGTAAATAAACACATTTTACATCAGAACAACAGACATTGGGCAGTTGTAACTAGGGATGGGCGAACGGTTCAGCAGTTTTTTTCAATGACTTTTTTCTGTATTGCTGGGATCGACAATTCATTATAGCCACTAGAACTTTTAAATTACTTTTTTTCCTTTAGAAATGTCATTTTTTGCAGGGACTGTTCTAAACGCAGGAAAAATGTGCCACTTTACAGGCATACTATAGAAAACCCCCAGGTACAAAATTTAAAGGAATATTTCACTTTAATTGTTTCACTTTAAGGATTATTAAAATCACTGCTCCCGAAAAAACATCAATTTTTAAAACTTTTTTTGCATTGATATATGTTCTCTTAGATCCGGTAAGGATTTTAAGGGGAATCCCCTACGCCAAAAATTATCGGAATCTGGGAGCCCCTTTAATAAGGGCGCCCCCGGATACTGGCCCCCCACCCTATGTGAATGAGTATGGGGTACAATGTACCCCTACCCATTCACCTTTGAAAAAAAATGTAAAAAAAAAAAACACAAGATACAAGGTTTGAAAATAATTTATTGCACTGCTCTGTGGGTCTTCCGTCTTGGGGGGTCTTCTCGCCGGACTCCTCCGCTATCTTCTGCTCTTTTACTAGTTCTTTTACTAGCGGAAGAGCCCGGCTTTCTTCTGCGCCGCCGCCCGGGGGTCTTCTTCTTACTTCGGGGGTCTTGTCCCCCTCTTCGGTTCTTCTTGCCGGTCCTCTGCTTTCTTTCTTTAGCTCTTTTACTAGCGGAGGCCCGGTCTTCTGTTGCCGCCGCCCCTTAATAATGATTTAATAATAAACTGCATTTCAATGCTTGACACGTTTTGTGGATAAAGTTTAACTTCTTCAGAAGCAAGTGCAGAATGCACATCATTGTTCCGAATTACTCAAAATAAAGATAAGGGGTACAGAAAACCAAACACCTCAACAATTGCTTACAATAAGCTCCAAAATTAGTCATAGGATGCTGAAAACTGAAGGTTGAGGAAGCCTGGGAATGACCCTGCCAGGAGCTGTGGAGATGTGGATCTGCGGACAGATAAAGCAGACAACACCACACTCGAGGGGGGGGGGGAACTTGTATCCATGGTGAGATACATGATGGTGCCTGGGAATGGCTCCAACCAAAGTCTATAGAAATTGTGAAAATTACAAGTGATCAACGGGAGGTGCATGGCGTTACTTGCAAAACGTCATATGGCCTATTGTACTAATAGGGTCAGTGAGAAAGAAAGAAAGGGAAGGAGGCAAGCGGAACCGAGATGTATTGGAGACCACCAGAGAAACTTGCACCAGAAAAGACAAGGAGTGATGCAGTGCAACATTCTGAGATTACGACAGACCAATCCTGTCAGAAAATTCAGGTACTAACTACCGTGTCAAAAGTGGGCAAAAAGAACCCAAGGGAAAAGTGAAGGAAATTAGTGTACCTGGTGATCCCAGTGCTAATGACTTGACTTCCACTTACCATTCGCTGAACACCCAAATTTTAAGGGAGTTCGCCCAGGTGAACACCCTGCAATGCACTGAGAGCTGCACAGTGCATTCTGCACTCTGATTGGGCCAAGCTTTGCCAAATCAGGGCACAGTGTCAGCGGGTTGTTAAGGAGTGGGGTCGGGAAACCATTATTAGCCATCAATGGGTTTCCCTGCTGACATCTGAATAATAAAAAAGAAACAAAGTCCTGGTTAAAAAAAAACAAAAAAAAAACAGAGTGGGGTCCCCCCCAGTCCATACCAGGCCCTTTGGGTCTGGTATGTATTTGGAGGGGAACCCAATGACAAAATAAAAAAAAACTGTGTCGGGTCCCCCCCAAATCCATACCAGACCCTTATCCAGTCATGCAGCCTGGCAGGTCAGGAAAGGGGGAGATGAGTGAGCGCCCCCCTTCTGACACATACCAGGCAGCATGCCCTCAACATGGGGGGGTGTGTTCTTTGGGGCATGGGTGTTCTGTCTTACCTGCCCCAAAGCACCTTATCTCCATGTTGATGGGCACAAGTGCCTCCTCCCCACAACTGGCTTATCAGAATCTGGAAGCCTCCTTAAAAAGGGGCCCCCAGATCCGGCCCACCCTATGTCAATGGCTAGCGGGTACATAGGGAGCCCTCTTGTTAAAAGGAGCTTCCAGATTCCAATAAGCCCCCACCCGCAGACCTCCACAACCATCAGCCACAGTTGTGGGGATGAGGCTCTTGTCTCCATCAACATGGGGACAAGATACTTTGGGGTGGGGGAGGCAGAGAGCTGTTGAGGGCATGTGGTCTGGTGTGGTTCAGGAGTGGGGGGCTGCTCGCTTGCCCCTCCCTTTCCTGACCTGCCATGCTGCATACCCAGATAAGTGCAATTGGGGGGACCCCATGCCATTTTTTTCTTTAATAATAATAATTTTTTCAATAACTGGGTGCTGGCAATTGCAACCGCGAGTCGTTTTAAATGGAACTTGACTTTGATTTTTTTTGCTTTAGAAATGTAATTTTTGCTGCAGCATATTTTATGCTGGGGTAGTTATGCTTACAGACACATTAAGGGGACCCCCCAACACTATATTTAAAGGAATTTTTCATTTTTATTGTTGCATTTTAACTATAAATAAAATCACTTCTCCTAAAAAACAATCATTTAAAAAAAATTGCATTGATACGTGTCACCCATGGCAGTACCCAGACTTTACTTGCATATAAGCCCTCAAAATAGGCACTTTTGATTTTTCCTGTTTGTCTCCCATCAGTGTGGTTTGCTGTTCAGATTAGAACATTTCCCCTATTTGGGAGTTCTTTTGTAAACCGAACAAAGGGGTGTTCGGTCCATGTCTATTAACAATGGAAGAATAGACACTGGAATCCTCCCCTTTTAAATGGCTATCATCTCATCTCTTTGAACCGGTTTCCCCCTCCTAAAACAGTGCACTGTGGTTTGGCCCAGCACAGGCTTTTTTTTTGTCTCAATAATTTTTATTCAATTTTTCAAAATACAATGAATAATTGACATTGGGTATACATTTGTAGTTAACTAAAGTTGTGATACATACGGTAAGTCAAGTTAACAGAAGAATTATCTCTAGGATATCTTATAGCCGTGCAACCTATAATTATACAAATAATGAGTAATGTGAACGGTTCGTTCCAAAGAAATGAAACATCAAACAAAGAAAAAGAAAACATGAAACATATTCCACATAGAATAAAACGTTGGTAAGTCAAAACAAGTGTCGTCTGTTCCGTGAACTAGGATAGTAGTGAGAATAAGGGACACACACAGTGGGGTAGACATCACCCCTGTGAAACAAAGTAGTTCTAATGGTCCAGCTGGTATCTAGGAACAATGGAAGGCTGGGTCAGGTAAACGGTGAAGGTCAGCTACTGCATGAGAGAAGGAGGATGTTCCACCCGAGCACCCCCTGAGGGATCTATTCTGTGCCCGAGCAAAGCCATCCTCCTCTCTTCTTATGGTTGTCTTCGGAATTCATTTCAAAGATTTAGGATTTGAATAGAGGAGTTAGTTCAGGGGAGCTGACCCAGTCCTTCCACTGTTGCCATCTGGAAAGGAGTCGGATTTTAGAGCCTTGTCTAAGTGCTAGTATTGTTTCGTATGAGTAATGTGCGTGGGTAATTTGAACTACTTCCAGTAGTGTAGGAGGATCAATGTTCTTCCAATTCTGTGCAATAGTTAACCGTGCTGCCAGAAGTATATGAATTATGATATTTCTTGTCGGGTTAGGGAATTGTTCAATAGTCAAGGATAGGAGGGCTAGATAGGGAGATTCTGTGACAGAGTGTTTGGTGACCTCAGATATGAGATTGAATACCGAGTGCCAGAAACCTGTGAGTTTGGGGCAGTTCCAAAAGGTGTGTAGTAAGTTCCCATACTGACCACACTTCCGCCAACACGTCCCATCATTAGTCAAGTCAAATTTAGAGATTTTGTCAGGGGTCAAATACCAACTATAAGTCAGTTTAAATGCCAATTCCCATAGTGAGGCGCAGCATGTAGCTTTATAAGTGGATTGGCAGGCTTTTTCCCATTGTTCCAGCATAAATTTGTGGTCTAGAATTGTATCCCAATGTAGAAGTGCCGTTGAACTAGTAAATGTAGATTTATGGTGGAGTAGCTTGTAGAAGAGGGAGATACATTTTTGTCGTACCGTGGTAGATTTGTAGAAAAGCCATGCTTCATGGGGTAGCATACACTCCCATGAATTAAGTGAAGCGAGGCAATGTTTGGTGCGTAGATATAAAAAAATATCAGAGTTGGGAAGTAGGTATTCTTTTTGTAAAGTTGTAAATGATTTTATGGATTTGTTGTCAATAAGGTCTGATAGTGAGGTTATACCTTTTGATTTCCAACACTCATAGGATGTTGACTACATCAGTAGGTGTAGGGTCTCTATAGGTATAGGAACTGTCACCCCCTTTAGAGTGGGAGGTTGCTCAGTGGATAAATCTTGTCCACGTTTTAATAGTTGCCACTATGGTCGGAGAGATTTTGCTAGGGGGTTTTGCTCCTAGGATTGTTACGAATAGCCATGAGGATAGGTTTTCCCCTGGGATTAGAGAAGCTTCCATCTTCCCCCATAGGGTGGAACTAGGAGAGAGTGGGGACCATGCCTTGGCTTGTGTAAGGATAGAAGCCATGTAGTAGTCTTGGAAGTCTACATTGCCTGTACCGCCAGCCATTTGTTGTTTGATTAGTTGGGAGTGTCCACATCTAGCTCTTTTACCTTGCCAAACATACTTAGATAGTAGTGATTGGAGTGATTTGAAGTAGCTAAGGGGAACTGGGATGGGTAGGGTACGGAATAAGTAAAGTATTTGGGGAAGGTGTAACATTTTGAATGTCGCTAGGCGTCCCGTCCATGAGAATTCGAAGGTCGCTAGTCTGGTGAGATCGGATTGTAATTTTGTGCGAATCGGTAAATAGATAGCAGCAAATAGAGATTTCGTAGATTTAGTCAGTTGAATACCTAGATATGTTATGCTCTTCTCTGCCCACGCGAAAGGGAAGCAGTCTTTGAGACGAGCGCTAGTGGACGAGTCTAGTCCTAAGTCCAAAATATACGATTTGGATTCGTTTATCTTGTAGTATGAAGTCGCACTAAACCAGACGAGCGTCTTCTGGATTGCAGGGAGGGAGCGTTCAGGATTAGGGATCAAAAGGATCACATCATCCGCAAACAAGCTCATTTTGTGATCTATGCCAGCGAGGGGAATGCCAGTGATTTCGGTATTGGATCTTATTCTTTCAGCGAGAGGTTCCATGATTAGATTAAAAATTATAGGTGAGAGTGGACAGCCCTGTCTTGTGCCATTAGAAATTTGAAAGGGTGAGGAAAGGACGTCTGCAGAGAACACTCGGGCCGAGGGAGAAGAGTATAAAGCCATTATAGCATCCTGTATTGGGCCAATGATTACAAATTGGTTTTGTATTGCCACCAAGTAACCCCAATGGACCCTATCAAATGCCTTTTCGGCAGGACCCTATCAAATGCCTTTTCAGCATCTAGGGACAGGAGAATGGAGGGGAGTTTAGTTGATTCTGCGTGGTGAATAATATTCAGTAGACGTCTCGTGGCGTCCTATGTTTGGTGCCCTTTGGTAAATCCCGACTGGTCCAGGGAAATTAGGGAGGGTATAATGTCTTCTAGTCTGTTGGCTACCATTTTTGCGTATATTTTCAAGTCAAGATTCAGTAATGAGATGGGACGGAAGTTTATAGGAGATGTAGGTTCCTTCCCAGGTTTGGGCAGGGTCACTATCATGGCAGTAAGCATTTCTGCCGGGAAGGAGGCGGACTTGGCTTCTAGATTGAGTGTTTGGGACAGGGCAGGGGCTAGGATGTCTTTGAATTGTTTATAATATTCCCCAGTGAAGCCGTCTGGGCCTGGGGATTTGGAACAAGGAAGCTTATTTATTACTGATATAATCTCAGTGATTGAAAAGGGTGAATTTAATTCTGAGAGTTGTTCTTGAGATATGGACGGAAGGGACAGGTCCTTCAGGAATGCTTGGATCAACTCAGGGGTAGGTTGGGTGCTGTTTGAATCTTTGTTAAGGTTGTAAAGGTCTCAATAGTATATGCTAAAGGCATCGGCTATGGTTTTAGGTTTAAGGAGTTTTTCGTTGGTGTGTGGGTGATATAGATACGGGATTTTTGTTTTGTCCCTGTGCCCTTTGATTTTTAGTGACATTATTTTACCTGCTTTATTACCCGTGGTGTAGGTTGTGGCCTTGAGCAACTTGTACGCTTTTACCTGTCTTTCTAGCAGTAGTGACCGTAGTTCGTTACGTAATGTAAATATTTTAGCTTGGAGGGATTGGGAGGGATTGGTTTTATTTAGGAATTCAGCGGAGGAAATGTCAGTCGTGAGTTTATCCAGTCTCTGGGTTCTTTGTTTTTTGGCTTTAGCCCCCAGTTGGAGGAACACACCTGTCATGACTGCTTTATGAGCATTCCACACCACCCCCGGGTCGGATACTGAGGATTGATTAATTAGGAAGAATTCTTCCAAACTTTGCTTGATATGGATGGAGAATTGTGGCGAGGTAAGGAGGTAATTGTTTACTCTCCATATAAAGGAACCTGGAAGATGCGAATCATCAGAGATGTCAATGCTGATGGGGGCATGGTCCGACCAGGTGGTGGTGTGGATGCTGGAACCCAAAGTTCTCTGAAGTATTCGTTTATCGGCTAAAAACAGATCAATACGTGAGTAGGTGTTGTGACGCAGCAAGAGGAATGTAAAATCTCTCTTGCTCGCATGACAACACCTCCAGACATCATACAAGTTATTAGAAGCAATAAAAGACTCCAAAGGGGAAGCATAACGTTTGGACCCCGCTGTTGCGTCCATTGAGTTATTTGGAACTACGCAGTCCACGCAAAGCAGTAAAAGACCTTTTTGTACTTTTTTCACTTTTTTCAACGTTTTCCTAAGAAAGGTCATTTGACCTTGATTAGGAGCATAAATTGTAACAAGAGTATAAGGCACATTGTTGAGTGTACAGTTCAAAATAATATATCTACCGTCCGTGTCAGCAATATAATCCTGCATCGTGAACAGTACAGTGTTCTTTATGGCTATTAGTACTCCCCGCTTCTTCTGTGAGGAAGAGGAGTGAAAGACATGCGGGAACAGTCTGTGTTGGCATTTAGGTGTGGCGTCCATGGCGAAATGGGTTTCCTGGACACATAAAATATCACAATTGTGTGACAAAGCTGATTTCCAAAGGGAGTTGCGTTTCACAGGGTGGTTGAGCCCTTTTGCGTTAAGGGAAAGGATGGTGATGCCCATGGTATGCTGGAGGGATGTGTGGTAGCAGAGTGAGTACTTACAGTAGATGAATGTACTAGATCAGAGTTCAGGGTACCAGCCGGTACAGGCGAATCGGTTGATAACAGAATCTGGAAGTCCTAGTGAGACAAGATGGAAGAAAACGGCGTTACAGGAATAATGAGAATACCAGGTAAGATTCGTGGAAAACAATAATCTGCAGGCTTGGAGTGTGTGTGTCAGACACTCATGGAAGCCTTACTATAGCGGTAGTTATGGGTTAATAAAAGTGCACCAGAGAAAAAAAAAAAAAAAAAAACAATCAACAAGAGAAAAAATAAAAAGATAAAACACAAAAAAAAAAAACACAAGAATGTCAGTATTCAACCGCTCCCGTGAGCAACTGACTAATTTGTGGGGAAAAGTTCAACAGTCAGGTGTGTAGTCGCAGCTCCAGACCGGACTAATATAGTCGCTGAACATAGTAGGACGGACAGGTCGTTCATCGTCGTGTGGTTTTGGGTTTCTCCCGATTAGGACCAAAGATAAACGGATTGTGCTGTCCATCAGGGCCCGGTTGAGGTCGAGGGGGGGGTCTGGTAGGATTCCCCATGCATGAAGGAGCTTCAAACCCCCCTCTAAAGTGGAGATGGTGTGCGGAATACCGTTATGGCTGGCCAGGATGGTCGCTGGGTGGCGCCATTTGTAACTAATCTTATGGTTGTTCAAGGCTTTAGTTATGGTTCTTAATTGCCGCCGCAATTGCAGTGTGTACTGAGATAAATCTGCATACAATTGGATATTTGAGTATGGCGCAGGTAGTGGAGAGAGCTCTCTAGCCTTCTGAAGTATTTGTTCTTTCGCCTGAAAGAAGTGGACCCGAAGGAGCACGTCCCGGGGTATATCCGCCTCAAGATGGCGGGGCTTTGGTAATCTGTGTATTCGGTCAATAGTGAGTTCAATAGGGGTAAGTTCAGGGATCATGCTGGAAAACATGGTGGACACAAAGTTATGCAGCTCTGTGGGCTGAATGGACTCCGGGATTCCGCGTATTTTGACGTTATTTCTTCTGGAGCGGTCCTCGAGGTCCGCGAGTTTGGCTTTGATCCAAAGAGATTCATCTCTTTGTTCAGAATAAGCGTCAACTAATTAATTGACCGTGTCAGTACATTCCCCCATTTTGGACTCTATGCACTGCATTCTATTGTCCATGTGTTTCAGTTCCAGGGAGAAAGTATTGATCAGGGATGATAGATTGGACATAAGTGACGATTGCAAGGACAGAAGCATATCTTTCATTGTTGTGTCAAGAACAGGTTGTCCTGTAGTTGGGAACTGTGCAATTGATGACTGTAAATCAGATATAGCAGATTCGTTATGTAGGCCTGTACTCACTGCGCCTGAGGCCTGGTTGTTAGGATCCATCCTCATCTTCGATTTTACTGGGCTCTGAGAGGCCGGAGTTGAAGGAGATGTATCAGGGGGGAAGGATGCTTGCATTCCTGCTTGTATATCTCGAGGATGGTCGTCTGGGAGATCTGTGTAACTCAGGGAGGTCCGCGCTGTGCCGGCGGCGCCATCTTGGGCCTTGCTGCGGGGCTGAAAGGAGAAGGACTCCAGTCTCTTCGGGCCTCTCTCCTGGTACCGCTTGCGGGGCATCGCTGTGGCGGAGGTTTGGGAGGAGCTTGCGGGGGTTCCTTGGAGCTGATGGCGGCGGAACGAGCGTCCGGTAATCGCTGGTTGTCCGGTCTGGATAGCAGAGCTCTCTGTTTAAGCGTCCATCGCTGTGCGCGCGCAAGCCACGCCCCCAGCACAGGCCTTTTGTACTGGGCAATGATGCCCCTGATCCCACAGAGGTAGCACTGTCAACAGACAGTTGGTCTAAATATGTGAAATAATTCACCCTTTTGGCATACATGACAAGCATCCAAATGCCAATGTCTCAATTGTTCTACTTCAGATCAGGCAACACAATATATGTTGCAAAAATTCCTCATATACCCCTGCAGCAGCTTCCCCTCCTGCAGTTTCTGCTTGAAATACTTAGGTAGTAGTGTCTGAAATGTTCTGGGCACCGACTTGTCCAACACCACTGAATGCATGAGTGTATTCATTTTGCCACCTGAAGCACTATGGGCAGACGTGGCAGTGTTTGTTAATCCAGATGCCTCTGCCAGAGGATCTCCCATCTGAGAAGCAACTACTTGGGATATGGATCCAGAAGCCCCAGTAGAAGGTAAAGAAGAATATTCTTCACCGAAAACAGTATTCCCAAAGAAATTGCATCAAGTGTAACCCTAGATAATGGTATGGTATGTATAGGGTAAGTGACATAAGAAAAGGATCCGGATAAATGATCAACCAAGGGCCCTGTAACTGGCATAAACAATAAAGAAGTGCTGCACACAGGAAGAGGTACATTTCTTGAAGATATGGATAGGGAATACCCCTGTTCCCATAAGTAGCATAATCTCCTGGACACCCCAAGGACCGACTGCCTGGCCAAACATGAATCCACTCTGCAACAGCAGGCATTGAGAGTTCTGTTTGTGGGACCTTTGTCCGGTACCATTGGCCATCTGGCATATAAAATATCAGTCTCTCTGTGGCCTAGTGGTAACACTGCCTCTCCTTGCACGTGGTCTCAATGGTGAAAGGGTGAAGGGGTTAACCAGCGCCAGGAATGGTGTGGCCTGCCCGAAGGAGAAGATTTGGCTAACAAGTCAGCGGATGCTGTTAGAGCAGAGGGTTTAATGGAAATGAAGGGGCTGTAGGGGCAGAATGGGTTAATGAAGAAAAGAGGGCTGAGTGCGAAGAAAGGGTTAATACAGAGAGCGCTGAGTGGGCAGAATGAGTTAATGGAGAAGAGAAAGCTGAGTGGGCAGAAGAGTTGAAAGGAGTAGAGAGCTATGTGAGCAGAAAGGGTTAAATGATTAGAGAGAGCTGTGTGAGCAGAAGAAGTTAAAGGATTAAAGAGAGCTGTTTGAGCAGAAGGGGTTAAGAGATTAGAGCAAGCAATATAAAACAGATCAGGCGGGGTTAAAAGATTAGAGAGAGCTTTGTGAGCAGAAGGGGTTAAAGGATTAGAGAGAGCTATATGAGCAGAACAGAAGGGGTTAAAGAATTAGCGAGAGCTGTGGGGGCAGAGGGGGTAGAGCATTAGGGAGAACTGCTGTCCTGCTGCAGCTGAGGAAAGGAGGGCAACACCTTAATCTCCCCTCCCAACTGTCATGCCACACTCTGCTTAAATGCACAGAGTGATCCTGGAGCAAGCAAGCGCACTGAAGAGTGAAGAGTTAGGGCACTTGATAGTTTCACACTTGTTCAAGGTCAGTTGCGTACTGGGTAGTGAAACCACAATATAGATGGCAGCTCTAACACACCTCCTCCACCCCCGAAAGAAAAGTTAGCTCCCATATTTATATCCTTATATTATATTATTATATATTATATTATATTTAAATAATGATAACCTTTAAATTCATACAGAGCAAATGCAAATTGACAATGTACATTGTTTATCTTTACATCACTACTATCAGTGCTTGATGTCTTAGTGCACCATCACATGGAGGCATGCCCAAACCTATGCAAATACTGTCATAGTGAAAATGGGTGTTTGCATAAAATTTGTTGAGGACTTAGATGACTTATAGTGAATGATACATTGGGGCTTCAGGTGGCTAACAATAAAAAGATAGCAACAGGCATCGTTTTGCAACTACTGTACAGCATCAGTATTATAGAATGATTTCTCAGACTAGATACATGGATACCTGAATATGCATAAATAGAATCACATCCTCCAGACTGATTAATTTGTGCCCCATATTCCCTGTATGAACTAGTATAGGATCCTTTCCTCCTTATTTTCTGATCAAAGGGGATTTCCTGTTTAATCGATGGTTGTTTGTGATATACAGTAATTACCTAAATTACTGTATGTAAATATGGCATTATTATTTAGTGTGTTATTATTTGTCCAACAAGTGAATTCGAATTAATCCTTATGTTGGGTGGCATCATTTTGAAAAAAAATAAAAAATACACAGTTAATGCCGAATTATGTCACAGATCTTCTTGTTAAAGAACAAAGGAATCCCAGTTGGTTTCCTGACTCTCATACTTGGGGTCAGAAAATGACAAGCTACAGAGCCAACACACTGCCATTTTTAGCTAAAGGACTGCTTTCATAGAGAGCATTGTAAAGTTCATTTTTATGTAATAAAGAAAGTTTTACAATGGAATGAAAAGAAATGAAGGCAAGAGAATTATGAATAGCTGACCCTGAGAATTGATTCACATGGGAGATTACATGCCGTACAGATTTTAGAAAACGTACTCATCTCTAGTATCTAATTGGTAAAACCTATGTATTCCTTTACCATCATGTGGTAGTAATGGGTCAAGCCTCAATTTCTTACACATATCTGCATCTTTTTGTCTTTCTTTGTGGATAACGTATTGTAATTTTTTTATCATCATTATCACCAACCTAGAATCATTCCCTTCAAATATAAGTATTATCTGTAGGGAAAAATAACAGAAATTGTGAAATCAAGGGCTTCTTACCATTTTTCTTTTGCCTTTCTTACCCTTAATTTGCTATGGGTGCCTCCACCACCCCCTACATTTTTATTGTGGGATTCAGTGACAAAGAAATGTTTCTCAATCAGAATATTTTTTTTAGATGATACATTTGGCGAAGGCTTTTGAAAAATACAAAACTAAAATAATAAATTGAGATCTTGCTCTGTCTCACTGTGTAAAATAGGTACATTTATGATTGAAAAAGTAGGATACTGTACAACAGGCACAGCAAACTAGTGATACCACACATATATGTGACTAAAACACACACAAAATGCAACAACAAACACTACTAAAGTCAAAAGCATAACTACATTTATTAACCACTTAAGGACCGCCATATTGCCAATGTACGTCATTACAATGGCACCGGCAGGCACAAGCACGTACATGTATGTGCCTGCCTTCCAGCGGGTGGGGGGTCCGATCGGACCCCCTGACGCTGGATACGGCGGCCTGGTTCGCTGCAGGATGGCCATCCCCTCTCGGTCGCTCCTGGCCAATGAGAAGCTTCCTCCCCTCTGTAAATGTAAACACAGGAAGGAGGAAGTGATGTCACACTCCTCGTGTAGGTCTTTTTGACCGGACAGCGCGGAGTGAAGACATACAAGTAAGTGCACCAACAGTTCACTGACACATAGGTACACATAGGCACACATTTCACCCCAGTCACCCCCCGATCACCCCCCCGATCGGCCCCCGCCCCCCCCCCCCCCCAGTCACAGTGTCACTAATTGCAGTGTTCATTTATTTACTGATCACTGCATTTAGTGTCAGTTGTGACTGTAAAAAGTGTCAGGGCAGCTAGTGTTAGGCCCCTTTAGGTCCAGGGTAGCCCCTTACCCCCCCTAATAAAGGTTTAACCCCTTGATTGCCCTCCCAGTTAACCCTTTCACCCCCTTTTACCAGTGTCACTAAGCGATCATTTTTCTGATCACTGCATTAGTGTCACTGGTCCCGCTAGGAAGCTAGTTTTTTTTTTAGGTTCAACGCCAGGTTTTTATAGCATTAGGTACCCCGATATATAACCTAATAAAGGTTTTAACCCCTTGATTGCCCCTAGAGTTAACCCTTTCATCAGCGATCGCTGTATAAGTGTCACTGGTGATGCTGGTTAGCCAGTTAGTTATTTAGTTATTTAGGTTCCCCGTCAGGTTTTTATATAGCATCAGGTACCCCCATATAAATACCCAATAAAGGTTTTAACCCCCTGATTGCCCTTAGTTAACCCTTTCACCAGTGATCACCGTATAAGTGTTACGGGTGACGCTGGTTAGGTAGTTCGCTTTTTATAGCATCAGGGCACCCGCCATTTATTACCTAATAAAGGTTTAACCCCCCTGATCACCCGGCGGGTGATATCAATTCGGTTTTAGGGTCAGAAAGGGTCTGCGTTGCCCCAGGCAGTGCTAGGTTAGTGCCAGTACCGCTAACACCCACGCGCAAAGCATACACCTCCCTTAGTGGTATAGTATCCGAACAGATCAATATCTGATCTGATCAGATCTATACTAGCGTGCCCAGCAATTTAGGGTTCTAAAAAAACGCATTGTTAGCAGGATCAATCCAGATACCTGCTAGCACCTACATTTTGCCCCTCCGCCCAGCCCAGCCCAGCCCACCCAAGTGCAGTATCGATCTGTCACTTACAAAACACAACACACATAACTGCAGCGTTCGCAGAGTCAGGCTTGATCCCTGCGATCGCTAACAGTTTTTTTTGTAGCGTTTTGATACAGTCGCTGACAGGCTAGGTGCTTTTTTACCTGTGAGTCTCACTAGTGTACCCCTAAATTTAGAGCCCAAAATGGCAAAGCGAAGGTACACTAGTGAAGAGGCTTACACGTTTCTGAGCATGACAGATAGTGAAGAGGAAGACACTGATCTGTCAGATTCAGGCTCAGAATACGAACCTGTAGAGGACAGCGCCTCCATGTCAGATAGCTCTGAAGACGAAGATGAGGTCCCTGCTAACGTCAGGCGTACCCGACCCCGATCTTCTGATGTTGTTGAGTTGCAGGAACCGCAAGTCCCTCGTATGGAGTATAGAGCCAGTACTAGCGCCGCTCATCCTTTTGGTTAACTGGCAAGCACCAGCGGCCTAGTACACCCTGGACGTACATCCAGCACTGCAGTATCACGTGGTGATGTGGTGAGTCCCATAAGTGTAGTTCAAGCTGGCGAGGTGGCAAGCACAAGTAGTGTCCCACTGCCACCAAGAAGAAGACGAAGACAGGCCCTTCGTTCCCATAGTGCCCTTCCTGCAGAATTTGCCAATCCTGATTGGGTGCCCACCACTTCTGCAGCACCAGTACTTCCCCCATTCACTGCCCAACCTGGTATTCAGGTGGATATAGATGATTTTACGCCACTTGATTTTTATTCTCTGTATTTCATGGAAGATCTCTATAGATCTATTGTGGACCAAACCAATGTATATACTGGTCAACACATCGCCGCTAATCCCCAGTTGCCTTCCCTTGCCAGAGATTGGAAACCAGTTACGGTTTCCGAATTTAAGACCTGGGCCTTTACCAGATACGGGGTCAAGCTCTATAAGTGCTGTGACAGGGCCACAGGCTATGCATGGAGCTTTATGGTTTATGAGGGTAAAGATAGTTACGTAGAGCCAGAGAACTGCCCTGACTACATAGGAAGCGCTGGCAAGATAGTGTGGAACTTGGTGTCACCCTTATTCGGAAAGGGGTACCACTTGTACGTGGACAATTATTACACCAGCGTGCCACTGTTTAGTCACTTGTTTGATAATCAGATTGGAGCATGTGGCACTGTGCAACCTAATTGCCGGGGCTTTCCCCAGCGGCTTGTAGATTCCCGTCTTAGGCTGGGGGAGAGAGCCTGCTATCGGTGTAATAATTTGCTCACTATGAAGTGGAGGGATAATAAGAATGTTTTCGTTCTTACCTCCCTTCATGCAGACACGACGGTCCAAATTCCTACGGCGACTGGTATTGTGGAGAAACCCCTCCGTGTCCACGAATATAACAAAAATATGGGAGGGGTGGACCTCAATGACCAGTTGTTGGTGCCGTATCTAGTTTCCCGTAAGGCCAGACGCTGGTACAAAAAAGTGTCTGCTTACTTATTTCAATTGGCTTTGCTGAATGCTTTTGTGCTATACAAAACTTCAGGCGGGACTTTAACCTTTCTTTTCTTCCAAAGAGAGGTTGTCACAGAGCTTCTGTATCCAGACGGTTCTGCACCTCACCATTCCCAACCAAATGCAGTAAGCCGGCTGCATGAGAGGCATTATTCTTATGCCATCCCGAGTACCCCTACCCAACGAGCCCCCCAAAAAAGATGTCGTGTCTGTACCAAGCGCAGATATAGGCGTGACACCCGTTGTTATTATACACGCTGTCCTGGCAATCCTGGTCTTTGCCTTGGTGAGTGTTTTGAACGCTACCACACACTACTGAAGTATTAGCGTAGGGTACAGCATTTCACAGGCTAGGCATACTAACACAGAGTCTCCCAAGATGCCATCGCATTTTGAGAGACCCGAAATGTTACGGTTGTTACAGTTTACAGTTCAAAAAAAAGTGTATTAAAAAAAAAAAGTAAAATAAAAAAATAAAAAAAATATAAAATATAAAAACCAAAAATAGTTGTCGTTTTATTGTTCTCTCTCTCTCTCTCTCTCATTTTTTATACTTTACTGTTTACTGTGTTTTATTGTTAACCATTTTTCATGTTTTCAGGTACGCCATTCAGCTGCAGCGTGGATTTATTTATCTTGACATGCCGAAGCATGGGGGCATAAGGGGTGGAGTAGCACTCCTAATGCCGCGTACATACGGTCAAAATTCCGACGGAGGGCTTGCCCGTGGAAAAGTTTGACCGTATGTACGCGGCATAACTTTTTTGCGGGAGGATGCCCCCATGCTTCGGCATATATATATTTTAGGCACAGGTTGTGTTAAAAAATGTTTTATTTTTTACTTTTTTTTTGGCATTTGCTTTGCAGGTATGGTATGGTAAGGTTTTACTGTTATACTGTAATGTTACTTTGTTTTAACGTTAACCATAATTTGCTTAGCAGGTACGCCATTCAGCTGCAGTGCGGATTTATTTATCTTGACAGCAACAGCGTTTGCTCCCACGATACATAAAGCCGTGACTCCAGTGCTGTAGGAGGTGATTTCACCACCACGGTTAAAAAAGAGCATATATGCCGAAGCATGGCGGCATAAGGGGTGGAGGAGCGATTTTGCTCCTAATGCCGCGTACATACGGTCGAAATTCCAATGCATGCTTGCCCGTGGAAAAGTTCGACCGTGTGTACGTGGCATAACTTTTTTGCGGGAGAATGCCCCCTTGCTTCGGCATATATAAATGGTGCATGTATGTCCATCATTTGAAGTGGGTGGATGAAGGGAGGTATTCTAATGGTGGGCATACCCACCGATCAATCTTTTTTTTTCCGTTCAGACAACATGACTCTCATCAAATAGCTTGGGGTGTCTACTTTCCAAAATGGGGTAATTTGGGGGGGGGGGGGGTTGTGCTATTTTGGCATTTTATGGCCTTCGAAACTGTAATAGGTAGTGAGGAGTGAAATCAAAAATGTGCGCCCTTAGAAATCCAGAAGGTGGCGATTGGTTTTTGGGGCCCCGTACTCAGCTAGGCTCCCTGAAAGTCCCACACATGTGGTATCCCCGTACTCAGGAGAAGCAGCGAAATGTATTTTGGGGTGCAATTCCACATATAACCATGGCATGTGTGAGCAATATATAATTTTTGACAACTTTTTGTAAAAAAAAAATATTTTTATTTTTTGTCATTATTCAATCCCTTGGAACCAAAAAAAAAATAATTCAATGGTCTCAACATGCCCCTCAGCAAATAGCTTGGGGTGTCCACTTTCCAAAATGGGGTCATTTGGGGGGTTTTGTGCCATCTTGGCATTTTATGACCTTCAAAACTGTGATAGGTTGTGATAGGTAGTGAGGAGTAAAATAAAAAATGTATGCCCTTAGAAATCCTGAAGGCGGTGCTTGGATTTCGGGGTCCCGTACGCGGCTAGGCTCCCAAAAAGTCCCACACATGTGGTATCCCTGTACTCAGGAGAAGCAGCAGAATGTATTTTGGGGTGTAATTTCACATATGCCCATAGCATGTGTGAGCAATATATCATTTAGTGACAACTTTGAGCAAAAAAAAAAAAAGTTTGTACTATTCCCGCAACTTGTGGCAAAATATAAAATATTCCATGGACTCAACATGCCTCTCAGTAAATAGCTTGGGGTATCTACTTTCCAAAATGGGGTATCTACTTTCCAAAATGGGGTCATTTGTGGGGGTTTTGTGCTATTTTGGCATTTTATGGCCTTCGAAACTGTGATAGGTAGTGAGGAGTGAAATCAAAAATTTGCACCCTTAGAAATCCTGAAGGTGGTGATTGGTTTTCGGGGTGCCGTGCGCGACTAGACTCCCAAAAAGTCCCACACATGTGGTATCCCCATACTCGGGAGAAGTAGCAGAATATATTTTGGGGTGCAATTCCACATATAACTATGGCATGTGTGAGCAATATATCATTTAGTGACAACTTTTTGTAATTTTTATTTTTTTTTTGTCATTATTCAATCCCTTAGGACAAAAAAAATAAATATTCAATGGGCTCAACATACCCATCAGCAATTTCCTTGGGGTGTCTACTTTCCAAAATGGGGTCATTTGGGGGGGGGGGGTTTGTACTGCCCTGCCATTTTAGCACCTCAAGAAATGAGATAGGCAGTCATAAATTAAAAGCTGTGTAAATTCCAGAAAATGTACTCTAGTTTGTAGACGCTATAACTTTTGCGCAAACCAAAAAATATACGCTTATTGACACTTTTTTTTACTAAAGACATGTGGCTGAATAAATTTTGCCCTCAATGTATGACTAAAATTTAGTTTATTCGATTTTTCTTATAACAAAAAGAAGAAAATATCTTTTTTTTTTCAAAATTTTCGCTCTTTTTCCATTTATATCGCAAAAAATAAAAATCACAGAGGCAATCAAATACCATCAAAAGAAAGCTCTATTTGTGGGAAGAAAAGGACGCAAATTTCGTTTGGGTGCAATATTGCATGACCGCGCAATTACCAGTTAAAGCAGTGCAGTGCGAAATTGTAAAAAGACCTCTGGTCCTTAAGGTGTTTATTGGTCCGGGGCTGAAGTGGTTAATCATAGAACAGGATTCTATGTATAAGGGTCTGGTGCCAAGCAAGAAAAGTTTTTATGGCTTATTGAACAATTTATAGACAAAGTGTAATTTCACATTTGTCAAGAAATAAAATCACCTCTGGGTGATTTTTGATATTATTTTAACAAAATTTGTTGCAGCAAAAAGCAAAGCTTTTCGGGGGTGCACCCATTTCTTCAGAAGTTAGGTTGCACTTTGTTGCAGATTCTTACCTTCTGCTTCGAAGACATAGCTGACTGTCATGTCCCATCATGTCTTTTACAGACTGAATCTGAATGAAAAGTTCTGGTTCATTATAATCAGGTGCTGTACTCTCTGTGTTCTAATGAGAAAACCTGCAATGTTGCTGTCCCTTTAGATGTGGTCACCAAAGGGAGTATATCACCAAAACTGATATTCCTAATGCAGGGGGTGCCTAAAATCTGACTTCCATTTTATTGCGGACTTCTGGAAAATGTATTGAGCCAACTGCATAAACAGAAAATTACATTGCTGGGGATGTTCTGTACACCAAGGCTTTACAGAACGCCTTTAAGTTGCCATATTGCATTGTATTTTACAGAAAGTTACAGTGGCTGCAGATATAAAAGGAAAAGGAATGTTTAATTACAATAAATTACAAAATGGCTCATGTAGTATTTGTATCTACAATATTATTATTTTTTTGTTGTATGTATATATTTTTTGTTATATATATATATATATATGTGGAGTTATCCTTTAAATGCTTTATCAGTACTACAGCACATGCTCCTGTAGATGAGGATAATGAATAATACAGAGAAAAGAACTATCAGCTATTAAACTAACTAATAACAGCACTGTTGATCTACTAAGGTCTCAAGGGAATCAAGGAAGGAAACAATGCAGCTGCTGGTAAAGACTCTAAGCAGTACATAGATGTGTTCATTTCTGTGTGCATCCAAATATTGATGAATATGTATTTCTGCAAAGATTCTTATATTTTTTTACAGAAAAAACATCATAATTTACTTGTGGTTAGGCTTTAAGGCACTATTGATGGCTTGTCAAGCTTCACCAAACTATAAAGATGGCAAAGAACTTTCAAAATAAACGAATGAATAAGCTGAACAAAAGTTTTGTCTTGAGCAATTAAAGTATTGTCTTGAACCTCCTTAATGCTTATTGACACAGAAGACCACATATACATATTGTTTAGAAAATTGTCTTTGCATTATGGTAGCTAAAGTTTTTTTCTTCATTGTTCTTGCATAATTAAAAGATGGAAATGGTCCCTTGCAAGAATAATGTTTGTTTCAAAATAGACTGTTGTGTTTAACATTGTGGTGGGGTGAATTTATTTTACGTTGTCTGTTTCGAGCAAAACAGATTTACCGTATGTATCGGCGTATAACACGTTCCGGCGTATAACACACACCCCAAGTTTAGAAGGGAATTTTAGTGAAAAAAACTTTTAGGAGGGAAGTTTAAGGAAAAAAACCTTACATCAATGTCCATCTACAGCCTTGTCCATCATTGCACCATTGTCAGTGTCCATCTGCAGCCTTGTCAGTGTCATTTGCAGCTTTGTCATGTAGCCTTGTCAGTGTCATTTGCAGCCTTGCCATGCAGTCTTGTCAGTGTAATTTGCAGCCTTGTCATGCAGCCTTGTCAGTGTCATTTGCAGCCTTGTCATGCAGTCTTGTCAGTGTAATTTGCAGCCTTGTCATGCAGCCTTGTCAGTGTCATTTGCAGCCTTACGATTAAAAATGGCGCTGCCAAGATACAGAGCCGGATGCCCTGTGTATCTCAACGGCGCTCAGTAGCTCTCGGCCATTCTTGGCGGCCTTTGGCTGTTCTAGGTGGCTCTCGCCCATTCTCGGCTGATATCAGCCTTTATCGGCGACTTTCGGTCGCTCTCGGTCGTTCTCGAAAGCCGCCGAGAACGGCCGAAAGCCGCCAAAGCCCGGGAGGCTCACAATCGGTGGGGGATCTGCGCATAACATGTACTCATGATTTTCCCCTGATTTTAAGGGGAAAAAGGTGCGTGTTATACGCCGATAAATACAGTATTTGAATAAACTAATTATGTTTACCGCAGAGGCAGAGGGTCTTCAGTACATGAATATAAATTCCACTGGTCATTTATAGAAAGTGATACATAATGAGTTGAGAAAATCATATCCCATTCCAGCTTAATCCTAATGTTTGGAATTCATAATCAAAATAAGCTAAGAAAGAATTGTTCATCTTTATCTATTACTTGTTTTCTATAGTGCCAAGTATAATTTGAATAGTTCATAGATCATTTTGAATGGCTTATATTTCATTTACTTTACATGCCCAGTATAAATGCACTTAAAAATAATTCTAATAATCTGACTCTTCAGGTCACACTATGATTATTTTCTCTAAACAGTACATATTTTAGTGAGATCTAACATAAGCTTTTATACATAGCGTACTTTTGTATACACTAAAGATACAATGCAGAGATTAGATATGAACTGTAGGTAAATCCAAAGTAATTCTTTAACATTTCTCCTTGCAGCAGATTAAGTTATATTGAGTTATACTCAGTTAAGATTTATTGGACTGTCATCTTTATCACAACATTGATATATCTTGGCTTGGTTCTTTGTGGAATAAATTTACTTGAATAAGAGGGAGTCTTTGAATAATAATATAGGTAAAATGTATATAATGCACTTAATACAAATGTACCAGCAGTTTCAAAGCAAGCTAGTATTGCATACATAACACATATTTGTTATATATCAGTTGCAAAAATAACAGATTCAGCACTCCAATAAATTATTCTAGACTTCGTATTCTGTTTTAGCAAACTAAGTTTTATATGCCAATAATTCTATCCTGGCAAACTGTTTTAAGAGGCACTCATATAGGCAACAATATACCTAATACAATGCACATATGCTAGCCAAATAAAGTATATTTAAAATCTTGTAAACACTAAAATGGTTACAGTATTCCTATTTTCAAGAAAAGTTACAAGGACTACAAAAGCCACTGCGGAATTTGTTAATTGGTGACTAGTAGACATCATGACTACCACTCTGAATTAGTTAGACCATCTTCATATTGTACAAGTGTATTCCTTCTTTATTATCTTAACATCTACAGTACTGTACATATTAACCTATTCAAGATATCTATATATAGTAATAATAATAATACTAATTCATGATATTGTGTAACTCCATTTGCAGGTCCAAGAGTTGGAAAAATGTTGAAGCATAGGGATGATGTTCAGTTTCACTGCTACCATGAGTGTGCATTGAATCTTGCAATTTTGAAATTCCTGGTCTAATGCTGCTGATGTCCTGCCTCCTCTTTACAGCCTGTTATTGTTGACAAACACTACAGTTATATATGAGGTTTTTTTTTTTTTCTAGTTTTTTTATAGTGCATATTTCAAAATTGGCTGCAAAAGTTCTTTCACAGGACTTCAGGTCCACTCAATGGTTAGCCCTTCAACCCCAAAGTCGAATCAATTGCAAAGATAATAATAATTTAAAAAAATGTGATTTAAGCTCTATGCTAAAAAAAAAAAAAGGAAAAAATTCTCACTTCAGCTCCAATGCTTAACACTTCTGGGTGACATCACTGTGCCTCACTGCTGCCTCCTGGAATAGCTGGGCCCTTGAAATACCATGAGAATGCACTCCAGCCTATTGTAGGGGTGTATTATCATGGGTTTTTAATGAATGTCCCGCTATCTCAGAAGGCAGCATTTAGACACTGTGTGTTGTATGGAGAGTTTTTTTTTTCTTTTTCTTTTTTAAATAACTGTTTATTTTAAATGGTATTTTCAGGCATTTTGAATTTTTTTTTGGGGGGTGGGGGCTTTCCATTTTCATAATGAGTGACAGCAGTGGAATATGCCTGGTCAATGTGCATCAGCGCAGAAGCTTATAGTTTCCTTTGGGAGAGCGTCTGACAGGGTGATTTACTGACAGGAGATTGTGGGGGACAAAGAAAAAGCATAGCTATTCATTAAAACAAAGTGCCCAAACAAAGATCTTTATATCAGGATAACCAGTTGTTATATTCATAAAAGCTAGTATTTAGGTAAAAAATAGGATTTCCAAGTTATTCTGTCATGTTAAACCTTATATGAGATTTTTGTTTTTGGGATTATATTTACTTTAACAAGCTACACTAACATACTATGCTTGCATTCTCAAAATTTCAGTGCTGTTGTACTATTTCTTACCTAGGTGCACAGATATGTACACCCAAAAATCTATTTAAGGATCAATATATGTCTGCTCTTCGAACTGTACCATTGGAAGTGTTTGTGGCTTATACTGTATATTTTGGGGACATCTGAGGGATATCTACTGGCACACTAAAGGGAATGAAATTGCACTATACATGAGTGCTTCCTGAACTCTACCCCTTGGGGTCTATCTTTATTTGTAAATCTTTCATCCTGATCTGATGGTGGTAGTGGAAGTTGGGACTGAAAGGAATCTCACCCATATCATTTTACTGAACATATCTGGATTGAGAATGTATTTGTTTGGAACACTTGAACTTATTTATACACATTTTGTAGAAGCTTTTTTATAGACAACCTTTAAAGTGTATTTTACCTCAACATTTTATATTTCTTTTTTTAATCAAATCCTTTTAATTATTTTATATGAAAACAACATTGACACTATACAGATAAAACCCCAAAAATAGAAATCACACCAAACCAAAACCCCCCATAAAATAAATAAATAAACCCCAAACCACTTCTCTTCAATAAGCCCCCCCCCCCCCCCTCACTTGGAGTATATGTAACACATTAAATATCCAGCATTAGAAAGTACACAGTACAAAGTACACATTGGTTGACGTGATACCTAAGTCATAGATTAAAGCCATCAGGACCAGATAATATCATACTTATTCCGGGAGTTCCTTAGGGAATACGTGTGCTTTTCAAAAAGAATGATCCTATTGAGATCTACAATCCAATCGGACACAGTCGGTGGATGTGGAGAGGTCCACTTAAGAGCAATCTGCCTAAGGGCAACAAAAAGTGTGCGCCTTATCTACTGATGTATGACACCGTTCAATACTTATTGTTATTCTGTAAAACTACAATAAAAACCGTTATAAAAAAAAAAAAAAGTGTGCGCCTTATAGTATTACCAATAGGGGAGGTAAAGATAGAGGTATCACAGTAACCCAATATACATATAAGTGGTACAACCGGAATATTAATATCCAATAACCTATTTAAGGTACCAATCACCTCCACCCAGTATCTTTGACGTTTTGGACATCGCCACAAAAGATGTATTAATGAACCTGTGTTACCGCATCTAGCACAGGCTGGCTCCGATTTCAGTCCAATTGCACAGAGAAACTGTGGAGTTCTGTAGACCCTATGGAGACTAAAAATGGTGGGTCTTTGTGATGGAGAAAGAGACACCCTGGACAGAGCCCGGAGAACATCTTCCCAAATCTCCTCAGAGATGGGACCAATATCTTTCTCCCAGCCAGCCTGAGAATGGATTGGGAAGTTCAATAGAAACCCATCTGACAGTACCCTATAAGTAACCAAGGTAAGACCCTTTGGTGACCCTGCCTATACTATTTTATCTAAGACAGGGATAGAGGGGAAAATATCTTAGCAGAAGAAAACTGGGCATGTAGAGCATGTCTTAATTGAATGAATTGGTAAATCCAGTTGGATTCTACACAGAACTCTCCCCTCAGATCTTCAAAGGATTTAAGTATACCATTCTTATATAGCTGAGCTAAAGTAGTTATTTCTAATTTTGCCCATCTCTGAAAGCCTCTAAGAGCCGACATTTGGGAAAGTCTATCATTTTCCCAAATGGGAGTGTATCTAGTGGGATATTAGACACCCAACATTTTTTTAACTGTATCCCATACTTTACAGATTAACATACAAGTAGGCAAATCGGCAAGCGAGAAACCACCTCTTGCACCATTGAGGACAAAGAGTGGAGACCGACCCTTAAATGCAAAAGAAAAGAATCGCAGAGAAGGAAAGGTTATCTGTTCAGACTCCCATCCGGGAAAGTGCTGTAATTGGGAGGCGAGAAAATATAGCCTTGGATTAGGAACTGCCATTTGTGGGATGCTGTAAAGTCTCCAGTTTCATACGAGGGGTTTTGTTCCACCATAATAATCCCCTAAATATAGTGTTTATCTTAATAAAGATCCAGATAGGTACCCAAATCGGGGTATTATGTAAAAAATAGAGGAGCTGAGGCATCCATATAATTTTTAGAAAATTGATACGACCTACTAGCGATAAAGGGAGCTTAGTCCAGGTTTTACTAGGATTTTGAAATCTAATAAGTAATGGAAATATATTGTCTACAATATATGATTGTGAGGAGTCCGACATACTTATACCTAAGTATTTTATAGATGATACAACCTTAAAATGAGAAAGTATAGATAGTAGAGCCGGAAGGGGTCTAAAGGCATCGACACGGATTTCTCCCAGTTTATACCTAGACCGGAAAACCTTCCAAACTCCTTAACATGTTTCATTATTACCTGCAGGGATGAACAGACATTAGACATGAAAAAGAGAAGATCATGCTCATATAGTGATATATTTTCCTCCATGTCTCCCCTAATCAGACCAGTAACATCAGGAGAGGCCCATATAACACATGCCAAAGGCTCTATGGCCAGGGCAAAAAGCAGGGGAGACAATGGACACCCCTGCCTAGAGCCCCAGAAAAGTCTGAAACTAGGAGATTGAAAGCCATTCATTCTAACCAATGCCCCCGGAGCAGTGTATAACAACCGCACCCACTTACAAAAATCAGAGCCAATCCTGAATTTATCAAGAATGGCCCACAGATAGGGCCATTCGACACAATCAAAGGCCTTTTATACATTTTATATTTCTGATATATGTCTGTGCTACCATGTACTTATATTAAAAGTATACTGTTTTTTTTGCATTGCTTCCTTTGTGTGAAAACCCTGGTGACCCTGACAGTCCACCTGCTTTCCTAAACTAACCACACTAGGCTTAGAAACACATCCTTCCCAGTGTGGTCAGTTTGCTACATTGTATTATATTAGGTAGAACAACCTGCCTGTCTGCCAATAGTCAAATTTATACTGAATGGGTAAGGTGAGAGGTCACATATACTTTAATGGGCTTCAGTTTTCTATGTCTGTTCAAGAGCAGAAAAAGTCCTGCCACCAGCTTCTTTGGAGTGGTGAAGGAGCGGTGAACTCACCGCTCCTCCACTGCTCCTCCACCGCTCCTCCACATTGAAATCAATGGGGCAGCACAGCTATAGCTATACCACCAGCAAAACGCCGCTGTGGCAGCGTTTTGCGGGTGGATTTAACCCCTTTTTGGCCACTAGCAGGGGGTTAAAACTGCCCTGCTAGTGGCCGAATAGCCCTGATAAAATGACAGTAAAGCGGCACTTAAAATAGCGCTGCTTTGCCGCTGACGCCCTAGACGACACAGTGTGAAAGGGCTCTTACAGTTGCAATCCCATATATTAAAAAAAATGATTTTTTCTTAGTTGAACATACAAATGCATGTATTAATTGTATCAGTAATATTTGCAGTGGGTGTTTGGTAGTCCTCTGTGATCCAGTTCTGTCTTGTTTTATTGAAAGACAGATTCTCAGTCTCAAGTCCTCATTCCAGCCAGTGGTGAACCCTTGACACCCAGTAGTCCATGATTGGGGGGCTTTTAAGCATTTTAGTTTTAGCCTTGTTGTCTCTGCCCATGTTTGCAAGACTGGGGAAGGAATGGTCTTATGAGTAAAAAAATAAATAAATGTATAGCTAATTGTAAATCTGTAAATATTGTTTAAAAAAAAAAAGTAGAGTTTGAAAATGTTAATGTGGGACATGCCCAGGCCATGAATTGGAGAGGGCTGTTTTTCTCCAAACGGTATGGGAGCATATAATATGCCACGATGGCATGTAGACACACACACTGGGCATACTGTATTTGGGATGAATAAGGGAGAGAAACTGAAACAGAAGAGAAACATAAAAAGACTAGTCAGTACTAGAGTCAAGCCGAACACCCCCTGGTTTGTGCCAGAACTATAAAACATTGCAAGAGTTCAGACCTGAACTCCAAACCCTATTAAAGTCTATGGGACCCGAACTTAAAAAATCAAAAGTGCCCATTTTTTTGTTTTTAAATATTTTATTAAGAAATAATAATCAGAAACAAAAATAATTCGTGGTAGAGCATATACAACCATATAGAACAAGAGAAGCAAGTTACATAGTAAGCATCACATATAATCAAAGATGAAAGAACTAGGCAATGCATGTGAATCATTCATGAACTGTAAGATCCATATGGATAGAGTGAGTATTAACATCTTAGATACAAGATACCACATGGTTCTAAAAAAAGATTTTTTGATATAATATAGAGAAGGGAAAGAGAGAACTCAAAATTAAAATGAGATAAAAGAAAATAAAAGGTTATTAAACCAGGGGGAGGAGAGAGACCAGCACATTCAATGCAGGAGCCTGAATACAGACCACGGTTTCCATTTTGCATCAAATAATGGGATAGAGTCATGTAGTGTGTGATGAATTTTTTCAATGTGCATCATTAGGTCTATGCGTGAAAGGATCTGAGCAAATGGTAAGGAGGGAGATTTCCAGTTGAGTGCTATAGACCAGACCATGGCCAGACAAATTGAATGAATCAGGCATCTTAAATGTTTAGGAGTATCAGGTGGGGCTACAAATAACAGGGCATGAGAAATGTCGATATTGATAGTATAACCTGCTACTCTATTGATTAAGTCAAAAAGTAAACGCCACACTGGCTGAATCCGATCGCATTCCCAAAATATGTGTTTAAAGGAGCCTGGGCAGGGGCATCCCCTAAAACAAGTGAGGGAAACCTGGGGAAACATACTGTGCAACCGAAGGGGTGTATAGTACCATCTAGTGAGCAACTTAACTGCGGTTTCTCTAAGTGAGAGAGCTTTTGAGCACTGGCGCATGTTCCTCCAGGCTTTATCCCAATCCATAGTGTCACAATCCAGTTCCAGCTCATTTTCCCATTTAAGTCTGTATCGTAGTCCTACTACCTCCACCGCTGACGCCAAAGTCTTATAAAGACCGGAGATTAGGCCTCTCTGTCTAGGGGCCGTGTGGCAGATATCTTCAAAAAACCCTGGAGGTAAGGTGTAAGGGCCAGGGTAGTGTTGAGAAAAAAAATGGCGAATTTGCAAGTAATGAAAAAATTCAGTATTTGGGATTTGTAAACTGGACTGCAACTCCTGAAATGTGGCAAAATGGGAATCAATAAGGAAGTCTTTTAAGGCAACCAAGCCAAGTTCAATCCAAGTACGGAATGCAATTTGGGGATTATGGGCCGATGTGAATCTAGGGCCACCTAGGTATGAGGCCCCCATAGGTGTCTGGGGTACCAGGCCATACTTATTACCATACATATGCCAGAGACGTAGGCCATCTAGAACAATAAGATTTGCACGAATATGAGGGCAATTCGGTAAATATGGGGACCACATAATGTTTGGCAGAACTCGAGGAAGTATAGATTCCTGTTCAAACTGAACCCACGGCACCCTAGAGTTCCTAATGGACCATTGAGCCTGTTGGGAAAATCTACTTGCCAGGTAGTAAAGCCAAAGTTGTGGGACTCCCAGACCCCCGTTCGTAGCAGAACGGTACAAGACGTCCCTAGCGAATCTGGGAGGTTTATTTGCCAAATAAACTTATTGAGATATAATTGGATATTATTAATATATGATTTGGAAATTCTTATTGGGAGAGACCGGAAAACATATAGTAGGCGGGGGAGTATGACCATCTTAAGGGCCGTTATGCGACCCATAAAGGAAATGTGTAAATTAGACCAAGATTTCAGGGTAGACTTAATTTTAACAAACAACGGGGGGTAATTAGATGAGAAGAGTTGTTTATAATTGTTGGACAGAGCTATCCCTAAATAGGAGAGGTGGGTAGAAGACCAATGAAAGGGAAAAGTCTGTTTAAGATGTGAGAGTTCCAGCAAGGGAATGCCTATGGGAAGAGCTTCGGATTTGGATAAATTGATGGATAGACCCCAGACATTAGCAAATTTTGATAAGACGTCAAATAAATTGGGGAGGGAGATTAGTGGTTTGGACATAAACATCAGGACATCGTCCGCATACATGCAGAATTTGCTTGTTAAGGTTCCTTTTGTATACCCAGAGATGTTGGGATTATTCAAGATAGTTATAGCCAGGGGTTCGAGGGCCAAGGCGAACAGTAGCGGGGATAAAGGGCAACCCTGCCTAGTGCCCCTACCTACACTAAAGAAGTCTGAACAGCAACCGGGGATCTTTATCCTAGTTTTAGGGTTCTTGTAAAGGGTGTGGAAAGAGTGCAAGAATTCATCACGGAATCCTAGTCTTTGTAAGACATTAGTAAGATAGGTCCAGGAGACACTATCGAAAGCCTTCTGAATGTCGAGGCTAAGTAACAGAAGACTACGCGAGTGTTCATTAGCATCTTGAATTATATTAGTTGCCAATCGAATGTTATCAGTAATTAGTCTGTGAGGAATGAAACCAGATTGGAATGGGGAGATAAGGCAGGGGATATGGGTGGCAAGTCTATCTGCAAGGATTCTACTGAAAATCTTGAAATCATTATTCATAACTGAAATTGGTCTATAATTTTGGGGGAGCACGTGATTCTTGTTTGGTTTGGGGATCAGGGACATGTTTGCTAATAACATTTCCTCTGGGAAGCTGCCGCCCTGCATCACCCAGTTAAAGAGGTAGGTGAGTCTGTGAGCTAAGACTGAAGCTAATTTCTTGTAGTAGATGGCAGCAAAGCCGTCAGGGCCTGGGGCAGAACCCTGTTTAAGGGATTTAATAACTTTTAAGACTTCCCCCGTAGAGATGGTGGAGTTTAGGTGTGCTATTTGAGATTCAGATAGGGTTGGCAATGGCACCTCATCCAGCCAAGAGTTAAGCTCTGGGACTTTGATATTCGGGTCATGAGCCAACAAGGAAGCATAGAATTTTTCAAAAATGGCTAAAACTTTTTTAGGGTGAGAAGTGAGGTGGCCCTCCCTAGAGGTTAATTTATAGACATGCGTTGGTCGCTGGGAGTGTTGTAATTTGCGTGCGAACCTTGAGGAGGCTGCACCATCTGATAGGATATGTCGTGCTTTTGCATATCTGAGGAGTTTTTCTGTTTTGTTTGTTAAAAGGGAGTCAAGTTCTAAGCGTTTACGATCAATCTCCTGTCTGGTAGAGTCTAAGTGTAATGAGGACGTGTTCTTGTACAAGTGATCAATCTCTCTCGTCAAGGTTAGAATTCTACCGTTTAATAATTTATTACGGGCAGCCGATATCGCTATCAGTTTACCTCTTAAAACAGCCTTATGCGCGACCCAGATTGTAGAGGGTGATAACTCTGGTAGGGCATTGATTGAAAAGTATTCCTCTATCGCCTCTTCTATCTTGGATACTGCATCTGCATCTGTCAGGAGAGACTCATTAAGTCTCCAAGAGTGTAATGTGGGGGACAGCTTAATGAAAGTGGTGGTGAAAGCTGTGGCGTGATGGTCCGACCAGACGCAGGGGTAAATACAGCTCTGCGTCGAATTTGCTAGGATAATGGGAGAGGCAAAGATGTAATCTAACCTGGCAGAACTGTTATCGGGGTGGGAATAGAAAGTGAACTCTCGAACCCCTACGTTATGTGCACGCCAGGTGTCCGAGAGTTGACACTCCAAGAGTCCATGGGTAAGTGATTTGGGGAAGGCCCTAGTGAGGGGGGTGTGGGAGGAACGGTCCAAGTTGGCATTAGCTACCAAATTAAAGTCCCCACCTATAATTAAGTGAGGGGAGTGAAAGAAAGCTAATTTAGCAAAAAAAGATTTAAAGAAAGTAGCTGGGGCATCATTGGGGGCATACACACTTGCAATTGTCAATTCCCTGTTATGTATTAATCCCTTGATAATAACATATCTACTATCAACATCTTTATAAACCCGTTTCACCTCCATAGGAAAAGAGGAATGTAGGAAAATGGCGGCAACCCTAGATTTAGAGTGGTATTGAGAGTAGAACGCTTGAGGAAAGTTCCTATGAAAAAATTTAGGATGGGAATTATGTGAGAAGTGGGTTTCTTGAATGAGAAGTATTTTGGCATTCATTCCCTTGTAAAAATCAAACGCCTTACGTCTTTTCGTGGGGGAATTAAATCCCTTAACATTATGGGACACACATAATGATCGCCATAAGCAGGAACAAAGGGAGTGATCAGCCAAGAAGCCCCAATCACAAAACAATAATTGGGAACTATAATTTGGGGGGGGCCATAATAAGGGAAAGCAGATAGGGGTGCAGCCATTATCCCGTTAAGAAATACATATATGCGTAACATAGTCCATAGCAAGCAGAATAAAACGTGGCAATGTATGTAGCGTTGAGAATAAAGAGATTGATTAAAAAGTGCTGGGCCCCCAAAAAAAGGGGGAAGAGGGAAAAAAGACAAAAGAAAAAAAAAAGTGGGGGAAAAACATATAAAAGTTGAAAAGGAAACTTTTTTGAGAAACCAAAACCCCTGAACCAAACCATAGTCCAGAATACGTAGAGTCCAGTCAGAATATGTATATCAGGGGGGTCAGGTAGTCAGGGGAGCCGACAACAGCAACAAAAAGAGAACCGTCAGGTCCCCGGGCACCTGAGAAGAACAAACAACCGGAAAAAAAAGGTAACTCCGAGACACCAAGGTCTCAGTCCCAGCTTGATATGGCAAAAAAAAGGAAAAAAAAAAGGGAGGCACAACAAGCCGTTCAGGTATTCTGCTGGGGGGGGGAAGCCTGTTGCAGCACCAAAGGACACCAGCATGGAGCAGTCATAATGGGAACAGAGGAAGATGGGGGGCATACCTGCTTCCAACAACACAGAGGGAGAAATGTCAAAAGAGAAGCATAGTAGAGTAGAGAACTTCAGCGAGGACTTCCTCCGTTAGCTTCACCGATCCTGTAACGAATACGCCTCCTATCCCTCCGTGACGGTGGTGTTTGCCAGATAGGAGCCGGTCTTGGGGTCAGCGGGGGTCTCCGGGCTTCCGCAGCATCTAGGAGGCCCAATTTCACTAGCAAATCTTGACCTTCTTGAAGCGTAGATACCGAGTAAGTGCTGCCATTATGAGGGACTATCAATCTAAACGGGAAGCCCCATCTATAACGAATGCGAGCAGATTGGTGTGTAGAGGTGATTTCTTTGAGGGACCGAGGGTGGCGGGTGAGACATCTGGGAAGATCTGGATTTGGGTGTCGTCAAGAAAAATACCTTGTTTGTTCCTGGCAGCACGTAGGATCTCCTCCTTCACCAAGAAATCCTTAAGGCACAGGATGATATCTCTTGGGGGTTTGTCTGCTGGTGGTTTCGGCCGGAGGGCCCTGTGAATGCGGTCGCACTTAAACGCAGCAGAATCATGGTCGGGGAGGAGGGATTTAAACAGACGAATCACTGTGGGGATTAGGTCCACTTCGGTTTCTGGGATTCCTTGGAGACGCAAATTATTACGCCTATTCCTGTTGTCGAGGTCCTCGACTTGCATTTATATCATGGTGAAAGCAGAAGCAAGAGTTTCGTGTTCTCTGCTTAAATCATTGTGAGCTATTGCTAGCTCATCATGTTTACTTTCAAGTCTCTCCGTTCTGGAGCCTAAAGCTGCTATTTCCTGCGATAACGTGTGAGAAGTTTTATGTAGCTCAGTTTGGAACTTAGCAGCCATCTTGTCATATATGGCTTCTAGGCTAGCACCCAGATCAGCCTTAGAAAGAGTGTTAGACTCACCAGCCCTTGTCAGTGATGGGAAGGGATCCGAAGAGATCTGCGGCGCCGAGGCCGGAGCGGCGGCGAAACTGCCCTGATCCGCGCCATCTTGAGACATCACGCCGCTGTCCTTTGTCCGGAGAAGATAGTGGGTTAGCGTATGTTGGCACGATTTGCGGGAGTTCTTCTTTTTTGCAGGCATGCACCGTGGTGAGGGGACCTGGGGGGTGTCAATGTTAGGGCGATAGAGAGGTTTTGTAGCCCCCAGGGCGCTGATTAAGTCCCGGTCTGCACAGAGCTCTCACTCTAGGCTGCCATCTCGTTCAGCGCCGCGCATGCGCCCCAAAAGTGCCCATTTTTAAGGCTTTTATGCAAATTATTGACCATAAAAGGGGTATAGGGGCCTAGGTACTGCCCCGGGGGACATGTATCATTGCAAAAATGTATTTTAAAAAAGATTATTTAAGAAACAATTATTTTTAATGATGCTTAAAGTGAAAAAAAAATTCCTTTAATTATAGTGCCTGGGGGGTCCTCTTAGTCTGCCTGTAAAGTGGGGAATCTCTACCATGTATAGAACCTGCTGCAGAAAAACTGACATATATAAGAAAAAAAATTAAATTTGAATTGATTTTCCTTGGAAGCGTTCTTTATTTTGTAAATAACGCCTTTGGGAGCCAGTCTGTATGATGGGCCACATTTTAGTGCACTCGGAACAAGATTAGAGATTTTTTGGATAAATTCTGGTGTCTCTTCAGCAGACTTTGAATGGAAATAGCAAAGTTTTGCACAACAGTGAGCAACCCGTATGTGAAGAAGCCAAATTATAATACACTCAGGCCAAGATTACATATTTTTTTTACATAAAGTCTGGTGTCTCTTTCACAGACTTTGGATAGAAGTAACGGGTGCGGAAAAATTGGGCCTTGGGTGTTGGTGGCGCCTTCACACCATGACCCTTTACAGTTATTCTTGGCAAACACAGGATTGGATTCTGCTCTTGAAAATGTCACACAGGTGTGGACAAATTGGGCCTAGGGTGTTGGTGGTGCCTGCACCCTGTAACTCCTCACAGTTACTCTTGGAGGGCGCAAGAAGGACACTGTGTTCAAAAAATTCAGCTTACTCCTCCGTGCATGATGATGGGGCTATGACAGGAGTAGCTGTGGGCAAGGAGGCAGAATAGGCCACTTTGGCAGCTGCAGTGGACTGTGAACTAATGTCAGGTTGGGTGATAGAGGATGAAGAGGATGAGGATGGTTTAGTAAGCCAGTTCACCACCTCCTCTGCAAGCTGTTGCATCACTAAACAGAGAAAAACGTGTCATGCTTGAGGATGGACACAAATTCTGCTGTAGCATATATAGTAGCATATAGATACTTGGAAATGTGTAATTGGATGCACATTATTCAATGAAAAGTGGTGTTTGGTGCACTTTAGGCCTGTAGCTGACGAAAATGGAAAAACTATTAAGAAAATAAAAAAGGGGAACAACAGTGTTGCAGTCAGAAAAACTGCAGCTGACAATTTAAAAACTGGAATGGGCACGACACAAAAAACAAAACAAAAAACGCAGCAGAAAAAAATGGGGTGTACAGCACTGTATTCAGCACTAAATGCTTTATAATGCTTTGTTAAACATTGCACTACACTAAGGCCGCGTACACACGAGCGGACTTTTCGACATCCAAAGTCCGACGGACTGAGTCCGTCAGACTATCCGATCGTGTGTGGGCTGCAACGGACTTTAGCTTCGCTAAAGTCTGATGGACTTTAGAAATGAAGCATGCTTCAAATTTTCCCGACGGAACTCCGCCGGACCCGACCCCTTCGAAAAATCCGCTCGTGTGTATGCTACTCCGACGGACTAAAACCGACGCTAGGGCAGCTATTGGCTACTGGCTATGAACTTCCTTATTCGAATCCAGTCGTACGTCATCACGTTCGACTCCGTCGGAGTTTGGTGTGATGGTGTGTGTCCAAGTCCGTTCGGTCGAAAAGTCCGCCAGAACTCCGTCGGAACTCCGGCGGAACTCCTTTGGAGGTCTGTCGGAATTAAGTCCTCTCGTGTGTACGGGGCATAAGGCCGCGTACACACGAGCGGACTTTTCGACATCCAAAGTCCGACGGACTGAGTCCGTCAGACTATCCGATCGTGTGTGGGCTGCAACGGACTTTAGCTTCGCTAAAGTCTGACGGACTTTAGAAATGAAGCATGCTTCAAATTTTCCCGACGGAACTCCGCCGGACCCGGTCCCCTTCGAAAAATCCGCTCGTGTGTATGCTACTCCGACGGACTAAAACCGACGCTAGGGCAGCTATTGGCTACTGGCTATGAACTTCCTTATTCGAATCCAGTCGTACGTCATCACGTTCGACTCCGTCGGAGTTTGGTGTGATGGTGTGTGTCCAAGTCCGTTCGGTCGAAAAGTCCGCCAGAACTCCGTCGGAACTCCGGCGGAACTCCTTTGGAGGTCTGTCGGAATTAAGTCCTCTCGTGTGTACGGGGCATAACACATTTTGGCGACACTACATTATACTCACACTATACTGACACACTATACTCACACTACACTAACACTACACTAACACTCTACACTCAGAGTCATAATAACACACTAACTTGCTAGTAGCAAACTGAGCCCTACTCTATCTATCTCCACTCATGACTTTTTTCAATCACGGCTCTGACTGTACTCTAGGCACTGTGCCCTGATTGGGCAAAGCCACTGGTCAGGTGCAATGCTTCATCCAATTAGGGCCTTAGAATGCACTGCAGCATGCATTGTGGGGTGCTCAGTGGGCAAACATCCCGCCAGGCTCCCCGCAAATCCAAGTTTTTTGCTGAACCAGAGAACAGGCAATGTTCGGGCCAAACTTCTGCTGGGCTCAAACTGTTCGCCCACCTCTAGTCAGTACCAGTTTGTAAAGCTACAGTATGTTGCTTTGTAAAAATAAATTACCTCTAATGTTGGGTGTCCTACATTTGTAGAGGCAGCTGCATTATGTAAAACTATTCGTTTAGTTTTTGCATTTAGGCTACTTTCACTGAGGCATTTTACAGGTGTTTGTGCTAAAAATAGTGCCTGAAAAGCACCTGTAAACTGTCTCTTTTGCAGCCCCAGTGTGAAAGCTCGTGTGCTTTCACACTGGGGTGGTGCACTTGCAGGACAGGAAAAAAGTCCTGCAAGCAGCATCTTTGGGGCGGTTCAGGAGCGATGAATACACCGCACCTAAACCACCCCTGTCATTGAAATCAAAGCGATTAGGCAACAGTGCTTTTTGGGCACTTTTAATACTTTCCTCGGCTGCTAGTGGGGGTTAAAAGTGCCCCACTAGCGGTCGAAAAGTTACGCTATAACAGCGGTAAAGCGCTGCTAAAACTAGTGGCGCTTTACCACTAGCCCTCCCCCCCCCCCGCCCCAGTGTGAAAGGAGTCTTAAGAATGGTGGGTCTTGAGACTGGACAGAATTTGAATGATGTCTTGAATGAAAAATGGTTGAGAAACACTGCCATAGATGTTAGTAAATGATAAAAGAACATCGCAATCAGAATATACTGACCAACTCTTTGTTTTATAAATAGTTTTAGTTGTGGATAGAGTAGAGAAGGATTAAAACCCCTTTCTGGTTTTACTGCCATTAGTGGCCCCATTTGAAAGATTGCCCCTCAATTACTGTCTGGGTAAACGATTTTAGCAGTCAGGAAGTGTGGCAAATACTCCAGCAGCAACACAGCAAATTTTTATTTTTTTTTTATGAAAAATTGGAAAGTATAGACCCCCTGTCAGCTTATTCCAACTTGGGGATTTTCCTCACTCTCATTCTCGTAAAATCATTGTCACTGTGACCATACATAAGAGGAATTCTCTCTAAGCCCTTATACACACGGTCGGAGATTCCGTCGGCATGTGTCCGATCGGAGCGTTTTGTCGGATATTCCGACTGTGTGTGGTCTGCATCGGACTGTTTCTGTCGGAATATCCGTCGGACCAACTTTTCCAACTTGCCGGAAATATTTTCCGACAAAATGCTCCGATCGGACATACTCGGATCATGTGTAGAGAATTCCGATTGGACAAAGTGGCACGCATGCTCAGATCAAATTCCTACACCAAAGCTATTGGCTACTAGCGTGAACATAGTCCCGTTGTAACGAAATAACGTCATCACGACGGATTTTCCGACAACTTTGTCCGACTGTGTGTATACAACAGTTTCGGACAAAATACGACGGATTTGGTTGTCGGAATCTCCGACCATGTGTACAAGGGCTAACAGATCCCCAAGCAGTAATAATCCAACATTGGTTCTAACCCTCTATCCAAAACTAGAAAAATGAATTGGTTGTACTTCATTTTAACCACTTGAAGAACAGCCCTTTTCTGGAAATTTTTGTTTAAAAGTTTAAATCAGTATTTTTTTGTTAGAAAATTACTTAGAACCCCCAAACATAATATATATACAGTGCCTTGCGAAAGTATTCGGCCCCCTTGAACTTTTCAACCTTTTGCCACATTTCAGGCTTCAAACATAAAGATATAACATTTTTATTTTTTGTGAAGAATCACCAACAAGTGGGACACAATTGTGAAGTGGAACGAAATCTATTGGATTTTTTTAAACTTTTTTTAACTAATAAAAAAATGAAAAGTGGGGTGTGCAAAATTATTCGGCCCCCTTGCGTTAATACTTTGTAGAGCCACCTTTTGCTGCGATTACAGCTGCAAGTCGCTTGGGGTATGTCTCTATCAGTTTTGCACATCGAGAGACTGAAATTCTTGCCCATTCTTCGTTGCAAAACAGCTCGAGCTCAGTGAGGTTGGATGGAGAGCGTTTGTGAACAGCAGTTTTCAGCTCTTTCCACAGATTATCGATTGGATTCAGGTCTGGACTTTGACTTGGTCATTCTAACACCTGGATACGTTTATTTGTGAACCATTCCTTTGTAGATTTTTCTGTATGTTTGGGATCATTGTCTTGTTGGAAGATAAATCTCCGTCCCAGTTTCAGGTCTTTTGCAGACTCCAACAGGTTTTCATCCAGAATGGTGCTGTATTTGGCTGCATCCATCTTCCTCTCAATTTTAACCATCTTCCCTGTCCCTGCTGAAGAAAAGCAGGCCCAAACCATGATGCTGCCACCACCATGTTTGACAGTAGGGATGGTGTGTTGAGGGTGATGAGCTGTGTTGCTTTTACGCCAAACATATCGTTTTGCATTGTGGGCAAAAAGTTTGATTTTGGTTTCATCTGACCAGAGCACCTTCTTCCACATGTTTGGTGTGCCTCCCAGGTGGCTTGTGGCAAACTTTAGATGCGACTTTTTATGGATATCTTTGAGAAATGGCTTTCTTCTTGCCACTCTTCCATAAAGGCCAGATTTGTGCAGTGTACGACTGATTGTTGTCCTATGGACAGACTCTCCCACCTCAGCTATAGTTCTCTGCAGTTCATCCAGAGTGATCATGGGCCTCTTGGCTGCATCTCTGATCAGTCTTCTCCTTGTCTGAGCTGAAAGTTTAGAGGGACGGCCAGGTCTTGGTAGATTTTCAGTGGTCTGATACTCCTTTCATTTCAAAATGATCGCTTGCACAGTGCTCCTTGGGATGTTTAAAGCTTGGGAAATCTTTTTGTATCCAAATCCGGCTTTAAACTTCTCCACAACAGTATTACAGACCTGCCTGGTGTGTTCCTTGGTCTTCATGATGCTCTCTGCGCTTTCAACAGAACCCTGAGACTATCACAGAGCAGGTGCATTTATACAGAGACTTGATTACACACAGGTGGATTCTATTTATCACCAACAGTCATTTAGGACAACATTGGATCATTCAGAGATCCTCGCTGAACTTTTGGAGTGAGTTTGCTGCACTGAAAGTAAAGGGGCCGAATAATTTTGCACGCACCACTTTTCAGTTTTTTATTTGCTAAAAAAGTTTAAATTATCCAATAGATTTCGTTCCACTTCACAATTGTGTCCCACTTGTTGGTGATTCTTCACAAAAAATTAAAATTTTATATCTTTATGTTTGAAGCCTGAAATGTGGCAAAAGGTTGAAAAGTTCAAGGGGGTTGAATACTTTCACAAGGCACTGTAGATATTTTAGCAGAGACTGTGGAGAATAAATGGCGATTGTTGCAATATTTTATGTGACACAGTATTTGCACAGTGGCCTTTCAAACACAATATTTACCCCAATTTTTTGTATAATGTGAAAGATGATGCTACTCCGAGTAAATAGATACCTAACATGTCATGCTTTAAAACTGTGCAAGCTCCTGGAATGGCGAAAAACTGCGATGCTTTAAATTTTTTTACAGGTTACCTGTTTAGAGTTACAGAGGAGGTCTTGCACTAGAATTATTGCTCTCATTCTATCGTTTGCGGCGATACCTCTCATGATTTTATATGATACCTCACATGTCTTTACATATGCTTGCGTGACCTTATGTATGCATTTGCTTCTTCTTTTTATTTTATTATAATTTTTTATATTTACACTGTCCTTTTATTCTTTAAATCACTTTTGTTCCTATTACAATGAATTTAAACATTCCTTATAATATAAATAAGGATGCCCGGTCCTCTTTTTTTGAAAGATTTGGAGTCAAAAAGAAAAAAAAATGCAACTTTCGCTTAAATTAAAAAAAATAAAATTACTATGGCACAGGAACCGGAAGTGACGTCAGGTGTCCGCTCCGGTCCTTCAAGGGCATAGAGACAAGTGGCAGCCATCTTGCCCTCACTTTCCTCAATAACCAGCTAATGGCCGCATCAGATTGCTCCTGGGCTTTACCAATCCGTATGTTAAACACAGGAAAAACCAGGAAGTGCCAGGAGGGGAGGGCACCTCTCCCACCTCTTCTAAAGTGATACCATGGCAAATTCACCTGAGAAACCACTTTTATCTAAAAAACATAATAACATATAATAAACATATAATAAATAACTTATAATAACATATAATAAAAAACAGCTGTTGCCATAACACCAGTATTTAGCGTCAAAGTAATGACGCATTTTTACCATAGGCTAGTTGGCAAGTGGTTTTAACCTAAAACCTGTCTAAAACTGTGCACTAATATTAGGAGTTTACTAAGACAAATGCATGGGCCACAGTGTAATATTTAAATAGACTATAAAAGTAGTCCAACTGGATTATTTTTTAAAGGCCTTTAAGAATCATCTATGCATAAGGACGTTTATACTGTTTAACATTGTAATCACAGTTGCAAATTCTGCATCAATGACACATGAAAACTCCTATGAATTTGTGACAAGATTACATAATCTAAAATGACAAAAAAATGATAAATGATGTGCAGATAAATTCACTAATGTCATGTATTCTCTGGTTTTGATTGATGGGAATCTGTAAGTTTTGCATTAAATAAACTGATCATTTGATTACAGATAGGTAGTAATTTACAAAACATAACACTGCAGTTATATATTTTGATGACAAAAGTAGCTGTATATCACTTGTAAACAAAAGATAACATAATATTTATCTTCATTGTTTAGAAAATCTTAAAATATGGCATGTGTCATAGGGTCAGAACATAGCTATGAACACAATATTAGCTATGAACACAGTAGTATTAATTCATTTTCAAAACAGTATGTTTGAAGCTAAAACTGTATTAGTACCCTTTTCTTCTGTCTGGGAATTTGATTACCTCTGGGTGCTTTCAAGCAGAGGGACATCTAGGATCTGTGTTCTGCTTAGTGGCCTGAGATCCTTGGGCTGAAATGAGTGCCTAGGGCTTTCAGTCTGGGTGGCAAAAAAGCCATGGAAATTGTTGTTGCCACATCTTACACGAGAGAGAATATATGGAGTAGCAGACTAATGCCACGTTCACACAACCAGACTTTCCAGCAGACTAGGTCCGACTTTCTTTCCGACTGACTTTCAGCAGAGTTCCAATGGTCTTTCCAAACGAATGGACTTAGCCACACACAATCAAACCAAAGTCCAACGGATTTGAACTTGATGACATACGACCGAACTAGAATAAAGAAGTTCATAGCCAGTAGCCAATAGCTGCCCTACCGTCGGTTTTTGTCCATCGGACTAGCATGCAGACAAACAGATTTTTCGACTGAACTCAAGCCGGTCAGAAAAAATTTGAAACATGTTCTAAATCTAAAGTCTGTCTGATTTTTCTACAGCAAAGGTCCGATGAAGCCCACGCATGGTCGAATTGTCTGACGGATTTGTTCCGTCGGACCTTTGCTAACAAAAAGTCCGGCCGTGTGTACACGACATAAAAAGACACCCCTAGCTGGATAAAGAAGGAGCATGTATGCACAGAATATGACCACAGAGAGGATGCAAAACTTCACATACTGTGACTGGGAAGTAAGTTGTTCAAGAGGAAAAGATCAACAGAAGAAAACAAAAAAGAAAAATATTAAATGGCATAACATTTAGGCATAAAGTGTATGACAGAACCCCAAAAGGCAGAGGTGACTAATGAAGAGTGAAAAAAGAAGGCATAAAGCAAGGCAAGCAGAATAGGTCAGAAGAGGTCATATTCTAAAAAAACACCCAAAACACATTAGGATGACTTCACCAATATGTAGCAATCATTATTAGCCATGTGGACTATTATTTGCAGGTACAAGAATTGAAAATAACTGTCATTACAGCAAATAACATGAGTTTAATAAATTGGGCCACTAAGAGGTGTTTAAACTAAGCGAGGCTTCTACTATAGTTCTTGAGTTATGTAGCTAAGTGATGTACAGCTGTCTATTACTTCTCCTCTGCAAACACAATGAACTTCCATTCAGTAGAGCTATTGCATTGCTGCAATAAAATAAGATCTGTATTCAGACAGCAGCTTTACATTTTCAATCTTGTAAACTTGAATGTTTGGTTTGTAAAAAACTCTAAAATCAGAGGGACATTTATAAAGCAAATTAGTGACAAAATTAGATACAAATTAGACTGTCTCTATAACAGGTTTCTTTATGTATTTGTAACTTGTGCACCTGCAGTCCTGGGTAAGCAACTGAGACCGCATTGTATAGGTCTTTGATAGAGTTACCCCTGGTGATAACACATTTTCACTCAAAACACATACACAAAATTAAGAAGATACCCATGGAAGGTTGGGAAGGAATTTATAAATCAAGCTGCAATATTTTAATTAGGACGCATAGCGATATAATTTTGTTTGCGTCAAACTACTTCTCTCCCTCTGCAAGCCAGCGGGAAACAGGTTGAAGCAGCTTGAAAGTAAGTCAATACAAGCCACACGCATCTGTCAAAAAACTTCTAGTTTCCCAAAAGTTTCTTAAACTGATCTTAAACTGATCTGAAATGCAAGAGGAATGCACCTGGGTACAAGCGGCATTTTGCCATTAACTCAAGCCCAAAGGACATAAACCAGGGCCCTTAAAGTGGTTGTAAACCTCAGATATGAAATATGAAGAACACCTATTTCTCTATAGTGTGTACTTGACTCAATCCAAAGCACTAATGCCACGTACACATGATCAGAATTCTCGGCGGAAAAAGCTCTGATGGTTTTCCCGTTGGAATTCCGACAGAATTTTACTTAAACTGTACTGCCTACACACGGTCACCAAATTCTGACGGTCAATAACACCGCGACATACAGCACGTTCGACAGCACTATAAAAGGGAAGTTTAATGCTTCCGAGCTTGCGTCGAATTGTTTCCGATCATGCGTTGGAATTTTGAGTGTCGGCATTGCATACACACGATGGAAAAATCTGATCGAAAGGGTTTCCATTGGAAAAATTAAGAACAGGCTCTCAATCTAAAGACGGTTGGAAATGCCGACAGAAAAAGACAGATGGGCATACACATGGTTGTAAAATCTGATGAAAAGCTCCCGTTGGACTGTTTCCATTGGAAATTCTGGCCGTGTGTATGCGGCATAAGTGTTATTTATGTCTACTGCCCTGTTTCTCTGCTATCTGCATGAGTTACCTCTGACAAGTTTTTCTGACACCAAGAGAAAAAAGGTTTGACAGCCTGAGACCGGTTTCTGTGTGATGTGTGAAGAGGGGTGTGTCCCCTCCCACCAATCAGCTCTCAGAGCTCCCCTCACTGATTTCAGCTCTCCACCTCCTGTTTTCTGACAGCTCAGATAAGCTTTAAAAATTCTGGACTTTGAACAGATGTAGAGAACGGCAGATAAATTGGTACAACTTATGCAGGATAATTTGATTAATCTCTGTGTATCACTTGAGGCTGGTTACTCCACTGGGTATATGTAAGGGTTTACAACCACTTTAAATCCACCCTATCACTGTGGGGTCCAAAAATACTCCAACAAAGAAGATAATGTATACTTACACTTTCAGCAGCCTGTGTCTGAAACCTCCTGTGCAGATATCTGGCTGCTATTTGACAATTCCTGAACACTTGCTCTCTTGAATGCACTAAGGCTCCTAAATCACTACAGAATGTAAGAGCCAGTAGAAAAAAGCACAGCGTGTGGCTGGGGAACAGGTATTTGACAAACCTGGAAGTGTCAGATACCTGTAGCAGCCAGAGATCTGCATTCTGCAATGCAGCAGAGTTTTAGGACACAGGCCACCAGGAAGGTAGGTATATATCATCCCCTTTTACAGGATTGGTGTCATTTATTTTGCACTAATTAGTGACAGGTCACTTTAATATGTCTCACTGCTCATGCTCAAGTTCTTCACTCATCCCTGATCAAATCCCCCCCCCCCCCTTTCCCCACTGGGCTGCTGTGTTTTTGATCACTCCTGCTCTCCCCCTTCTGCTCTAGCAGAAGCTTTGGATGATGGGAATCATAGTTCCTAAAGGGTTCTGCACCATGCTTGACTATGGAGGCTGGTAGTCTATGGACTTTAAGTTCCATGAATCTCTGCACAGCTAGGAGGAGAGTTTCACTGTTTTCTTAAGCAAACTGATCCTGATCACAGCCGTCAAGAGAAGAGAGCGACGGGTATAGACCTGCGGTCAGGGTCTCTGCCTCACATCTGAAAGACCATTAGAGAGGAGATATGAGGAACTGTTGCTGTGCCTGTTCTCCCACATCTGAGAGAGGGGTGGAACCTGCACCTGAGCCTGCTAGAGCTACCTTTAGATACTGAGTTTTAGAGAGAGAAAATGAGAGTCACTGTGTCTTCAGGACTGAAGTTGGGAGACTGTGGTCTGTGTAAAGGTCCAAGACCTGATCTCTGGGACTGCTGATCATCCAACCATTTGGACCAGACTAACTGCTTTCCAGGTAGTGGTGAGCTGAACAACACATCCTGCACACCCTCCACACACTGTTAGTCTAAATAGAGACTGCTACTACTTAGTGACCTATCTCCTTCCATCCAAACACATTGCACCACCTAAAGAAGGGCCCCACCAAAAGCCAGCCAATGTTAAGTACTAGGCGCCAAGTTCTTTACACCGCCTCCATGTGCACCACCCCCCCCCCCCCATATTATGTATACCTGCCTGCTGTTGGGATTGTATGCACAAGATATACAGTACACCAGGACAGTTAGATTATTCTGAGCTGGTAGAAGATGGTTAGAGATTTTTGTTACCCAGTTGTAATTTAATATCATCTTGCTATGACCCTTTGAGTGCTAGCTAGTGGGTAATTGACCATTTTACCCTTTATAGTGCTCTTAATCTGTAAAATTACATGTTTATTGATGTATCCTTTGTTTGAATTACATAAATACATGTATTTATTTTTTACCTACAATTTGTTGTGGCATAATTCCTGTGCAATATTACAGAGTGGTAACCTACCATTTCTTTAGTTACACAAGTGTAAATGGTTTTAGTATATGACCAAGGGTGTCAGTGGGGACCAAGCAGTTAAGTCATGGCAGAACAGAAGACCAATCATCCCCAGCTCCTGCAGGGTTAAGCACTACACAATCCCGGTTACCCCACTACCAGTTCACCCATCCACACATTTGAGGTGGATGTGGGAATCTTCCCCACAGTGTCATTGTATTCTAACAGTGAAGGAGTCTCTAAATCAGCCAAACACATAAACATATAATGGGGTTTTCTCAAATTTGACTGCCAGAGAGGAAATATGCTTTGAAAGTCAAATGCTGGATATAAATACTTCCATTTCAATATATTCTTCAATAGCTTAAAGGATTTACTCCTACATGCTGCCTGAAAAAAACCTACAGAGGTGGTATATATAATACAAGACCAGTCAGCTTACACAAGGAGAGCGAGCAGCAGTGACCAGTCTTTATTACAAGAAACTCTTGCAAAGTGAAGGTATTGTTTAATGCTGGATTACTGCACATGTGTGAAAGAAATATACAAAGGCCACCAAAATCTAGGTAAGAATACAAATGGCTTCTATATTTAACAGCTTCAGCCCCAGAAGATTTTACCCTCTTCCTGACCAGAGCACTTTTTGTGTTTCGGCACTGTATTGCTTAACTGACAATTACGCGGTCATGCGATGTTGCACCCAAACAAAATTGATGTCCTTTTTTTCCCACAAATAGAGCTTTCTTTTGGTGGTATTTGATCACCTCTGTAGTTTTTATTTTTTGCGCTATAAACAAAAAAGGAGCGTCATTTTTGAAAAAAAACTCATTCTTTTTTTACTTTTTTTTTACAATAAATATCTCCAAAAATATATATAAAAATATTTTTTTCCACAGTTTAGTCTGATATGTATTATTCTACATGTTTTTGGTAAAAAAAATATAGAAATAAGCGTATATTAATTTTATTGGTTTGCGCAAAAAAGTTATAGCGTCTATAAAATAGGGAATCATTTTATGCCATTTTTATTATACATTTTTTTTTTACTAGTAATGGCGGCGATCTGTGATTTTTATTGGGACTGCGACATTATGGCAGACACGTCACACAATTTTGACACATTTTTGGGACCATTGGCATTTATACATCAATCAGTGCTAAAAAAAGGAATTGATTACTGTAAAAATGTCACTGGCAGAGAAGGAGTTAACACTATGGGCTATCAAGGGGTCAATGTGTTCCCTAGTGTGTGTTCTAACTGAAGGGGGGAGTGGACTGTGTAGGGGAAGAGATACTGTAGATCACTGTTCATACTCTGTATGAACAGGCAATCTTCACTTCTCCCCTCAGAGAACCAGAAACTGCGAGTGTACACACACAGATCCTGGTTCTCCATGTACCCCGAGTGATCACGGTCACAAGTGCACGCCCCAGTGGACAAAAAAGGAATCGATGTAACATGACGGCAATTCACGCAGCCGAGCCAAGTTGCCGCACTATAACTGTGGCGGCTGGTCTGCAAGCAGTTGCTAAATCAAGGCTACCATTGTGTAGCCTGGATTTAGGTGGCTTTCACACCGAGCCACCCTGGGCGTCGGTGGTAAAGTGGCGCCGCTTCACCTTCATTTTATCTGCGCTATTACTGACGTTTAGCAGCACTAAATCAAACATCACAATTCCTCTTTTGTTCCAGGATAATCTGCGCAAGGGTTATTAGATCAGTGTGAGCAGAGAGTGCAACAAAATCTGGTAGCGGATAATTACAGCTTTCCTAAACCCTGTTTGCTCTGTACTACATATTTGTACTGCCTTGCTGTGACCTGTGTTAACCAATTGCCAGGCACATAACACATATGTGCGGTGGAAGAGAGGGAGGCGCTAACATCCACACACCCCACAGACATCTGTTTTTATGATTGGGAACCAATGGGATGGGCTACTGTTCCTATGAACATAGTGTTAGCCAATCACAATGATCACCTGACCAAGGAGGCCTCCCGACTCCCAGTGTTAATACCCAGTGAAAGGGGAGGGAGGGGACAGAAAGGAGTTAATATTTAAAAATATATACAGTATAGTCACTTGCACTTATCTGTTATTTCACCCAGAGACTCTTTAGAGACTGAAAAAGAAAACTAGTGAATTTAAATAGATTATTCAACACTCATTTAACTTCAACACTGATTTGGTAATAATTTTCCTTTCATACAGTACTTATTATCCACTTATTCTTAGTTGCTCCAATCACATGTACTGTTTTGGAAATCACCAACTCATCTTCAGCTTTATATAGCAGCAAAAACTTCCCGAAGATCCAGACATATCCAAGCAAATCAAACCTGCCTGGATGTGTCTTACTTTTCTAAATAAAATGAAAAGTAAAGTAACGGGTTGTAATAATATTAAAATTTTATAATATTAATATTATTTTGTTTATTATGAGATCAATTGTCATTTAATAAGGCATATTTAATTATAACGTTAAAAGCAAACTTGTAGCTGATGAGAATCTAAGGACTGGTTGACACTGGTGTGTGGTATAAAGTGGAAGTAAACCCATCGATTTAAACAGTTAAAAAAAAAGGCATGCCGGGAATGCTAACTGCACATTGGCTGTGCTCTCAGCCAAACTATCAAACCATCCAATGGCTGGTGTCATAACAAATCACATGTGCAGCACCACAGCAGTTGAAGATTAAACAGAGGCAAAGATGGCAGCTTCCTTGGCTGAAAACAATAGGGGAGTTTACTTCCACTTTAACGTGCATCCTGTGAGTGATGAGGACCCAGTTTTGCTGTGAGAACTTTCTCTGAGAGTGGAATGAGGGATCTGGCCATGAGAAAAGTATGAGGCGCTAGGTAATTCAGATAAGGAGAGAGGCTAGAAGTCATGGGTGCAGAGGTGACACATCAGAGATAATGACTGATGATACAGTGACTGCGGGTGAAGAGAGAGAGTGTACAACTGAGGTAGTGAGTACTGCAGAGGCTGCAAGACATGTGGGGAGCAACAGAGGCTGCAGGGGCAGCAGAATGCAGTTAAGACTTGAATAAGGCCAGGAATCAGAGGCTGTAAATCCAGCAGATAATGAGGCTTTGGGTGCTGCAGAGAGTTAGGCTATGGGTCTAATGGTGACTGGGCTGTAGATGCAACAGAGACTGGACTTTAGGTACAGTGATGACTGTTTGTGTGGATGCAATGTTGACTGATCAGCAGGTGTAGCAGAGACTTATGCCGCGTACACACGGGCGGACTGTATGGCCTACTTAGTCCGCCGAAACACATTTCAGCGGACAGTCCGCTCGTGTGTGGGCTTCAGCTGACTTTTTCAGCGTGCAGTACGGCGGACTAAGTATTTTCGGAATGTTCGAAATACTGTCCGTCGTACTCGCATTTCGGCAGACAATCCGCCCGTGTGTATGCCAGTCCGCCGTACTTTTGAAATGAGCGGACTTTTCCCGCCCGGAGAAAAGTCCGCTCATTTCGAGCGGGTATCCAGGTAGGCGGGGCCCGCGAAGGAGACGTCGCTGGCCCCGCCGCCTGGTATGGACTTAAAGGGGAACCCCAACACCGAAAAAAATCGGCGTGGGGGTCCCCCCCAAGTCCACAACAGACCCTTGTCCGAGCACGCTACCCGGCCGGCCAGGAAAGGGGGGCGAGCGAGCCTCTTCCCGACAACCCTGGCCGTTGGTTGTCGGGGTCTGCGGGCGGGGGGCTTATCGGAATCCGGGAATCCGGGAGCCCCCTTTAATAAGGGGCCCCCCGGATACCGGCCCCCCACCCTATGTGAATGAGTATGGGGTACAATGTACCCCTACCCATTCACCTGTAAAATAAAAGTACCAAAAAAAACACAACACACGATATAAAATACTTTATTGCACAGCTCCGGGGGTCTTCCGTCTTCGGGGGTCTTCTCGCCGGACTCCTCCGCTATCTTCTTGTAGCTCTTTTGCTAGCAGAGGAGTCCGGCTTTCTTCCTCGCCACCGGCCTCTTCTCCCGACTTCGGTGGTCTTGTGCCCCTCTTCGGTTCTTCTGCCGGGCCACCCGGTCTTCTGTCGCCGCCGCCGCCGCCGCCGCCGCCTTCCGTTCTTCTTCTTCTTCTTCTTCTTCTTCTCCAGGAGATGTTGCCTCGACGATCTCTCCGGCCGGAATGCCAGGGACGCACTGCACGGCCACTTATATAGGGACAAGGGGCGGTGTCACATGGCTTTATGTCACATGGGTTGGTGTCACATGGTGACCCCGCCCCCTTACGATGTCATAGTCCCCATGTGACATCAACCCATGTGACCAACCCATGTGACATAAAGCCATGTGACACCACCCCTTGTCCCTATATAAGTGGCCGCGCAGTGCGTCCCTGGCATTCCGTCCGGAGAGATCGTCGAGGCAACATCTCCTGGAGAAGAAGAAGAAGAAGAACGGAAGGCGGCGGCGGCGGTGACAGAAGACCGGGCCACCGCCTGTAAAAGAGCTATAAGAAGGCGCGGTGGCCCGGCAGAAGAACCGAAGAGGGGGACAAGACCCCCGAAGTCGGGAGAAGAGGCCGGCGGCGAGGAAGAAAGCCGGACTCCTCCGCTAGCAAAAGAGCTACAAGAAGATAGCGGAGGAGTCCGGCGAGAAGACCCCAGAAGACGGAAGACCCCCGGAGCTGTGCAATAAAGTATTTTATCTCGTGTGTTGTGTTTTTTTTGTACTTTTATTTTACAGGTGAATGGGTAGGGGTACATTGTACCCCATACTCATTCACATAGGGTGGGGGTCGGTATCCGGGGGCCCCCTTATTAAAGGGGGCTCCCGGATTCCGATAAGCCCCCCGCCCGCAGACCCCGACAACCAACGGCCAGGGTTGTCGGGAAGAGGCCCTTGTCCTCATCAACATGGGGACAAGGTGCTTTGGGTTGGGGGGCCGCACGCCCCCCCCTTCCCCAAGGCACCCCCCCATGTTGAGGGCACGCGGCCTGGTACGGTTTAGGAGGGGGGGGCGCTCGCTTCCCCTTTCCTGGCCGGCCGGGTAGCGTGCTCGGACAAGGGTCTGTTGTGGACTTGGGGGGGACCCCCACGCCGATTTTTTTCGGCGTTGGGGTTCCCCTTTAAGTCCATACCAGGCGGCGGGGTCAACGACGTCTCCTTCGTGGGCCCTGCCTACCTGGAGACGCGCTCGAAATGAGCGGACTTTCCTCCGCGTGTGTGGGCGAGTCCGTTCATTTCAAAAGTAGGTCGGATAGTATGGCGGACTTAGTACGCCGTATTAGTCCGCTCAAAAAGTGGTGTGTGTGGTCAAGTCCGTTCATTCGAAAGTATGACGGACTGTCCGTCGGATTGTCTGACGGACTAAGTTGGCCAGACAGTCGGCCCGTGTGTACGCGGCTTTAGGCTGTGGGAAGAGCAGAGACCAGACTGGAGTGCAGCAGAGACTTTGGTTAAGAGTACGTCAACAACTGGATTGTTGGTGCAGATAAGATCAGGCTGTGTTTGCCCTTTCAAACTAATTAGAGGGTTTCTCACTAAAAATTTCATTCCATTTCTGAAAATTTCACTTGCATGCTAGGACATTTGTCTGAAAATATAAGTGAGCCAATCACACAAGTAAAAATTACATTACTAGGGGGAATTCCATACACCACTGGTGGAGAGAACGTCTCAAGATTGTCATATTGCATAGAATTTCTTTGCATAATTTTTAAAAGATTGCAGAAACTTCAGATTGATAAGGCATGGTCATTTTTAATTAGTGCAGTAAATGTTTTTATTGAACTCCCTCTGTATCTTATGGTCTGACTAGATGATAAATAATTGTATTTGCTTGGAATCAAAGCTGTCATGACTGAGGTTTATTGGATAGTCTGTGGGTTTCCTGTAGATGCATGCTAGCAAACTTGTTTCTTTAACAAGTATTGTAGAGTCCAGAAATGTCATTGTTTGTTAGTTTATTAATTCATTTCTCTTCACACAATACAAGTTGTTCAGTTACAGTGCCTTGAAAAAGTATTCATACCCCTTCAGATTTTCCACACTTTGTCATATTACAACCAAAAACATAAATGTATTTTATAAGGATTTTATGTGATAGACTACCACTAAATGGCACATGATTGTAAAGTTGCGTATAGAAGACCCCCTAGGAGTGGATTTTAATGGCACGTAGAAATTAAAATAAAGGGCAGTTAATTTACTTTATTAAATATAAAAATCACATACATATACGTGTAAAACAGGTGGATACATATCCTGAAAATTTATAACAGTGGATAACAAAGCACGAGCTATACATAGTCAGTGTAGATACGATTACCCTATGCGTTTCAGAGCTGTAGGTAGTCTCCTTCTTCAGGGGTGTAAATGCAACATAAATACAAGGGCTCTATTGAACAACAGATGGCAAAATATTAGAACAGGTAAGTGATCAAACAGGCACAACAGTGCAACATGAAAAGATGAGAACAGGGAGGAATACAGATGGTACTCACAAGGGTTGTGACAACAATTAGATGTATCCCACGGTTTATTTTTAAAAACGAAAGCAGTAAGGGATATCGGATGGATAGCAGGTATTTTCTTTATCTTATCTTGCTGGTTACTAAACTTAGTTATAATTCTGGTATCTTGGGTTTCTTTTCTAGGTTTCTTACAATATATTAGGTTGGCTCTAGTGTGAGTACAAGCTCGTTTGAAGGCCCGTTTCAGGGAGGTATGGGAATAGCCACGTGCCAGGAGTCTCTCACAGAGCTGATTGGCCTCCTCCCGCAACATGGTCTCATCTGAGCAATTACGTCTGACTCTAAGATATTGGCTGTAGGGAATGGAATTTATTAGAGGTTTAGGGTGGAAGCTTGAGGCATATAGAATAGAATTGCCTGCAGTAGGCCTCCTATACAATTTACTTAACACAGTACCTGATTCCCCCCTATAAATTCCATCATCAAGGAAGGTCACACAGTCAGGATCGGAAGTCATAGTAAAGTGTAAATTAAAATCATTTTTATTCATTCTCAGAAGCCACTGCTCCAAAAGGTCATGGGGACCTTCCCAGAGGATGAAGATGTCATCAATGTACCGGTACCAACAGAGTATGTGGTCCGAGTACATCGATAAATCCCCATCATCCAGGGCCATTGCCTCCCACTTCCCCAGGTACAGGTTGGCATATGATGGGGCACAACAAGTCCCCATCGCAACCACCTGCACCTGTAGGTAATGGGAGCCATTAAAACGAAATACATTGTGTTGTAGGATATATTCCAAGATCGACACGATGAACTCACCGCACCTCGGATCGACCCTGGTATTCATAGATAGAAAGTGTTTAATAACCGCTATACCCTTGTCATGGAGAATTGAACTGTATAGGGATTCTACATAATCGTGATGAAGAGGGCGTGGTCTGGAATCTGTAAAGAATCAATAATTTGAAGAAAATGTAGAGTGACCTTGACAAAGGAAGGTAAAGAGAAAACTATTGTTTTATGAAATTCATCCACAAGTTTGCTAGCATTATCACTGACTGAGCCAACTCCCGAGATGATGGGCCTTCCAGGGGGGTTTTTTGCATCCTTATGAATCTTAGGTAACGCGTAAAAAACAGGTACACAGGGAAATTTATTTCTAATAAATTTCCAAGTATATTGGGTAATGATTTGATTAGAATAGGCCGAGTCGACAAGTAAATAAAATTCATGGTTGTACTTTTTCACGATATCTGCCGGAACTTGGCGATACCAATCAGTGTTCCTAAGTATTTTATTGCACATGTCAACATATGCTGTATTTTCCAGAAGGACAATATTCCCTCCCTTATCCGATGCCTTAATAGTAATGTGTTTATTTAAAGAGAGCTGTTTTAGGGCTAGATGTTCTTGTTTACTGAGGTTAGCAGGAGATTGGGTGTGAATTTTTAAGGCTTCCAGATCATCATGTACAAGTTTCAAAAATGCTGCGGCATTGGGACACGTGCTGGGGGCGGGACAGAAATCTTTTTTTTTTCTTTAAATTGGATTTTGTTGATATTGTAGAAATGTCGTGTAAATGCGCTGTGTCCTCCAAGAGTGAGGTCAAATCAATCTGATCGATAAGATCAGTTGAATCGTTTTCCTCCCAGAGAGCCACTACTTGATTTAGGGCCTGTGTTTCTTGGGGGCTATGTTCGGTTAAAACTTCTTTATTGGAGAAAAGTTTTTTCAAAAGTAGTTTTCAAATAAAGAGTTGAAGATCTTTATACGTGTCAAAGATATCAGTGTCCTGATTGGGGCAAAAATTTAAGCCTTTCTTCAAGACATTGATCTCGTCAACAGAGAAATTATGGGAAGAAAGATTGACAATGGTTAGATCAGTCGGTGGTTCATGAGATGGAACTAGAGAGCTACTTGGGTGTAGGTGTTGAGGTTGTCCAGTGGTGGGGAGGTGCCCGCAAGAATTCGCTCTAAAAAAGAGGGATCGTTGGAAATAGTATCAATTGAAGTAATAGTGACTGGATTCTGGTTGGTTATATTAGTATATGTGTTCGAAAGATCTTCCTGAGTGCCTGAAGAGGGTGTATTGTGCTGTCCTGAAACTGAAGTAAGTGAAGGTGCAGTTTGGGGGTGTTTAGTCATATCAAGTGTGAGTTTGTTAGGTTGTTGCATCTCAGTGGAATCGCCAGGGTGTAGGCGTTTAGTTCTTGGTGCAGTCTTCAACTTATGGTTCATTTGAGAGTGAGGGGGATGAGTGGAGTGGAATGTGGGGTGAGAAGAGGAGGAGGTATTTCTGCCCAACTGATTGGAATTTACCAAAGAATGGGGTGGATTTAGGGGACCTTTGTTTAAGTTGGATTTGTTGGAGGCAGCGTTCCATTTATAGGCCCTGCCATCTCTAAAGGCATTTTGGTCCCGAGAAAATTTCTGACCTTTTTTCTTTAAAATATCTCTGTTGAAGGCTTCCAAATGTATTTTAAGTTTTTTTTTCTTTGTGCGTTATTGGTCTTTTTGATTTCAGTTGTTGAAGTTGATTGCATAAAGGGGTAATATCAGTGTCAAGGGCCCTTGAACGTCCTACCAATTGCGAAAGCTCATTGATACACTCGTGCTCCATTATATTTCCCTGTATTTCTCTTCCCCTCTTGGGAAGCCCTGAAAACCTGCTATCCATCCGATATCGCTTACTGCTTTTGTTTTTAAAAATAAACCGTGGGATACATCTAATTTCTCCCTGTTCTCAACTTTTCATGTCGTACTATGTGCCTGTTTGATCACTTACCTGTTCTAATATTTTGCCATCTGTTATTCAATAGAGCCCTTGTATTTATGTTGCATTTACGCCCCTGAAGAAGGAGACTACCTACAGCTCCGAAACGCGTAGGGTAATCACATCTACTGTCATGAAAATCTCACGAAGAGATTGTCCTCCAGGTCTTCTGATGTACGATCGTCGCGGGTACGCACGATCGTACGAGCGCCCTTACGTTCGTACACAGGTGCGCATGCTCGGGCACGTGCACGGTCGCGCACGGTCGTGTGCGTGCGTCCGTATTGGCGCCAAACGGCCTATTTAAACCAGCCTCTTGCCAACAGTCTTTGCTGTCTGCTCTACAGCGTTATATCTGTGAGACCTGATCCGTATTGTTTGTTCCTGTTTGACCCGGCCTGCCTGTGACCTATCTGCTATCCGCCTGCACCCGACCTTGGCTTGTTGTGACTATTCTCCTGCCTGTTCCCTTGTACTTCGTTCCTGTCTGGTATCTGATCCGGCTTGCTCTGACCATCCGTCTGCTAAAAGGGTAACCTGCTTATACTGAACTGTTCATCTGCTATAAGTGCCTGCTCATATTGAACTACCTATCTGCTGCAAGTCACCTGCTTATACTGAACTGTGTCATCTGCTACAAGTGATCTGTTAGTATTGAACTGTTCATCTGCTATAAGTGCCTGCTCATATTGAACTACCTATCTGCTGCAAGTCACCTGCTTATACTGAACTGTGTCATCTGCTACAAGTAATCTGTTAGTATTGAACTGTTCATCTGCTATAAGTGCCTGCTCATATTGAACTACCTATCTGCTGCAAGTCACCTGCTTATACTGAACTGTGTCATCTGCTACAAGTAACCTGCTAGTATTACACTGTCCATCTGCTCCTAGTGCCTGCTTATATTGACTGTTTATCTGCTGCAAGCACTTGTGTATATTACACTGTTCACCTGCTACAAGTGGCCTGCTTTCCTGCACTGCTTATTGCCAAGTTACCTGCTCCTTTGCACTGTGTATCTGCTATAAACTACCTGCTGATCCCTTCACTGTGATTACCTGCTCCACTAAACCTCGCCTACCCATCCTACCCATCTGTTGATCCTGCCAGGCACCTGTACCCCTCCTTACTCCTGTGTTCCCTGTTACATTGCCAGGAAACCGGTAGTGGGAGTCGTAAAGGAGGCCCCTCTCCGCAATCCGGGCTCGCTACTCGAAGGTACGTGATAGTAGCAGACAGCCAATGTCTGAGCCCGAGCGGGGAGCCTCCGCCATGGAAGAACTTTGTCAACACCTGGCAGGACTGTCTGAGGCAGTTAAGGGCCTTCAACAAGGCTACACTCGGCTGGAGGAACGGGTAATTGCTCTTTCCAACCCCTCCGGATCCTTGGGGGCCCCTCAACCATCAGTTTCTTCAGCTGAAGCAGGTCCAACACCTACAGTTGTGATGTTACCACCAGAACCTAAAGTTCCCACACCCGAGCGATTTTCTGGGAATCGCAGTGGCTTCAGGGCCTTCCGCATCTCCTGCGAATTATATTTTGCCCTCCAACCACGGACCTTCTCTTTAGAGGCTACCAAGGTGGGTTTTGTGGTGTCTCTACTCTCTGGAGACCCCCAGACCTGGGCCCACCGCCTGTTAGAAAACAAGGACGCAGCGTTGACTAATCTTTCTACCTTTTTTGATGCTATGGCTCAATTGTATGAAGATCCTCAACTTTCAGCAACTGCAGAAAACGCTTTGCGGACCCTCCAGCAGGGACGAAGGGCGGTGGAAGATTATGTGGCCGAGTTCAGGCGATGGGGTGCGGATACGAACTGGAATGATGCTGCCCTTCGCCATCAGTTCCGCATGGGACTCTCTGATTCTTTGAAGGATGAGCTTGCTAGAGTCGGTGTTCCACAGACATTAAACGCACTAATTGACTTGGCGATACAGATCGATCGTCGTCTGAGAGAGAGGAGAGCTGAGAGGGCCACTGGTTTCTCTCGTCCAACCTGGATGCTTCCAAAGGCCCCAAGCCATTTACATCCAGCACCTGCCACCCAATCCACGTCTGACACACCTGAGCCAATGCAACTTGGAGTCTTGCGGCCATCTCTTACCCCCGAAGAACGTCAACGTCGGCGGAATAATAACTTATGTCTCTATTGCGGGGAATCTGGACATTACGTCAGGAACTGTCCAATAAAACTTCGTAAGTGTCCATCCATGCCTCCTGATCTCCCAGACTCTTTAATAAAGTTTCCATCCCACCTCATCATTTCTGTCTCTTTTCAGTTCCCAGGAAAGACTTTACAGACACCCGCCATTATTGATTCCGGGGCATGCAGCTGTTTTATGGATTCATCCTTTGCTGCCCAACATCAGATTCCTCTCCTACCTAAGACCCGTGGACTCTCTATTCATTTGGCCGATGGCTCCGCTATTAAATCTGGTCCTGTAACTCGAGAAACTGCACCTCTACCTACTGTTATCTCTGGTTCTCATCGAGAACTTCTCCGGATGGACATTATCACCTCCCCTCTCTTTCCTGTAATCCTTGGGATGCCCTGGCTACAGGCTCACAATCCAACCATAAATTGGACTACAGGAGAAATTACCTTTTCTTCACCGTATTGCCAGAAGTTCTGTGGTTCATCCGGTTCTCTGAGACCAGCAACTTTATTATCTATTGACTCAGAGATCGATTTACGTCAAGCCATTCCCGAAGTCTATCATGAATTTTTGGACGTGTTCAGTAAACAAAAGGCAGAGGTGCTCCCGCCCCACCGGGCTTATGACTGCCCCATTGAGTTACTTCCTGGAGCCAAGATTCCGTTTGGAAGGGTTTTTCCCTTAACAGAGGTAGAGCAGGAGAAACTCAAAGAATACCTTGAAGAAAATTTAAAGAAGGGGTTCATTCGCCCGTCTACGTCCCCAGCAGGTGCAGGTATTTTCTTTGTTGAGAAAAAGGACCACACTCTCCGACCCTGCGTAGACTACCGTGAATTGAACAACATCACTATAAAGAACCGGTACCCTCTCCCTCTTTTTCCAGAGTTATTCCAAAGACTGGGAATTGCTACGGTGTTCACTAAACTCGATCTCCGTGGGGCTTACAACTTGATCCGTATCAAGGCCGGAGATGAGTGGAAGACTGCTTTCCGTACCCGATTCGGACACTTCGAGTATTTGGTGATGCCCTTCGGTTTGTGTAATGCCCCCGCCACGTTCCAATACTTTATCAATGATGTGCTCCAGGACTTTCTGGACTTATTTGCTGTCGTTTATTTAGATGATATTTTGATTTTTTCTTCCTCCCTTGAAGCCCATCGCAAGCACGTCAAAAGCGTGTTGGGTCGGCTCCGCCAACACGGACTATATGCAAAAGCAGACAAGTGTTTGTTCGAACAGGAAAGTATACCATTCCTGGGGTTGATCATCTCTAGTAAGGGTATAAAAATGGACCCCCAGAAGATTGCTGCGATTTTGGACTGGCCGACTCCTGTAGACAGGAAAGGAATCCAACGTTTTATTGGATTCGCCAACTTCTACCGCAAATTTTTAAAGGTTTCTCAGCTATTGTTGCACCCATCACACAACTAACTAGACAAGGAACCCGTTTTCATTGGACCTCTGAAGCTCAAAAAGCATTCGAGACTCTCAAGGGACTTTTCACCTCCGCTCCTATTTTAAGACATCCAGATTCCTCCCTGCCATTTGTTTTAGAAGTGGATGCATCCGAAATCGCCGTAGGAGCTATATTATCCCAAAGACAAGGAACTAAGGCCCTGCTTCATCCTGTGGCTTTCTTTTCACGTCAGTTATCTGCAGCCGAGAAAAATTACGATGTCGGAGACCGGGAGCTGTTGGCCATTAAATCCGCATTAGAAGAGTGGCGTTATTTGTTGGAAGGAGCTTCTCATCCAATTCTAATATTTACAGATCACAAAAACCTGGAGTACTTAAGATCTGCAAAAAGACTAAAACCAAGACAAGCTAGGTGGGCACTCTTCTTCTCCCGGTTCTCTTTCCGTGTGACGTATCGCCCAGGGTCTAAGAATATAAAACCAGATGCCTTGTCACGGATGTTCCACAAGTCCCAGGAGAATTCTCCCCCGGATACCATTCTCGCTCCTGGGAATTTCCTTCTGCTTCAGGAAGATCTTCTCTCTCGGCTTAGACAAGCCTCCATGGGACAAAGACCCTTCTCAGAACCAGAACTACAAACCAGAGGTGGGTTACTGTGGTATAAAGACAAGATCTACATCCCCGAAACTCTGCGGGTATCTGTTCTAGAGCTGTGTCATGACCACGCACTCGCCGGACATTTTGGTATCACTAGAACCATTGATTTGGTACAGCGTACTTTTTGGTGGCCTCAGTTGCGGGAAGATTGCAGGAAATACGTGAACACCTGCACTACGTGCATTAGGAGTAAGAACTGTAAAACCAAGGCCTGGGGCCTCCTTAAACCGTTGTCTGTTCCGGACAGGCCATGGAAAATGCTGTCTCTAGACTTCATTGTTGAATTGCCTCCGGCAGACGATCATACCACTATCTTGGTGGTGGTCGATCGTCTGTCAAAGATGGCACATTTTATTCCCATGAAGGGTACCCCTTCAGCCTCTGAAACTGCACAAGTGTTTATCAAAGAAATAATTAGGCTCCATGGGGTACCAGCCAATATAGTTTCGGATCGAGGAGTACAGTTCACCTCTCGATTCTGGAAGTCCCTCTGCAAGGCCTTGAATATTGAGCTATCTTTCTCATCCGCTTATCATCCTCAGTCCAATGGGCAGACTGAGAGGACAAACCAAACTCTCGAACAATATTTACGCTGTTTTTCCTCTTTTGCACAAGATGATTGGATCTCCCTACTTCCAGTAGCTGAATTTGCGTATAATAATTCTCTCCATTCCGCCATCAAACAGACACCCTTTTTTGCCAATTATGGCTTCCACCCTTCATTTTTACCCAACTCCCTTCCTGAATGTTCAGTACCTGCGGTCCAGGAAAAGATGAACTTTTTTTCAACCAACAACAAACTTCTACAAGAAACAATGACTAAAACTCAAGAGCACAACAAGGCAACCTTTGACAGGAAGAGACGAGGAGAGTTAGTACTGGTACCTGGTGATTTAGTGTGGCTATCCACGGTAAACTTGAAAATGGCGTGTCCTTCAAGGAAACTAGGTCCCAAGTTTTTAGGACCTTTCTCAGTCAAAAGGAAGATTAACGAAGTTGCTTTTGAACTAGAACTTCCAGACTCACTAAAGGTTCATCCGGTATTCCATGTATCCTTATTGAAACCTTTCACTCCCAATCCATTTCCTAACCGAAAAACCACTCCTCCTGATCCGATCTTGGTTGATGGTGAAGAAGAATTTGAAATTGAAGCCATCCTAAAATCCAGAAGAAGAGGAAACCAGAACCAGTTCTTAATCAAATGGAAAGCATATGGTCCTGAAGAGAACTCCTGGGAGCCTGAGGACAACATTCATGCGAAAAACTTGATTCGATCCTTTAAAAGGGCCCATCCGGAAAAGTTTGCCCGAAAGGGCATCCGGAGGCTGCCTCTTGGGAGGGGGCAATGTCATGAAAATCTCACGAAGAGATTGTCCTCCAGGTCTTCTGATGTACGATCGTCGCGGGTACGCACGATCGTACGAGCGCCCTTACGTTCGTACACAGGTGCGCGTGCTCGGGCACGCGCACGGTCGCGTGCGTGCGTCCGTATTGGCGCCAAACGGCCTATTTAAACCAGCCTCTTGCCAACAGTCTTTGCTGTCTGCTCTACAGCGTTATATCTGTGAGACCTGATCCGTATTGTTTGTTCCTGTTTGACCCGGCCTGCCTGTGACCTATCTGCTATCCGCCTGCACCCGACCTCGGCTTGTTGTGACTATTCTCCTGCCTGTTCCCTTGTACTTCGTTCCTGTCTGGTATCCGATCCGGCTTGCTCTGACCATCCGTCTGCTAAAAGGGTAACCTGCTTATACTGAACTGTTCATCTGCTATAAGTGTCTGCTCATATTGAACTACCTATCTGCTGCAAGTCACCTGCTTATACTGAACTGTGTCATCTGCTACAAGTAATCTGTTAGTATTGAACTGTTCATCTGCTATACAGTGGTGTGAAAAAGTGTTTGCCCCCTTCCTCATTTCCTGTTCCTTTGCATGTTTGTCACACTTAAGTGTTTCGGAACATCAAACCAATTTAAACAATAGTCAAGGACAACACAAGTAAACACAAAATGCAATTTGTAAATGAAGGTGTTTATTATTAAAGGTGAAAAAAAATCCAAACCATCATGGCCCTGTGTGAAAAAGTGATTGCCCCCCTTGTTAAAACATACTATAACTGTGGTTGTCCACACCTGAGTTCAATTTCTCTAGCCACACCCAGGCCTGATTATTGCCACACCTGTTCACAATCAAGGCATCACTTAAATAGGAGCTGCTTGACACAGTAAGGTCCACCAGAAGATCCTTAAAAGCTACACATCATGCCGAGACCCAAAGAAATTCAGGAACAATTGAGAAATAAAGTAATTGAGATCTATCAGTCTGGAAAGGGTTATAAAGCCATTTCCAAAGCTTTGGGAATCCAGCGAACCACAGTGAGAGCCATTATCCACAAATGGCGAAGACATGGAAAAGTGGTGAACCTTCCCAGGAGTGGCCGGCCGCCAAAATTACCCCAAGAGCGCAGCGACGACTCATCCAAGAGGTCACAAAAGACCCCACAACAACGTCCAAGGAACTGCAGGCCTCACTTGCCTCAGTTAAGGTCAGCGTTCATGCCTCCACCATCAGTAAAAGACTGGGCAAAAATATCCTGCATGGCAGAGTTCCAAGGAGAAAACCACTGCTGAGCAAAAAGAACATCAAAGCTCGTCTCAATTTCTCCACAACACATCTTGATGATCCCCAAGACTTTTGGGACAACATTCTGTGGACCGATGAGACAAAAGTGGAACTCTTTGGAAGGTGTGTGTCCAAGTATATCTGGCGTAGAAGGAACACTGCATTTCATAAAAAGAACATTATACCAACAGTAAAATATGGTGGTGGTAGTGTGATGGTCTGGGGCTGTTTTGCTGCTTCAGGACCTGGAAGACTTGCCGTGATAAAAGAAACTATGAATTCTGCTGTCTACCAAGAGATCCTGAAGGAGAATGTCCGACCATCTGTTCGTGTACTCAAACTGAAACGAACTTGGGTTCTGCAGCAGGACAATGATCCTAAACACACCAGCAAGTCCACCACCGAATGGCTGAAGAAAAACAAAATGAAGACTTTGGAGTGGCCTAGCCAAAGTCCTGACCTGAATCCTATTGAGATGTTGTGGTATGACCTTTTTTTGGATTTTGGATTATTGGATTCGCCAACTTCTACCGCAAATTTATTAAAGGTTTCTCAGCTATTGTTGCACCCATCACACAACTAACTAGACAAGGAACCCGTTTTCATTGGACCTCTGAAGCTCAAAAAGCATTCGAGACTCTCAAGGGACTTTTCACCTCCGCTCCTATTTTAAGACATCCAGATTCCTCCCTGCCATTTGTTTTAGAAGTGGATGCATCCGAAATCGCCGTAGGAGCTATATTATCCCAAAGACAAGGAACTAAGGCCCTGCTTCATCCTGTGGCTTTCTTTTCACGTCAGTTATCTGCAGCCGAGAAAAATTACAATGTCGGAGACCGGGAGCTGTTGGCCATTAAATCCGCATTAGAAGAGTGGCGTTATTTGTTGGAAGGAGCTTCTCATCCAATTCTAATATTTACAGATCACAAAAACCTGGAGTACTTAAGATCTGCAAAAAGACTAAAACCAAGACAAGCTAGGTGGGCACTCTTCTTCTCCCGGTTCTCTTTCCGTGTGACTTATCGCCCAGGGTCTAAGAATATAAAACCAGATGCCTTGTCACGGATGTTCCACAAGTCCCAGGAGAATTCTCCTCCGGATACCATTCTCGCTCCTGGGAATTTCCTTCTGCTTCAGGAAGATCTTCTCTCTCGGCTTAGACAAGCCTCCATGGGACAAAGACCCTTCTCAGAACCAGAACTACAAACCAGAGGTGGGTTACTGTGGTATAAAGACAAGATCTACATCCCCGAAACTCTGCGGGTATCTGTTCTAGAGCTGTGTCATGACCACGCACTCGCCGGACATTTTGGTATCACTAGAACCATTGATTTGGTACAGCGTACTTTTTGGTGGCCTCAGTTGCGGGAAGATTGCAGGAAATACGTGAACACCTGCACTACGTGCATTAGGAGTAAGAACTGTAAAACCAAGGCCTGGGGCCTCCTTAAACCGTTGTCTGTTCCGGACAGGCCATGGAAAATGCTGTCTCTAGACTTCATTGTTGAATTGCCTCCGGCAGACGATCATACCACTATCTTGGTGGTGGTCGATCGTCTGTCAAAGATGGCACATTTTATTCCCATGAAGGGTACCCCTTCAGCCTCTGAAACTGCACAAGTGTTTATCAAAGAAATAATTAGGCTCCATGGGGTACCAGCCAATATAGTTTCGGATCGAGGAGTACAGTTCACCTCTCGATTCTGGAAGTCCCTCTGCAAGGCCTTGAATATTGAGCTATCTTTCTCATCCGCTTATCATCCTCAGTCCAATGGGCAGACTGAGAGGACAAACCAAACTCTCGAACAATATTTACGCTGTTTTTCCTCTTTTGCACAAGATGATTGGATCTCCCTACTTCCAGTAGCTGAATTTGCGTATAATAATTCTCTCCATTCCGCCATCAAACAGACACCCTTTTTTGCCAATTATGGCTTCCACCCTTCATTTTTACCCAACTCCCTTCCTGAATGTTCAGTACCTGCGGTCCAGGAAAAGATGAACTTTTTTTCAACCAACAACAAACTTCTACAAGAAACAATGACTAAAACTCAAGAGCACAACAAGGCAACCTTTGACAGGAAGAGACGAGGAGAGTTAGTACTGGTACCTGGTGATTTAGTGTGGCTATCCACGGTAAACTTGAAAATGGCGTGTCCTTCAAGGAAACTAGGTCCCAAGTTTTTAGGACCTTTCTCAGTCAAAAGGAAGATTAACGAAGTTGCTTTTGAACTAGAACTTCCAGACTCACTAAAGGTTCATCCGGTATTCCATGTATCCTTATTGAAACCTTTCACTCCCAATCCATTTCCTAACCGAAAAACCACTCCTCCTGATCCGATCTTGGTTGATGGTGAAGAAGAATTTGAAATTGAAGCCATCCTAAAATCCAGAAGAAGAGGAAACCAGAACCAGTTCTTAATCAAATGGAAAGCATATGGTCCTGAAGAGAACTCCTGGGAGCCTGAGGACAACATTCATGCGAAAAACTTGATTCGATCCTTTAAAAGGGCCCATCCGGAAAAGTTTGCCCGAAAGGGCATCCGGAGGCTGCCTCTTGGGAGGGGGCAATGTCATGAAAATCTCACGAAGAGATTGTCCTCCAGGTCTTCTGATGTACGATCGTCGCGGGTACGCACGATCGTACGAGCGCCCTTACGTTCGCACACAGGTGCGCGTGCTCGGGCACGCGCACGGTCGCGTGCGTGCGTCCGTATTGGCGCCAAACGGCCTATTTAAACCAGCCTCTTGCCAACAGTCTTTGCTGTCTGCTCTACAGCGTTATATCTGTGAGACCTGATCCGTATTGTTTGTTCCTGTTTGACCCGGCCTGCCTGTGACCTATCTGCTATCCGCCTGCACCCGACCTCGGCTTGTTGTGACTATTCTCCTGCCTGTTCCCTTGTACTTCGTTCCTGTCTGGTATCCGATCCGGCTTGCTCTGACCATCCGTCTGCTAAAAGGGTAACCTGCTTATACTGAACTGTTCATCTGCTATAAGTGTCTGCTCATATTGAACTACCTATCTGCTGCAAGTCACCTGCTTATACTGAACTGTGTCATCTGCTACAAGTAATCTGTTAGTATTGAACTGTTCATCTGCTATACAGTGGTGTGAAAAAGTGTTTGCCCCCTTCCTCATTTCCTGTTCCTTTGCATGTTTGTCACACTTAAGTGTTTCGGAACATCAAACCAATTTAAACAATAGTCAAGGACAACACAAGTAAACACAAAATGCAATTTGTAAATGAAGGTGTTTATTATTAAAGGTGAAAAAAAATCCAAACCATCATGGCCCTGTGTGAAAAAGTGATTGCCCCCCTTGTTAAAACATACTATAACTGTGGTTGTCCACACCTGAGTTCAATTTCTCTAGCCACACCCAGGCCTGATTATTGCCACACCTGTTCACAATCAAGGCATCACTTAAATAGGAGCTGCTTGACACAGTAAGGTCCACCAGAAGATCCTTAAAAGCTACACATCATGCCGAGACCCAAAGAAATTCAGGAACAATTGAGAAATAAAGTAATTGAGATCTATCAGTCTGGAAAGGGTTATAAAGCCATTTCCAAAGCTTTGGGAATCCAGCGAACCACAGTGAGAGCCATTATCCACAAATGGCGAAGACATGGAAAAGTGGTGAACCTTCCCAGGAGTGGCCGGCCGCCAAAATTACCCCAAGAGCGCAGCGACGACTCATCCAAGAGGTCACAAAAGACCCCACAACAACGTCCAAGGAACTGCAGGCCTCACTTGCCTCAGTTAAGGTCAGCGTTCATGCCTCCACCATCAGTAAAAGACTGGGCAAAAATAGCCTGCATGGCAGAGTTCCAAGGAGAAAACCACTGCTGAGCAAAAAGAACATCAAAGCTCGTCTCAATTTCTCCACAACACATCTTGATGATCCCCAAGACTTTTGGGACAACATTCTGTGGACCGATGAGACAAAAGTGGAACTCTTTGGAAGGTGTGTGTCCAAGTATATCTGGCGTAGAAGGAACACTGCATTTCATAAAAAGAACATTATACCAACAGTAAAATATGGTGGTGGTAGTGTGATGGTCTGGGGCTGTTTTGCTGCTTCAGGACCTGGAAGACTTGCCGTGATAAAAGGAACTATGAATTCTGCTGTCTACCAAGAGATCCTGAAGGAGAATGTCCGACCATCTGTTCGTGTACTCAAACTGAAACGAACTTGGGTTCTGCAGCAGGACAATGATCCTAAACACACCAGCAAGTCCACCACCGAATGGCTGAAGAAAAACAAAATGAAGACTTTGGAGTGGCCTAGCCAAAGTCCTGACCTGAATCCTATTGAGATGTTGTGGTATGACCTTAAAAAGGCCGTTCATGCTCGAAAACCCTCTAATGTAACTGAATTAGGACAATTCTGCAAAGATGAGTGGGCCAAAATTCCTCCAGGACGCTGTAAAAGCCTCATTGCACGTTATCGCAAACGCTTGGTTGCAGTTGTTGCTGCTAAGGGTGGCCCAACCAGTTATTAGGTTTAGGGGGCAATCACTTTTTCACACAGGGCCATGATGGTTTGGATTTTTTTTCACCTTTAATAATAAACACCTTCATTTACAAATTGCATTTTGTGTTTACTTGTGTTGTCCTTGACTATTGTTTAAATTGGTTTGATGTTCCGAAACACTTAAGTGTGACAAACATGCAAAGGAACAGGAAATGAGGAAGGGGGCAAACACTTTTTCACACCACTGTAAGTGCCTGCTCATATTGAACTACCTATCTGCTGCAAGTCACCTGCTTATACTGAACTGTGTCATCTGCTACAAGTAACCTGCTAGTATTGCACTGTCCATCTGCTCCTAGTGCCTGCTTATATTGACTGTTTATCTGCTGCAAGCACTTGTGTATATTACACTGTTCACCTGCTACAAGTGGCCTGCTTTCCTGCACTGCTTATTGCCAAGTTACCTGCTCCTTTGAACTGTGTATCTGCTATAAACTACCTGCTGATCCCTTCACTGTGATTACCTGCTCCACTAAACCTCGCCTACCCATCCTACCCATCTGTTGATCCTGCCAGGCACCTGTACCCCTCCTTACTCCTGTGTTCCCTGTTACATTGCCAGGAAACCGGTAGTGGGAGTCGTAAAGGAGGCCTCTCTCCGCAATCCGGGCTCGCTACTAGAAGGTACGTGATATCTACACTATGTATAGCCTTGTGCTTTGTTATCCACTGTTATAAATTTTCAGAATATGTATCCACCTGTTTTACATGTATATGTATGTGATTTTTTATATTTAATAAAGTAAATTAACTTCCCTTTATTTTAATTTGTACGTGCCGTTAAAATCCACTCCTAGGGGGTCTTCTATACGCAATTTTTCCTGGATGTGGCACAACTACCCTACACAGCCCTGCCGAACCACACCATTTTTTCATGATTGTAAAGCGGGAGGAAAATGATAAATAGTTTTCATATTTTTTTACAAATATCTGAAAAGTGTGGCGTGCCTCTGTATTCAGCCCCCTTTACTCTGATACCCCTAACTAAAATCTAGTGGAACCAATTGCCTTCAGAAGTCATCTAATTACTAAATATAGTCTACCTATGTGTAATTTAATCTCAGTATAAATATAGCTGTTGAAGCCCTCAGAGGTTTGTTACAGAACCTTAGTGAACAAACAGCATCATATAGACCAAAGAACACACCAGACAGGTAAGGAATAAAGTTGTGGAGAAGTTTAAAGCAGGTTTAGGTAAACATCCCAAGCTTTGAACATCTAATGGAACAGTGTTCAATCCATTATCCGAAAATGAAAAGAGTATGGCACAACTGCAAACCTAGCAAGACATGGCCGTCCACCTAAACTGACAGGCTGGGCAAGGACAGAATTAATCAGAGAAGCAGCCAAGAGGCCCATGGTAACTTTAAAGGAGCTATAGAGATCCACAGCTCAGGTGGGAGAATATGTCCACAGGACCACTATTAGTCGTGAACACCACAAATCTGGCCTTTATGGAAGAGTGGCAAGAAGAAAGGCATTGTTGAAAGAAAGCCATAAGAAGTCCCATTGGCAGTTTGTGAGAAGCCATGTAGGGGACACAGCAAACATGTGAAAGAAGGTGCTCTGGTCAGATGAGACCAAAATTGAACTTTTTGGCCTAAAAGCAAAAATGCAATGTGTGGTGGAAAACTAACACTGCACATCACTCTGAACACACCCTCCCCACTGTAAAACATGGTGGCAGCAGCATTGTGTTGTGAGAATGCTTTTCTTCAGCAGGGAAGCTTGTCAGAGTTGATGGGAAGATGGATGGAGGACAATCTTGGAAGAAAACCTGTTAGAGTCTGAAAAGACTTGAGACTGGGACAGAGGTTCATCTTCCAGCAGGACAATGACCCTAAACATACAACCAGAGCTACAATGGATGGGTTTGGATCAAAGCATATTCATGTGTTAGAATGGCCCAGTCAAAGTCCAGACCTAAATCCAGTTGAGAATCTGTGGCAAGATCTGAAAATTGCTCTTCACAGACGACGCTGTCTATCCAATCTGACAGACCTTGAGCTATTTTGCAAAGTAGAATGGGTGAAAGGTCACTCTCTATATGTGCAAAGCTGGTAGAGACATACCCAAAAAGACCTGCAGCTGTAATTGCAGTGAAAGGTGGTTCTACAAAGTATTGAGGGGGGGACTGAATACAAATGTCTGACACAATTTTCACACATTTATTTGTAGTCTCCAAACTATGGCCCTCCAGTTGTTCAGGAACTGCATTTCCCATCATGCTTTGTCATGTTTGTGAGTGTCAGAGTTTTACAATGTCTCATGGGATGTGTAGTTCCGCAACAGCTGGAGGGCCGTAGTTTGGAGATTCCTGTTTTATCCCATAAAATCCCAATAAAATGCGTTTACAGTTTTGGTTGTACATGACAAATGTGGAACATTTCAAGGGTATGAATACCTTTTCAAGGAACTGTTAGCCCTTGTACACACGGTCGGAGATTCCGACAGAGTGTGTCCTATCGGACCATTTTGTCGGATATTCCGACTGTGTGTGGTCTCCATCGGACTGTTTCCATCAGAATATCCGATGGACCAACTTTTCCAACTTGCTGGTAAAATTTTTAGACAAAATGCTCCGATCGGACATACTCCGATCATGTGTAGCCTACTCCGACGGATAGTAGTATGCTCAGATCAAATTCCTAGACCAAAGCTATTGGCTACTAGCCTGAATGTAGTCCCGTCGTAACGAAATAACGTCATCACGTTATGTACAATCAGATTTTCCGACAACTGAGTCCGACCGTGTGTATGCAACATCACTTCTGGACCTCTTCCGGAATTAATCCGTCGGAATAACTCAGATGGATTTGGTTGTCGGAATCTCCGACCGTGTGTATGGGGGCTAATGGACACTGGAAGAGGAGGGTGCAGCTAAAGCAATAAACAACTAAGTATTTTATTAATTATAAAGTAATTTTCTGTATCATACAATATGTTAGTGAAAGAAATACACTCATAATTTGATGGAAAAGTAGTTGAATATTTTGTTATTAACATATTAAGTTACATTTCTACCCAAGATGTAAAATTACTTCTCTAATGATTAAAAAATAACACATTTTCAGAGTTCTAGACATGAACCACATTGCACTGAAATATATGATTCAACATTGATCTCAATTTACCCTGAATTTTTGGCAACTAAGCAAGTTAAGCAGCTGGGCTGCATTATATACACTTGCCTTTACGCTAAATGTCCTTTGATAGACATGATAAACAAATCAATAATGACTATATTAAAAAAAAAACTCAATGAGAAGTGAAGATAAAACCAGCAGGCAGATTTAGTATTGCCTGTAGCATTGCCATCTGCTACCATGTCAGCAGGGAAGAAAGACGACTTGAAATGCACCCCAAGTGGAGACCGTAATACAAATGCACATGCACTTTGTATTGCTGTTTCATTCTGGTATATGGATTTCAGACAAGAATGGCTACTTTCTGAATAAGACACCAGTCTCAGTTTAAATGAGACTAAATGTAAAGCTTAATTCCAGGGCCAAAAAATTACATATACTCTACACATGCTCTAAAGCCCCGTGCTCTAAAAACCCAAATACTTTCCTCTAGCATCAGTCTTTCTGATTATAGAAACTCCAATTACCAACTGTCTAGGCCAGGGGCCTCAAACTGGTGGCCCTCCAGCTGTTGTAAAACTACAAGTCCTATGAGGCATTGCAAGCCTGACAGTTATAAGCATGACTCCCACAGACAGAGGCATGATGGGACTTGTAGTTTCGCAACAGCTGGAGGGCTGCCAGTTTGAGACCCCTGGTTTAGGCTTTCCTGAATTACCCTCACCAGCCTGCTAGGTGGGCTTCTTTCACAGCTGGTAGGGCTGCAGCCTCTTACATTGCCAACTCAATATCTTCATCCCACTTGGTAAATTTGTTTGGGTGCTCAAACACAGGACTAAACGTCCTTTTCTGTGTGCCCCTAAAGCACCTTCTAACTGAAATAACCAGTCTTCCTATCTGATCATCCTGATGTATCCATTCATCTTCCATATCAATACCATTAGGCACCTGCTCAGTGTCAGAAATCATGAAATTAGACTGAGACAGAGTACAGTTAAATCAGACTTGTTTAATAATAAAAGTAAAAAGAACAAACGTAGTCAAAACATAGCCAAAGTTCAGTAAACGGAATGGATAGTCAGCCAAGCCAGAAGTCAGGGATCAATGTAGTAGAACAGCAAGCAGGATCTGGAGCCAGAAGGGATGTCAGCAAAGCAAGTCTTTAAACAGGACCACAGGAGAATGTCTCTGTGATGTTGACCAAGGTGAAGGCAAAGATCCTCTGGTCTGGATGGCTTAAGTAGGCAGAACTGACGAGCAGGAAATCATAAACAGCTGATTGACTGTGGAGAAATAGGAGCTGGCAATTAGCCAACAGCTGAGCAGAAAGCTCAGGGAAGGGCTGAGCCCAGCCTTGACAACACAAAGAAGTTGCTTCTAATGACAGTAATTCTAGAACTGGATTGATGTTGTGTAGTTTCAAAATCCAAGTCTCTTTCACGTACCTGGTGAAGGATGCAGGGAGCAGCTTCTCGTATTCCACTGGCTCAAGAACTCCTGGTAGAGCAGACAGATATTCAGGAGCACAGAAGGGGCACAAGAAGGGGCACAAGTGCCTGGCAGGTCACAGATGCAAGGACTGGTCCGGACTCCAAGAAGCAGACGAGGAACCAGATGCAGGCTGGAACTGGGAGCAGCGGTGAGCAGGAGCAGCAGGAACACTCACACCGGAATAAAAGAGGAAGGTGTCGTGTAGATCAGGACACTCAAGCGAATCTTCAAGCAGACCGGTTTGGACACTAGTAGGCAGGAACAGCACCAAGGTGGCAGGCAAGGCGTAGTCGTAGTCAAGCCAGGTCAAACACAGGCGGGCTGGTACGGTACCATAGCAGCAGGCAGAAGAATAGTCAGACAAGCCGGGTCGGTGGCAGGCAGCAAGCAGAGAGTAGTCAGAGGCAAGCCGGGTAACAGGAATCAGATAACAGACAGGGTAATAACGGGGGGTCTATCAGGAACGCTGTAGACCGGACAGCAGGGAGGCAAGGTGACAGGTCCCTTTAAATAGCCCCTTTGGCGCCAAGATTTGTCATACTGCGCATCCCCAACAGTGTTAGCGTGCACCCGCGTGCGTTGGTTGGCTTTCCTGCTGGGGATTCTGCTGGGTGAACATCCTTCTTGACAGTCTCCTAGCACTGCAGGAATGAAAGGTTCTACGGTGTCAGTGAAGGAATTCTGTAATCCACACTTATTTTTGCTCTCTTGTCCATCCATTCACAAAATAAATAATTGAAATAAACTTATCTGGACAAAACATTAGAACATTAGATCATATTTGGTACCTTTTTAAAAAAAAATCAGATACGCTATGCTTTTTCTCCTGATGAGCGGCAGCTGGCCACGAAAAGCGTCAAACCTATCAATGTCATCATGTACCCAACACATAGCTTGACCTCAACTGTTAATTTTTTTGCATCCTATAACCCATTTGTATCCATTACTCAATAAGCATTGGCTTTTTATACTAGTTCCTTCCATGGGATACTATGTGATTTCAGATGCGTGCAAGTACATACATGCATTATTCTTTTTTGTATGCCATCGCCTTGTGTATAGAGATAAACATACTCATGTTCAATGCTTTGTTTATATTCCAATCAAACAATTTTACAATTTCTCCTACCACGTGTATTGTGCTTCACTCAAAGTCCCAAAAACCCCTTTCTTATTTCTGATTTAAGGATGGAGGTGCATGTTATCATGCACCTCATTTAACCATTTCAATACAGGCCAGGGCACTTCCCCGCTTCCTGCCCAAGCCATGTCGTGTCTCGCTCGATCTGTCACAGTGCCGTGCTCCGTTTCCTGCGAGAATTGCGACTCACGGGGATGGAGTTCGGCACCAAATTCAAAAAGTAAAAAAACACAGTATAGATACAGTATACTGCAATCTTACAGGTTACAGTACTGTATTAAATAATTACACATCTCCTTTGTCCCTAGTGGTTTGTCCAGTGCCCTGCATGCACTTTTATATAATAAATACTATTCTTTATGCCAGGAAACTGGAGATTGTCCATAGCAGCCAAAAAAATGTCTGTTTACATCAAAAGTGCTTTTAGACCAGCTAGAAAACAGTGATAATAAATTATGAATCATTCGCAGAATTGAGCGATAGTAATTTGTGGGGAAATTTGTCATCAAACACTAAAAGTAATGACAGCAACAATTCTGCAATTCTGCACATTTCAGTGTTTTTGACTTGATTACATTATTGAATAATTTTTATTATTATATTATTATTTTTTATAATTATGTATAGTTATTTAATATATTATACATATATATATATATATATATATATATATATATATATATATATATATATATATATATATATATATATATATATATATATTAAAATTTATGATTTCGTATTTTAAATTTTATCATACCAGGGATGTCTATTAGACTCTTGTTTGAACGGATTTAAGTGAATTATTTATAAGAATTACAGGCCTACAATATAAAATGCCAAATTTCCATGCAAAATAAATGGCTGAATGGCTCTTCCTGCTTACATCGTGATCAGCCATGATTGGACACGGCTGATCACGTGGTAAAGAGTCACCATCAGAGACATATGACATTCCATCAGGGTAACACAAGCACTTTGCCGCCGTCATTTTGCTATATGGCGGGCGGCAAGTGGTTAAAGTCCCACAACTATCTTGCTTTCTATATTCATCCACAGAAAACCAACAGCCCATACACAAACCTAATGCCGCGTACACACGAGCGGACTGTATGGCATACTTAGTTCGTCATACAATCCGACGGACAGTCCGTCGTACTTTCGACTGAACGGACTTGACCACACACGGATGCACAAACAGTCCGTCGAAAGCTTGCGCGATGACGTGTACAGCACGTACGACGGGACTAGAAATAGGAAGTCCAAGACACAGCAAAGCACCCTTCCGCCGTGTAAATCCTTTCTGGGCATGCGCCATTCTTAGTCCGTCGAACTAGCATACTGACAAGCGGATTGTCCGCTGAAACCAAAGTACGACGGACAGAATTTCGAAAAATCCGAAATTCTTAGTACGCCGGACTGCACGCTGAAAAAGTCAGCTGAAGCCCACACACGAGCGGATTGTCCGCTGAAATGTGTTTCGACGGACTAAGTACGCCATACAGTCCGCTCGTGTGTACGCGGCATTAGGCATGATAGGTTGGATCCCTTTGCGCTTAAGGTTAAAACAAATGTTAATGCCTAAGCAAAATTTTGCAACTTTGGTATGTGTTAGTAAAAATGTACATATTATCGCAACTACTTTGTGCATCCAGGTGGATTATATTGTGTTTTTTTTCAGGACAAATTGGGCAGCGTGAAATCTGGGCATACAGCCAAGACAGCTGATTGGAGGTAATGCACACACCCCACTCCACATAGGTAGAGACTTGCAGAGCTGTTTAGTGAATAGTTTTGCTCTCTGCTAATCTATTTATAGCAATCTCCCACGGCACATATTTCAGCCTGGTTTTCTTTCCTTTGTCGGAGAACTTGTTAGAAGTTATCATGCATATAACAGAAGAACAAAGCAGGAAAAAGCCACGGGATTTAGTGCTTTGAAAAGAGACTGCAGTCATATGTGCCCAGCTCAAATTTCATGAATCGAGTTTACATCCACTTTAATTTTATTATCAAAAGTAAACTGGTCCAAAATAGTAAATGTAATGTATCTGTGTATTTTTGCTACTACCATAACCTTCCACCAAAGAACAGCCCAAAATAAATTGTCATGCTCCTGATGACCGAAGCAATACCATACATGTGTATTAGTTGTTGTTTGTAACCGTAGTACAGCCCAGAAAAAATAGTGCACATTTTTTTTTTTTTATCCTACACACTGACACTGATACTAATTTAAAATAAAACCTTGCCCAATAAAATACTGACCCTAACCTTTGACCTTGACCCAAACACCTGGCACTGACCTAGGTCAAAAAAAATAAAAAGAGAAAAGGAGGGCACATCGACCTTGTGCACTACCAATGGTAAATATTATTAAAAAGCCATAGCAGCAATAATCATACCCACAAACGAGTGTGTAAAAGAAGCTTATCAGTAGATGAGACTACGTCTCTGAATGCCTGCAACCCAGACCTAATACTAGCGGGGTCAGATGACATCACAAATGGCTAACATGTTTCAAGGGCATACCTTCTTCTTCAGAGCCAAAGCAGTGATTGACTTGCCTCCTCCGGTTACCTCTATATATATCCACATGCATACGCCCAGACTGACGCCCACCAGAGCATGACCCATCCACCTAAGTGGACAACGTCCACCTGGTGAATCAATCTGATCCCATCCCATGAGCATCCAATGCTATATTGGAAGTGCCCCCATCCAAAGCTTAGGGGCACCTTTCAGGCAGGGATTAGTGAGGGTGTAACGCACCCCCAGAATATTCAGTATCTAATATTAAGGTCATAATATAATAGTTGATAATAGTAGCCACAAACCTTATCCATTGTACCTAGCCATCTCTGTTGCATCATGTGGAGTACAAGGGATTTCAGTGGCGTGTATTTACAAAGAAGTGGGTGAAGGAGTGGGAAGAGGACTGTTTGGTGGGTTACATCGCATATGCAGCATGGCCGCCAGATCCGTTAGATGGAATGCACACCACCACGCAACCAGGAAGTGTGGGTGTATTTGCATTCCATCCACCCACCACTTCTGGCCATCCCCCATGTCACTTCCTCCTCTACAAACACATCCGGTGTGGCCGACGCCGTGCAACCAGAAAGTGCAACAGGAAGTGCGGGTTTGTTTGCGTTCCACCCGCCACTCTTCCGGTCATAGAATCCTGGGCACAGCAATTGTGTGTAAACACACGTGCACACACTCTCGCTGGCCTATTTCCATAGATCCTCTCCCTCCAGCGACCCAGTGGAAACAGGGCAATTCCAATCACTCATGTATTCTCCACACCCCACCCCATAACTGGGTAAAGCCAAACCATGATTCCCAAAATATAGGTGTCAATCATTTACCTCACCTAATGGCCCCATTATATCTCCCAGGCTAAAAGCCACATACACTAGACTAAAGGAGTGTAACCCTTACTGTGCCTGCGACCACCCCCTGGGAGAAAGACCATAAGGTTAATTAGGGGTACTATTAGCCCTTGTACACACGGTCGGAGATTCCGTCGGAATGTGTCCGATCGGAGCATTTTGTCGGATATTCCGACTGTGTGTGGTCTGCATTGGACTGTTTCCATCGGAATTTCCATCGGACCAACTTTTCCAACTTGCCGTAAATATTTTTCGTCAAAATGCTCAGATCGGACATACTCCGATCATGTGTATATGAGAATTCCGATCGGAAAAAGTGCCACGCATGCTCAGATCAAACTTCTACACCAAAGCTATTGGCTACTAGCGTGAACGTAGTCCCGTCGTAAAGAAATAACGTGATCACGTCGGATTTTCCGACAACTTTGTCCGACCGTGTGTATACAACAGTTTTGGACAAAATCCAACGGATTTGGTTGTCGGAATCTCCAACCGTGTGTACAAGGGCTAAGGATGGCAAGATGGTGTAGACTCATAGCGGGGGCCCCCGGGGCATATTAGCATGTGGACATACACAGAGACCTTAAAGAATACACAGTAGCCATAATGTGCCTGTACACTAGTAGAACCATTAATGGGATACTTTTTTATGTATACAGGCACAATTTCAAAAAATAAGCATACATGTAAAGAGATGATAAAATGTTATAAAAACATTATAAAATATGTAGATGCACACCCAATAGATTGCATATATATATATATACACACACAAATCAATTGATATAACATGGGGAGTGTATATAAAGAAACCTTGTAAAAGCATTAAAACATATATACATTAGATATATATACATTAGATACTGAATATTCTGGAGGTGCTTTACACCCATGCTAATCCCTGCCTGGAATGTGCCCCTAAACTTTGGATAGGGGCACTTACAATATAGCAGGGGATGGACAAGGGATGGGTTTAGATTGATTCACCAGGGGAACGTTGTCCACTTAGATGGATGAAGCATGCTCTGGTGGGTGTCGGTCTCAGCGTATGCATGTGGATATATATAGAGGTAACCAGAGGAGGCAAGTCATTCACCGCTTTGGCTCTAACGAAGAGGGTACACCCTTGAAATGCATTAGCCCTTTGTAATGCCATCTGACCCCTCCAGTATTAGGTCCGGGTTGCAGGCGTTCAGAGACGTAGTCTCATCTACTGATAAGCCTCTTTTGCACGCTTGTTTGTGAGTGATTATTGCTGTTATGGCTTTTTAACAAAATTTACCATAGGTAATGCACAAGGTTGGTGTGCCTTCCTTTCCTCTTTTTATGCTTCAGTTCTAATGCCGCGTACACACGATCAGACTATCTGGCGGACTTAGTCTGGCGGACAAACCGCCAGAAAGACCGCCAAATTTCCGAACGAGCGGACCTGCCCACATACGGAACTTTTCCGGTGGACTAGGTCGTACTTTTGAAATGAACAGACTTGCCCACACACGGAGGAAAGTCCGTTCATTTTGAACGCGGCTCCAGGTAGACGGGACTAGCGAAGGAAGTCACGGCGGCGAGATTGACACATCGCTGGCCCCATCACCTGATATGGACTTAAAGGGGAAGCCCTACGCCAAAAAAACAGCGTGGGGGTCCCCCCCAAGGTCCATACAAGACCCTTATCCGAGCATGCAGCCCGGCCGGTCAGGAAAGGGGTGGGGACGAGCGAGTGCCCCCCCTCCCTGAGTCGTACCAGGCCGCATGCCCTCAACATGCGTGGCCCCCCCACCCCAAAGCACCTTGTCCCCATGTTGATGAGGACAAGGGCCTCTTCCCGAAAACCCTGGCTGTTGGTTGTCGGGGTGTGCAGGCAGGGGGCTTATCGGAATCCGGGAGCCCCCTTTAATAAGGGGGCCTCCGGATACCGGCTCCCCACCCTATGTGAATGACTATGGGGTACAATGTACCCCTACAGATTCAACTGTGAAAAAAATGTAAATAAAACACAACACACAAGGGTTAAAAATAATTTATTGCACAGCTCCGGGGGTCTTCTTCCATCTTGGGGCGTCTTCTCACCGGACTCGTCCACTATCTTCTGCTCTTTTGCTAGCTCCTTTACTAGTGGAGGAGCCCGGCTTTCTTCTTCGTCGCCGCCGCCGCCCGGGGTCTTCTTCCCATTTCGGGGGACTTGTCCCCCTCTTCGGTTCTTCTTGCCGGCCTCCGCTCCTTCTTCCAGCTCTTTTACTGGCGGTGGCCCGGTCTGGTATGGCTCAGGAGGGGGGGGGGGCGCTCGCTCGTCCCCAACCCCTTTCCTGACTGGCCGGGTAGCGTGCTCGGATAAGGGTCTCATATGGACCTGGGGGGGACCCCCACGCTGTTTTTTTGGTGTAGGGCTTCCCCTTTAAGTCCATACCAGGTGACGGGCCAGCGACGTGTCAATCTTGCCGCCAAAGGCGGCGACATTGACTTCCTTCGCTAGTCCCAGCTACCTGGAACCGCGCTCAAAATGAACGGACTTTTTTCCGTTTGGGAAAGTCCGTTAATTTCAAAAGTATGACAGTTTTTGAGTCAAAACTACTTTCTAAGTCCGCCGGAGCCCACACACGGGCTGACTTGAGTCCGCTGGACTTTTCCGCCAGATAGTTTGAACGTGTGTACGCGGCATAAGAACACTCATTTTTCTGAGGAGGGCAGCAAGACCGCAGGTATTGTTTGACTCAGAGCGTTGGCTGCACCACTTATCCATAGACTAAGCCCCCAAGCGCAGGATATTGTTGTTGTTTTGTTACTGACCTAGGTCAATCCTTGATCTAGATAGTTTTTTAAATACTGTTATTTTTTTATTATTATTAACCACTTCAGCCCCGGAAGATTTACCCCCTTCCTGACCAGAGCACTTTTTGCAATTTGGCACTGTGTTGCTTTAACTGACAATTGCGCAGTCATGCGATGTTGCACCCAAAGAAAATTGACGTCCTTTTTCCCCCACAAATAGAGCTTTCTTTTGGTGGCATTTGATCACCTCTGTGGTTTTTATTGTTTGCGCTATAAACAAAAAAAAACTTAAATTTTGAAAAAAAAGCTATATTTTTTACTTTTTGCTATAATAAATATTACACAAAAATATATAAAAAAAAGGAAAGGTTTTCCGCAGTTTAGGCCGATATCTATTCTTCTACATATTTTTGGTAAAAACAAAACGCAATAAGTGTATATTGATTGGTTTGCTCAAAAGTTATAGAAGAAAATTTTATGGCATTTTTATTATTATTATTTTTTATTAGTAATGGCGGCGATCTGCGATTTTTATCGTGACTGCGACATTATGGCAGACGCATTGGACACTTTTTAAACTATTTTGGGACCTTTATCATTTATTCAGCAATCAGTGCTATAGAAATGCACTGATTACTGTGTAAATGACACTGGCAGGGAAGGCGTTAAACACTAGGGGTTGATCAAGGGGTTAAGTGTATCCTAGAGAGGGATTCTAACTGTGGGGGTGATGGGCTACTACTCACTTGACAGCAATTACTGCTCCCGATGACAGGGAGCAGTAGTGATCTCTGTCATGTCACTAGACAGAATGGGGGAATGCTTTGTTTACAAAGGCATCTCCCTGTTCTTCTGCTCCGTGACACGTTCGCGGGCACCCGGCGGACTTTGACACTGCAGGATCCGCAGTCATGATCACGGAGCACGCGACGGGCGCACATGCACGCTCATGCCCACAATGCCGCATCTTAAAGGTGATGTAACTGTATGGCCATTTGCCCAGCTTAGCCATTGTGCTGACGTATATCGTCGTGCGCTGGTCAGCATGCGGTTAATTTTATTATATTATGTACAGTTGTTTTTCCTCTCTGCAAAGAGAGAGTATCTCTCTCCTCTATTCAGTGAGAAAAAGCACAGGGGTTGGCTTCACAGTGGCTGATCACTATGATAGCCAATCAAAGCCTATCACAGCAGTCAGGTTACCTGGAATCAGGAGTTTCAAGTCCAGATCGGAAAGCAGATTTTATGGGTTTCAATATGCCCAGCAGGTCCAATCCACTGTTTTCATGAAATTTGAAACCATATGCCGGATAATTTTTTATTGATTACCTATGCTTGGTCCTACTGAAGAAGCCCAATCATAGGGTACAACTTGAGAGGTTTTTTTTTCTTGGTGCATGTGATCAGCACAGGGCCAATCAGCACTGTCCAGACAGAGAGTTGGGTCCTGCATCCTGATAGGACAGTCCGTGCAAAATGAAAACTCCTACAAGCTTTAACCAGACTCTGATAGCAGTGAGAAGATTTATATATACTGCTGATGAGAAGAGGTATTTATCAGCTTATATTTACTGATGCATTTCCATGTCCTGTGTACTGTGGGAGAACAGATATGGAGAATGCAGGGTCCTTGGTTTAGTAACACTTTAAGCTTTGATAACTTCAGATAGATTTCTAACGATTTACAATAACCATCACAATTCAAGTATGTCATGAACAATAGTCACATTTCATTAATTGTAAATTGCATTGCTTCTCTGATTATTGGATATTTTAAAATGTGTATTACTTGAGGTTACAACTGTGCTTGTTTTCTTTTCTATATGTAAATCACCACAACAACATTACAAAACTGATCCCTATGTGTATATCTTAACCCTTTACAAAAGCCTTTACCTCTCAAATATATCAATAAAAAAGATGCAATTTTGTAAATACTTTATATTTTATTGCTCCTTCCTGTAACACATTGCATAAATATTTGGGTTTCAGAACCATTATCAGAAATATAAAGGCCTAAAAAAATTAACTAAAGGTATCATCAAAGTTTAAAAAGGGTATCACTAAAACATCAAACTTTCTGCACTAATTGATGGCCTAACACAATACAATACTCTATTAAAGCCATGAGCTTGGTGTTGTTGTTTTTTCTTTCTTCATGCTAGTGTAGTAGCCAGCTTATGTCATTGCTGGTTTGTGTTTTTGTGAATGACAGTGCTGCTCTCCATCAGGGTCATTTACAACAACACAAGCCGACAGTTACTACTGTAGTCTATCTCCTGAGACTAGCTGATTGTTGGGTCTTGGCTTAGTATTTTCTTTCATTCAAGTCTTGTCAGTACAAAGAAGGTGGAAGAGAGGAGGCACAAGGTTACATCATTAGAAGGAGGGTTGCAGGATAAAGAGGGAAAGGGTGGCTTCAGTGCTGGGCTGGAGATACAGTCAACACAGACAAAAATAAAACTGTCCTTTTATTTCCAAACCACTGCGCATATCTGAATGGTGCCAAGTGCACATAGCACAAAGCCTGGGGGGGTTTAATAATGATTTTCAACATTTGGTGATAATTGTTCTTTAACAAAAGCCAGCATTATACACTGCACTAGTTAACGCTCCGCACTGTACTTTCTGCTAAAGCAGAAAAAGCCTGTATTACTTTGCAACACACATACGGTTCCTGGGAATATTAATAACATTTTGCTATATAGATTCAGTTGTACAGACTATAGTAGAATATATATTAGTATTATTATTATTTAAGGTACTTATATAGCGCCGTCAATTTATGCATCACTTTACATATACATTGTACATTCACATAGTCTGCGGGTGCACGTAGGTCTGCGGGTGCACGTAGGTCTATGGGTGCACGTAGGTCTGCGAGTGGTCTGCGAGTGCATGTAGGTCTGCAAGGACCTGTGTATTGTCTTGTTGAGTACCTGTGTATTGTCTTGAGTATTAGTGTCAGGAAGCTAGTTGTTAGGTAATTTGGACAGGGTATAATCCCCAATCCTCATTAAATGTAATAGGTACGATGCCCGGCGGGTGTGGAGAGGTGACTTGTTGTACATCTTGCAGCATGTATAATATATCCCTGGGAATTACAGACCAGTTAGCCTAACATCAATAGTATGTAAACTCTTGGAGGGGATGATAAGGGACTATATACAGGATTTTAATGATGAGAACGCTATCATTAGCAGTAATCAACATGGATTCATGAAGAATCGTTCTTGCCAAACCAATCTACTAACCTTCTATGAGGAGGTGAGTTGCCAGCTAGATAAAGGAAGGCCCATAGACGTGGTGTATCTGGATTTTGCAAAAGCATTTGACACAGTTCCCCCTAAATGTTTACTGTACAAAACAAGGTCCATTGGCATTGATCATAGGGTGAGTACATGGATTGAAAACTGGCTACAAGGGTGAGTTCAGAGGGTGGTGATAAATGGGGAGTACTTGGAATGGTCAAGGGTGGGTAATGGGGTCCCCCACGGTTCTGTGCTGGGACCAATCCTATTTAATTTGTTCATAAACGACCTGGAGGATGGGGTAAACAGTTAAATCTCTGTATTTGGGGATGATAATAAGCTAAGCAGGGCAATAACTTCTCCACAGGATGTGGAAACCTTGCAAAAAGATCTGAACAAATTAATGGGGTGGGCAACTACATAACCAATTACGTACAATGTAGAAAAGTGTAAAATAATGCATTTGGGTGGCAAAAATAGGAATGCAATCAATAGACGGGGGGGGGGGACCACTGGGGGAATCTAGGATGGAAAAGGACATGGGGGTCCTAGTAGATGATAGGCTCGGCAATGGCAATGCAATGCCAAGCTGCTGCTAACAAAGCAAACAGAATATTGACATGCATTAAAAAGGGGATCAACTCCAGAGATAAAACGATAATTCTCCCACTCTACAAGACTCTGGTCCGGCCACACCTGGAATATGCTGTCCAGTTCTGGGCACCAGTCCTCAGGAAGGATGTACTGGAAATGGAGCGAGTACAAAGAAGGGCAACTAAGCTAATAAAGGGCCTGGAGGATATTTATGGTTATGAGGAAAGGTTGCGAGCACTGAACTTATTCTCTCTGTAGAAGAGATGCTTGAGAGGGGATATGATGACAATATACAAATACCATACTGGTGACCCCACAAAAGGGATAAAACTTTTTCACAAAAGGGAGGTTAACAAGACTCGTGGCCACTCATTAAAATTAGAAGAAAAGCAGTTTAACCTTAAACTACAGAGGGTTCTTAGCTGTAATAGCGGCAAGGATGTGGAATTCCCTTCCACAGGCAGTCGTCTCAGCGAGGTGCATTGATAGTTTCAAGAAACTATTAGATAAGCACCTGAACTACTGCAACATATAGGGATATACAATGTAATACTGACATATAATCACACACATAGGTTGGACTTGATGGACTTGTGTCATTTTTCAACCTCACCTACTATGTAACTATGTAACATTGGTCCCTACTCTCAAGGAGCTTACAATCTCAGGTCCCAAGCTTATATTCATATACTAGGGCCAATTTAGACAGAAGCCAATTAGCCTACCAGCACATCTTTGGAGTGTGGGAGGAGGCTGGAATGCCTGGAGGAGGTCCCCGCGGGCACAGGGGGAACATGCAAACTCCAGGCAGGTAGTGTTGTGGTTGGGATTCAAACCAGCAACTCTTTTTACTGCTAGGCAAGAGTGCTACCCACTACACCACTGTCCTGCCCCAGTATAGTAGCATAATATATATTAATCCCCGAGTGGCATCACCTCCTTCCATATAATAAGTGAGTTTGGAAGCTTCATCCCAGATAGCAAGGATAACTTACCACACATTTGTGGCAGTGTTGAATTGTAAGTCTTGTTAAAGTGGTTCTAAAGCTTTGGTTTTTGCTTTATAAAAATAACAAACATACCTATAATTACCTGCTCTGTGCAATGGTTTTGCACAGAGCAGCCTGATCCTCTTCTTCTGGGGTCCCCAGCCAATGCTCCTCTCTTTCCCTGGGGGGTACCAATGCGTGATCGCTCCTGAGTCCAGCTTCTGCGTCCATTGATACAGCCAATGGCTCCCGCTCCTATCAATTTGTCCAATGAGGAGAGAGACAGTGGCAGGAGCAGCTGCACTTATGCACATCGTTGGATCAGGCTCAGGTAAGGAAAATGGAGGTGTCTGGGGGGCAGCTGCAGCACAGAATGTTTTTCACCTTAATGCATTTAGGTTGAAAAATCTTAAGGCTTTAGAACCACTTTTCATTTGCACATTTTCATTGGAACGTTGTACCCTTGCAGAGCACTTGAAGCACAAGTTCTAGTTGACACTTTTCCAAATTCAGTCACAGTGACCCCTGTAGTGGGATGACTATTGCGCAACATATCTGAACCAGAACTTGCAGCAGACTTGCAGAATGTTTGCAAAGAAAGTTGACCTGGAGTCATGCAATGCAAACTTACTGCAACTGTGCAACAACCTTGTGAAGCCTAGCAAGTCTAGCAATAGCTTAGCAAGTCATTTTCAAATTACAGAACAATTGCTTGCTATCTGGGACATTACAGATCCACAGCAATACTAATACAGCTAATGCTTTGCTCACTACTACATGAGAAAACTTTATCTACAGTAGACATGTGCATTTGTTTTCGTCCAAATGCATTTTCGTCCGAATTTCAGCTATTTCCGTTTTCGTTTTGACATACGATAATGAAAGCACAGAATCCGAAAAACGAAAGATCCGACATAAATAAATGCTTTATTTTACAACAGTTTGATATATAGAATAGGAGATTCGACATGACTCTGACAGTAACAATCTGTGTCTATAGAACCTGTGGTCCAATGTGCCTAACCTTACCTCTATTAGTCCAAGATTATATAGAGAAAATATTCGACAGAGAAAAATGATTTGACAGCGAGAAAAGATTCTGCAAGTTACTGTCCTAAAAAGTGTTTGGGGACCCGGGTCCTGCCCCAGGAGACATGGATCAATGCAAAAAAAAGTTTTAAAAACGGCCGTTTTTTCGGGAGCAGTAATTTTAATAATGATTGAAGTGAAACAATAAAAGTGTAATATTCCTTTAAATTTCTAAGGGGGGGGGGGGGGTGTCTATAGTATGCCTGTGAAGGGGCGCATGTTTCTGGTGCTTAGAACTGTCCCTGCACAAAGTGTCATTTATGCAGGAACAAAAGGTCCTTTAAAATCACTCGCAGCTATTATGAATTGTTGGCTCCGTAATACAGAGAACACTCAATGAAAGTCATTGATAAAAAAATTTTTTTAAAAAAGCGTGGGGGTCCCCCAAATTCAATTACCAGGCCCTTCAGGTCTGGTATGGATATTAAGGGGAACCCCGCGTCAAAAAAAAAATTGACGTGGGGTCCCCCTAAAAATCCATACCAGACCCTTTATCCGAGCACGCAACCTGGCAGGCCGCAGGAAAAGAGGGGGGGATGAGAGAGCGGCCCCCCTCCCTCCTGAACCGTACCAGGCCACATGCCCTCAACATTGGGAGGATGCTTTGGGGGTCTGTGACCCCCTCAAAGCACCTTGTCCCCATGTTGATGCGGAGAAGGGCCTCATCCCACCCATACGCCCCCGTGACGTATGGGTGACCCCGCACCCCTCTGATGTAACACAGGCAGGTTTCCGTTACATCAGAGGGGGGCGGGGTCACCCATACATCACGGGGAACCCTGGGTTTCCCCTTGCGTCAGAGGCGGCGGGGTCAGGTGACGGGTGGCCCCGCCCTCCGCATATAACAAACGTCAGGCCGCCGGAATCCCCGCAGTGTCTCCTCCGTGGAGACAGAAGATGGATGGATTTGCTGCGCTGATTCAGATGAGCCATCGCTGGACCCCCCGGAGAGATGATCGTCCGTCGCTGGATAGCAAGAGTGGATTACCACTGCTGGAATCTTTTTTTTTTTTTTAATAAAGGAATTTTTCAAAAGTGTGTTTGTCTTATTTAACTATTTTTTACACTTTCTTTGTGAAACGGTAGGGGTACTTTTGTACCCCCTTACCATTTCTAACAGGGGGGGCTGGGATCTGGGGGTCCCCATGTTAAAGGGGGCTTCCAGATTCTGATAAGCCCCCCACCCACAGACCCCCACAACCACCGGCCAGGGTTGTGGGGATGAAGCCCTTCTCCGCATCAACATGGGGACAAGGTGCTTTGAGGGGTCACAGACCCCCAAAGCATCCTCCCAATGTTGAGGACATGTGGCCTGGTACGGTTCAGGAGGGAGGGGGGGGCGCTCTCTTGTCCCCCCTTCTTTTCCTGTGGCCTGTCAGGTTGCGTGCTCGGATAAAGGGTCTGGTATGGATGTTTAGGGGGACCCCACGTCAATTTTTTTTTATTTGACACGGGGTTCCCCTTAATATCCATACCAGACCTGAAGGGCCTGGTAATTGAATTTGGGGGACCCCCGCACTTTTTTTTAAATTTATTTATTTTATTTTTTTATCAATGACTTTCAATAAGTGTTCTCTGTATTACAGAGCCCACAAATCATAATAGCTGCGAGTGATTTTAAAGGACTTTTTTTCCTGCATATATGAAACTTTGTGCAGGGACAGTTCTAAGCACCAGAAACATGCACCCCTTCACAGGCATACTATAGACACCCCCCCCCCCCCTACGAAATTTAAAGGAATATTACACTTTTATTGTTTCACTTTAATCATTATTAAAATCACTGCTCCCGAAAAAATGGCCGTTTTTAAAACTTTTTTTTGCATTGATACATGTCCCCTGGGGCAGGACCCCGGTCCCCAAACACTTTTTAGGACAGTAACTTGCAAATTAGCCTTTAAAATTAGCACTTTAGACTTTGAACATTGGAGTCCCGTAGTCTTTAATAGGGTTCTAAAGTTCACACGAAGTATGTTATATACTAGCTCCGTCGAATCTTCTTTATACATTCGACAGACACCATAAGCCTTCAAAGACAGATTCGACCGTAATTCTTATGGATTTTCGGACGAATGCAATTTTTGAACGAAAGATGAAATAAATAAAAACTAATTTCGGGAGTAACTAAATAAATAAATTTTTCGAACGAAAACGAAATTCCGAAACAAAATATTTTACTCTGTACATGTCTAATCTACAGTACAACACTGATATCAGTCTGTAAAGTCACGTGCTGTGAAGCCCGTGGGGTAGAACATTTTCTGCATGGCTTTAAGTAGAGGGAGATTTACAATAGCATTTAACATTAACCTGGATACTGACAGACTTGAGAAAACAAGCTAATTAGCAAACTGCAGAATGTCCAAGCTCTTTATTTCTTGGTGACAGAATACATTTCACAACTCTGCCACATGCTATTTTACATTTTCATATTATTTCTAAAATAAACAAACATGAATAAAATAAATTATGACTATACTGGGAAATGTCTAAAATGTGGAAGAAAAAAAATGAAGATGACCTTTCCTGTTTGGTAGGAAATAAGTAGAGTGAGCTGTTGAGTGGTAGTGTGAAGCATTCAGTAGAGACTAAGAACCTTGTCACACTTGTTTCTTCCATATACTGCTTGCAAGTTAAAAATAGCTTAATATTGTACAGAAACGTACCTCTCGCTGGAACCAGGCTAATTCATTTACCAGAAGCCCTCATTGAACACTGATATGGTCCTCAAGGAATCTAGAGGGAATCTCCTTATTTTTTTATTTTTTTTATAGATAATTTCTTTGAAATCATGTTGCGACATATACTTGTCCCTATTATAAATATTATTTATTATTATTATTATAAATACCTACTAACTTGAAGGTTAAAGTGCCCTCAATCAATTTTTAATATCCACTGTTTTTAATCCTTCTGCTGCTTGCATTAGGAAATAGATACATTAGGAAAGTATATCATAATTACTTGTTTTAAACCTTTTTCACATTTCTTCAGCTACTTCCTGATTTCCATATCTAGGCAAATAGGTAAAATGTAGTCATTTTGCCACGGCACCCCAGGGAGCTACAGAATCCCAGTTGAGAACCACTGCTTAACCAACACTTTTCCTCTGGCCTTATTGCTGCTTTAATAAAAGCTATATATTCCCACTGGTGCATCGGTGTATTGTCAAAACAATTTACACAGTGGATCATTAGTGGGAATTGTAGGAGAACCAATCATATACCAGCAGTACTCCTACTGGAGCGGTGCTACACATAGTATGCCCTAGAAAATAATTTCATAAGCAATATTCAGCATAGATTTAGGAAAAACAGTTGTAAAGGATTCAAGGGTAGATTCAAGGAAACAGGAGGTGTAGCTAATAGAGAAGTGTATAAAAATACACAAAAGGAGGCCAAACACATTATCAGTGCTACAAAAGCACAGAAAGAGAAGGAAATGACTAAATATATTAAGAAAAGAGAGAAAACCTTTTTAGGTACATCAGCAATAGAAGAAAAATTACAATGGATCACTAAAGTGAACACTGAACACAACACTTATGTTGAAGGGGATCTGGATGTAGAAAACCTTTTAAACAATTATTTCCATTCTGTCTTTTGAGAAATAAATTGCACTAACAATAATAATTTGGAGGTTCATATTCTAGTACCTAGTGATGACTAGGGATGGGCCGAACGCCCCCTGGTTCAGAACCTGCGAACGGACTGAAAATTTGTGCAAACTTTAGAACCCCATTAAAGTCTATGGGACTCAAAAGTTCAAAATCAAAACTGCTAATTTTAAAGGCTAATATGCAAGTTATTGTCCTGAAAAGGGTTTGGGGACCCGGTTCCTGCCCCAGGGGACAAGTATCAATGCAAAAAAAAGTTTTAAAAACAGCCTTTTTTTCGGGAGCACTGATTTTAATGACGCTTAAAGTGAAAAAAAAAGTGAAATATTCCTTTAAATATCGTGCCTGGGGGGTGTTTATAGTATACCTGTGAAGTGGCACGTGTTTCCCGTGTTTAGAACAGTCCTTGCACAAAATGACATTTCTAATGTCATGTACATGCGATCAGACTATCCAGTGGACTTGGTCCGGCGGACCAGACTCCTCTGAACAATCTGGACTCCAGTGGACTTTTTTTCCCCAAAAGTCTGGCGGACTTAGAAAGTAGTTTTCACTCAAAAATTGTCCGCCGGATTGCGAGTTTGGCGTACAATCCGGCCGTCTGTGTGCTAGTCCGCCGGACTTTTGAAATGAACAGACTTTCCCACACACGGAGAAAAGTCCATTGATTTTGAATGCAGCTCTAGGTAGACGAGACTAGCGCAGGAGGTTAATGTCGCCGTCGAAGGCGGTGAGATTGACACGTCGCTGGCCCGTCACCTGGTATGGACTTAAAGGGGAAGCCCTATGCTGAAAAAACGGTGTGGGGGTCCCCCCCAGGTCCATATAAGACCCTTATCTGAGCACGCAACCCGGCCGGTCAGGAAAGGGGGTGGGGGCGAGCAAGCGCCCCCCTCCTGAGCTGTACCAGGCCATGTGCCCTCAACATGGAGGGGTGCTTTGGGGAAGGGGGCCCTGTGGCCCCCCCACCCCAAAGCACCTTGTCCCCATGTTGATGAGGACAAGGGCCTCTTCCCGACAACCCTGGCCGTTTGTTGTCAGGGTCTGCGGGTGGGGGCTTATAGGAATCAGGGAGCCCCCTTTAATAAGGGGCCCCCCAGATATCGGCGCCCCACCCTATGTGAATGGGTAGGGGTACAATGTACCCCTACCCATTCACCTGGTAAAAAAATGTAAAAAAACACACAAGGGTTTAAAATAATTTATTGCACAGCTCCAGGGGTCTTCTTCCATCTTGGGGGGTCTTCTCGCCAGACTCCTCCACTATCTTCTGCTAGCTCTTTTACTAGTGGAGGAGCCCGGCTTTTTTCTTCGTCGCCGCTCGGGGGTCTTCTTCCGACTTCGGGGGTCTTGTCCCCCTCTTTGGGGGTCTTGTACCCCTCTTTGGTTCTTCTTGCCGGTCCTCCACTTTCTTCTTCCAGCTCTTTTACTAGCGGTGGCCCGGTCTTCTGTCCCCTCCGCCTCTTCTTCCGACTTCGGGGGTCTTGTCCCCCTCTTCAGTTCTTCTTGCCGGGCCTCCGCTCCTTCTTCCAGCTCTTTTACTAGCGGTGGCCCGGTCTTCTGTCGTCGTCGTCGTTGCCTTCTCTTTTCTTCTTCTTCCTTGAGATGTTGACTCAACGCTCTCTCTGGCCTTATACAGGGACAATGGGCGGGGTCACCGGGTGATGTCCATGCCCCTTATGATGTCACAGTCCCAGCATCCTCTGGGACTGTGACATCATAAGAGGTGGGGATATTACACGGTGACCCCGCCCATGTAGGTTTGTTGTTAAGTAGAATCTGTTTGTAATTTTGAACTAGTACATTTTTAAAGAGTAGCTCCAGTAAATAAAATCTATTTTTAAGCTTTTTTGAAAACACAGGGAAGGGTTATCACCCCTGTAACATTTTTTGTCTGTGCACCTCTTCCAAAGATTTCACCTCACTTTCTGTCCCAATGACCAATATTTTTTTTGAAAATTTGGAGTTTTTAGTAAAGCAAGGATTGGGATAAAGTATCAGTGGAGAAATGTTTTTTCCATATCAACTCTTACAGGAGAGAATTTCCCTTCCTAGGGATAGATTTCATCTCACTTCCTGTTGTCTCTTTCCGTTTGCAAGTAGGAGACATTTGTAAGTTGGATGTTTGAAAGTAGGGGCCTGCCCTATAGGCTCTGCAGAAATTTGGGCCTAAGGTGTTGGTGTTGCCACAAGTTAACACTGTAAGCCCTCAAAGTGACTCTTGGTGGGCGCTGGAGTGCCCTACTGTGAACTATTATATCAAGAATTGTAATTAGATGCCATTGTTAAACAGTGGTAGAAAAATTGAGCCTTTGATGGTGGTGGTGCTGGTGCCACAACACTGTAAGACCTCACAGTTACTCTCGTTGGGCACTGGAACGGGCCCTGCTGTAAAATATTATATCAATAATTTTAATTACATGCACCTGTTAAACAGAGGCTGAAAAAATGGGCCTTAGGCACTGGTGCCACAACACTGCAACACCTCACAGAAACTCTAGTTGGAGAGCAGGAATGAGCCCTGCTGCAAAGTATTGCATCAAAAATTGTAATTACATGCCCATGTTAAACAGGGGCTAAAATTGAGCCTTAGCCACTGGTGCTGGTGCCACGACACTGCAAACCCTCACAGATACTCTAGTGGGAGCACAGCAATGAACCCTCCTGCAAAATATCGCATCAAAAATTTTAATTACACGCCCCTGTTAAACAGGGGCTGAAAAATTGTGCCTTCTTTCCTTCCCCTCCTTTCCCTCACTTTCTCTTCCCCCTCATTGAACTCAAATTTATGTCTTTCTTTGACATCTGAATATCTGAATATTCTGCTTTTATCTTTTTGTATATATATATATATATATATATATATATAAAATGTTTATTCCATGTGTATTGTGTCCAAGGTACCGGTTCTTTTGGAGACTGTTAGGGGAATTGTCTCCTTTTCAATTTCTCAAATCGTTATCTGGCCCCATCTGGCATTAGAGTTTAATCTTGCTAGAGGCCTGTCCACAGTATAAATCCTTAGGCCGCGTACACACTGGCGGACTGTCTGACGGACTTGGTCCGCTGAAACGTGTTTCAGCGGACAGTCCGCTTGTGTGTGGGCTTCAGCGGACTTTTTCAGCGGATAGTCTGGCGGACTAAGTCTTTCGGAATTTCCGTAATATTGTCCGTCCAAACTTGGTTTCAGCGGACAGTCCGCTCGTGAGTAGGCTAGTTCGACGGACTAAGTATGGCGCATGCTCAGAAAGGATTTACACGGCCGAAGGTTGCATTGCAGTGTATTGGACGTCGTATTTCTAGTCCCGTCGTACGTGCTGTACACGTCATCGTGCAAGCTTTCGACGGACTGCCTGTTCATCGTGTGTGGTCAAGTCCGTTCATTCAAAAGTAGGACGGACTGTCTGTTGGATTGTCTGACGGACTTAGTTGGACGGATAGTCCGCCCGTGTGTACGCGGCTTTAGTTAGATGTTATTTAAAATACTGTGTTCAGTTCTGGAGACCTCACTTACAAAAATATATTGATACGTTAGAACGTGTCCAGAGATGTGTAACCTTAAATGGTGAAAGGTCTGAAGGATATCAGGAGAGACTTCAGGATCAGGAACTTAAAGTGGTTGTAAACCATTACAACACACTTTGACCTACAGGTAAGCCTAGATTAAGGCTTACCTGTAAGTCCAAGAAATATCTCCTAAACCTACACGGTTTAGGAGATATTTGCCGAAAGACAGACACCGCTGTCTACGGCGCATGCGCCGCAGACAGCGGCGCGCAGGCACACTAAGCGCGGCACCGTCAACGGCGAATATGCCACGCGTGAGGGCTCCCGTGCGCATGCGCGTTAGTGACATCATCGCGGCTTCACCGAATGACAGCGGCGGAGCAGAGAGACCCACGAGAAGATGGATACGCCGGACTACAGGGGACAGCGGTGACATCGCTGGCTCCTGTGTCAGGTAAGTAACACATAATGGGCTACTATGGGATGCATAGTAGTCCATTATGCTTTACCTTTGCAGGGAATGAAAGAGGAAGTAAACTCATCAGGGTTTACTTCCTCTTTAATATGTACAGTCTGGAGGAAAGAAGGGAAAGGGATATATGATTGAAACCTTTAAATATATCAAGGGGGTGAATAAGGTTCAGGAGGGCAGTATGTTCAATATGAAGCTAAGATCAAGAACATGAGGGCATAACTTTAAACTAGCAGGAGGAAAGTTCAAAACTTATATCAGGAAGTGTTATTTTACTGAAAGGGTAGTAGATGCTTGGAACAGACTTTCAGCAGAGGTAGTGGGTCAGTTAACAGTAATAGAAATAGATTCAAACATGATATGACACATATTATTCTATACCAAAAAATAAACAGAAAAAAAAACCCCACAATAACATAGTTAAATAAAAAAAATAAAATGTGGCAGACTTGATGGACCACTTGGTCTTTTTTTAAGTTTTTATTTTTAAGTGTAACACCCTGCTCCTGATGAGCAGACGCTATTGGTTTTTTTTTTTTGTTTTTTTTTTTTATTATCTGAAGCTGTAGTTTGGCTCAGATTAATTTCTCCAAAGTTCTGGTTTCTGTACCAGTTCAGCTGGGTTGCACTGATTCCCACCCGACCGTAGGTGTCACTGTCACCGTCAGTGGGTGAGGAACAGCAGCAGGCTGGATGTATTGAATGCCGCCTCTTGCTCAGAAATGGTTCAATGGTTGTGGTTTCCCCGCTGTGCATTCTGGGAGAGGGTATTTAAGGTACCAACGCCATTTTTCTGGGTCTGTTCATTTTGCTTTCTGGTCTGTGATCACTGCTGATGTAGTATATTTAAACTATGCTAATGGTTCTATATAAAATGTATAACAAAAAAAAAACTGACTTAAAGGCCACATTCAGAGATTCATGGCTAATGATTTATAGTCTGTATAGGTTAAGATTGCAGGTGATGTACTCCAAGGTTAAGTTATTGTTTACCCATTTATAGAGTTTCTGAATAAAATAATATTTTCTATTTGAGAGCGACGCAACACTTTGTAATAATATACAGTCCTTGTAAGATGTCTTCAACTTGTAAGCTAGCCTTGATGCACTGGTTATTGTGCAGCTATATGGAAAATAAGATAATGTCGATTAATGTATCATTATGAACTGAAGCTTTAAAATATTCATTGATCAATGTAATGCATTGAAACCAAGATATGCATGCATCACAGGATCTTATCTATGTATATACTGTACCATTGGTTCAAGGAAGTGCCTCAAGGGCACAGAAGTTGATATGAGATTAAAGTGATTGTAAAAGTAAATAATAATAATAAAAAAAATAACAAACATATCATACTTACCTCCACTGTGCAGCTTGTTTTGCACAGAGTGGCCTCGAACCTGCTCTTCTGGGGTCCCCTAGCGGCTCTCTTCTTCTCGAAAAGCACTTTCCCGAAGGGGTTTCCTTGTGGGTGCGCTCCCGAGTCCAGCTTTCGGCATTCATAGAGGCCGAATGCAGGACTCAGCCTGGCCCCCGGCGCGTCATTGGATTTTATTGACAGCAGCGGGAGCCAATGGCTGCGCTGCTATCAATCTATCCAATCAAGAGCTGAGAACCCCCGGACAGAGAGACAGTGGGTCATGTTCGGTGGTTCAGGTAAAATGGGGGCAGGGGGGGGGGGCAGTCACTGACAAGTGTTATTTTGCAGTTCAGGAACCCCATAGCAATTGCAAGTATTTGCTTTAAATGGGTTGTAAAGGTTCGTGTTTTTTCACCTTAATGCATCCTATGCATTAAGGTGAAAAAACATGAACCTTTACAACCCCTTTAAAGCAAATACTTGCAATTGCTACGGGGTTCCTGAACTGCAATAATATTAAGTATGTTTTGAGCCATGCCAAGATAATTTTATCTTACATCATCATCACTATTATCTTTATAACTTGTGATGGTAAAGGTGTAAAATAGGTAGACTGCATGTGGGGACTAGATACACTTTTATCTGTATTCCTTAAAATACATTAAAAGCTGACCCACAAAATTATCCATTCTTTACTTTGAGAATGACATTTATCACAGTGTGTAAGTGTTTAGTATGCTTGCCTTGCAGCTCTGCAACCTATGTTTGAATGCCTTTGTCAACCCAGACAGAATAGGGTAGACTGAACATCATTTTATTGCACAGTGCGCTGGCCCTGTATAGTCTATAGATTAATGAGAACCTGATTTGAAGCAGAACTCCAGGCAATAATTTTAATTAAACTTTTCCGTGTCACAAATACGTAATTAACCCTGATTAGATGTACCTCCAGGAGCTTGATTATTTACAGTTTCATTAATCCTGGATATGATAGGATAGTTCTTGCTTTATTTATGTCCCTGTAACTATGAGAGCTGCTGCTCTTATATGCAATATATGTCCTTTATCTGCCCCCTTTCCCCCTTGTTCATTCACAGAATGCCTATACTGTTTACAAAATTCAAGGTGTTCTGTGAATGGACAAAGGAAAAGGTGGGCAGGTAAATGGCAATACAGCTTCTGTGTATGAAAGCCATAGCTCTCATAGCCACAGCAGCCCAGTAGCTATTAAACTGTAAATAATAATACCCAACAGCAATCATTGAGGTGACATACAATTGTACAATTTGGAGCTGAAGTGATTGTAAAGTCTTGTTTTTTTTGTTTTGTTTTTTAGCTATATAATAACAAACATGTTATACTTACCTGCCCCATGAAGTGGATTTGCACAGGGCAGCCTGGATCCGCCTCTTTTTCTGGCCTCTCATCAGTGCTCCTGGTCCCTCCCTCCTGTTGGGTGCCCCCACAGCAAGCAGCTTACTATGGGGGCACTCGAGCCGAGTCACAGCGCCCCGTGCCCATACAGACATTGAACCGGGGGCCTAGCCCTGCCCCCTTTCTCTCCTCATTGGCTGACCGACTTTGATTGACAGCAGTGGGAGCCAATGGCGACACGCTGCTCTGTCAGCCAATAAGGAGGGGAGTCCCGGCCAGCCGAGTGTCTCATGCAGCATCACTGGATGTAGAGGGGGCTCAGGTAAGTATTAGGGGGACTGAGGGGGGCTGTTGCACACAGAAGGCTTTTTATCTTGATGCATAGAATGCATTAAGATAAGAAATAACCTTCTGACTTTACAATCACTTAAACTATTTTTTACATAGTACATTGTAATGAAACATTTGCCTGGAGTTCTGGTTTAACTAAATATCTAAATAGTAAAACAAATGTTGGTAAGTTGTTTAACGCTTGTATTTTACAATACAGAAATATATTATAATTTGTTAAGCTTTGAAATATGTTGGGGAAATATGTTTCTAAACTCTGCTTATATTTTCTTTTACATTTAAAAAAAATGCATCTCATTTCTGTGATCATAAGAGAAAATTGAGAAATATGTTCATGTTTAATAAATATTACATACCGGTAGATTGCTTAAGGTATAAAAAGGAAAAATAAGTAATCTATCAAATCAGACCGATAGCTACAATACATATTGTGTGCCAAATGTGAATTGTGGGTTGGCAGAATTCAGCCCTAAGTGCCTTAGTTAATTAGAAAACCCAGCAGTGAAAAAGGATTTACTCGACATTACAATTTTTCAAGTTATGTGTTGTGACACAATTCATTTCCTTTCTTGATATGTTTTGGTAACATGCTAAATAAAACAGCACATGACATAATATTTTGACAATATAAAAAAAAAAAAAATCTGCATATTTTTCTGGAAGTCCAATTTGTGATTTTTTTTCTTTTATTACAAACCAACAAACTGAAGGTTTTCCTTTTTGTAGGGCCCAGGTACACCTGACACTCTGTTTCCTTGGCTAGAGCAAACCTCATTTGTTTCTATCTAGGCATTTTGCAGTTCAGTTTTTGGGGTGTCAGGAGTAAAGTTAAAGGGGTATTAAACCCAATAACAAAAAATACTACATCACAGCTTACCAACTCTTATGCCCCGTACACACGGTCGGAAATTCAGACAGAAATAGTCAGATCGGATTATGTTGTCGTAAAATCCGATCGTGTGTTGGCTCTATTGGATTTTTTCTTTTAGAATTTCCGACGGAAAAAGTTTGAGAGTTGGATCTAAAACTTTACAACAACAAGATCCGATTAAACTTTTTCCGATCGTGTGTAGAGAATTCCGACGTACAAAGTGCCATGAATGCTCAAAAAAAAATTGGAGACGAAAGCTATTGGCTACTGGTCTCTACGTAGTTTTGTACGTAACCTCGTTCCGAACGATCGGATTTTCCGACAACTTTGTGCAACCGTGTGTATGCAAGACAAATTTTGGCAAAAATCCGTCTGAAAAAATCTGATGGATTTTGTGGTCGAAATGTCTGACTGTGTGTATGGGGCATGAGACGTGGTGGCTACATTTGTTTTTCTTCTGCAGGCTTTTTTTTCCTTTATTTTCTGAGTAGTAAGTCTGTTATTTTTCAACTTCCTTTAACAGACCATTATTAGTGGCAGGTAGAAGGTTAAGGCAAATAATTTAACACTGACAGTGTGCTTACAATGGTCAGCTTTTATTAATTTATGTAAAATCTTTATCCCAAAAAGGAAACTTACTTTTACTGTAACTGATCAAAAAAGTGTTAGCTGGAGCTCAGCTTTCGTTTTTCAAGTTAAACTAAATTTGCTAGCGCATCTAATACTAAACCAAAACAAAGAACCAATCAATGAAGTACAACAACAACAATACCATTTCTACGTTATTAAAATCTAGAGTTGTTTTAAGTACAAAATGTATTTTAAAAAATAGACTCATAAATGTATGCATTATACATTCAAAGCATATTGGAGGTTATTTACTAAAGGCAAATCCACTTTGCACTGCAAGTGCACTTGGAAGTGCAGTCGCTGTAAATCTGAGGGGTAGATTTGAAATGAGGGGAAGCTCTGCTGATTTTTTCATCCAATCATGTGCAAGCTAAAAGGCTGTTTTTTTTCCCCTTGCATGTCCCCCTCAGATCTAGAGCGAGTGCACTTCCAAGGGCACTTGCAGTGCAAAGTGGATTTGCCTTTAGTAAATAACCCCCATACTGTAGGATAGGATAGGAGATCTCCAACGTCTATACTGTAATTAAGATGTTTTAGCATGTTTAGCTCATTATAGTGTACTAGCTAATTATATGTACAGTATATACATATATTGAGCCCAAAATACCTCAACACATTTTGTAGACAAGGAGGCAGGTGAAGCAGAGCCTCAACTGCCATGAAAATAAAAAAATAAAAATAAACACAAAAAAAATCAACTTCGAGGGTCGTAGCTTGGCAACTTGTGGTATGTAGCTGAAGTCCTACCCTACCATTTGGGGCTCCTAGGACCTACGGGGCTCCTTGTACTGGCCTGTCAAAAGCTACATACAGAGCTGCCAGTTTAAATACAAGCTCTTAAATACAAGCAAACAGGCACACTCTGTTTGCAGCAGACTGAGAGGATGAGCTCACAGTGCCTCTCACTTCCTGTCAGGGCTTTCCAATAAAAATGCTGCAGTGGAGGCACACCTCTCACTGCAGTGTCATAGAAGGGGGCATGTGTTTAAAAGACACATGACCCCTTCCAGCCCATCCCTCTTTTCTAGAAGGAAAAAACATGTGTTTATGAGTATAAGATTTACCCATAATCCCATGTTTTTCTCACACAGTTGAGAGAGAGAATGAGAATCTGCTGCTGCTGAAAAGGTACAGGCTAAATCATATTTTATTATGCTATATAATAATATAATATTATATATTAATATAATATTATTATATATGTTATAAGATAATATTTTTTTTTATTATGTATCTATTTACTGTGAAATTACTGGTTGGAAGTTATAACTTCCAACCTCAGTAATTTGTCCATTAAGCCACCTGCTTGAGTACACTTTTTGAAAATATAATATATTACCTTAAAAACAATATATACTAATTATTTGTATATTATTTACTCATGGTAATTAACCTCTTGCCACCCAGGCCAATTCTGACACTTCTCTCCTACATGTAAGGCCCCTTTCACATGGGACGGATCAGTAATGATCTGCCCCGTGATGATCCGCTCGCTCAGCGGGGATCGCTCCATTGTCCCCGCTGAGCCGGCAGCAGACAGGGCGGTCTCCGCACACTGTGCAAGGACCACCCTGTCAGCTCTCCGCTCTCCTCTATGGGGATCGGATGAGCACGGACCGTCTGCCCGTGTTCATCCGATCCGCTCTGCAGACGGATAGAAAAATAGGATTTTTCTCCGTCTGCAGAATCGGACAGTTGCGGAGGCGGACAATAGCGGGTGTCTGTGGATGTTCATCCGCAGACACCCGCTATCCCATAGGGATGCATGTATGTCCGTATTTCATCCGCAAACGGATGGATGAAATACGGACATACTGTCCACATGTGTGAAAGGGGCCTAAAAATCATAATTTGTTTAGTAGAAAATTACTCATAACCCCCAAACATTATATGTATTGTTTTAACAGACACCCTAGGGAATAAAATGGTGGTTATCATGCTTTAAAATTGCACACACTCATAAGATGGCGCCAAACTTCAGTACTTAAAAATCTCCATAAGCGACACTTGAATTTTTTTTACAGGTTACATGTTTAGAGTTACAGAGGAGGTCTAGTGCTATAATTATTGTTCTCGCTCTAACGATCATTGTGTATGTAACCTGTGTGTATCTGGCTCTGATACTAGCTAGTGCCTCACCAGCCACTGACCTCACCCCATGTCCCTGCAATTAAGGAGGTGTACCTTCTTAGTAGCATTGTATATAGCATATTTTACAAAAATAAATGTTATTTTGGGGATGTAATATAATCTCATACCTTGCATTTTTTGTGACCAAAATTTAGGATAGAAAAATGAGGGACGACTATAGTTGATGGAGGGGGATGACACCATGTTTTACCGCACCTGGTGACACCAACCTTAGTGACACCACTGCAACTGCGGGCTCTTCTTTCCCCCTACTTCTCCCTCTCCTCCTTGCATGTGCTGCTGTACTAGTGAGCGGTGCTTGCCAGCACAGCCGCCCACTATGTTTCTTCCCCCGCCTTCACATCAGCCAAGGAAGAAGTCAAATAGAAAAAGGAGTAGATAAGAGGATTGTGGGACATGTAGTCCCGAGGACTTTCAGCCCCACTGTAACACAGAAACTGCAGCCCACATAGCATGCTCAGCTGAATGGGAGAGAGAGATAGCCAGGAGCATGGGAAAGCTTTTAGGGAAGTGCACCCAGGGCTCCAGAGGAAGAGGACAGTGCTGAGAGAACACCATCAGAGAGAGAACCCCACTGCCCTGTGCCACTAGAGGGAAAGCCACACAGCCTAGCACCTTCCCTGGTGGAGAAAGGAATGAAGTCATTGCCAGAATACAGATTTGAGTGCTACCCAGTGGAGTCACCATGGGCAGTTCAGAGTGAGCCGACTCCTGATCAGAGGAACCGTTGCTGTATCGCTGGGTCAGGTAAGAGGGCCAATTGGGCATTATCTACTAACATCCATAGGAACTGTAGTCTCTGACCATCTTCTGTATTATGTCTGCAATCTCTGACCATCTCCTGTATTATATCTGCAGTCTCTGACCATCTCCTGTATTATGTCTGCAGTCTCTGACCATCTCTTGTACTATGATTGCAGTCTCTGACCATCTCTTGTATCATGCCTGCAGTATTTGACCGTCTCCTTTACTATGTCTGGGGGCTCTTTCTGAGCCCTTTAAGCCCTTGTACACGCGGTCGGAGAATCCGTCGGAATGTGTCCTATCGGACCGTGTTGTCGGATAATCCGACTGTGTGTGGTATGCATCGGACTGAATCCGTCGGAATATTCGTCGGACCCAATTTTCCAACTTGTTGGAAATATTTTCCGACAAACTGGTCCGATCGGACATACTCCGATCATGTGTAGAAAATTCCGATCGGACAAAGTGCCACGCATGCTCAGATCAAATTCCTACACCAAAATTATTGGCTACTAGCGTGAACGTAGTCCCGTCGTAACGAAATAACGTCATCACATTTTGAACGATCGGATTTTCCGACAACTTGGTCCAACCGTGTGTATGCAACAGTTTCGGACACAATCCATCGGACAAAATCCGTCAAACAAAATCCAACGGATTTGATTGGCAGAATGTCCGACCATGTGTACAAGGGCTTACACACGGTTGGACATTCCGACAACCAAATCCGTTGGATTTTGTCGGACGGATTTTGTCAGACGGATTTTGTCTGAAACTGTTGCATACACACAGTCGGACAAAGTTGTCAGAAAATCCGATCAAAAATTTTAAATGGGCCATCAGAGGGGGTGAGGAATCTGATAAATGGACCTTAGATTTTTGTCTTTAAATACTCCTTAAAATAAATGTTTTATACTTTTATTGGCCAAGAATGTTTGTGTCTAATCTGCTTGCAATGTTATGTGCAAAAGTATTTTTTTTTTTTTTTTGACTCCATAGTTTTTTTAACACCACAGGAATGGCAGACTGTGGTTTCCCAATTTGCCCAGCGGTGGGACTTTCCGAACTGTGGAAGGGCAATTGATAGAAAACACATCCACATCGTGCTAACCCCCAATTCGGGGTCATAATATTATAATTACAAGGGGTTTAATAGTATTGTGATGATTGCGGTGGTGTCGGCGACATATTCGTTTCTCTATGTGGACGTAGGGAAGAATGACCAGATGTCGGATGGTGGAGTCTTTGCCCAGACCGAGTTCTACGGATGGGTGCAGAGTGGTGGCTTGAGCTTGCCACCTGCAGAAGACAACGTGGCTGGTCTACCATTCATCTTTGTTGCTGATGAAGCATTTGGGCTGGGTGATCACCTGATGTGGCTGTTCCTGATGAGGACCCTCACCCTGGAGCAGAGGGTTTTTAAATACCAGCTGGCCAGAGCCAGAAGAGTTGTGGAGAAGGCTTTTGGGATTTTGGTATAATGGCCAGCCAGTTCTGCCTATTTCTGATGCCAGTCAACATGACGGAATAAAAATGAAACCATATAATACTTGCATGCTGCATTCTACACAAATTTCTCAGGAGAAATGCTACAAACTATGTGGCCTCAGTTGGTCCTGAGGCCGGATTTCCATAACAAACAACAACCCTGACAACAACCCTGACGACACTTGAAGCTGGCTTTCCTGGCTTGCCCACCCCAAAATGCCCGTGAGGTCCGTCAAAAATATATGGAATACTTTGCGGGTAGGGGGGCCATTGATATGCTAGAAAATGTTTCATAAACATTTTTTACATTTTTTTTGTCAAAATGAAATAATATTTCATTTGATTTACTGCTTGTGTTTCTTTTAGCTGTCTGCTAGGTTCTTCAACGGGGTTTTCTTTTTGGCCATTTTCTTAAATAGTGCAAACATAATTTAGTTGATACATGAGGTGACAATCTCTTCTTCAGCTAACTATTATGTTGTGGGTCTGCTACACACATACAATGTTTTTGTTGTTAATGTATGTAATGCATTCAGGATAAAAAACACATCCTTTTCAGCACCAAGAATTAAATGTTTTGAGTCCCCAAACTGGCCTAATTGGGGCACATTTTAGAGCACTGTGGGGGTTATTTACTAAAGGCAAATCTACTTTGCACTACAAGTGCACTGCAAGTGCACTTGAAAGTGCACTGAAACAGCACTGAAAGGGCACTTGTAGTGTAAAGTGGATTTGCCTTTAGTAAATAACCCCCATTGTCACTGTAAACACCAAATTACTACAAAAACTGGTATTGAGTATTGAAAGAAGAATCCACACTTTTTTAAGTAGAAAATATTTTACTCTAAGCAGATTCACATGTGCGCTAGAAAAGGGTTTTGAACAAACCAACATATTTGTTGTTTGACAGTACAAATAGCCTGTTTTAGGTTAAACGGGCATGTTTAAAACCATAAACATACACAACTCAGGAATTTACAAAGTTAAACTTTGACAAAGTGAAGGCAATATCATACATTAGTATGTCCAAACCGTGTTGATATTGCCTTCATCAGATGGGGTGATGTTACCCCTGTGAAAGCCAAATTTTGAAGATGCACACAAATTGGGAGTCAAAATGTGGATTTCCCTCATGATCCCATGCCTAATGTCAACATGTGCTAGCTTCTATCATGGGGGAACAATGGACGTGTTTTGGGGGTGCAACCCCTTCCTCTTGCAAGGAAGGGGTTGCACCCACAAAACGCATACCTTGATATCCCGTGATGGCAGATAGCATATGTAGACACACTGTGTGCATTTTCAAAATTTGGCTTTCTAAAAAATGTTAAAAATTTGCGAAAATTTGAAAAATACAAGCAAAATCATTTTGGGTTGTTTTAGATTCTGCCTAATACATCAATGATGTTTTTGAGTATTTTTTTCCACATCATTGATGTCATCCTTTATGTTCTGTAAATCACGATTGCACACCATGAGCTCCCTGATGAGGATGTATGCACTTGCATTTGTGAAATGAGATTCTTCTTCCACAACATCCACATCACCTAAAATAAAAAAAACACACCATGTATTAAAAAAAGCAGGCATACATCTATTACCTGAAGCTATGGCCTCTGACACCAACCTGTTGTGGTCACTATTTCGCACACGTCATAAACCTCTCCTTCCGCCATATCCTCAGATTGTGGTGTTGTGAGTTCCCCTTCTTTAGGAGGTTGGGGGTCCCTGGTGTCCTCGGACGTCCAGAGTCTTTTCTCCCCTATGTGAATTAAAAAATAGGTATACTTAGTACACAGATATTTGAGGCCAGAAATAGGAATATGAAACATTGCTTGGAAGTGACGTACATTTGTCTGTTTTGGCAGAGTTGAAAGCTGAAAATATGATTTATTTGCCTTTCCAAAGCTGGAATAATTACCTGTTTTGTGCAAATTTCACACATGTAGAGACCCTTAGTATCCACTGGATCACCTGTGTGGGACACCCTAAAAAGTTTGTTCTGGTGCCCCACACTAGTGCTCCTGCAACTATATGTACAAACAGCTGCTGAGCGTCATCTCCTTACACTGAATCAAGTTTGCATTTCATTCTAGTTACAAACCCATCTAGACAACAATGTACTAAACTTCTTTTAATACAAATAGGCATGAACAAATGTAGTTAACCTACATCTGCCAAAAACATCATATTAGTAGGCGAACAATATTTACTACAAATGATTACTGTGCCCACGAACCTGGAACTTGCCATTTTAAACTGTACAACAGTAAAGAAAAGCAAATGGAGCAGCACATAATAATAATAATAATAGGCACAGACAACAAAATACTTACTTTTTTGCAGCACTCTCTTGATTCTTCTGTACTGATCCTGCTTCATCAATTCGAGGTCTGACCATCGTTTCCTCAGTTGATCCTTAGATTGCCATACCCCAAAATACTTCTGCAGACTTTTCACAACATTAGCCATGATCTTGGCCTTTCTAACATTTGGGTTTGGATAAGGTTCATGCTTCCCATCATAGTCGACACTCTTCAAGATGTACACCATCTCCACCATCTCTACAAAGGACATATTTGAGGCCTTAAATCTCCTGGATCAGGATGTTTGTGCCTCCGGGATTTCATCTTCCTCCTCGTTGCTGCTCTCCTCTGCATGCACTTGCTCTTTCTTCATCATGTGCTCTCCCACTGTGCCGAAAGAGAAGGGGTGGGAAATATACTAGAAAGAAGGTCAGGGGTGGGCAGAGTTTTATGCCTGTGCAGTGTATATAAAGCGTAACACGCGTGCGTCGTACGTACAATATGTGAGCAGAGGACGGAGTATCGTAAGTGCCGATCGTGATAACGAAGGTACAATTTGAACTTGGGGCATCAGTGGCCTATACTGCTTATTGATTGAGGCCTATATTGGGACAAGATTAGGAGAGTTTAGCCTGACATTGGGGTTTGTCTTGTGTTGTGTCTTGCAGATAAAATGGATCAATTCAATGATCATGACGTCCTCCCCCAATTCATTCAGGTAAAACACCCCTTTTATACTAAAAAAAGAAAGAGGTCTGGTATGGATATTAAGGGGAACCCCACGTCAAATAAAAAAAAATGACGTATGGGTCCCCCTAAAAATCCATACCAGACTCTTTATCCGAGCAAGCAACCTGACAGGCCGCAGGAAAAGAGGGGGGACGAGAGAGCGCCCCCCCTCCTGAACCGTACCAGGCCACATGCCCTCAACATTGGGAGGATGCTTTGTGGGTCTGTGACCCCTCAAAGCACCATGTCCCCATATTGATGGGGGCAAGGGCCTCATCCCCACAACCCTGTCCGGTGGTTGTGGGGGTCTGCGAGCTGGGGGCTTATCAGAATCTGGAAGCCCCCTTTAACAAGGGGACCCCCATATCCCCCCCATTTGAAATGGTAAGGGGGGTTTGAAATGGTAATGGGGTACAAAAGTACCCCTACCATTTCACAAAGAAAATATAAAAAATAGTTAAGTAAGACAAACACACTTTTGAAAAAGTCCTTTATTTAAAAAAAATAAATAAATAAAGATTCCAGCGGTGGTAATCCACTCTTGCTATCCAGCGACTGATGATCATCTCTCCAGCGATGGCTAATCTGATCCAGCGCAGCAAATCCATCCATCTTCTGTCTCCACGGAGGAGACACTGCGGAATCCTGGTGGCCTGACGTTTCTTTTCTCTCTGGCAAATCTTTTCTCTCTTTGTCAAATATTTTCTCTCTGTCAAATCTTTTCTCTATATAATCTTGGACTAATAGAGGTAAGGTTAGGCACATTCGACCACAGGTTCAATAGACACAGATTGTTATTGTCAGAGTCACGTTGAATCTCCTATTCTATATCGAACTGTTGTAACAATGAAAACGAAAATAAAGCATTTATGTTGGATCTTTCCTTTTTTGGATTCTGCACTTTCGTTATCGTTTGTCAAAACGAAAACGAAAATACCTGAAATTCGGACGAAAATGCATTCGGACAAAAATGAATGCACATGTCTACCAGATAGTGCCTTCCAGCAGTGGTAGAAGATGTATTCAGGCTTGTTCATGGATCCAGGAGCCTCCTTCCAGGAAGTATCATGGGAAACAGACAAGAATAGCAGAATATGCAGAATAGGTTCAACAACCATTCTTATATATTATACTATGAGTAATAGTTTTAACACTAGGTGGTGTAATATGTTTAATGCTTGCATAATGTTTTTCCCAGTGGAACTGCATATAGTGAGTATAGAAAAGAATCACCCCCTTAAAAAAATTACATTGCTTGGTTGACCACAAGTAAGTGTATATACTTCCATGATTTATACTTTATTGATTTTAAACGCTGACTGGACTTTGGTATCCCACTTTGTGGAGCCATGTCCAGTCTAAGGTGTCAGATAGCTGATCTGCACCTCATCTCTATTCCTTATTATATATATTGCAGGTCCCAAGGTGTCAGGGATTTCTTTCCCCGCACTGACCAGCCATTAATTTACCAGCTTTATACCTCGATTGAGGCACATTATTGTGGTTATGATCTCCATCAAATTGAACTCTTTCCTCCGGTCCCAAATTAGTGCTGTTATGCCATATTAGGTTAGCTATCCTTGCTATCCAGTTGGCTGCCCCGCCCCCCCAATCATCAGTCTATAACTTTATCCTTTCCCCTCTTTCCTCCTCTCTTTCCTTCCAGTTGGATGATGGTACACCATACCTAGTCTATATGTAATCTATACCAATAGAGGCTTAAGCTTCTTAATCACATTTTGTTGCTTTGCAGCCTCAAATGAAGATGGACATATTTTTTTTGTTTTATCCTGCTGTAATTACTCAGTGTAACTTATGACTTCCCAGTAAAAGATATAACATCAATATGTCAGAAAAAAAAAATCAAAAATAGAATCATTGAGTTGGAGAAATGATCACGACATTGTGTCAGTATTTTGTTGAACCACTTTTTGCTTTAATTACAGCTTTTACTTTGTTGGCATACATCTCTACTAACTTTTTACATCTAGACTTTGCAATATTTGCCCACTCTCATTGCAGAACTGCTCAAGCTCAATTAAATTTGATGGTGACTGTTTATGGACTGTTTATGGACTGCAGTCTTCAAGTCATTCCGCAGATTTTCAATTAAGTCTGGGCTCTGACTAAGCCATGCAAGAACATTCACCTTTTTGATATAATTTCCTGTCTCCATGTTCCTATGGTTTTCCATTAAAGGATAAGTTCACTTTTAGGGTGTAACATGTAACATTATCCATCACCCCCCCCCCCCCCCACCCCCTGATCCCCCTTCCCTGTGATGGTGGGTGGGGGTTCCGCTCTGCTTGCAAAGCCACATCATGCATTCTCAGGGAAATTAAAAGTCCTGTCTGCCACTGTGGCAGATGGCTTGTAGTCCTCAGTGAACTATGAAGGAGCTGATGGATGCTCTTGTAGTTAATTGACATTTCCTTTCTAACAGAAATCCTATACAGAGGTACAAGCAAGAAAACTGGAGTACATGTGAGCAGGAGCCTTATACTTTAGGAAGAAAAAAATAATAATTGACATTTTTTTACTGCAAAAATATGTGCATTATTATTTTTTCCTAAGGCTGGGTTTCCACTATTGCAATCCCAAAGTCTCTGCAATGTGATTTTTCTGCAATTTCATGCAATTTTAAAAAGACTTCATGCAACTTTGATGTTATGTGATTTGGTCCTTGTTACATAACTTCTTTTCCTGCTCAGTCATTTCCCCGCTCAGTCATTTCCCCTTCCTCTTTCATTGTCATGTGTTTTATAGTGCTTAGCAAACATGTTGGCTATGCAATATGTTGTGTCAACAGTCATTATGATACTAATGATGATAATATGATAATAAAAAAAATACAAAATGTATCCAGAATGTTTTTTATTTGCAAAATTTTCTTGTAAGAATGCACAAAAAAAGTTGTTTTTCAGTGAACTACACAATTTTTTATTTTTTTTTTGGCAACCACATCAAAGAAATATAAATGAACAGGTATCAAAACAGCACAAACAAAAAAAAACTTATAATGTCTAGTATGTTTTTGGATCAGTGGTCCCGGAACCTAAACTAGTGGATGGTCCATGGTAATCCACTGATCCTGGGTAGTATTGCCTTTCCTGAAAAGGTGGAACCTGACTGGGTGGAGGCTGCATAAGTTGGTGATTGGTCAGAGGGCTAAGGGTGGAGATAGTGGGGGCAGAATGTGGATGTAACATGCATGACCTTGAGGGATTCAGCATATTACCATGCTCATCACAGTATGGGCAGTTTATTGGTGGGGCATACTATGTACTTGGGAATGGTGGGTACTGGTGATAAGAGGGATATTTGGGGGGGGGGGGGGTTGCATAAATGCTGAGGATGTTGTTGGCTCCTCACCCACAAAGGATTGAGCAGTTGACATCAAAGCCATCCTGAGTGCATATTTTTTCTCTCGGAGACCTGTTTACATATGCCTAAAATTACAGTGAGAAATGCTGTGTCTTCATGCTGGTTATTGGCCATTTTAGTGGACATCTTAATGACCACATGTAAGATTTGATCCATGGGTTTCCCAGCCCTAGAACTTCCCCTTGTAGATCTTCGCAAAGGCCTACAGACTTTTCTAGGCCCTGGTTCAGCCTCCTCCTCATTAAAGTGGTTGTAAACTCTCCCTCACAACTTTGTCCCATTTAAATCAGCATAAAAATCCCAAATGAACACTGCTTGTAGATATTTCCTTACTTGCTTAGTATTGTTGTAATCCTTTTTGTTCTTTAGAATTATGTCACTGAGCATGCCCAGATCTCCCCTGATTTACGGCACACTCTCTATGTGCTTGTCTATCTGTTATCAGGACTTCCTACGGCACACAACACTGAAATCCGAGGAGGCTGCATAATCACTCAGAGCTTCCTCCTACACACCATGTGACCATGTGACATCAATTGCTGTGTAAACCTGGCCATTACTGCAGTCTTATTAGCTGAAGCTGATAAGACTGACATAGGCAAACATTAGACAATCAGCACATAAGTAAATCAGTAAATACTATGAAATAAAACATGTCAGCTATGAACAGGGAAGCAGGTTTGCCATAGAAATGTTAGATTGAGAAGGAGGCTTGGTTAACAATACAGGAAGTGCTCAATGTAAGGCGGAAATACACTCCACTGTGGACTCAGAAAACATTACTTAAGATGGCATTGCCTAACCCCTGGAAACAAGTTTTTTTTTTACAGTTTCTTTAAACAGTAAGTAATATGTGATTAGGGCTGGATGACGGTGGCTATAGTTTGATAATTACTTATTATAATGGACTAAATGAAAAGAAGCATCAGAGTGGGAAAGTTTACTTCCTCTTTAATGGAGTTTGTTGTCTACGAACAGTTCCTGGTCAACAGTGTTTTGGAATTGTTCTTCCTCCTCTGCAGCAGCAGCCTCCTCTGACTCATATTCTGTTGGCAAAGCCTGTGTGCTGTCTTCCCAGCTTACTAGGGTTCTGAAATACGAATAACAAATACCTTGAAATATGCCTGCTGATAACGTACTCTCGTATTTCCAACACCGGTTCTAAAAATTCAAGATCCTCTGCATTTGCATATGGGGCTAATCTTTTAGAGCTGGAACCACTCTTTTCTTCTTTTAATTTTCGGAGGTACTGGTTATAACATTATCTGAGACTTCTCCATCGAGTTTGTAACGAGTGCACTGCAAAACATAAAGACAATACCAAGTTCAAAAACCGCAAGCTCTACTATACATGACACCTGCAGAATAATCTATGACGTGCTAAAGGATATGGTCGGGGTCAGCTTTAATATTGTTTGGACCCTGTGCAAATATTTTTTTTGGGCCCGCCCCCCCTCACACACAGAGGGAGCTCGATTCTTTCCTGCAGATACAAGTTGCAAGAAAGAAATTAGCTAAATTCCCCCATCAACACAGACAGTGTTGGCAGGGGATTCCCTCCTGCAAAACCATTGTGATCTCCCAGTAGGGGAAGCAGTCCCCACCAAGAAAACACATTATTACCACATACCCATTGGTTGCTAGAGGTTACTGCAGATTATTACTATTCACCAATTGCCAGAAACTCACCCCATGTTCTCCTCTGCAAGCTGCTTTGGTCCTGCCCCCACTAAAGGAATAAATAGGTGCAAGCTGCAAAGTGCTAAGCAGCATATACCAACTAGACATGTGTGCTTCGTTTCCTACGAATCTCAAATTCGTACTAATTTCTCAAAATTCGTACGTACGGGAGGATCCGGAATACGAATTGCCGTGCGTCCGAATTCTGTACGGAATACAAATTTTTGTTTACGAATTCCGGATCTCAGTCATTATGCTTATTATGACTTGCGAAAGACTTCTGTATAGAAGTCAATGTAAGTTCAGTTGCCTGAAGACATCAGTGAAGCACTTTCATCCTCTCTGGGCAGGCTGCCAAGAAAAGAACAAAATGATACAATGTTTCTTCTTCAATGGGCTGAACTCCGTGTGTAGAAGTTCTCAGTTTAACCATTTAAAGACTACATTTTTTCTGACACTTGTTGCTTACAAGTAAAAATCCAGTATTTTCTGCTAAAAAATCACTCAGAAGCCCTAAAAATTATATATATATTTTTAGCAGAGACCCTAGGGAATAAAATAGCGGTTGTTGCAATATTTTATGTGACGCGGTATTTGCGCAGAGGTCTTTCAAACGCAAGTTAGCCCTTTTTTTTTTCGGTCGACATCTAGGGAGCACTGACATTAGCAGCGTGACATACAGCAATGACACCTGCACCGTGATAGAGTGATCTGACATCATCACCGTGATATAACACATGTATGAGGTGAATCTGGGATCGACAACTACAAGCATTCTTTTTTTATATGTGAAATTCTGAAAATTCAGGAATCTTGAGATAATGGAGGCGAGGGAAGGTCAGGGTAGGCAAAGAATCATCTCCTGCACCCTCTTCTTTGCCTACCCTGACCTTCTCTTGCCTCCATTATCTCAAGATTCCTGAATTTTCAGAATTTCACATATAAAAAAAGAAATACGAAAATTCAAATTATTTTTATTACGAATCGAAACGGAATAAGAAGGAAGCAAATTTTTTGACAGCGCCCATGTCTAATACCAACCACTTACTGTTTGCTGACCGTTCTATAGGTGAATAAGTGCCTCAGGTTTCATAATATATGCAAACTACTTCCAACCATGCTGTCTCCTTCTTTACATGATTTTTGTAACATGGATCTCTGAGGTCATATATTGTAGGACATTGTCTGACAAGCCAAATGATTTCTTCATTGTCATGAACTTGTTGCTTGTTCTTTCTAGGCCTAGGCATGCTTCCTACTGTATTCCACACTCAAGTTGGGAGGAGCAGAGATCATGTGCTTCCGCAGACTTACGTTGAATTCGCAACAAAGTCGGGGTTACATACATGCACATGCAACTTCATTGTGACTTAATTACTTTCTATAGAGAACAAGTCGCACCAAAGTCGGAACAATGTAGTGCAAAAACCTCTTTTGCAGTCGCTGCGACTTGGGTTTCACCATTTAGAAGGGGGACCATTAAAATACATAAATTATGACTTGTCATGTGACTTGACATGTGTCAAGTCGCACAACAACTCGCAGTAGTGAGAAACAGATCCTAAAAGTGAATGAATCCTTTAAAACAAGAAATGCTCGGCCATGTGTTCAGCAGCCTGTCCAGTGTACAAGTGCAATTTATTTCGTTCTGAATTCGACTAATTAGTTCATTCTTAAATATTAGAATTAATGAAAACCCGTTTAACAAATCCTTCTGAAAATTCGTAAATTTGAAAATCCGAAAAATCGGAAAATAAGAATGAAAATCCGAAAATTCAAAAGAACAAAAATCTAAAAAAAGAGAACAAAAAACTAAAAATGAGAACAAAAATCTAAAAATTTGAAAAACCGAAAATTTGAAAATTTGAAATGATAACTAGCTAAGTAATAATAATAACTATTACTAACTATTAAATTATAGGTATTGAAATTTCCTTTCAAATTTGTCTGTTAGTGAAAGTAATGAATATGAATTTATCTGAAGTTACGAATTATCCAAAATAACGAATGCCACATCTAAACTAATGGAACGTGACAAATTAATAATAAAAAAAATTATAAAACGTTATTATTATTTATTATTATTAACCACAACGAACTTTCGCCCCCTTCCTTCCCAGACCAATTTTCAGCTTTCAGCGCACTCGCACTTTCAATGACAATTGCACGGTCATGCTACACTGTACCCAAATTACATTTTTATAATTTTAAAAGGCACTTAGACACTTTCTGTGGCAGGGGAAAAGAGCAAGATGTTCCCACAAACATATTATTCAACATCGCAGAGCAGGTATGCCTGATATTAAGGACTATTATTGGACCAACCTTCTTAATCAAATTGGACATTGGTTTAATCCTGTTGAGACACAATATTGGGTAAAGATAGAGTCAGCTATACTCAAAATCCCGTATCTACAACACCTATTATTGGCAGATATATGGAAGCCAAGGCCGTTAGGACCCCTCTCTTCCACTCTACAGGCATCGCTCATGGCCTGGAGACATTTAGACATTTACAAGCACACAAAGATAGTGATACTGTTAGGATTCCATTGGAAACACTGGAAATACTCCTCCCGTACAGTTCATTTACTCACTGGAAGGAAAAGGGTATATTATGTATGTATGAACTGATGGACCAGGGGAAGGTTCACTCATTTGAATACTTACGTAGGAAGTATGAATTATCGGACTCAAGTGTACACCTCTATAGACCAGTTGTCTCATTTGTAAATAAATATCCACCTCCCTTAATCAATGTACAGTCTAAAATTTGGAAGCTTTACATGACACCTGAGCATACGAACATAGGCATAGGTCTCTTTTATAACACACTGCAACTAAAACAAGAGTTTATTAAAACCTCACCTATGGTAGCGTGGGAGGCAGATCTAAGTCGGAACTTTGAACCTAAACAGTGGTTAGCAATGTTAAAATACAACTATACAGCTTCTCACTGCATAAATCATTGGGAACTAACCCAAAACGTATTAGCAAGGTGGTATAGGACTCCGCACCAACTCGCTAAAATGTATACATCCCAGTTCTCACTTTGTTGGAGGGACTGTGGTAATACAGGCTCTATCTTTCATATATTCTGGAACTGTAAAAACCTAACCAGTTACTGGAAAAAGATTTTTGGTAAGGTAGCAGAAATTACAGGTATTATAAGACCTCCTGAACCTGCATTGACAGTTCTTAATTTAGGCATTGAGGAGTATCCACCAATTTACCGCACTGTAGTCATACACATATTAACCATGTCAAAACTAGTTATTGCTAGACATTGGCGTAACATATTCGTTCCTAACCCTTCAGAAGTTGTCACCCAAGTAAACCTCAATTATCATTGTGAAAGACTTTTAGCCATTAGAAAAAACTCTTGTGTAGCCTTTGACGAACAGTGGAAATGCTGGAAAGTTTGGTATACGAAACAAAGAGGGTAAAGCAAGCGGGTTATAGAGAAAGATTACAATGAAAACCATAGTGATATACATTAGACAGTACATTGCCTCACTGACACAGCAAGAACCCATACGGGGTGTTGGTGTAGGTAAGGTGCTGTCACTGACTATTCTAGTGGGATAAGGATAACCCACAAATTAATGCTGACAATAGGGACCATTGTATCCTGTTTAGTATGTTTAGAACGTTTAATATGTTTAACATGATTATGCAATGTATACTGGTGATCTTACTAATATGTAATATGTAACGTGTTCCATACATTGTACTCGTTGGAAAACCTTAATAAAAATCGTTATAGAAAAAAAAAAATTATAATTTTGTTTGCACAAATAGAGCTTTCTTTTGGTGGTATTTATTCATAAGTGCTCATGCACACGGACGTTTTAACCACTTCAATACAGGGCACTTAAACACCTTCCTGCCCAGACCAATTTTGAGCTTTCAGCGCTGTCGCAGTTTGAATGACAATTGCGCGGTCATGCTATACTGTACCCAAATGAAATTTTTATCATTTTTTTCCCACACATAGAGCTTTCTTTTGGTGGTATTTGATCACCTCTACGGTTTTTATTTTTTGCGCTACAAATAAAAAAATACTGAAAATTTTGAAAAAAAAAATGTTTTTTTTTGGTTCAGTTTCAAAACTTTGTAAATAAGTACGTTTTCTCCTTCACTGATGGGCACTGATGGGGCTACACTGATGGGCACTGATAAGGTGGCACTGATGGGCACCAATGTGGCACCAATGAAGTGGCACTGATAGGCGGCACTGATGGGCGACACGGATGGGCGACACGGATGGGCGACAAGGACGGACACTGATAGGTGGCACAAATTGGCACTGATAGCTGGCACGGATGGGCGGCACGGATGGGCATGGATAGGCGGCACAGGTGGGCATGGATAGGCGGCACAGGTGGGCATGGATAGGTGGCACAGGTGGGCATAGATAGGCGGCACAGGTGGGCATGGATAGGCGGCACAGGTGGGCACTCATAGGCGGCACAGGTGGGCACTCAGGCGGCACAGGTGGGCACTCAGGCGGCACAGGTGGGCACTCATAGGCGGCATCGGTGTTATAGTAATGGATGCCAATCAGTGCCAAACAATAATGCATGCCAATCAGTGATGCCCATCCATTATGGGCACTGATTGGCACCCATTGTGCTGACTGGCATCCCTGGTGGTCTAGGGAGGATTATGGATTTTATTACCTTTTCCCTGGTGGTCTAGTGGTGTCCCTGGTGGTCCAGTGTGGGCATCCTCGGGGGGGCTGTGCTGATAATCGATCAGCACAGACCCCCCCTGTCAGAGGAGCAGCCGATCGGCTCTCCTCTACTCGCGTCTGACAGACGCGAGTGAGGGAAAGCCGATCACCGGCTCTTCCCATTTACACTGTGATCAGCCGTGATTGGACACGGCTGATCACATGGTAAAGAGTCTCCGTCGGAGACTCTTTACCGAGATCGTAGTTGCCGGGTGTCAGACTGACACCCCGCAACAACGATCGCCGCGATGCGCGCCCCCGGGGGCACGCAGCGGCTCATAATCCTAATCACGTCATATGACGTCCGGTTAGGATTATGAAACCACTTTGCCGCCGTCAATTTGTAATAGGGCGGGCGGCAAGTGGTTAAAAAACTGGCTGCAAAGCTAGCTCCGATGCCTGGAAAAATTGTTGTTAAAAACGTGATTTTTACCGCGTTTTGCATTGGCGTTTTTGCGCGTTTTTGCGCGTTTTTTAGCGTTAGCGTTAAGTAGCGTTTTTTAAGAAACACATCTCTTGGCTATAGCACTCAGAAAACAAAGAAAATATGTTGCGCGTTTATGCACGTTTTTGCGCGTTTATGTGCGTTTTTGCGCGTTTTCCCGCGATTCGCGTTTTTACAGCTCTAGCTCCACGCCACGGAACGCACTGGTCCTGGGTTTTTTTTACAGCTTAAAAACGCCTATGCCATTTGCAGCTCAAAAACGCCTAGGTGGGCATGAAGCCATAGACTAACATGGACAGCCGTTTTTAAGCTGCAAAAAAAGCTAAAAAAAGTGGCTGTAAAAACGTCCGTGTGCATGAGGCCTAACTCTGTTTTTTATTTTTTGCAATATAAGCGAAAAAAGAGTGGAAATTTGGAAAAAAAAATAATATTTTCTTCTTTCTATTTTAAAAGAAATTTAATAAAAAGTTGGTGGATGTTAGAGGTCTTGCGCTCCTCCACCCTCCATTTGAGGATGCTCCACAGATGTTCCATGGGGTTTAGGTCTGGAGAAATGCTTGGCCAGTCCATCACCTTTATCCTCAGCTTCTTTAGCAAGGCAGTGATCATCTACAGTATGTCACAGTACATGTTGGCATTCATGGTTCCCTCAATAAACTGTTGCTCCCCAGTGCCAGAACCATGACACTCCCACCATCATGCTTGACTGTAGGCCAGACACACTTGTCTTTGTATTCCTCCCATGATTTCCACCACACATGCTTAAGACCATCTGAACCAAATACGTTTATCTTGGTCTCATCAGACCACAGGACATGGTTCCAGTAATTTAGTCCTCAGCAAACTGTTTGCAGGCTTTCTTGTGCATCATCTTTAGAAGAGGCTTCCTTCTGGGATGACAGCCATGCAGACAAATTTGATGCAGTGTGCGGAATTTGGTCTCAGCACTGACAGGCTGACCCCCTACCCCTTCAACCTCTGCAGCAATGCTGACAGCACTCATACATCTATTTCCCAAAGACAACCTCTGGATATAATGCTGAGCACGTGCACTTAACTTCTTTGTTCGACCATGGCGAGGCCTGTTCTGAGTGCAACCACTGTATGGTCTTGGCCACCATGGTGCAGCTCAGTGTCAGGGTCTTGACAATCTTTTTATAGCCTAGGCCATCTTTATGTAGAGCAACAATTCTTTTTTTCAGATCCTCAGAGAGTTCTTTGCCATGAAGTGCCATGTTGAACTTCCAGTGACCAGTATGAGAGAGTGAGAGCAATAGCACAAAATTTAACACACCTGCTCCTCATTCACACCTGAGACCTAACATAACACTAACGAGTCATATAAGACCGGGGAGGGAAAATGCCTAATTGGGCCCAATTAGGCCAATTTGGACATTTTCATGTAGGGGTGTACTCAATTTTGTTGCCAGCGGTTTAGCCAGTAATGGCTGTGTGTTGCGCTATTTTGAGGGGACAGCAAATTTACACTGTTATACAAGCTGTACACTCACCACTTGTACTACACTTGTACTACATTGTAGCAAAGTGTAATTTCTTCAGTGTTGTCACATGAAAATATATAATAAAATATTTACAAAAATGTGAGGGGTGTACTCACATAACACGCAACAAGACTCACAACTAGGGATGATCTTCGAGTTTGAGTCAAACACATGTTCAACTCGAACATTGCCTGTTTGCCTGTTCGCCTCTTCACCGAACAGCGAACAGTTTGGGGTGTTCGCGGCAAATTCGAAAAGCCGTGGAACACCCTGTACAAGTCTATGGGAGTAATCTAAAGTACTAATTTTAAAGGCTTATATGCACGTTATTGTCATAAAAAGTGTTTGGGGACCTGGGTCTTGCCCCAGGGCACACATATCAATGCAAAAAAAAGTTTTAAAAACTGAAGTTTTTTCGGGAGCAGTGATTTTAATAATGCTTAAAGTGAAACAATAAAAGTGTAATATTCCTTTAAATTTCGTACCTAGGGGGTGTGCCCGGCTTCCCCAATGATGTGCAGGTGACCCTGCCCCCTCTGATGTAATGCAGGTTTCCGTTACATCAGAGGGGGCAGGGTCACCCACACGTCATTGGGGACGCGGGGCTTTCCCCTTGCGTCAGAGGGGGGTGAGGTAAGGTGACGGGGGGCCCTGTCCTCCTCATATAAGAAGTGTCAGGCTGCCGGGATCCCTGCAGTGTCTCCGCCATTGGAGACAGCGGATGGATGCGCTGCTCTGGAGGGAGAGATCACCCATCGCTGGATCAGATCAGCCATTGCTGGACCCCAAAGAGATGATCATCCGTCGCTGGATAGCAAGAGTGGATTACCACCGCTGGAATTTTTTTTTTTTAATAAAGGACTTTTGCAACTATTTTTTACACTTTCTTTGTGAAATGGTAGGGTTACTTTTGTACCCCCTTACCATTTCAAACAGGGGGTTAAAGGGGGCTTCCAGATTCTGATAAGCCCCCCGCCCGCAGACCCCCACAACCACCGGCCAGGGTTGTGGGGATGAGGCCCTTGTCCTCATCCACATGGGGACAAGGTGCTTTGGGGGGGACCTCAAAGCATCCTCCCAATGTTTAGGGCATGTAGCCTGGTACGGTTCAGGAAGGGGGACGCTCTCTCGTCCCCCCTCTTTTCCTGAAGCCTGCCAGGTTGCGTGCTCGGATAAAGGGTCTGGTATGGATTTTTAAGGGGAACTCCACGCCATTTTTTTTTTTATTTGACGCATGGTTTCACTTAACGTGGTTGTAAACCCTTACAAACCGCTTTGACCTACAGGTAAGCCTAGATTAAGGCTTACCTGTAGGTCCAAGAAATATCTCCTAAACCTATATGGTTTAGGAGATATTTGCCCGAAAACGGGCACCGCTGTCTAATGCGCATGCGCCGTAGACAACGGCGCGCAGGCGCACTGAGCGCGGCATTTCCAAGAATGGGGCTGCCTCGCGTGTCGACTCCCGTGTGCATGCGCGGGAGTGACGTCATCGCGGCTTCGCCGAATGACAGCGGTGGAGCTGCGAGACGCCACCAACAAGATGGATGTGGCGGACTACAGGGGACAGCGGCGACTTCGCTGGCTCCTGTGTCAGGTAAGTGACACATAATGGACTACTATGCGATGCATAGTAGTCCATTATGCTTTGCCTTTGCAGGGAATGAAAGAGGAAGTAAACTCATCAGGGTTTACTTCCTCTTTAATATCCATATCAGACCTGAAGGGCCTGGTAATTGAATTTGGGGGAACCCCACGCTTTTTTTTTTTTATAAATTACTTTCAATGTCTGTTCTCTGTATTACGGGGAGCCGACAATTCATTATAGCCGCGAGTGATTTTAAATGACTTTTTTTCCTGCAGAAATTACACTTTGTGCAGGGACAGTTCTAAACACGGGAAACATGCGCCCCTTTACAGGCATACTATACACACCCCCTAGGTACAAAATTTAAAGGAATATTACACTTTTATTGTTTCACTTTAAGCATTATTAAAATCACTGCTCCCGAAAAAACTTCAGTTTTTAAAACTTTTTTTGCATTGATACATGTCCCCTGGGGCAGAATCCAGGTCCCCAAACACTTTTTATGACAATAACTTGCATATTAGCCTTTAAAATTATGTCTAGAAAGAAAACCGCGCTATAAAAAATTTATAAAGGGACTGCAACTTAAAGTGGTATACAACACTATCAACACATAGAAAAAATGAAGCTGCGCTAAAAATAGTGGTGGAATAAATGAAAACAGTGATATTGCAACCACTTACAATCTGTAAAAAATATATAGTAGAAATACCCAGTATCCACATTGATGACACACAAAAATTATGTATAAAGATAACACAAAGTGTATAAAACAGAGTCCAAATTAATATAAAATAAATAGAAAGTTCAATCCGTGAAGTAAAGAAGGAAGACACCCAGTGCCGAATCCTCAATGTTTCACCATGCTGTGTATCCACCACCTATATGAATACATCTTACCCCACTTTCTATGTGGCGAGGAGATAAGCCGTTTCTGATTGGTAATCCGATAAGCCTAATTCATATAGGTGGTGGATACACAGCATGGTTGGCTCTTAAATACCCTCCAGGCTCCTCCTTTACTGGCCTTCTAATATATATATACACAGTTGCAATAAAAAGTATGGGAACCCCATTTGGAATGATATGGATTTCTGCACAAATTGCAAATTGTTCATAAAATGTGATCTGATCTTCATCTAAGTCACAACAATAGACAATCACAGTCAGCTTAAACTAATAACACACAAAGAATTAAATGTTACCATGTTTTTATTGAACACACCATGTAAAAATTCACAGTGCAGATGTAAAAAGTATTAGGAACCCATGGACTAATGAGATCTCCAAGAGCTAATTGGAGTGAGGTGTCAGCCAACTGGAGTCCAATCAATGCGATGGGATTGGAGGTGTTGGTTACAGCTGCCCTGCCCTTTAAAAAACACACACAAGTTCTGGGTTTGCTTTTCACAAGAAGCATTGCCTGATGTGAATGATGCCTCACACAAAAGAGCTCTACGATTAAGAATTGTTGACTTGCATAAAGCTGGAAAGGGTTATAAAAGGGTTATTACCCAATTAGCAATTATTACCCAAACAATCAAATAGCCGTAACTTTCCTTCTGGCGACACACACATGTTTTTTCCATCGGAATAAACGCTGACGGTTTTTCCAACGGAGTTGCCTACACACGATCACACCAAAGTCCAGTGACGTACAACACGTAGAACAGCATACAGATGAACGGTTTTCCCTGGTTTTCTCATTAGAGTCCATTTTAATTGGATCAAATTGAGTTGGTCGTCCAAGGCAAAAAGGTATCAATTATGTTCATCAATCAGCAGCATTGACTTGCTTTGTTCATGATTATGATCATATTTCTCATATTATGAGATTACATAGTGGAAATAGAAATGTTCATTTAACTTATGATTGAAATCCTCTTCGTTGTGTGTGGCATAATAATCAAATATGTTGTAAACTATGGAGCTGATTTACTAAAACTGGAGAGCCAAACAGCTTCTAACTTCAGCTTGTTCAATTAGGCCTTCAGAAAAAAAAACCTGGAAGCTGATTGGTTTCTATGCAGAGCTTCACTAGATTTTGCATTCTCCAGGGTGCCCCAACATGTCATGTTTTCAGGATTTCCCTCAGATAAAACAGCTGTGGTAATCACTAAGGCAGTGAAACAGATCAAATCACCTATGCAAAATAATGGAGAGCCTGAAAACATGACCTGTTGGGGTGCCTTTAGGACTGGAGTTGAGAAACATTGACATAGGCTACTGACCAGACAAAAAAGAGGAAGTGGGCTGTATAAGGTATTTACTGGCAGAAAAAAAAATTACTATCAAAAGTTAAAACAACAAGGGCAGAAGATTTAGTATAATAGATGAAAAGTTGAAAAAATTGCTGAAGGCCTGCTTTAACTATAGGAATGATCATGGATCTAAAATATGCTAAATTCAATAAGATTGCATAAAATCAGACTTAGCAAGCAAATCAAATAACCCATCCTATCAAACTCATGGAAATGTATTCAGTCTTAACCACTTGCTGACCTCTGCACGCAGATATACGTTGGCACAATGGCAGTGGTGGTCAAATGGGAATACCTGCATGTCCCCTTCAATTGGTGGGGCTAGCAGGCACGTGCGCCCGCTGCGTACAGTGTAACCGTGCCCCCGGGTCCCGCGGACTCGATGTTCACCGGTGTCCCGGAGTTGTAAACAAGGCATTTCCCTGTTCTGCCTAATGACATGACAGGGATCTAATGCTCCCTGTAATCGGGAGCAGTGATCGCTGTCCTGTCAGGGGAAGCCCACCCTCCCACAGTTAGAATCACCCCTAGGACACACTTAACCCCTTGATCGCCCACTAGTGTTTAACCCCTTCCCTGCCAGTGTCATTTACACAGTAACCAGTGCATTTTTATTGCACTAATCACTGTATAAATGACAATGGTACCAAAATAGGGTCAGAAGTGTCCAATGTGTCCATCATAGTGTCACAGTCACAATAAAAATCGCAGATCACTGCCATTACTAATAAAAAAAAAAATGCCATAAAACGATGCCCTATTTTGTAGGCACTATAACTTTTGTGCAAACCAATCAATATATGCTTATTGCAATTTTTTTTTACTAAAAATATGTAGAAGAATACATATTGGCCTAAACTGAGGATTTTTTTTTTTATATTTTTGGGGGATATTTATTATAGCAAAAAGTTAAAAATATAGCTTTTTTTCAAAATTGTTGCTATTTTTTTGTTTATAGCACAAGAAATAAAAAAAACGCAGAGGTGATCAAATACCGCCAAAAGAAAGCTCTATTTGTGGGAAAAAAGGACGTTAACTTTGTTTTGGTACAACATCGCACGGACACGAAATTGTCAGTTAAAGCGACGCAGTGCCTGATCGCAGTGCTCTGGTCAGGAAGGGGGTAAAATCTGAAGCTGTTAAGCACTAATTTTTTAACAAATAAAAAACTGGTTCCCAAAATGGACAAGAATGAAATCTAAAATGTTTTGATGTCAGGTTAATTGTAGCACTTATTACATCAGACAAAGCACATTTTATCAATTGTTACATTTCAAAGAACCCTTTCAGAAAGCTTTTCTTTTTATGTGTTGATTGGTGTCTTTAGGATGTGCAGCTAATTGACTAGCAAAGATAATTTACTTTAGACTTTAGTTTACACTTCATCAGCTCAGCTGTCTTTGTGGAAGGTACCTGCCATTTTAATAGAATGGTTAATGCGAACAACTTTGTGCTTACATAAGCTATAGTAATGCTCTTCCTAATGTTTTTTCCTCATTTGGCACAGAAATGTCATGTCTTAGCAGAGCTAAGTTTTAGAAATAGAAATACATTCTATAATATCATACATATTGTCAGTAATGCATTATACAATTATTCATGCCATAGTTTATATTAGGCCCCTAAAATAAGTATGTAGAAGTATGTATTCATAAATGTACAATGCAAAAATATTTAAAAGTCAAAGAATATATTTGCAAATATACATTACACTGGATCACCTGGCATGGCAGTATAAAGGGCACCAAACAACATTAAATTGATATATTAAAGTCTTGTTTTTTTTTCTGTAAAAATAACAAATGTACCATACTTACCTGCTCTGTGTAATGGTTTTGCACAGAGCAGCCTGGATCTTCTTCTTCTCGGGTCAATCTTCAGCACTCCTGACTCCTCCCTCCTGTTGAGTGCCCCTACAGCAAGCAGCTTGCTATGGGGACACCAGAGCCGAGCTGCAGCTCTATGTATCCATTCAAACTGCTGTGGTTTGGCCCACCCCCTCTCTCCTTATTGGCTAACTGACTTTGATTTTATTTTGGACCATTGGCTCCCTCTGTTGTGTCTCAGCCAATGAGGATTGAGAGTCCCAGATGTCCGAGGCACTCATGGACATTGCTGAATCGAGAGGTGGCTCAGGTAAGTATTAGTGGTGTAAATTTGGTCAGGGGACACACTGGGTACCTTTTCTGCTATTGTGTTATGTGCTGGATGTCCAAGTTCCTCTGTACCTTTAAAGAGGGTTGGGCATTTGCAAATGTATGCTAATTAAACCCTTGTTTGTTAACACATACTGTTTGGACAGATTAATTTGGTTGATAAGCAGACCGGTTGCCCCTTCATGTGCTCCTTGCTGTGAAGGCCAGCTATAGATGAGGGCAGGGGTTATTTCTTTGTTATTGGTGTAAATTAGGTCAGGGGACACACTGGGCACCTTTGCTGCCATTTTACTATGTGCTGGGTGTCCAATGTGCCCCTCTACCTTTAAGGTGAATTGGGCTACCTCCAGGCCCACCTGCCCCTTATCTATCTATTAGAATGCATGTACTTCCATTGTGGAGACCCTCATCAATTTAGAGGGTTAAGACTGCAAGTGATACAGGGTGCCGTGAAGAGGACTTGCAGATTACACATGCATTCGCAAATGTGTGGTAACTAAACCACTTATTTTACTGCATATTTTTGGACAGATTGATTCGGCTGGTGCATTAAGATTAAAAACCTTCTGCCTTTACAGTTTAATATGTGAATTTCTAATGCTATTCAATAAACACTGAACTGTGATAAGTCAGCAAGATACTTTAGTCTTCCTTTCAGCAGATGTTTTTTTTCTGATATGCAATCTAAGGTTTCTGGAGGCCAGACCAAGAAGAGACATTGGCAGAGAACATGGTGGTTTGGGACTTGCAAGAAAACACTGGTTACATAAAAACTGGGAGGATCAGGATAAAGTAGCAGAGGGCACAAAAAAAGAACGGTGTCTAGGAGCGGTGAAAAAGAAGCAGATGGAAACATCAGAGCATGATGATGCTCTTAAAACTACTGGGCATATTAATGGCAAATGGGATGGATCTGATTACCCCAAGCCGCTCATTAAAATGCTATAAAAAATTGTTTCCTAAGTATACAATAAAACTGGCAACAAGGGTCTTTGGCTGTGGTTTGTCCTGGACAACTACGTCAAAAAATGCATGAAAAAAAAGAAGCTGTGGAAAGCCTGTACTTCCTATATGCCTTTTTAGTATGATTTTCCATTTTTGCCTAAGGTACTTTCAACAAGTTAATTGTAAGGACATGAAATGTACAAGTAATAAAACAACTGCATTTAAATATTTTCTAAAACCCATTAAAGTTATGAAAATGTTCTGATTTTTAACACATCAAAATGATTGACTACAGTGAGACTGAATAAATTGCATTATGTTTTAACTACAATGGCTTTTTCAGAAGCTCTTCATGCTTTTGTGATATTTACTGAAATTTTCTTAGCTAGACGATTACCGGTATGCGATCTTTTATAGAAGTCAATCAAGTGGAAAAAATTATCTATTATCGGTGGCTAAAGATAAAAATCAACCCAATATTTGCAAGAAATACAGTTGGCCTAAGTATAACATGCAACAAATAAGGAGCAAATGCTCCTTAGCTTCAGATGTGCTGTTATTACTTGCATCTGAACATTTTCCAAATCGGGGTCCAAAGACTTCTTTGACACAAGCTAGTAGGCCAAAGGGGGAAAAGATTTATTTTCTTCTAAGGGCTTGTTTTTTTGGTGATTACCTTTTTATTGTGTAAGATAACAAAATAATACATACTGTATACATACTGTATATTGTTTTTTCAAAGCAAACAATCATTTCCTTTGGTGATATTGTCTTGCAAACATTATTGTAAAATGTTTAAAGTCTAACTGCATTCAGAATGAAAAAAACAAAAACAAAATTCAGGACAAGAAACTTTCTCACAGTCAATAGAATGTGTCCTTTGTTCTGATGCCTCTTCTGCTATTTGAAATCCTCCTCCATCAATGCTCCCTCCACCCCCATCACTGTGCTGTTCTAGGAGCTACAGTAATAGACTTGAGGGAGCAGGGACAGGTTCTAATCAGGAATTATATAGAAAAGGAGGTGCTATGAGTTATCATAGTAAAAAGGAAATTTGGCATATAAATACTCATATAATAAAGTATGGGCTGAGTGTGCTAATCATTAATTGTTCATCATAGTGCATAACAACTAAAATCACATCAATCTTATATCAAGTGCACAGAGCCCATGCATGCCCACAATTGCAAGTACACGATCCACCTAGAAATAATAGTGAATCTAAAAAAGCAAAAACAAGTCATAAACAAAAAAGAAAGTCTTTATAAGTCAGCAACCAATAGCTTGATGCCATGCAATGATAATCCAGTATTCCTCAAAGAACGTCAGCCTTCATCACTTTAAATCACCCATATTGTCCTGAAATGAATAGACCACTTACCAGACCGGATTGACCACTTTAACTAAAAAGTAGGTCATATATCGCTTGTAGCAGAACCTATTTGGACTTGCAGAGAAACCACTTGTTCCCACCAAGGATCATAGAGCGTGTATAAAGAAATATAAAAAAACGGATATTGTGTAATCACATTTATTAAAATAATATTATATAAAAAAAAGCCAAATGGCTTTCTTACATCTGCAGTACCCTTGCCCGTCACAGGGGCTGTGAGCCCCTGTGAGCGTGTCTGTTGGTCGCGTGTTATTCTCTCGGTTTCCTCCCGTGCTGGCGTGCGTTTCACCTAGCTCAGCACTAGGACCAAAGGGCCCGGAAGTTGAACTTGACCACAGCGCTTCTGTCTGCTATTTTTGGAAACAATCACATATGTTAAATGTTTTATAGATTATCTTAATTCTTAATAAAACAAAAAATTGTAAAAAAATGTTGCAAGATACAAGTGCATAGTACTTATTTTTAGTAATAATAAATATCATTAATTATTTAACCAGCATTTTGTACTCATTTATTTAATACTCACAAACATTTATATTATAAGGCTTAATTTTATAAAAAAAAATAAAGTGATGTATAAACTTTATGCAATTTTATGTTACTTCTCCAGATAATAAAAATTATTCTCAAATAGTCATGTTTATATTAAAAGAACTAGGGCACAAGTAGAAATCATAATCCGTGCTCTATAAAAAAAATTGAGCTTATGTCCAATACTTTGCAAGTATATTAAATTGCATTAAAAATCAATCAAGTATACCAGGGGGGAAATCCTATAAAAAAATGAAATCCAAATATTATATTGATCAGTTATATTCAAGATCTCAGGATTTATATAACCACAGCAAATACATATCCCTGAAGCTTTATATCTTTGTTTGTATACAGATAATCAGATTAAATTCAGTAAGATTTCCATTCTTACGGGAAGCTAAATAGGCGAATGACCTACAAACACCTTAATCTTATTCAGACAAATCATTACAACCACGCTGAACCCCATTCTATTTTGCAGAATACACATCCTAATTGGCCTGGACAATGATTAGAACTCCAGAGTAACGTTTTTTTAATGTTTTTAAGTTTTAAAAAAAAACAGGCAATGGTTAGAACCTCTATCAAGTTTTATTGTTTTCTGTTCTCCTTTAAGGAAAACGATTGTCCCCTGACCCCAGCATCACAGTGTGCAATTAATAATTTAATTGTTAGGTGAGGCTCAGAGCAGAAACTGGAAAGGTCAGCAAAACAGGAGAAATACATTTGAGTATTACTATTGGAAACGCCACACTAATAATTCTCAAATCAACTATTAACCACTTGCTTACTGGGCACTTAAACACCCTTCCTGCCCAGACCAATTTTCAGCTTTCGGTGCTCTCACACTTTGAATGACAATTACTCAGTCATGCAACACTGTACCCAAATGAATTTTTTGTCCTTTTTTTTGGTGGTATTTGATCACCTCTGGGGTTTTTATTTTTTTGCGCTATAAATGAAAAAAGACAGAAAATTTTGAAAAAAAACACATATTTCTTTGTTTCTGTGACAGAATTATGCAAATTATTAATTTTTCTTCATAAATTTTGGCCACAATTTATAGTGCTACATATCTTTGGTAAAAATAACCCAACTTAGTGGATATTATATGGTCTTTGTGAAAGTTAGAGAGTCTACAAGCTGTGGTGGGAATCGCACAAAATTGATCACATCTGATGTACTGGTGGACTATCTCGCTTCTTGTGACCCGAACAAGTCAGGAAAGTACAAATACCCCCCAAATGACCCCTTTTTGGAAAGTAGACATTCCAAGGTATTTAGTAAGAGGCATAGTGAGCTTTTTGATGTTGTCATTTTTTCCCCACAATTCTTTGCAAAATTAAGATTTTTCATTTTTTTTTTCTCCACAAAATTGTCATTGTAATAGGTTATTTCTCTCACATGGCATGTGTATACCACAAATAACACCCCCCAAAAAATTCTGCTACTCCTCCTGAGTATTACAATACCACATGTGTGGGACTTTTTCACAGCCTGGCCACATAGAGAGGCCCAACATGCAGGTAGCGCCATCATGTGTTCTAAGAACATAAATTACACATCTAACTTGTTGACTATCTATTACACTTTTGAAGCACCAGGACAATGACACATGACACTGATGACAGATGGCACTGATACGTGGCAATGATGACACTTATACGTGGCACTGATGACACGTGGCACTGATGACAGATGGCACTAATATGTGGCACTGATGACAGATGGCACTAATATGTGGCACTGATGACACGTGGCACTAATACGTGGCACTGATGACAGATGGCACTAATACGGGGCACTAATACGTGCCACCGATGACAGATGGCACTAATACATGGCACCGATGACGCGTGACACTGATGACAGATGGCACTGATACGTGGCATTGATGACACGTGACACTGACAACAGATGGCGCGTGACACTGACAGGTGGCACTGATGACAAATGGCACTGATACGTGGCACTGATGACAGATGGCACTAATACGTGGCACTGATGACAGATGGCACTATGTGGCACTGATGACACGGGGCACTGATGACAGATGGCACTTATACGTGGCACTGATGACAGATGGCACTGGGGACAAATGGCACTGACAACAGGTGGCACTGGGGGCAGGTGGCACTGGGGGCAGGTAGCACTGGGGTGGATGGCACTGGGGGCAGGTAGCACTGTGGTGGATGGCACTGGGGCGGATGGCACTGGGGTGGATGACACTGGGGCGGATGGCACTGGGGCAGGATGGCACTGGCGCAGGATGACACTGCCGGGGGAGGATGGATGGCACTGCTGGGGGAGGATGGATGGCACTGCTGGGGGAGGATGGCACTTTTTTTTTTTACTTTTTTTTTTTTTTCAAAAAGCAAAGCAGAACGGCTGCCGCTGCAGCCGTTCATCTCTCCCCTCTCACACTCTGTCTGTGTGAGGAGGGAGAGCAGCGCTGAGAGATGATCTCATATGTTTACATATGAGATCATCTCCCATTGGACACGCCGATCGCGCTGTAAACGGCCGCTGTGATTGGCCGTTTACAGTGATCTGTGTTTGCCTGTCCCCGGGGGACACGACGAACACAGAACTTCCGCGATGCGCGCCCGCGGCGGCGCGCATTGCGGAAGTAAACTTTAGGACGTCCAGGGACGGCCTCCTGGACGAACGCGCCTGCTCTACGGCCGTCATTCGGCTATAGGGCGGGCTAGAGGTGGTTAATATCCTTAGAATTAGGCGTAATGAGCCTTTACATAACAACAACTAGCAAGATTTTGAAGTAGTTGGAGTGGACAGAACATGAAGGAGAGTGGGGGAAGTTCAATACATAATAGGCTTAATGAGACATTACACAACAAGGGGCATCATATCTTGCTAAAGACGCAATATATACCTTATATTTTAAAACTAAAGCCTTGTACACACGCTCGGATTTTCTGCAAAGTGTCAGACTTTTGTCGTTGGCCAGGAACGTATCTTGCATACAAACAGCACACAATTGTTGGCCAACAAAGACAAATGTAGACAAAAAAACAAAGACAAAAGTACTACGTGGTTTTTCATCTCTTTAACACCACCCTTTGGGCACCTTCTGCTAGTATTGAGTTTTGTGAGCATTGATTCCGAGCATGCGTGTTTGCACTTCGGACTTTTGATCTACGGACTTGTGTAGACACGCTCGGATAATCTGACAACACACCCTTGTCCCCGGAAAATTTATAAACCTGCTATCCAACAGTCCACGGAAAGTTGGCCAACAATTGTCTGATGGAGCGTACAAATGGTTGGATTTTCCGCCAACAGCCTGTCATTACACAATTCCCATTCGAAAATCTGATCGTGTGTACGAGGATTAACTCTGAGGTAGAGAAGGCACAGAGGCATCTTCCAAGTACACACTATGCAAAATGCTATATACTTCTACCTTAAAGTGGTTTTAAAGATAGAAGATTTTTTTTCCTTAACACTTGGCAACCGCCGCATGCCAATTTACATCAGCAGAATGACATGGGCAGGCAAAAGGTTGTACCCGTACGTCCCTTTGAATTTGCCATCTAGCAAACTCTGTATTTACCGGTGGCCCGCGATTGCAGCGAGGAGAGGCAGAATGGGGAGATGCCTACTGTATGTAAACAAGACATTTCCATGTTCTGCCTAGCAACATGACAGGGATCTACTGCTCCCTGTCATCGGGAGCAGTGATCTCTGTCATGTTGTAGTTAGCCCATCCCTCCTACAGTTAGAACACATCCAGGGAACACACTTAACCCTTGATCATCCCCTAGTGTTGCTATTTGCTATTTGTAGCTCTGATCGTTGTATATAGGTCAGTGGTCCCAAAATAGTGTCAAAAGTGTCTGATCTGTCCGCCATAATGTCACAGTACCAATAAAAATTGCAGATCGCCATCATTACTAGTATAAAAAAAAAATTATAACAAAAATGCCATAAATCTATCCCCTATTTTGTAGACGCTATTGCAATTTTTTTTTACCAAAAATATGTAGAAGAATACATATCAGCCTAAACAAGGAAGAAATTATTTTTTTATATATTTTTGGGGGATATTTATTATGGCAAAAAGTAAAAAATATAGCTTTTTTTTCAAAATTGACGGTCTTTTTTGGTTTTTAGCGCAAACAATAAAAACTGCAGAGGTGATCAGATACCACCAAAAGAAAGTTATATTTGTGTGAAAAAAAAATCATATACATTTTTTTTTAGTACAGCATTGCATTTCCATGTAATTGTCAGTAATTGTCCAAGACTCAGTATAACGATAATATGAGAAAATTATTAAATGATACGGAAACCTACCAACTATTACCAAAAAATCCGGTCTTCAGAGAAAGAAAAGAGTTGGAATTGATAGTACATTTAGGTTTAAAGAAATCGATCCTAAACAAAAAAGAAGCTCAATTTCTTATACCAGAGTCAGTAAGGACACCTATTATTTATTATCTTCCGAAAATCCATAAGGACAAAACTAATCCACCTCCCAGGCCGATAGTGAATGGTATAGATTCACTCACTTCAAGGATAGGATCCTATATAGATAACTTCTTGCAACCGACAGTGCAGAAAACGAAAGCCTATCTTCGAGATACTAAGCACATTTTACAGATTCTGGAAGAGCTCACATTCGGTGGGCCGTTCATTCTCGCAACAGCCGACGTAACCTCATTATATACTATTATTCCTCATCATGAGGCGTGTGAGGCCGTCAAGTGGGGTTTGAGGGAGTATTCTCAATTAGGTTGCTCACAAAGGACATTTTTAGTCAAGTGTCTTGATTTCTGTTTAAAAAACAATTACTTCTGGTTTAACCGTTCCTTTTACCACCAAACAACGGGCGTCGCAATGGGGGCCAAGTTTGCCCCTAGTGTCGCTGGATTATTTATGGCTAAGTGGGAAGATGAAGCTGTTTTTTCAGACGCTCCCAAAGAATTAGTGTTGTATAGGCGATACATTGACGATATCATAATTCTGTGGAAAGGATGTCGTACTAGCCTCAACCAGTTCCAACATAGATTGAATGTGAATGATAAGAACATCACATTAACATGGAACACGGATGATAAGGAAATTGTCTTCCTGGATCTGGTTATCACACAAGAAGATGGGAAACTGGATACAAAAACGCATTTCAAAAGCGTGGATAAAAATAGCTACCTCCCATTAACTAGTTGCCATCATCAGAATTGGCTCTTTAATATCCCTAAAGGACAATTCATGAGACTGCGGAGAAATTGCAGCAAAAAGGAAGTCTTTCTCGAACAAGCAAGCTCAATGGGAGAAAGATTCCATGAGAAAGAGTATGGTAAGAATTTAATCCAGGAAAAAATAGTGGAAGTAGAAAAAATGGATCGTCGAGACCTCCTCAAGGATAAGGATACACAACCGAATGGAATAGCCAATAAGAAGTTTAGAGAAGGAGCTATAGTTCTCGACTACAACAATCAATATAAAAGTGTAGAAAGAATAATTAAAAGACACTGGCACATTCTTTTGAATGACAAAGATTTTCATGAGGTGTTACCACCTAAACCTAAATTCATCTATAGACGTGCCCCCAGCCTTAGAGATACTCTAGTAAAAAGTATACCCGATCCCCCTGTGAACAACTTCACGTTTTTCACGGGGAAAGGGTTCTACCCATGTAAAAGGTGCTTTGCGTGTTTACGTGCCAGCACACCGAATAAAGTTTTCCAATTCCAATCTACGAGCACTGGCAATACACATAAAATAAAAGATTTTATTTGTTGCAACACAGTAGGAGCTGTATATGTCCTTGAGTGTAGCTGCGGCCTACAATATGTGGGCCGTACTAAAAGACCTTTAAAAACTAGACTCAAGGAGCATATACAAAATATCCAGAAGGGATACGATAAACATAACGTTTCCAAACACTTTGCCATCCATCATAATAGAGACCCCAAACATCTAAAATTTTGGGGTATCGTCCCTTATGTCAAACATTGGAGAGGGGGACATAAAGTGAGGACTCTAAGCCAAATCGAGTCTAAGTGGATTTTTTCCCTTGACACTTTTACCCCTAGGGGATTAAACGTTGAGTTTGATCTAAATTGCTTTATTAATGATTTTTAATTTGGAGACGTTTTATTTATACCCAGCTATTACTTATTATTACTTATTGCTCACTGTGAACTGACCACACTAGGCTTCTTCCATATTTCGGTAACTAATTGCTTTATTGAGAACAATGTGATGTTTTTAACCTGCTGTTTTTTTGTAATGTATACGTCATTTCTGGGTTCTGCCCCCTAAATTGCAGTTTGAAATATTTTAATAATATTTTAAATGTTACCGTTTTTATTAGTCTTTTTTCCAAACCACCCTGCATTTATGGGTTTTTAAAGGGTTTTAAAATATATATTATTAGATAATTTTTGCTCCTTCCTCCTATGGTCTGTTTTTTCTTAACCCTTGATATAGGGCATTTTATGGTCAATACTTTTAATATTTTATGTATAGTTTTTATGGCCACTATTTTTATTTGCGAATACTGATTATGAAATATTAAATTTCACCTGTAAAAGACTGGTTTACTTAGTGCCATACTGCTGGCTCCTTTTAGTGATATTATGGTTTACGTTAACTATTGATTTAACTTGCCTCCTGTAATTTTAAAATAGGCTCCAATAATATGGCCACCGGCATTTGAGTGGAAAAACCAGCTCTACACATAGAGGTTAACATTAACACTGATACATTATCCCCTAGTTGAGCTTAAGTCTATCTTCTTTTGGAGATGACTTTTTAATACATGCTTTTTATTAGATTGCGGTTCTGATATAACAGTATTCGTCCCTTATAAATAGATTCAGGCTGATGGCCATCTAATATAGTTTTTCATATATGAATTGGCTTTGCCCCCTGCTCTGCCTGTTTCTCCTTATACAAGTGCCTGATTACTAAGACGTGTTGCATGCTGCAATTGCGGTGTGAGTGTGACCAAGTGGGTGGTATATCCACCCTGACTGGTCCGTCCCCGTATGTAATAGCCTTGTTTTTTTCGGCAAGACACATTGCAGGCTGCTATTGTGGGGTGAGATGGACGGAGTTAGTGATACGCCCACCCGCTCCGATTGGTCCGTCCCCGTGCACGACAGCCTTGACACTAATTAATAATATGCGAATTATGGGCGGTACTTCCCCGCCCAGTGCTCTTAAAAGTCACTTCCTGTCACCATGTAGCTATCCCAGTTGAAGTCCTATTGATGACGTAACGCGTAGGAGCCGGAAGTGACGTCTACATCCGGGCAAGACGCTCGGCGGTCTGCTGTGCTTTTGTTTACATTCCCTTGTGAGTAGTTACTTTTATTTGAAATAAAATTATGTTTTAAAATACTAAACTATGGCGGTATCTTTTGGTTTATCCTTCTGAGCCTGGTGACCATACACGAGGAAACTGGAGACATTTGTGTCATCCCCAAGACTCTACTGTACAGCCATCTCCTGGACCATCCTGTGTTCCCTGATTGCCTTTGTGTTTTTTTCGCTGCTTAATCCCGCAGCGGGGAGGTAATTACCTAGCGATAGCACTACTACTGGCACGGATCACCACCAGAGGATCGTCCCACTTTTGGCACATTGCACTTTAAATTTATTGATGTTTTTTCTGTGCTGCGATTTTTTTAGTTGCATGTCTGCATCTTATTTGGGACACTTTAGTTTGATGCACTGATATCACTGTGTTTCACATATATGGTTTGTGCCATATTGCATTCTACTATTTATTGCTGCGATTCACTGATTTGTTTTGAATATTTTATGCACATGTTTTATGCACTTTTTATGTATGCAGTAATTTTTACCTAGAGTTTGCACTAACGTCACTTTTTTATTGCCTGTGCTGGTCCACATATTTTATGTCCACCTGTTTATTACCTTTGTTGGTTCACATATTTTCACATTTATTTACACCTGGTCACTATTTATAAGAGTGTTTGTTATTTTTCTCTGTCTTTTTGGTTTAAAACGAGCGCACACACCCCCTTTTTAAATTTGTCAGTTAAACTAGCGCAGTGCTGAATAGAAAAAATGGCATGATCATTTTCTCTTACTTTTTTATTTACGTTGCAAAATTAAAATATATGTCGTGTGTGTGTTTTTGAGTCATTGTGCATGTAATAATCTCTTTCAACAAATATCTTACCCGGAAACCCAGAAAATAATTATAGCTGTTGCAACTTAAATGTATACAACAACAATAGAGAAACTAAATAACCAAACATAACTTGCTTTACTTTTAAATAAATGATTTATACTTTTAATATAACAAAAAGAAAATGTATACAATACATAGTGTAACAAAACATCCCTGAAACACATTTGTCACATGAAGAAAGTAGAGCTTCTTCTAAAAGGCTTTTTAGAAAGCTTGTCAGCTTTCAATGATCAATTGAAATTGCAGGTAAGAAAGAAAATGTTGCAGCATAAGCTACTCTATTAGTTTTACAAACCAAAGGTATATATATTTTCCTTTTATTGCTACGTATTTGAAGGGTGGGTAAGTGGATACCACAAGTGTTTTGAGTCATTGTCACAGAGTTTGCTAAAGGTACAGGGAATATTTGAAAAGATTCCTATATTTTTGATGGATGTCACCCTGCTAGCTGGCCTTTATTTATTTTATTATCTTTGCTTACCTCAAGCCTCCATTAAGAGAAAAAGTAAATTATTATGTAGACTACAAGGTCATGTCAAGGTTTCTAGCAGAAATTGTGAAAAAAAACTTGAAAATTGAACATAAAGGGGTGGATTTACTAAAGGCAATAGGCTGTTCTCTTTGCAAAGGAAGTTACATATTGCAAGGGAGTTTTCTCCAGAGCTTAGTGAATGTGATGAAATTGCACTTTGCAAAGCATACTCAATTATGTGCAAGGAAAAACAACATTTTTGCTTGCATATGACTGCATAATGATAGTCAGGAGAGCTTCACCTCATTCACTTAGCTCTGAGGAACATTCCCTTGCAAAGTGCAACTTATCCTGCAAAGTAAACATTATATTTTCCCCCAGTCAACCCCAATTCTGAAATGTTTCTGGTATTAGTGCAAAAAATGTGAATACATACATTTATACTACAGCACAAATTAGTAATGGTAAGCATAAATGAGCTTCAGATTCATGTCAAATAATAGTTTGACCCAAACCCAACCTGTTTCTGGTTGTTTGATAAACAATACCAGCTTCTAGCATGTAAACAAAACAGGCAGGAATCTTAGGTGACATCAAGGACTTTGTTATGGTGATGGTGTGTTTATTTACATGTTCATTTTTTTTGAGTAATAAGGGGTACTAATGTAACCCATACCAGGGGCATGCAGTTAGGGGAGGCAGGTGCGGCAGAGCCTCACCTGTCATGAACATAAAAAAATAATAATAAAAAAATTATTGAGCTTTGAGGGTCGTTTTCACAAACCCTAAATTTGAGGGGTGAGTAGCTGAAGTCTTACCCCACCACTGTTACAATTTTGGAGCTCCTACTACCCATTGTTCCAGAGATACAGGAGTCATTGTGCAGCCTGTCAGATGCTATATGCAGAGCGGCCAGTTTAAATACAAGCTGGCACATTCTGTTTTCAGCAGACTGAGAGGATGAGCTCACAGTGCCTCTCACTTCTTGTCAGAAGCACTGAGCTCAATGGACAGCTTGGACCAATGGTAAAGCACCATTGGCCAAAGCTGTCCAATAAAAATGCTGCGTGGAGGAATGCCTCTTACTGCAGTGTTATACAAGGGGGCATGTGTCTAAAAGGCACATGCTCCCTTCCAGCCCAGCGCTCTTAACTACAAGGAAAAAACATGTTTTTTTGGGGTATAAGATTTACCAACAATCCCATGATTTTCTGACGCAGTTAAGAGGGAGAATGAGAATCTGCTGCTGAAAAGGTACTGTTTTAATCAAGCTAAATCATATAGTTATGTTGCTATTAGACATGTGCAGAGTTAAATATTTCGTTTTGGAATTTCGTTTTCGTCCGAAAACTTAATTTATTTAGTTACTCCCGAAATTTGTTTTTATTTATTTTGTTTTTCGTTCAAAAATTGCATTCGTCCGAAAATCCACATGAATTACGGTCGAATCTGTCTTTGAAGGCTTATGGTGTCTGTCGAATGTATAAAGAAGATTCGACGGAGCTAGTATATAGCATACTTTAGAACCCTATTAAAGTCTATGGGACTCCAACGTTCAAAATCTAAAGTGATAATTTTAAAGGCTAATTTGCAAGTTACTGTCCTAAAAAGTGTTTGGGGACCCGGGTCCTGCCCCAGGGGACATGTATCAATGCAAAAAAAAGTTTTAAAAACGGCCGTTTTTTCGGGAGCAGTGATTTTAATAATGATTAAAGTGAAACAATAAAAGTGTAATATTCCTTTAAATTTCGTTGGGGGGGGGGGTTGTCTATAGTATGCCTGTGAAGGGGCTCATGTTTCTGGTGCTTAGAACTGTCCCTGCACAAAGTGTCATTTATGCAGGAAAAAAAGTCCTTTAAAATCACTCGCAGCTATTATGAATTGTCGGCTCCCGTAATACAGAGAACACTCATTGAAAGTCATTGATAAAAAAAAAAATAAATAAATAAAAAAAAAAAGCGTGGGGGTCCCCCAAATTCAATTACCAGGCCCTTCAGGTCTGGTATGGATATTAAGGGGAACCCTGCCTCAAATTTAAGAAAAAATTGGACGTGGGGTTCCCCCTAAATATTCATAACCAGACCCTTCAGGTCTGGTATGGATATTAAGGGGAACCCCGCGTCAAATTTAAAAATAAAATTGACGTGGGGTTCCCCCTAAAAATCCATACCAGACCCTTTATCCGAGCACGCAACCTGGCAGGCCGCAGGAAAAGAGGGGGGGACGAGAGAGCGGCCCCCCTCCCTCCTGAACCGTACCAGGCCACATGCCCTCAACATTGGGAGGATGCTTTGGGGGTCTGTGACCCCTCAAAGCACCTTGTCCCCATGTTGATGAGGACAAGGGCCTCATCCCCACAACCGTGGCCGGTGGTTGTGGAGGTCTGCGGGCGGGGGGCTTATCAGAATCTGGAAGCCCTCTTTAACAAGGGGACCCCCAGATCCCGCCCCCCCCCCTGTTTGAAATGGTAAGGGGGTACAAAAGTACCCCTACCATTTCACAAAGAAAGTGTAAAAAGTGGTTAAATAAAACAAACACACTTTTGAAAAATTCCTTTATTAAAAATACCGTATATACTCGAGTATAGGCCGACCCGAGTATAAGCCGAGGCCCCCAATTTACCCCCAAAAAACTGGGAAACCTATTGACTCGTGTATAAGCCGAGGGTGAGATATGCCTGTCCATCCCTGTGTGTGTGTCCATCCATCCATCCATCCCTGTGTGTGTGTCCATCCATCCATCCATCCCTGTGTGTGTGTGTGTCCATCCATCCATCCATCCCTGTGTGTGTGTGTGTGTCCATCCATCCATCCATCCCTGTGTGTGTGTCCGTCCATCCATCCATCCATCCCTGTGTGTGTGTCCATCCGTGTGTGTGTGTGTGTGTGTGTGTGTGTGTGTGTGTGTGTGTGTGTGTGTGTGTGTGTGTGTGTGTGTGTGTGTGTGTGTGTGTGTGTGTGTGTGTGTGTGTGAGGCCTTGTGTGTCCAGCCTACCTGTGTCCCCAGCCTCCGTCCGGTCCCGAGCCTCCGTCCGGTCCCGTCCGGTCCGGTCCCGTCCCGTCCCGAGACTCCGTCCGGTCCGGTCCCGTCCCGTCCCGAGACTCCGTCCGGTCCGGTCCCGTCCCGTCCCGAGACTCCGTCCGGTCCCGTCCCGTCCCGTCCCGAGCCGAGCCGAGCCGAGCCTCCGTCCGGTCCCGTCCCAGGATCACCGCTCTTCGTCGGCGCCCATTTTCCTGTTCAAATGCCGCGCCTCCCTGTCTGTGATAGGCGGAACACAATTTCCCAGCAGTCTGTGTTCCGCCTATCACGGCCATCCTTTCATCCTCGTCCGTAGTACGAGGATGAGCGGATGTCCGTGATAGGCGGAACACAGGCTGCTGGGAAATTCAGTGTTCCGCCTATCACAGGCGAAGGCGGAGCCGGAGGCGCGGCTTTTGAATTAGAATAGAATGGCCGCTGTCTGTCTGCTCGACACGCTGATCGAGCAGGCAGACAGCGATGACTCGAGTATAAGCCGAGGGGGGCACTTTCAGCCTCAAAAAAGAGGCTGAAAATCTCGGCTTATACTCGAGTATATACGGTAAAAAAATAAAAAAAAGATTCCAGCGGCGGTAATCCACTCTTGCTATCCAGCGACGGACGGTCATCTCTCCAGCGATGGCTCATCTCATCCAGCGCAGCGAATCCATCCTTCTTCTGTCTCCGTGGAGGAGACACTGCAGGCATTCCGGCGGCTTGACGTTTCTTATATATGGAGGGCGGGGCCACCCGTCACCTGACCCCTCCCCCCTCTGACGCAAGGGGAAACCTGGGGTTCCCTGTGACGTATGGGTAACACCGCACCCCTCTGATGTAACACAGGCAGGTTTCCGTTACATCAGAGGGGGGCGGGGTCACCCATACGCCACGGGGAACCCCGGGTTTCCCCTTGCGTCAAAGGGGGGTGGGGTCAGGTGACGGGTGACTGTCTGCAATACCAGACTACACTATTTTAGATACTGTGTACACCACTAGAGGTGTAGTAGAAACTGTACACACTATTTTAGATACTGTGTACACCATCTGCACTGTATTAGCAACTGTACTACGGCTGCACTGTATTGTGTACTGTGTACACCGCCAGAAATGTAGTAGAAACTGTACACACTGTATTAGATACTGTGTACACCACCTGCACTGTGTAAGCAACTGTACTATGGCTGCACTGTATTGTGTACTGTGTACACCAGCAGAAGTGTAGTATAAACTGTACACATTGTATTAGATATTGTGTACAATGCCTGCACTGTATTAGCAACTGTACTAAGGTTGCACTGTATTGTGTACTGTGTACACCACCAGAAGTGTAGTAGAAACTGTACACACTGTAGTAGATACTGTGTACACCACCGACACTGTATTAGAAACTGTACAATGGCTGCACTGTATTGTATACTATGTACACCACCAGAAGTGTAGTAGACACTCTACACACTGTATTAGATACTGTGTACACCATCTGAAGTGTGTATGAAACAGTACACAACAGAATGCACTGTAGTTATAGGCTACACTGGATGCAGAGTATATATATATATATATATATATATATATATATATATATATATATATATATATATATATATATATCTCAAATACACTGCCACTAACTGGATAACCTGCCTGCTTGATCTAAATCAAGCTATCTTTCTGTCCACACCAACAATACTACACATGGCCGCCGTGTAAGCAGCCTTATATAGTGTGGGGCATGGACTTAGTCCCCCTGAGTCATGATTGGCCAAAGCAACGCTGTATCCTTGCCTAGGCCCAGGCCTAGGGCAGAACTTTTCAGGGGGGCAGCACAGAAAGAGTCCCCGCCGGCTTGCTCTACACTGTTAGTGTAGCACCAGTCTTAAGGGGTGGACTGGGCTGAGAGGCAAATTAGTCTAGCGTCCCCATAAATTGGCCTCACTGCTTTTGGCATGCGGGAGACTGGCATTCCGCAACTGTGGAGGGGGGGGGGGGGGTGCAGCTTCTAATTTTGACTTTTCTCTCATCCTGGACCACAAACCTTCCTCACTGTGCTATGTGTTTTCTGCTGCACCATTGGCAGGTTATATCTTCTTAGTCCTCGCCATATAATTATAAGAAATTTGTGCTTAAAGTAGAACTATATGCAACACTTTTTTTTTCATTTTTGATAGAGTAAGGGAGGGTTATAACCCCTGTCAGTTTATTTTTACCATCCCTGTCCCATTGCAGAGATTTCCCTTCACTTCCTGCCCCATAACCAAACAGGAAGTGAAAATCTGTTGCAAAACTATCTATGCAAATTAAGGGAATCCATTGCGCCCCCCAGGCCCTCAGAACTAGTGTCCCCACTCAAAAATTTCAGGGTGGGTCTTAAACAGCAAGGGGTGTGGCCTTGACAGGAAAGGGTGGGTCATATTTAAATTAGGGGGTGCAAGAGTTTAGTCAGGCCTAGGGCAGCACTAAACCTAAATACACTACTTGGCCAAAGACACCCTGCCTTTGGCCAATTATGGTTCTCTTAGCAGAGGGCATTGTGATTGGTCAAAGCATGCATGTCAAGTGAATGCTTTGGCCAATCATCATACAACAATGCACTGCAATCTCGCAGTGGCATTATGGGGTGTTGAGCGGCGCTTAAATTTGGCACAAATGCCCTATTATGTTCGCTCTTCGGCGAATGGGTGAACACCCAATGTTCGAGTCAAACTTATGTTTGACCCGAACATCAAGCTCATCCCTAGTCTACATACATGTACTTCAGCAATGGCTGCATGCAATTTATATGGGCAGGTTTTATAATAGTGAAAACAGCAGCATATGCTTTCATAATTTATGTTGAAATGGCTACTTGTAGTCTTCATTGGAAGCTCATGCAACAGGATGACAACACCAGTACACAATTAGGGGACAGGGATGGAATGTTGTGACATGAAGTGCCTGAACAAGAAATTACATGAATATGTTTTATGACATTTTAGTAATTGGGTTTGCATATACTTTGGGTCGACCAACCCCAGTGAGACACTGACCTGAAACATGCGCATATCAAATGTCAGGACACTTATTATACACTAGATTCTTTCAAGTCATTGACTCCGCTATACTGTATAGCAGGGATATGCAATTAGCGGACCTCCAGCTGTTGCAGAACTCCAAGTCCCATGAGGCATAGCAAGACTCTAACAGCATGACACCCAGTGGCAGAGGCATGATTAGACTTGTAGTTTTGTAACAGCTGGAGGTCAGCTAATTGCATATCCCTGCTGTATGGTATAAGTTTGACAGTACAGGAATTACAAAAACAGGCCAATGTTATTACTTGTAAGGATAAGCTTGAGGTTTGGTCCCAATGAAAATTTGGACCAAATATTTACTGTTTGAGCTTTCTAACAAAAGCGTAAAAATTTACCCATTTGGCAGGAGCCAAACATCATTTACAGTATATTAGCGGTATCACTACCATTGTTATTCATGTCAACTTACCGCTGTCAGTGGTTGTTAAGGATGCAGGCAGGTGTCCAGTATAATGATTGATGTGGATCTACATTATTGAACAACATGATTGACAGTGGATGTACATCTTGGGCCATTTTTCAATGTTTTTATTAAAGCAGAACTTCACCTTAAGGGGAATTTCCACTGTATGCCCCCCTCCCTTTTACTAACGTTGGCACTTTTTTTGGGGGGGGGGGGGCACCTGGTTTTGACAAGTACCCACTCCCACCTGCAACCGGCTGGGGAACATCACAGGTCCCAGAAGGCTATAGGAACATTCACAAAGCGCAGTGCAGCTCACGCATACACCGTGGCTATCGGACTATGAAGCAAGGAGTCACAGCCAGCTGCCCACAGTCAACATGCCAGTGCTGGAGACCTGAAAATCTGTAAAAAATCAGTTTGGGTGACCATTGGCCCCTGGAAAGGTAAGTGCCCCTTTATTAAAAGTCAAAAGCAACAGTATTTGTAAAAGTATTTTTTGTAAAAAGGCAGAAGAACCACTTTAAAGGAACTTGTCAAAAACTGTGTTGTGTTTTTTTAACTCTTTTCATCTTTATTAGTGAATGAGTAGGAGTTTTAAGCACCCCATAATCATTCACTTGGGGTGGGGTGGCATTGAGGAATTCACAAACCCCCACAACCATTGGGCCAGGGTTGTGGGGAAGAGGCCCTTGTCCTCACCACCATAGGGGCATGATGCTTTGCAAGGGGACCCCTCACATGTTTAGGGCATGTGGCCTGGTATGTTTGGGGGGGGGGGCTGCATGGTCTTCCTCTTCTTTCCAGGCCTGCCAAACTGCTTGGGTCTAGCATGGATCTTTGAACGTGTATAACTAATAAAGATGCGCAATCCAAAAAATCAAATGAAGAGGCACATACAAATGCCAGCATGCTCTACAATAAATGTCTATGTATAATAGTGCTGCACAATATATAGGAAATAAAAGATAGGGTGAGGATACAGAAAAAAGTGTGGTAAGGGAAGGGGTAGGAAAAGAGGAAAGAGAAGGGGGGGGGGGAGGAGGGAAAAAGAGAGTAAACCAAACAATAGAGAAAAAGGTAGCCCAAAGTAAAAAAGAATAGGTAAAGAAAAAAGAGTGAGTGAATAGCAATTAAAAATAGAGTGTGGCGTGTGCTGGTGACCACTCTTTCAATCCAGCATGAACAGTAAGTATGAATATAGAGTATAAGTAATCAAACCAGATTATGACAAGCAATACTCAAAATAAAAATAAAAACATAAAAAGATGCATGTCATAACATTTATCAACATGTGCAGTGCATGATTAGTGATAATCTAACAATACAGAATTAAAAGTGCCAAGTGCCAAAACTTGTCTGTGCAAATACTGCAAATAAGTGTATATATATGACAACCAATATCGAGCAAAAATTTATTAACTGTGCAAACCATATAGTTAATTGTGCAAACACTGCAAAAGTACAAGGGATAACTGAAATATCCTGGAATAAAGTGTCAGTGTTCTATGGACCATAAAATGAGGTAATCATGGAGTTATACAGTCCATATCAATGAACGAGTTTGGTTTTAAAATTACTACACTATCAAGCATTCTCCTTTACGCCCTTGTGAGGTATACCCACCCTGGGGACATCCCGTTTGGTTACACAGAGAGACCCTTGTCAATTGTATGGTCATGCTGTAACCTTAAAGCAGTAAGGTAAGGGGACACCCATCCACCCACTGAACGGAGTGAAATAAAGGATTGTCGCACCCTTATGCTTGCATGATCTATAAAGTACTGGCACTTTATTTTTGGAACTTTTTTTTGCTTTTGATTGTTGCACTTGCAATATTTGCACATTCATCGATATGGACTGTATAACTCCATGATTACCTCATTTTATGGTCCATATAACACTGGCACTTTATTCCAGGATATTTCAGTTATCCCTTGTACTTTTGCAGTGTTTGCACAATTAACTATATGGTTTGCACAGTTAATTAATTTTTGCTCGATATTGGTTGTCATATATATACACTTATTTGACCGCCAAGATTCTATGGCCAGATGTACTGCCTGAAACTTCCAACAAAGTTGATAGGCAAGGTCCTCTAACCTGGACCATCTCCCCTGGAAAGAATCTTCTTCCAGGGCTGCTCCCCAGCTTAGAAGGCTGACATCTGTTGTTAACATATTGCACGATTAAGTTTTTCCCTCCTGCTGGATAACAACCACCAATTTAGGCTCTGACCTATGTCGGAGCCAAGCGTATTGGAAACAATCAAGGCCTGAATTTTCTTTATTCCAGACCAACAGGATGGTGTCTTGAAGCAGTCTTTGAATAAAACTGCGCGTAAGGGTCGGCCTTGAAGGAGGCCACCATTTCCCCTAAAAATCTCCTGCAGCCAAAATGAAGGAATTTTCCTTCCTGATAAGTTGAATTAATCCTACAATGGAACTGATTCACGTCTGGGGTAAGAATACCTTCTTCTGTATATTATCTATAACCAGCCCCCAAGTAACCACCTTGATGGTTTTAAGGAGAATCTTCCTAGGCTGAGAATCCAACCTAGAGATTTCAGCTATCTACAACTGAGATCAGACTCTGGTTTTAGACCTGAGACTGAATGATCTATTAAAAGTAGATCTTCTAATAGGCTAGGACCGCTATGCCTTGAGCCTTTAACCTGGCTAAAGGAGGTGCCAGAATCCTTCAGAACACTCATAGTGCTGTGGCTAAGCTGAATGGCAGTGCCACAATTGATAAAAATAATTTTATATATATATATATACTCTTGAAACTCTAAATGTAACCTAGAGAAGAAAATTGCAGAAATCACTCTGCTCCTAACATTGTTCCTGGCAGACTTTAAGAATCACGGGACCTTTCCCCTCACTCAAACAAGTGGGGGTGCTCCTTCATGAGAAGGCCTTAGCATTCTGCTTCATGGGCTTTCTGCCCCCAAGATCATGGTGCTGCCCCTGGGAACTTTCTCCTGAACCTGATGATTGAGACCGTCGAGACTGCCTAAAGGCAGATACCCCAGGCATGGGAGAGGCTGCATGATTAAGGGACACAGACTGGCTGAGGGTTTTCACCTGGTGCTTTGGCTGACCAATATCTCAGCCACGGACCTCTGCAAAAATGCACTAGTCCAAGTATAAGCCATAGGGCTTAAATGATCGAGTCCTTCATAGCATCTGTGAGACACAGTGCGTCAAATACACCAGCCCCCTGCCGGGTCTGTTGATCACGCAGAACTTTCAGGTATCTCACACCTGTTCCTTAACCCCTTGGAGTCCAAATTCCAATGCATTGGCTTGACTCAAAATGTGCTCCACCACAATAGTGGAGCAGGCGTTAAGGGGTTAATGGACTGAGCTACTCCAATTGCAGCCAGAACTGCAAAAGACATCTTGTCTTTAAAGGTAAAATCCAACCTTAACTTGCTGGATCCTTTAACATCAGTGCATTATCCACTAGACATGTGAGACTCTGCTCACTGAGGTGATTGCAGCATTAATAGCTGGAACCCCCCATTTCTTTCATAAAAAAATTTCCATTCAAAATACATAGCTATGCAATTTTAGTGCTTTTTGCATCTTGCAGATTTGCACTACAGAACTTGTTCCATAGAACACCATGTTGAATGGACTCCCAGGTGGGGGAGGTTCAAATGAACCCTATTAGAGGTAGATACCTGAAGGCTGTGGCAGGCAACAAAAGGGTTAATTAAGGGAGTAGACTAACACCTGACGTGTGTGGCTACTCCCTGCCTGTTAGGATCCTGTGAAGAGGAAAATAAGTATCTTCCAATATTTGGGAAGAGCTACCTGATCCCCAGCCTCCTGTACCTCACCAAAAAGGCCCAGAGGACTAAATGGGAATCTGCTATGTTTAGTCCTACTATGGAGAGGCATCATAGCAATAATCTTTTAAATGGTAGAAGAAAAACCTGTTTGTATGAAATACAGGGACAGAAGTGACCCTTGACGGCTTCATCTGACTGGCCATATTTTGTTTTTACCTCCCAGGGAGGAAGACCGACATTCTTTTGGAAGGAAGAACCCCCTTAGAGGGGTTCCTGGTCCCTTTGTCACTCATAGCTTACAGTACAAAGCAGAGGCAGTACCAGAAAAAGAATGTTTCAGTTGCTAGGCTATAGTACAGTACAATAACTGCTATTAATCCTAGCTATAAAATACAATGTTGTCAATCAAAAGGGAGATGCCTGTGTCACCAAACCTGCCAGCAACCAGTATGCTCTGTCCCTCCACCGCCAGACTTCAGCTTTTCCTGTATAGCTTAAAATACTTCCTCCACATGTGGCCGGCGTCTGACACTGTTTAGCCACACCCCGTGCAAAAACGGCCCCCCTTCCCATTTCAACTAGGGAAGTGTATGAGTGCTGGCAACATGGCAGCCGGTGGCAAGGGGGGTAAAACGGCCGCGATTTGCCCCAAAACAAAACTTTTTTTTTCTTCCCATCTTTCTTTTTTCGGAAAAAAGAGGCAGTGGGCTGGCATCCAAAGGAACAAAAACCGCCACTCTGGGGGCCCAGGAACTGATCAGACCTCCCTTCATATCTGAGGGCCTGAGCTGGCTTGAACGGAGAGGAGAGTGAAAGCTACTGCTGTTTCCAGCGTCAGAATGGTGAGTGCTCAATACAGCCTACAGTGGTGACACATAGACATGACATGACAACATAAATACATGGAAGGAGAGATTCCTTGCAGAAAATCTCCCCTACCTTTCCACTGCAGGGCTTTATCAAAGGTAAAAAGCCCAATCTTCGCCCTTCATGGTAGGCTCTGAGACCTTGAAAGGAAACCTTCAGGAACAGGGGTACACTCAGGTAATCCCGCAATCCTGGACCTGTGAGAAGACCCTGCCAGTAAACTTTTATTGGCCTTACTACCAAAAAATACTGGATCCCAGTGCCCAGCTTATAAGCATTCGCAAGTAAAACCTTGTGTCTTCGGATGATGAGGCCCGGGTACCATTCATTTAGTCCATTACGGAGACATCAGAACAGATCCGGTCAGGATGGCTGGCTCTCATCAAAGGATTACTGCCCGTGGAGCTCAGTACACATATCCTTACACGTGCCCAACTACTTAGACACTGGTGAAAAAACTGAGGACTCCCAGTAATGGGAGGTGTTATATGGGGGAAGTTCACGCCTTAAGGGGCATGCCAGTGTCCATCACCTGATATGCCAATATAACCCACATAGTTATTACTATGGCTCTGTGTCCCCTGATTTAAGAAAATAATTTTTTTTTTTTTTAGATGCAGAACCTTTTCCTATACATGTATTTGACATATATATATATATATATATATATATATATATATATATATATATATATATATATATATATATATATATATATATATATATATATGCACTTTTTTTGCTTGTTTATTGGGTTTATGGATCTTTGAAGAAGGGAACCTCACACTTTTTGTTCATGAATTTTGCATGGGGTTACTTCTTATATTCATAACAGAACCAAAGTGTCAGGAATCTGTCCGTTCCTCGCGATCGGCTCTCCGTATGCGCACGCGCGTTCGTGCCGCGGGTCTTCGTGGGCACGAGCGTCTTCCGACGCGCGCGGGTGCACGTCGATCGTATGTGCGCGCGGTACACGCACGCACGGGCGAGCGTTAGCTCGATTGGCGCCAGTGGCCCTTTTTAAGGCACAGTTGCAGGGGTTCTGTGCTGTCTCGTCTGCAGCTTGTGCCTGAAGTAACCTGCTTATCTGCCTGCTACCTATCTGATACCTGACCCGGCTCCGTCTGACCTCGTTGACCTCTCCTGCTCCGACCCCGGCTTGTTTGACCCTTCTTGGACTGTTTTCCTGTTGCCGAACCTCTGCTTGTACCTGATACCTCTGCTGACTCCTGCTTACTTCTGTGTCTGCTACCTTCGCATCCAGAAGATCCATCCATCCTGATTCCACGGTCTGCAGTCTTCTCCTAGCTGCTTCCCTGCTACAGAGAGTTCCTGCTCCAGAGGATCCTCATCTACCCAGCACCTGCTGCTGCACCTGGCTGGACTCTCTTACCCCGCTGCGCTCCGGTCTCCCTGTTCCCATTCCAGTGAGACCAGAACCAGAGCCGTAAGAGAGGTCCCCTTCCACTAAGTCAGACTCAATATCTGAAGTCCCTAACACAAAGGTTTTGGTATAGAATTTCGGGGGACTTCATGCCATATTTTATTTTTTTAGACCCAAATCACCTGATAATAATTGGGGGGGGGGGGGCAATATCATCTTTTTCTTTGTGTGGGGTTCCCCTATTAACATTTATATCAGACACTCATTTCGAAAAATGGCCTAGTATAGATAAATGGAACCCCTACCCACTTTTTTTACAAATATAATGAAGCCAATGTCAGTGTTGCTGCAGTAGGTTGCATAAATCATACAGGCATTTCGCAGTCGTGTTATTTAATGTAGTTTGAAAGTAGTTAATGTAGTTTTGAATTTTCATGTTTCACATAACTATTATCACTGCTCCCAGCCAAATGAAGCCTCCTGTGCCATTTAATTGACAATCTCTTGACTATTGGCTTAGAGAATGGCCAGGACTGTATTTTCAGCTCCCATTGTCTTCAGTGAGGTTCAGATTTAGAACCCAATTTTCAGTCATGTTCAGTGAACCCTGCTTGAAAAGAACCCAGGTATGTTCAGCTCATCACCTGTCATTTCCTATATTTCTATCTTAAAGTGTTACTAAACCAACAACAGTAATATAAGTCTGTACTGTATATGCAGTAAATAATGCTTGTTTTATTCACCATGGAACCTAAGGGGTTACTCCTCTGCATTGTGCAAAAATGCTGTTTGATCCTCTCTAATCCTCTCCTCCTTCCATTGTCCCCAATATATTTCCTGATAATACCGTTATAATACAGAGCCAAGGGACATGCTTCACATGATAAGTTTGGTGTGTATTGCTAGAGAGGTTGTTTTCTTGGGAAGGTGCATGTGATCAGCATAGGGCAAATCATCACTGTCCAGAGAGAGGGTCAGGTGGCCTGCACCCTAATAGGACAGTCAGTGCAGAATGAAAACAAGCTTTAACCAGACACACATAGAAGTCACAAGACTACTATATACTGCTGATGAGAAAAGGTATTTAGCCGTTTATATTTACTAAAATAATTGCATTTCCATGTTCTGTGTAAGACCAGATACTGTATAGCGAATGCAGGGTCCTGGGTTTAGTAACACTTTAAAGGTTTTCCTTTCAGTACTCTTTTACATGCTTCATAACTAAGTATACAGTATATAATAAGCACATTAAAAAGGTTTGGTAAACTTCATCCCTCCAAGAATGCTAACAATGCATGTATATAGTCACTATCAGAAAGGCCACTGTCACTCTTACAGAATTTGACACATTTGAGTATTAGTTGTTCAATTGAATAGCAGACAAAAATTGAGGTATTTCAAAAGCAGATAGATTGCTTTCATAAAGGGGATAATTAAAAGCACACAAAGAAATATAAAATGTGTCATGTGATAACATTTTATATATCTGTCTCATATTTAGAATTGTGCAGTTAGTAAAAATAGAATGATTGTCCATAAGGATCTATCCTCTACCTAGAACAAAACAAAGAATGCACACTCATCTTTCTATGCATATTATAATATGTACTGTAATATACACCATTCTCAGACTCTTCAAAAATCTTAATGTTTTACAAATGTATAAAATGTATGTTATGTATAGTGTATGAGGCATACACTAACTGTAAATCTTGTGGTGCCTTCAGCTGATAAAACAATGCAGTGTTATTATGCCTTATTGATTAGTTAAGGTATAATTTACTAGAACTCAAATTGTGTCATAGGTTCACAGAACAAATAAAATAAAAGTACCTTGTTATTGGTGTGAACACTCAGGGTTGGGTGTAATGAAAACCAAAGACCAAGTTGTTATATAAAGCCAAGAAATAATGCGCGTGACTTGTGATATGACTTATGACTTTTCAATTGTCATTTTCCATCAATCAGTTCTAATTTTCCAATTTTCCACTGTCAAATCTTAGGTCACATAAAAAAAAATAAAAAAAAATATCATCTGAGCTACCACTGTTAAGTCAAACTGACTTCTGATCAAAAAATATATTACTTTTATAAAATCTTATTTTCTTGTAGTGTAAAATCTTCATTACATATCTATAAGAATTAAAATGCAATGTTTTCCCTCACTACTGAATTATTAAAATTATCTATATCTTTTTGTTTAACCAAAATTATTTACCTGGTAGTTTTTTGCCAAAACCTTCAAAATATTTTATAAAAAACTTAAAAGATTTGCCTTCTATAGATAATGGGGTTTGGGTGCTATGTGTGGGCTTTTCAAGTGTTCAGAGAATGTCCAGTTTATACTGTAATTCTCATTAATAATACCATTCGTTTAAGAACAGTGGTGTACTGGTTAGCACTTTCACTTAGCAGCAATAGGGTCACTGGTTCAAATCCCAACCACAAGACCATCTCCCGGAGTTTGCATGTTCTCCCTGTGCCTGCCATTTAGTACACCTGTTCGGATTCATAGTTGACCCAAACCTGAAGCTCATGTCTAGCTAACATTATTCACATGTATTATATAATGATAGGGACGCTAATATAGGAAAATAACATGCAGAAAAAACAAACAAACAAATAAAAAAGAAACACAGTGGTTATTCATAGTACCCAATTGGATGGGTTGCTACATTTGAATGATGGCACCTGATTAGATTGTATGGGTCAATTATTGCTGGAAGAAATCTACTATTGAAGGAGGGGGTCTATTGTTGCTGGCTGCTGGATAGTCTATTGATGCTGGCTGCTGGGAGATCTGTTGTTGCTGCTGGGTGGTATTTTGTTGTAGGGGTCCATTGTTGCTAGGGGGGTCTATTGTTTCTGAGTGAATCTATTGCTGCTGGCTGTGCGCATCTATTTTACTACTTTTCTTGCTATCATTAACAAATTTCATCCAAAGTACTTAGCACCACACAATTATACTTGGCTCTGTACTTTCTAAAAGGGGCAGTATTGAGAGGTGGTCAGAGGTGGGTAATGGTGGAGATAAGAAGTGACTCAGAAGGGGCAGTTCCTGCACCTATACTCTGAGAACAAAGCCCTGATTGTGCTTCAGTTTTCTTTCCACAGTTCTGGTAAAAAAAAAAAAACATTATTACATCAATGTGTATTCAGAATGAAGAACATACAGATATAAAGTAATAATAATTCTCTTTGAGTTCAAAATTGTTTGTGTAGTGCAAGATTTTGAATAAATGGTCATAACACAAGTCATCTCTGAAATAATTTCACACGTTTTAAGTAATAGGGGAGCTCCAGGGCTTAGTGGTAGCACTATTATCTTTACAGTGGCAGTTGCCATGACTTTCTGAAATCAACAGAAAGCGATATTACAGAAATTCAAGTGGAGCATTCATATTCAAAGTTTTTTTTATTGTGTTCTACTTAAATTCAAACCAGGCCCTTGATGAACATGATAGAGGAGATACAGAATAAGAACATATCTAGAAGCTGGATACTCAGAACTGGTAAATGCCGAAAATTGACTCTATATGGTTTAGTAGTCCATTTGATTAGACACAATACAGATTTTTCAGCATTGGGTGGAATTAAACATAATCATAGTAAACATATTGGTTATCCCTTAGAAGAAAGGACATCTCAAGACAAAAACAAGCAATCAGTGGTTAAGCTGTCTGCTCATAGAGATCATAAGGGCAGTAATAAATGCATTGGGATATGTTTGTTTATTATACATTTCTGTTGCCTGTTTATTACCTGTTCATTATACATTTGCAGTGCCATATTTAGTTCTTTGCCATGAAAAACCTCATAGTTAATACTCAGTTGACCGGATACTTCTGTGGATTTTAATGTCCTATCATGAGCTTTCATACATACTGTTTTTCAATGTCTGGATAGGTCTTAATAAGCACAATAAAGTCAATTAAACTCCTAGGATATTGATCTGGTCAGTTAAGTAGCAGAGGGAGTTTTTAATCAGTTTCAGATGCTCTGGTGTTAATGAAATTAACAACAGTTGCACTAGATGGGCAACAATGAGACAACATCCAAAATAGGAATGGTTTTTCAGGTGGAGGCCACTGACATTATTTTTCCTGTTCCTCTCTTCAGACTGTTTTTTATTAGTTTTGCATTTGGCTTGGGTCAGTGTCATTACTGGAAGCATGAGGGGATACCTGGACCCTATAGAGGTTTCACAGGCAGTCCAACTTTTCCAGGATGGCACAGCAATATGTGCCATTTCCAGAAGCTTTGCTGTGTCTCCTAGCACATTTTCAAGAGCAGGGAGGAGATTCCAGGAGACAGGCAGCTACTCTAGGAGAGCTAGACAGGGCCATAGGAGGTCCTTAACCCACATTAGGACCAGTATCTGCTCCTTTGTGCAAGGAGGAACAGCATGAGCACTGCCAGAGCCCTACAAAATGACCTCCAGCAGGTCACTGGTGTGAATGTCTCTGACCAAACAATCAGACAATCAGAAACAGACTTCATGAGGGTGGCCTGAGGGCCCAACGTCCTCTAGTGGGCCCTGTGCTCACTGTCCAGCACCGTAGAGCTTGATTGGCATTTTCCATTGAACACCGGAATTGACAGGTACGCCACTGGCGCCCTCTGCTTTTCACAGGTAAGAGAAGGTTCACCCTGAGCACATGTGACAAACATGAATGTTATGCTGCCTATAACATCATTCAGCATGACTGGTTTGGTGGTGTGTCAGTGATGGGCTGGGGAGGCATATCCATGGAGGAATGCACAAACCTCTACAGGCTAGACAATGGCACCCTGACTGCTATTAGATATCGGGATGAAATCCTTGGACCCATTACCAGACCCTATGCTGGGGCAGTGGGTCCTGGGCTTCTCCTGATGCATGACAATGCCCAGCCTTATGTGGCGAGAGTACGTAGCCAGTTCCTGGAGGATGAAAGAATTGATACCATTGAATAGAACACCTCAAGGACATTATGTTACAGTCCATCTGATGCCACCATGTTGCACTTCAGTTTGTTCAGGAGCTCAGTGATGCTCTGATCCAGATCTGGGAAGAAATACCCCAGGACAGCATTCGTCTCATTAGGAGCATGCTCCGAAGTTGTCAGGCATGCATACAAGTACCATTTTGAGTTGCTGAAATTAAATTTCAGCAAAATAGACTAGCCTGCTGCATCAGTTTAAAAAAAAAAAATCTGGGGTGTCTCTGAATTTAGTCTTCTGTAGTTTGATAATTTCCATTTGCATCAAACGATGTGGCGTCCTTTTGTTCCTAACACATTACTTAGTCCAGATCAGTATAGATATCCAGCATTATATGTTTCCCCATTGAGATCTGATTAGTTTTCAAAGTCTTTCTTAAATTTTTTTGAGTAGTGTATTTACCCTTTTCCCCAAATAAACATTCACATTTGAAAAGTAACAATAGTTGTTGTAAAATACCCTAGCTATAATGTCATCTCAACCAATGTCTGCCATTTCTAAAGGTCATCAGTGATTGTTTTGTGTCCTTAAAATTTGCACTTGCTATTCAATTATATTTTTGACTCCTAATTGAGGATTTTTTTAATTAAACCCTTAAATATTTTTCATATTTTGTTAGCCCCACTTATTTAGACATATGTTTATAGCTATATTTATTTATGTTATGACATAGTGTTAGATGCCTCATGGGATAATATCCTATTTATAAAATGTATTCCATTAAGAAACAGTTCTAAATGAAATTTAATTTAAAGGTTTGCACACAGCTGTTTAAAAAAATACAACTGTACTATGCTTTCTCTTTAAGTAACTTCTTGGTCCAGCAAACAAGTATAAATAATGTATTGCAACTCATTCTGAAAATTGTGTTAATTTGCTGGCTCCATCAGAAAAATTGATCAAATGATCCAAAACACTGTTTATCATTAGAAATGCCAAATCACAAGGGGCACCATGGAAAAATGTGTTTCCTAATGGCTGGGCATTTTACTAATGATCTATCAGTATCAATTCAAAGAAGTAGCTTTGGCAATATTTAAGACAGAAGGACAAGGGAATTTACATACATTAGAAGAAACAGATTAAATCAAGGTTGATGATTAATGATTCATTATAGAATCCTTCAACATCTGACCTAATCTATAGAACTGTTTCCTCAGCACTATCCACACCAAGGCTTTTTCACCTCATATGGATGCTTCTGGTTGTTATAATCTTAGGTTTATTAATTGGGTGTTTTATTTTGGTGCATTTGATGGTCTAAATTCAAACATAAACATTTCCTTTGACATGTTTCACTTATCAGTAAGGTATTACTGTAGAACACATAATAGAAAAGGGGGGGGGGGCGTATGGCCAAACCCCCCCCCCCCAAATAAACAATAAAATACACTATTTCACTGGTGAAGCCTAATATATAGATTTGTTTGTCACCCTACAAGCACACAACATTTGCAGGCTTCACTTCTTATTCTATGAGGTAGGGATTTGAAGACAAGAAAATAGGATAACAGGTCAGGTTATGGCAAAGAGTGATGAAATAAGCCAAAAATCTCTCCGCTGAAACATTATGATGTTATGAAAGATAGAACTAACCACTAGCAGAAGAGGGCTTTAAAGTGGTTGAAACCCTTACAAACCAATTTGACCTACAGGTAAGCCTAGATTAAGGCTTACCTGTAGGTCCAAGAAATATCTCCTAAACCTACACGGTTTAGGAGATAATTGCAAAAAGACAGGCACTGCTACAGCGGCGCGCAGGCGCACTGAGCATGCCGCTGCTAACGGCGATATGCCTTTAGTGGCGGCTCCTGTGAGCATGCGCAGGAGTGACATCATTGTGGCTCCGGCCAATCACAGCGCCAGAGCCACAATACCCGGAAAGAAGATGGACGCTCCGTGGAAGATGAAACAGTGGTGACATGTCACCTCTGGCTCCTGTGTCAGGTAAGTGACACATAATGGGCTACTATGTGATGCATAGTAGCCCATTATGCTTTACCTTTGCAGGGAAACAAAGAGGAAGTAAACCCATCAGGGTTTACTTCTTCTTCAAAATGCACCTCCCCGCCCCACCATAGAGATTTACATACCCCTAGCAGAAGTAGCACAAGTGAACAGAGAAGCCAGTAGCACATGTGAATGGAATCATAGATCTAGCAGAACCACTGCAGCAAGGAGGCAATCATTTCACAAACATAAAACTGCAGGCTAGACCAACCTGTCAGCAAATGGTTATATCAAGTTAATGGCTGTAGCTGCAGCCATGGCTTGGTATCATTCTTCACAGCCAATGGCCACCACTTTGATAAAAGTGATGTAGAACCGCCCAATCACTTTTACAGTACCGAGAAGGGCCACTCATCTGGTACCACTGGCTGCGGTAGTTCCCAGTATCTCTTGTTCCTCCGGAGAGACCAGGACTGTGGTAAACAACTGAGATGGCATCACATAGATTTAATGGAGAAGCACCCTTTCCACACTCTCCACTGTGACTAATGAAGCCAAATGCAGCAAAGATTTTGTTACTTCTAGTTTTAAGGCTGGGTTCACATTGCAGCGGTGATGAGAACCGGTTGTGATTCGCACCGCACTGCAGTGCAAATCACATCCGATCTCTGTGCGATGCGAGTTCAGCCATACAGATAGTATGGCTGAATTCGCATCGCAGCCGGCCCAAACTCGCACAGGACCCTTTTTTTTGGTCCGCAGCAGAATCGGATCGCATAGGTGTTCACACCATGCGATCCGATTCCTGTCTGAGTTTGCAGATCGCACTGCGATATGCGAACTGATCTGGGGGTGTCATTAACGTTTCACTGACACTCCCAGCAGTTTGCATAGGGCAGTGTGAACTGCCGCCGGAAGGTATGCGATGCGGGAACCCACAGCGGATTTGCGGCGTTCCCGCATCGCTGCAATGTGAACCTAGCCTAAAGCTGTCATTCCCTGGCTGTCACAGCCTGGGAAGCACCTAATCACTCACACTGTACTTGATTAGCTGCTTTGGAGGACAGGGGAGACCTTGAGGGGTTGATTCACCAAAACTGGAGAATGCAAAATCTGGTGCAGCTGTGCATGGTAGCCAATCAGCTTCAAACTTCAGCTTGTTCAATTAAGCTTTGACAAACAATCCTGGAAGCTGATGGTTTCTATGTATAGCTGCACCAGATTTTGCACTCTCTAGTTTTAGTAAAATAAAACAGAGCCTTTATGTTTCCAGAAACAGTACCTGTCACCTGCCCTAAACTATCACATGAGGGGCTTATTTGCCACCTTGTAATTGCAATAAAGTTAAATGCAAAACAATGTACAATGTATAACAGAAATGCAAACACGTGTGTAGGTTTTACGCACATAAACAGAAATTGCACCACATATGTGAGGTATTGTCATGGACACCAGAGAAAGAGCAATACTTCTAAGGCCATCATTTAACACTGATTACCTCTAAATGCTTTTAAAGTGTCACCTGTGAAAAATTGTAGGTACTGTAGCTTGTTGTCATTTCTCATGTGCATGCAATTTTGATTGTTAACATGTTTGGCATTTTCTTATGTGACACAATGGGGGTTATTTACGAAAGGCAAATCCAATTTGCACTGCATGTGCACTTGAATGGGCAGTTGCTCTAAATCTAAGGGGTAGATCTGAAATGAGGGGAAGCTCTGCTGATTTTATCATCCAATCATGTGCAAGCTAAAATGCTGTTTTTTTTTTTTTCCTTGCATGTCCCCCTCGGATATACAGCGACTTTACTTCCAAGTGCACTTTCAAGTGCATTTGCAGTGCAAAGTGGATTTTCCTTTAGTAAATAACCCCCAATGGCATCTGTTATATTTTACCAAAACAATGTTATACATTATATTGTGTTTATGTGAACTAAAATGCATTTTAGTGTATTTTTTCCTGAAAATTTGAACTTGATAAACGAATGTGCAAATATCATGTGATGTATAAAATTGCAACAGACACCATTTTATTCTCCGGGTCATCTGGTTTCATACATTTTATTAGACATGTGCAGAGAGAAATATTTTGTTTCGGAATTTCGTCTTCGTCCGAAAAATTAATTTATTTAGTTACTCCCAAAATTTGTTTTTATTTATTTTGTTTTTCGTTCAAAAATTGCATTCGTCCGAAAATCCACATGAATTACGGTCTAATTTGTCTTTGAAGGCTTATGGTGTCTGTCAAATGTATAAAGAAGATTCAACGGAGTTGCTAAACTCTATATAGCCTATAGGCGGAGCATTTGACTCCTGAAATGTACGATTGCAGTGTCGCACAGTTTCGATGCTCTGCCGAATATTATTATAAATGTGTGTGTTTTTCGTTGCTTTGTCGAATCTCTGTCGTTCATGTTGAATGAATGGTCTGAGTCTCACAGTGTCAGGTGTCAGATAGTGAGTGACTGATAATAACGAAAATTGCGGCAACCCATTGTGAGAGCGACATGGAGGCATTGGAGGATGTTCCTGGGCCATCTACAAGTGTTTCTGTATATATATTATATACTCGTTCAAATAGAAACTGGTGGACTGGTGATAGCGATCACTGATTAGACAGGTAACAAAATTCTATAATAATAAATCCCCCCCACAACACAGGCAGCCTCTAAGGCTATCACAACAACACTAGCAGCAACACTAGTATCACTATAAGGTTCTCACACTAACACAATAGCAGCAGATTATTAGGAAAAAGCTAAGTTGAACTGTAGTTTGCTTCACTATTGTTCTGCTGCTGTGCTTATGCTTAATAATAATTCGGGTTCTCTGACAAGTGACAATTCAAACGGACCAGCTAAAATTGACTGTCTTCTGAAATGATTCAGTGTGTGTGTCTCTCTCTGCTAGCAATCGTATATCAAAGTAAGTTGGCTGTACGTGTGTACTTAGTTCTAGCTATTTTACTGCTCCTCCTCTTTGGTTCCAAACAGCCAATAACATTCATCATCATCATTATTTTTATTTTACTTCCCCCACCCAATTCCAGAATCTTTTCTCTCTGTCGAATCTTTTCTCTCTATGTTGACTATTTTCTCTCTGTCAAATCTTTTCTCTCTATAATCTTGGACTAATAGAGCTAAGGTTAGGCACATTCGACCACAGGTTCAATAGACACAGATTGTTATTGTCAGAGTCACGTCAAATCTCCTATTCTATATCGAAATGTTGTAACAACGAAAATGAAAATAAAGCATTTATTTATGTTGAATCTTTCGTTTTTCGGATTCTGCACTTTTGTTATCGTTTGTTAAAACGAAAACGAAAATACCTGAAATTCGGCCAAAAATGACTTTCGGACGAAAACTAATGCACATGTCTACATTTTATATTGTTTTGGGGTTCTACGTATATGTATTACAAAAAGACACTGATTTTGTGTCTTGTGACGTGTGTGAAGTTTTAAAAAATTGTTCTGGACAGCAGGTGGAAGAATTAAAATTGTTTTCTTAATAGGTGAATTATGGTTCCATTTGCTATGTTAGTTTTTGAACAAGTCAGATTTAACTAAGAAACAAGTTACTTTCTAGATAGATGTATATGAGTATTTATGAGTAATATTAAAAAAAAAAACATATATATTCTACGTTGTTTATAAGATGCTCATTCTGTTCCTTGCTGTGAGGAAATGAGCAAGGATTTAAGTTACAGCATAGAACATATTAAAGAAAATTACATAAATTAATCCGATTGAATTGTTTATCAAAAAGAGTATACAGTAATCTATTTTTTAAAGAGGAGTTTATTCGTGTTTTTATGTGCTGTTATCAAATGAGCAACAGAACAGTAATTTATTAAACTAATATTCGGGAGCAAATGCATTTCCTGTATAGCATGTGATAAAGAGGACTTATCACGAGGGTACTGGGGGAGCCTCATGGACAGAAGATAGTCAGGTTGGAGAAGAGCCACATTTTCCCATTCGGATTGCTCTGTAACCAAGTAAAGATAGATTGTATAACATCTTAAAAAAAGCAGACCTCATCCAGATAGCTTAGTACGTAGAAATATATGTATATCCAGTGTGACAGGATTATATATGGCCCAATGGAAGAAAGAATCAGTCTATATTAATTGTCTTGTCTGTTATAGAATTGTCTATAGCAGGGGTCTCAAACTGGCGGCCCTCCAGCTGTTGCAAAACTACAAGTCCCATCATGCCTCTGCTTTCGGAGTCATGCTTGTAACTGTCAGCCTTGCAATGCCTCATGGAACTTGTAGTTTCGCAACAGCTGGAGGTCCGCCAGTTTGAGACCCCTGGTCTATAGGATTGTCATTTTGAGGACACCTGGTGGTTGCTTGTTGCAATTGCAGTTCAGTTCCTCACAGGAAAGTCTTGCCTGTGTTAATAAAGTTTCTTATTGAACAACAACGTTTTTACCTCAGTTACAGAAGCCATTTTAGTTCTTCGAATTTGCCTCTAGATACACAAATGCCTGTAAGTCTATTTATTATTTCCTAAAGTTAATTTTATACTTAGACTGCACTGTTATTTAAATCATATCAAATGCATATCAGCTTTCTGTATAGTAGTATTTAATGTTGTACTTATTTGCAAAGTGTCACATGTAATACATATGGCAATTCTAAGTTTCTCTGGTTGTATTGCAGTTTACAGAACTATTAGACATGTGCATTCGTTTTCGTCCGAATGCATTTTCGTCCGAATTTCAGCTATTTTCGTTTTCGTTTTGACAAACGATAACGAAAGCACAAAATCCGAAAAACGAAAGATCCGACATAAATAAATGCTTTATTTTCGTTTTCATTGTTACAACAGTTCGATATAGAATAGGAGATTCGACATGACTCTGACAACAATCTGTGTCTATAGAACCTGTGGTCGAATGTGCCTAACCTTACCTCTATTAGTCCAAGATTATATAGAGAAAATATTCGACAGAGAAAAAAGATTTGACAGAGAGAAAAGATTCTGCAAGTTACTGTCCTAAAAAGTGTTTGGGGACCCGGGTCCTGCCCCAGGGGACATGGATCAATGCAAAAAAAAGTTTTAAAAACGACCGTTTTTTCGGGAGCAGTGATTTTAATAATGATTAAAGTGAAACAATAAAAGTGTAATATTCCTTTAAATTTCGTAGGGGGGGGGGGGGGGGGTTGTCTATAGTATGCCTGTGAAGGGGCGCATGTTTCCCGTGCTTAGAACTGTCCCTGCACAAAGTGTCATTTATGCAGGAAAAAAAGTCCTTTAAAATCACTCGCAGCTATTATGAATTGTCGGCTCCGTAATACAGAGAACACTCATTGAAAGTCATTGATAAAAATAAAAATAAAAAAATAAAAAAAAAGCGTGGGGGTCACCCAAATTAAATTATCAGGCCCTTCAGGCCTGGTATGGATATTAAGGGGAACCCTGCCTCAAATTTAAGAAACAATTTGACGTGGGGTTCCCCCTAAATATCCATAACCAGACCCTTCAGGTCTGGTATGGATATTAAGGGGAACCTCGCGTCAAATTTAAAAAAAAATTGACGTGGGGTTCCCCCTAAAAATCCATACCAGACCCTTTATCCGAGCACGCAACCTGGCAGGCCGCAGGAAAAGAGGGGGGGACGAGAGAGCGCCCCCCCTCCCTCCTGAACCGTACCAGGCCACATGCCCTCAACATTGGGAGGATGCTTTGGGGGTCTGTGACCCCTCAAAGCACCTTGTCCCCATGTTGATGAGGACAAGGGCCTCATCCCCACAACCCTGGCCGGTGGTTGTGGAGGTCTGCGGGCGGGGGGCTTATCAGAATCTGGAAGCCCCCTTTAACAATGGGACCCCCAGATCCCGCCCCCCCCTGTTTGAAATGGTAAGGGGGTACAAAAGTACCCCTACCATTTCACAAAGAAAGTGTAAAAAATGGTTAAATAAAACAAACACACTTTTGAAAAATTCCTTTATTAAAAAAAAAAAAAAAAAAAAAAGATTCCAGCGGCGGTAATCCACTCTTGCTATCCAGCGACGGACGGTCATCTCTCCAGCGATGTCTCATCTCATCCAGCGCAGCGAATCCATCCTTCTTCTGTCTCCGTGTAGGAGACACTGCAGGCATTCCGGCGGCTGACGTTTCTTATATATGGAGGGCGGGGCCACCCGTCACCTGACCCCGCCCCCCTATGACGCAAGGGGAAACCCGGGGTTCCCTGTGACGTATGGGTGACCCCGCACCCCTCTGATGTAACACAGGCAGGTTTCCGTTACATCAGAGGGGGGCGGGGTCACCCATACATCACGGGGAACCCCCGGTTTCCCCTTGCGTCAGAGGGGGGCGGGGTCAGGTGACGGGTGGCCCCGCCCTCCGTATATAAGAAACGTCAGCCGCCGGAATCCTTGCAGTGTCTCCTCCACGGAGACAGAAGAAGGATGGATCGCTGCGCTGGATGAGATGAGACATCGCTGGAGAGATGATCGTCCGTCGCTGGATAGCAAGAGTGGATTACCGCCGCTGGAATCTTTTTTTTATTTTTAATAAAGGAATTTTTTCAAAAGTGTGTTTGTTTTATTTAACCATTTTTTACACTTTCTTTGTGAAATGGTAGGGGTACTTTTGTACCCCCTTACCATTTCAAACAGGGGGGGGGCGGGATCTGGGGGTCCCCTTGTTAAAGGGGGCTTCCAGATTCTGATAAGCCCCCCGTCCGCAGACCTCCACAACCACCGGCCAGGGTTGTGGGGATGAGGCCCTTGTCCTCATCAACATGGGGACAAGGTGCTTTGAGGGGTCACAGACCCCCAAAGCATCCTCCCAATGTTGAGGGCATGTGGCCTGGTACGGTTCAGGAGGGAGGGGGGGCCGCTCTCTCGTCCCCCCCTCTTTTCCTGCGGCCTGCCAGGTTGCGTGCTCGGATAAAGGGTCTGGTATGGATTTTTAGGGGGAACCCCACGTCAATTTTTTTTTAAAATTTGGCGCGGGGTTCCCCTTAATATCCATACCAGACCTGAAGGGCCTGGTAATTGAATTTGGGGGACCCCCACGCTTTTTTATTTATTTATTTTTTTTATCAATGACTTTCAATGAGTGTTCTCTGTATTACGGGAGCCAACAATTCATAATAGCTGCGAGTGATTTTAAAGGACTTTTTTTCCTGCATAAATGACACTTTGTGCAGGGACAGTTCTAAGCACGGGAAACATGCGCCCCTTCACAGGCATACTATAGACAACCCCCCCCTACGAAATTTAAAGGAATATTACACTTTTATTGTTTCACTTTAATCATTATTAAAATCACTGCTCCCGAAAAAATGGCCGTTTTGAAAACTTTTTTTTGCATTGATCCATGTCCCCTGGGGCAGGACCCGGGTCCCCAAACACTTTTTAGGACAGTAACTTGCAAATTAGCCTTTAAAATTAGCACTTTAGATTTTGAACGTTGGAGTCCCATAGACTTTAATAGGGTTCTAAAGTATGCTATATACTAGCTCCGTCGAATCTTCTTTATACATTCTACAGACACCATAAGCCTTCAAAGACAGATTCGACCGTGATTCATGTGGATTTTCGGACGAATGCAATTTTTGAACGAAAAACGAAATAAATAAAAACGAATTTCGGGAGTAACTAAATAAATTAAGTTTTCAGACGAAAACGAAATTCCGAAACAAAATATTTTACTCTGCACATGTCTAAGAACTATTGATAGAAGTCAATTCCATTTTGGAATAAAGCACAGCACTATTTCTGTCTGTTTTGTTACCTGGCTGGCAGCTAAGGGATAGTAGGACTGCACAGTAAAAGGTATATGTATAACAAGCAAAGTCAAAAAAGCTACATTTGAATTTAAAGCATCCACTTCAAATTGATCACCATGAATTCAGATAAGAATATTAAAATAACTCCTCTAACCTTGGAGACCAGATCTCTTGTATCATCAGTGAGTTCTGCAGCTCTCAGAGCAAGAGCAAAGGCAGAAGCAGCACAAGCAGAGGTCTATTATGCTGAAAAAGAGGCAAACAAGATGAAGCAGAAAGCAGAGTTGGAAGCTAATATGCATGTGCTACAGAGTCAAAGGGCAGCAGTAGCAGAATCTGCAATCTATGAAGCTGCAGCTATTTTAGTAGAGGATTTGCTTCAAGAGTTTGCAGAGATATCTACTCATGATCCAGTACAAAGGCCTCGTGAGTATGTTCAGAATCATGTTCTCAAATAAAATAGAGCTCCTATCTCCAGCACAACTCCACACCAAATATACCGGAATTGCACACCTATACTGATAATGCCCCAACACCAAGGAAGCAGAGATTATGCAAATACACAACATACATCCCATAACATGGATTATCATGTATACTCTTTTAGAGATGGCACATTAGGAACTTCAGAGCCAACTGATCTAGCAAAACAGTGTATTCATTGAGAATTAGTGAGGACAGAGCTGCTAACATTTGATGATCACCAAGAGAACTGTTGGGCATGAAAGACATGAAAGACATAATTCCAGGGCATAACCCATCTCAATATTACAGCCAGTGAAGAGCTAGATTTGCTGACAAAGTGGTTTGGGCCAGAGTCATCTCAACAGGCCAAAAGAATCAGATCAGTACATGTTAACAATCCAATTGCTGGAGTTAAAACGGAATGGCAGAGATTAGAAGACTGTTATGGCAGCCACAAAGCCATTGAAATTGCTCTGTTAAAGAAACTAGAAAATCTCCCCAGAATCTCTAACAAAGACAATCTAAAGTTAAGATAACATGTTGTTGGAAGTGCATGCAGAGAAGTCATGAGGCTACTTGCCAGGACTGGTATACCTGGACACAGCTCGTGGGATTAAACCAATAATCAAAATGCTCCAATATAGTCTGCAGGAAAAGTGGATTTCTACAGAAGATCACCATGTCTCTTTCCCACCATTCAGTTTCTTCATTGGATTTATTGTCAACCAAGCAAAGACTAGAAATGATCCGAGTTTCATATTCTCTATTCTCCAAATTACAGAAAATACAGAGAAAACAGGAGCAAGGTACAGCCATTGGTTCAGAAGCAAGTGCATTGATGAAAGTAAAGTTACCTGAAAGAAAATGGTATCTGCTTCAGATACTGTGCATCCACCAAACATTTTGCTAACTACTGCAAAGCTAACATAAGTTCCAGAAAATGAAACAGAGAGCAGCATATCTCAGCATTGCATCCAGACCCAGGCCCCTGGACAGCAGAGACTCTTATAACTGGAAAAGAACAAGGTGGAGAGAAAGATGAAGCTACCACATCCACTATTGTATACAAGAGTACAGAGGTATGCGCGCAAGGAACAAGGCCCAGATCATGTTACAAGATTTGTTTAGTGACCGTGTATCCCTCCAACAAACCTGACTGTGCAGTGAAAATGTATGCAGCGTTAGATGATCAGAATAACCAGTCATTAGCCAAATCAAAGTTCTTTAATATGTTTAACATTAGTGGTGAAACATTTTCCTACACTCTAAAAACATGCTCAGTCATTATGGAGAAAACAGGGTGTAGGGCGTCCAACTTCACTATTCAGTCTATTGATAAGCAAATACACATAGAACTACTTGCACTCATTTAATGTGACATGATACCTAATAACAGGTCAGAAATTCCAACACCTGAGGTTATACAGCATATCTCTCATCTGAAATCCTTAAAATACAAAATGCCAGAACTTGATTATGATGCTCAAATACTTCTCTTGCTGGGAAGGGATAAGGGTGCAGAAGGTATGTGAGCAGATTAATGGGCCCCATAATACGCCTTATGCACAACGCTTAGATTTAGGCTGGGTTATAGTTGGGGAAGTATGCTTAAGAGGAATTCATAGATGTTAATTTTGTGGGGTTTATGCAGAAGATCTTTGATCATGACCAAGCAGAACCTGCCCCACCATTGGAAACAGAAGACGGGAAGTCGGAGATGCTGAATCATGCCATCTTGTTACAAGAGTCAATTTAAAAAAAAACACCATATTTATTACTTTTTGCTATAATAAATATAAATAAAAAAAAATAAAAATTTTTCCCTCAGTTTAGCCTGATATGTATTCTTCTACATATATTTGGTGAAAAAAAATCCCATTAAGTGCATATTGATTTGTTTGCACAAAAGTTATAGCGTCTACAAAATAGGGGATAAATAGGGGATAGATTTGTAATTTTTATTTTTATTTATTTTTTTACTACTAATGGCAATGATTTTATCGTGACTGTGACATTGTGGCGGACAGATCAGACACTGTTGACACTATTTTGGGACCATTCACATTTATAAAGCGATTGGTGCTATAAAAAATGCACCAATTACTGTATAAATGTGACTGGCAGGGAAGGGGTAAACACTAGGGGGTGCAGCATGGGTTAAATGTGTGTCCTAGGGAGTAAATCTAACTGTGGGGGGAGGAGACTGATGAGGGGAGGAGTCGATCTGTGTTCCTCTGTACAAGGAACATCCGATCAGTTCTCCTCTCCCCTGACAGGACGTGGATCTGTGTGTTTACACACACAGATTCACATCCCGGCTCTGTTACCAGGCAATCGCAGGTGCCCGGCAGACATTGCGGCCACTGGGTACCCGCACCAGGTCCCCAGCGATGCGGCGAGTGCACTCTCCACAATATCGGGAAGCAGAGGAAATCATATGATGCCCACCCGGAGGGAGGAACAGTTCCTGCCACCATCATTTTATAATATGGAGGTAGGGAACTGGTTAAAGAGCAACAGGTGCAGCAGAAACTTCTTCTGGATAAGTAGGAGAAGCTGTTGGCTGTGAAGGAGCAGCACATGGCGATCAACCAGATGCAGCAAGGTGACAACGTGGATGGCCTCATTCCAGAACATCCACAGAGTAAAGAAGAGATAAGAGGAAGAAGAAGAAAGAGCAGCGAAAATATACGGAGAGAGACACCTTGACCTGAATATAATGAATAGAAGACAAAGGACCATCTCACTGTTCAGAGGGGTGGCATTCCACGGCAAGAAGCAGAAGCCAAAGTTCCAGCTGAGCAGGTGATCTGTATACAGAAGTCAGCTCAGGAAGAGGAGGGGGCTGGGAAGAAGCAAAACCAGGACAATAGCCTTCTCAAAAACCAAGAGGGTGACCTTAATGTAAAAGTGAACAAGTCCTTGCTTTGTCCTCCAGAACAGAAGCTTGTTGTAGAACAGCACGCCCCAGCCAATAAGGTAGTGAAAACGATAGCTGGAGGCTTGGAGCAACAGAAGGCCCTACCTCAAAAGGGAGCTAAAGAGGTCAAAGTTCAAAGAGTGGACCAAGATCTGCAAAGACCAAGTCCTAAACTTAATGTCCCCAAGGAACCAAACCTTAACCAGTTGCCGACTGCCGCACAACGATGTGGCATAATGGCACGGGTGGGCAAATGCACGATTGCCCCCCCCTCGGATTCAGTAGGGGAATGATCAGTCCCCAGGGCTAGACCAATGATTTATGGTCTGGACCTTGTGATCGATCCTAACAAATTAAAACCTTCCCCTGTCTGTGTAAGTGTAAACACAGACAGGAGGAAGTGATGCTATCTCTCCTTATGGGATCTTTTCGATTAAAGTGAGAGAAGATAACATCTAATCAGGATTTGCACAACACTACATTAACACCAGTACGCATAGGAACAATTGCCACCGCCCATATCGCTCTGCCCCGTTAACCCCTTCACTTCCACTGTGTCACCAATTGTAGTAGCCCCTGCTAGGTCTAAGTTGCCCCCCAAATCCCCTTAATAAAGGTTTAATCCCTTGATCATCCCCCAGTTAACCCTTTTACCCCCTGTCGCCAGTGTCACTAATCGATTGCCGTATTTGTGCTGCTGGTGACGCTAGTTAGCCAGTTCATTGATTGGTTTCACATCAGGTTTTATAGCATCAGGTACCCCCATATACTACCTTTATTATATTTTAACCCCCTGATTGCCCTCTAGTTAACTCTTTCACCCCCTGTCACCAGTGATCACCGTATTAGTGTGTCGGGTGACCCTGGTTAGTTAGTTTTTTTTTATAGCATCAGGGCACCCGCCATATATTACTCAATAAGGTTTAACCCCCTGATCACCCTGCGTGTGATATCAAATTTAGTGTCAGTTAGGGTCTGTGTCGCCCCAGGCAGCATCAGATTAGTGCCAGTAGCACTAACACCCACACACACCATACACCTCCCTTAATAGCATAGTATCTGAACAGATCGATATCTGAACTGATCAAATCTATACTAGCATCCCCAGCAGTTTAGAGTTCCCAAAAAGCACAGTGTTAGCAGGATCAGCCCAGATACCTGCTATCACCTGCATTTAGCCCCTCCGCCCAGTTTAGCTCAGCCCACCCGAGTGCAGTATCAATCGATCACTGTCACTTACAAAAACACAACACACATAACTGCAGCATTCACAGAGTCAGGCCTGATCCCTGCGAACGCTAACAGTTTTTTGGTAGAGTTTGAATCAGTCGCTGACAGTCAGGAGCTCTTTTTCCAGTGAGTCTCACTAGTGTACCAGTAAATTTAGAGACCAAAATGTCAAATCGAAGGTACACTAGTGAAGAGGCCTACACATTTCTGAGCATGAGAGCATGATATAATGAAGAGGAAGTCACTCATCTGTCAGATTCAGGCTCAGAATACGATCCTGTAGACAGCAGCAGCACCCTGACAGATAGCTCTGATGACAGATTTGTGGTCTTAATGCCGCTCATCCTTCTGGTGAACTAGTAAGCACCAGCGGCTTAGTACACCCTGTTTTTAGTCAAACCAGCACTGCAGTAACACGTGGTGACGTGGTGAGTCCCATAAGTGCAGTTAAAGCTGGTGAGGTGGCTAGCACAACTAGTGTCCCGCAGCCCATAGTGGCCTTCCTGCTGTATTTGCCAATCCTAATCGGGAGCCCACCACTTCTGCAGCACACACACTTCCCCCATTCACTGGCACACCCGGAATTCAGGTGTAAACAGTTGATTTTATGTCACTTTTCATTCGCTGTTTTTCACTGAAGATCTGTATAGATCTATTGTGGACAAAATAAATTGGTATGCTGGTCAATTCATCACCGCTAATCCCCATTTGACCCTTGCCAGAGATTGGAAAGAGTGAGTTGTGGTCATATTGGTGCACTGAATTCACCATTTGCCCGTGTTCTCTGCCTCCATGGCCAGGGCACGATACGAGCAGATCTTGCGGTTCATGTACTTCAATGATAATGAACTCTATCATCCTCGGGATGACCCTAGATATGATGGGCTCTACAAAATTTGGCCCCTCGTAAACCACTTCAACCAACGGTTTGCAGCCTTATTTACTACCTACTCCTCATCAAGTTGTCTGCATTGATGAGTCCCTGATTAAGTTTTCTGGCAGCTTGTATTTCAAACAGTATCTTCCCAGCAAGCGTACCAGATATGGGGTCAAGATGTATAGGCTCTGTGACTGGGCCACAGGCTATACATATAGTTTTATGGTTTACGAGGGAAGAGATAGTCACGTAGAGCCGGAGAACTGCCCAGATTACATAGGGAGCACTGGTAAGATTGTGTGGGACTTGTGTCACCCTTATTCGGAAAGGGGTACCACGTGTATGTGGACAATTATTACATGAGCATGCCACTTTTTAGTCACTTGTTTAATCACAGAATTGAGGCAAGTGGCACCATGCAATCTAATCGCCAGGGCTTTCCCCAGAGTCTTGTAGATTGCCATCTTAGGCTGGGGGAGAGATCCTGCTTGAAGTGTAATAATTTGCTCCCTGTGAAGTGGAGGGATAATCGGAATGTTTTAGTTCTGTCCTCCCTTCATGCAGACATGACGGTCCAAATTCCTATGGTGACTGGTGTTATGGAGAAACCCCTCTGTGTCCACGAATATAGGCACAGATTGCATTAAAAAATGTTTTATTTTTACTATGTTTTATTGTATTTGCTTTGCAGGTGTGGTAAGTCTTACTGTTATACTGTAATGTTACTTTTGTTTTATTGTAAATCATCATTTGCTTAGCAGGTACGCCATTCAGCTGCAGCACTGATTTATTTATCTTGAAAGCAACAACGTTTGCTCCCATGATACATAAGTCAGCGACTGCAGCGCTGTAGGAGGTGATTTCAGCACCACAGTAAAAATTAAAAATTGCGTTTGAAAAATCGCTGCGCAAATACTGTGTGAAAAAAATTGCAAAACCCACCATTTTAATCTGTAAGGCCTTTGCTTTAAAAAATCTATAATGTTTGGGGGTTCAAAGTAATTTCCTTGCAAAAAAATATATATTTTTTCATGTAAACAAAAAGTCTCAGAAAGGGCTTTGCCTTCAAGTGGTTAGAAGACTGGGTGATGTGTGACATAAGCTTCTAAATGTTGTACATAAAATGCCAGGACACTTCCTCACTACCTGTCACAGTTTCGGGAACCATGAAATGTCAGATAGCACAAAACCCCCACAAATGATGTCAAGTAGACACTACAAGCTATTTGCTGAGAGGCATGTTGTGTGCATGGAATATTTAATGTTTTTTCCACAAGTTTTGGGAAAATTATTTTAATTTTTTTACACAAAGTTGTCACTAAATGATATATTGTTCCAAAATGGCATGGTTATATGTGGAATTACACCTCAAAATACGTTCTTATGCTTCTCCTGAGTATGGGGATACCACATGTGTGAGACTTTTTGGGAGCTTAGCCAGGTACAGGACCCCAAAAACCAAGCACTGACTTCAGGGTTTCTAAAGACATAAAATTGTGATTTTACTGCCTATCATAGTTACGAAGGCCCTGAAATGTCAAAATAGCACCCCCCCCCCAAATGACCCAATTTTGGAAAGTATACACCCCAAAGTAGTTGCTAAGGAGCATGGTGACTATTTTGAATCTCTCCTTTTTTTTTTGAAAATTGAGACAAAAAACAAGATCTGCAAAATACTCAACATGCCTCTCAGCAAATAGCAAATAGCTTGGGGTGTCTACTTTCCAAAATTACAAACAAGATATTTGGGGGGGGGGCACTCTAAAAGATGCATTAAAGATGGTGCAGCCATAAGACCATAAATATTACAGTACACACATGTAAAAAAGACATTTACCTCCTGCAAGGCTATTTAAAACACCTAAACATTTTCAAAAAACATGGGGATTTGGTCACACCATATTGCTATATGGTGCTCAAGCCCACTTATTGCAACAAAGTTCCCCATAGTTAGTGGGTCCTACACTATCCATAGAATGGGAGATCCTGCTTCTCTGAACCATGGGAGAAATACACTCCTCTATATGGGAGAACTAGGACTCCACCAATGACACAGGTGGACACTAATGAGAGACAATGATGAGGGAGTGGGGTGCTCCTGCCCAAAAGGAGCTCCATTCCCTCATCATTGCCTCTCATTAGTGATTGGTTTTCAGGGTCCTGTACATGATTAGACTGCCAAAAAGTCTCAAACATCCCCAGATACCACATACCCCAGGTATCGAGCAGAATGTATTTTGGGGTGTAATTTCACATATGTCCATGGCTTGTTTGAGCAATATATCATTTTGTGAAAATTGCGCAACAAAAAAAAGTTTGTAATTTTCCTGCAACTTGTGTCAAAATATAAAATATTCCATGGACTCAACATGCCTCTCAGAAAATAGCTTGGGGTGTCTACTTTCCAAAATTGGGTCATTTGGGGGGTTTTGTGCTATCTTGGCCTTCAAAACTGTGATAGTGAGGAGTGAAATCAAAAATTTACGCCCCTTAGAAATCCTGAAGGCGGTGATTCGTTTTCAGGGTCCTGTACGCGGCTAGGCTCCTAAAAAGTCTTACACATGTGGTATCCGTATACTCAGGAGAAGCAGCAGAATGTATTTTGGGGTGTAATTCCACATATAACCATGGCTTGCGTAAGCAATATATCATTTAATGACAACTTTGTGTCATTTATTTTATTTTTTCTCACATGTATGTTTTCATATGTGGGCGCTACTCACGTATGCGCTCGCTTCTGCACGCGAGCTAGTCGTGACTGGGTGTTTTTAAAAAACTTTTTTTTTCTTATTTATTTTAATTGATTTTATTTATTTTTACACTGTTTAAAAAAAAAATTGATCACTTTTATTCCTATTACAAGGAATGTAAACATCCCTTGTAATAGAAAAAAAGCATGACAGGTCCTCTTAAATATGAGATCTGGGGTCAAAAAGTCCTCAGATCTAATATTTGTACTTAAATGCAATAAAAAAAAAAGTCATTTGAAAAAATGACATTTAAAAAATATACCTTTAAGAGGTATGGGCGGAAGTGATGTTTTGACGTTGCTTCCGCCCTCCTATGGTATAGAGACCAGTGGGGGCCATCTTAACCTCACTCGTCTCTATACCCAGCTAGGAAGAGGACCCGATCGCATCCGCCGCTACCGACGGCTCCGGTAATCAGTGGAGGGCGCAGGAGGGCAGCGGGAAGGGGGTGGCACCTCTCCTGCCACTGATAGTGGTGATCTCGCTGCGAACCCGCCGTGGAGACCACCTTTATCGTACAGACGACCGGCGCCTGAAGAGATGGATATCTCGGTTATGGCAGCAGCTGCTGCCATTACCGAGATATCCCTCTTCAAAAATAGGACGTACATCGGCGTGCGCTGGTCGTTAAGTGGTTAAGGAAACCTATAATAAATACCTTTTAGTACTGGATTATGCTATGTGTTCTTGTGACAAGCAAACCTCTAGATGGATTACAGGCAGAGAGCTGAGAACACCCATTACAAGCCAAGTGTATAACCCAGGATCATCTGACAGAGTGTATGCAGTGAGCAGACATCATCCATTGACAGATAAGCGTATAACATAGTATCATCTGGTAAGTACATTTCCTAGTTGGATTGTGACATGTGCAGTGTGGAGGAGGCGATTGTTTTGAACTACTATCTGCAACGTTTTTTCTGTGGTGGACAATCCTACATTTATATCTGCCTCATTTTATATATAAAGTTAACTTCATACTTATTTAACTATTTTAGTGAACTTTCAACAAATCCTAAAACGTTTGAATTATTTTAGTGCTGCTAATGTTATGATATTTGTTGCTGTGACATATTTCTACTTTAGTGTTTTATTCTTATAGTAGCTGCTCTTGTTATTTTAAAGTAACACACTTTCCATGAGAGCTGAGGGAGAGATACCAACGGAGTGTTGAATTATTTGTCATTTTTCTGCCAGATTTTATAGTTAAACAAAAAAAAAGGAATTTTGTTTACCTAAAATACCTAAAAAGCTCACAAACATATTTCAAGCTAAGGGAAAAAGAAAAGGCACATAATATTATTTGTATGCTTAAGATCTGGTAATGCTCTTTTCAAAGCATGGATGGACACTGTCTTCTGTCATAAGCTTTGCATCACAGGCATATTTGTACAATATTTTTATTTTTTAGGGGGGAGTTGACACCACCTGAAATGTAACTCAATATTCATTAGCCTGTGTGAGCTATGTACAGTATACCTGAAGATTCAAATCACACTTCCATTTAAATCCAAATAATCTACAGAAGTGTACTTGCAGTGGAACAACTCAAGAGAATGGCACATTTTCAAGACTATGAGCATTGATAGAGTGGAAATGTAAAGTAGGGTACTTTCATATTTATTTCTGTTAAAAGTGTTTCCACTCTAAATTCCAGGCAAGTTTAGATTATATATTCTGTAAAAAATACATGTCATGTTGTTGCTAGAACATGCAGGAGCTCTTGATCTTATGTTCATATGCATGGTTGTAAACTCCATTCAATGCAAAGCATAGTTCCATTGTCTGCTCATGCCCTGGTGACCTAGAATCAACATTTCCAAAAAGCCTGAGCACCCTGCAATTAGATGCAATTGACATTTTCTCGTGGGAGAATTAAGAGACATGAAGAAAAAAATGTCAGATCACAAGGTCTTCCTAAACTATTGGCTTTTCTGGGTTAATAAAAAAAAAAATGAACACAAAAACAAGATAAAATGTTTAAGACTTTACTCCTTTGGTCTACATTTATCAGTTTCTTCAGATCTCCAGAAACAAAAAAATCTCTGTTATACAGTAATTGTTTATGCCTGGCCTAGTAGTTAAAGTATATTTATCTGCTGCCACACTAACTCTATTGATTTTCCTTTTAAATTGTCTTGTTTTTCAAAAGTCATATAGCTCAAGCTCAGAAATCATTTTTAGGTACATTTCAAGAGCTATTACAAGGTGCATCTTGTACAAATTGTTATACTTAATAAGCTGCAAGGAATAAACTTTATCTGCAAAGTGTCTTTTTCAAATCTCTTGGAAATCTTTTGATAAATGAGCAACATTTCTAAAAAGATATTTCTTTTTCATCACATCCATTTCAAATAACTAATAATTCTCTACATCAGCAATAGTAAAGGAAAACTAAGCAGATGACCTAATTTAGTGAAACCATGTACACTGTTGTATATTGCAATTAGGAGTTGCAGTGCTTATTGTAAATTGAACATTTATAAAGTATGAATTCCACTTCTTTCAAGTGTGCACAGCACCGTAACCAATTCAAAGAAAGGAAAAAAAAAAAAAAAACGTTCTAGAGACAGCAAAAGATTTTTCTATTTGAGGTTGTGATAATTAGGTCAAAACTCAGATATAATAGCTTTTTCCAACATAGATGGGCTTTATAAGTTCTTATTAAAAATTAACCCCTTGTAAACTGTCACGCACACTAACACAAGGCAAATATTACCACAAAAATGTACTGTATATACGTAATTCCATATATTGCAACATAACATAAGCAAACCAAGTTTGTTCCTTTCTGCTTAGTCCTTCAATATCACTTCAAATCAATAAATACTAATTAAATGGGCACAAAAATATATGGAGAGAATTTTTCTGTGAATAGATTGCGCTTTAATGTAGATTTTAGAATTTTTCAATAGATAGTAGGGGTTTTGCTCTAAATACAGTACCTGACCGTGAGATTGTGTTTCCAGCATGATCTCATTGCGCTGGTTCTCATGGACAGGGCATTGTACATCTCACGCTGACTGCAATAGGAAAATGTCACATTTTCCTATTGCAGCCAGCGCAAGAGAGAAGCGAAAATGTCGCCTCTCTAATAGAGCTGGCATGGGTTCCCCTCCAGGGGCATACCAGGCCCTTAGGTCTGGTATGGATTTTAAGGGGAACCCCCTATACTGAAAAAATGGCATTGGGGTCCTTCCAAAATCCATACCAGACCCTTATCCGAGTACGCAGACTGGCCGGTCAGGAAAGGGGGTGGGGACGAGCGAGCGTCCCCCCTCCTGAACCGTACCAGGCGGCATGCCCTCAACATAGAGAGGTGGGTGCTTTGGGGAAGGGGGGCACCCTCTGGCCCCCCCACCCCAAAGCACCTTGTCCCCATGTTGATGAGGACAAGGGCCTCTTACCGAAAACCCTGGTCGTTAGTTTTCAGGGTCTGCGGGCAGGGGGCTTATCACAATCCGGGTGCCCCCTTTAATAAGGGGGCCCCCAGATTCCGGCCCCCCACCCTATGTGAATGAGTATGGGGTACATTGTACCCCTACCCATTTACCTGGAGAAAAAAGTGTCAATAAAAAAACACACTACACAGGTTTTCAAAGTAATTTACTAGGCAGCTCTGGGGTCTTCTTCCAACTTCGGGGGTCTCTTCCGATTTCTCCGCTCTTTTCAGCCTCTTCTCCCGGTGTCCGGCCTCTTCTCCTGGTCTCCGGTTCTTCTGCTGGCTCCTCCGCTATCTTCTTTCAGCTCTTTTGCTAGCCTGCGGTTTTTATTTTTTGTGCTATAAACAAAAAAATCGACAATTTTGAAAAGAATTCATTATTTTTTACTTTTTGCTATAATAAATATCCTCTAAACATATATAAAAAAAATTTTTTTCCTCAGTTTAGGCTGATATGTATTCTACATATTTTTGGTAAAAAAAAATGCAATAAGCGATTATTGATTCGTTTGCGCAAAAGTTATAGCGTTTAAAAAATAGGGGATAGTTTTATGGCATTTTTATAAAAAAAAAAAAAAAAAAAAAAAAATTTAAATGGCAGCGATCAGCAATTTTAAGGTGGACACATCGGACATTTTTTACACATTTTTGGGACCATTGTCATTTATGTCGCAATCAGTGCTATACATGCACTGATTCCTGTGCAAATGACACCGGCAGTGAATGGGGTTAACCAGGAGGTGGCAGTACAGGGGTTAAGTGTGTCCTGGGGCGTGTTGCTAACTGTGGGGGGCGTGACTATGTTGTGCACATCACTGATCTCTCCTCTAATCACAGGGAGCAGAGATCAGTGTCCCTTGTTGCTAGGCAGAATGGGGAGATGCTTGTTTACTATAGCATCTGCCCGTTCTTCCTCTCCATGAGGCGTTCGTGGGTATCCCCACAGTGATCGAGTCTGCAGGACCTGCGACCTGACTCCCGGAGCTTCCCGTGCGCACTCCAGCCGCCTCTTAAAGGGCAACGTACAAGTACTTGATTCTGCCTGTACGTGCCCTTCTGCCAACGTATATCGGCGTGAGGCAGTCAGGAAGCAGTTAAAGGGGTAAAGCGTTCCAAGGCTAAAGTGCTTAAAGAAATATTATAGTACAATAGGCATGTTAACATTTTTTAAACGTGCAAGTTTGAAGCTGTAGAGGGGGTTGGTAACACCCAAGGCATGGCTTATCTTAGAGTAACACAATAGTGCTTAGGAAAAAATATGTTATATATCCTGACTGATCATTTTTACCCCTGAAAGTGTTCAGCCATACTTGGTTGGGAAGGGCATTCAAACACATACAGTTCTTTGTTCCACATATAAACAGAACAGGAAAACATTATATTATTTTTGTTGGTAAAATCCACTCAAGCTCTCAAAGCAGAGGGTCTCTCCATCCGGCAATAATTTTCAGTTATCTTCCTTTTCTGTAAGCTTCACATATTCTAAGTGCCGCTGAAGCTAAAAAAATAAAAAATAAAAAGGAAATGAAAATTGTTGAAAACAAAAGAAAATATGTTGAGTGAAAGATAAGCATAGGAAAAAAAAAACACTTTGACATGGTGGCTACATTGGAATACTTTATATAAGCATTAACACCTTTAATACTCTGGTCTGGTCTATCCATAAAGCATTGTTTAAGGCTAGATAAAAGGATTACATGTGTATTCCCCTATGCTTCAGTTTTAAAAAGATACATTTAGAAAGACAGAGTGTGACTGACTAATTAATCTAGTGATCAAAGTTTATACACAGATGTGCTAAGATGTAACAGTTGTTTGATGACACAAAACGTATTCAAATCCCTAAGGTTTATACAATTACTATAGCAAACATATAGCCAAAACGTTTAAATCAGCTTCCATATCATGTATTGGAATTAATGGGATTAATTACAAGGGGAAATAATAATTATCTATAGGCATATTAAAGTGCCCTTTAACTTCTTGATAGTTTAAATATCTTGGTTTACTTTGGTACAGGAGTAAAGTTTTTTTCTAGATAATTTGCTCAGAAATGGTAAGTCTGTAACAGAAACTCAATGCAGAATTGATAATGGCCATAATTGTATTATTTTCCAGTTGTAGGTCTATGATCTCTTATTGACTTGAAATAAACCATAAAATATTTTTATGGCTTTAGAAAAAAATATTAAATTTTGGGAGTGAAGGGGAGAACAGTTTGGGTCAAACAACCCTAAAGTCATTAAAAAAAATGATCTCTAGTGTGTACCTTGCCTCAGTAACACTTCTTTTAAATGATAATATATGCACTACAACCTGGCAATTGTTTTATATATACTTTTTTGGATTGTTTAAAAAAAAAGTAAGAAATACCCCCTTGTCCATGAAGACAACTTAGAATTAGGTGAAATGATAACTGAATATTTGATTATAGATGGTGAGAAATTATTGGTTCACATGGCTATAGAATTGAAAATTAATCTAGCTGATTTGATTGCTGATCTTCTCACCATGCAGGAAACCTAAACTTAAGAGGGAGGAGGGGGATTGGTCTGCAGACAATGAGAAATGGGATACAGACGTAGAATATTTAGGAGTGAGCTTTAAATTGTTGTCTTCTTCAACATATTTTACATGTTATTTTTCCTGCATCATAAGGAAGCTTCGGAAAACAATTATATATCATTATTGCAAAGTAATATTCCAAAACAAGGGGTTCGTATGAACCAAGGACACGTGAGGAAACTTGCATTCCTCTCTCTATAAAACATGCAAAAAAATGTATATGGAGCGTGATCCAAGCTCCCTCACATATACACACTTGACCGTATATTGCCCTTCCTTTCCTAAATCAATTGTGTTTTAACTAGTAAAGAGTTAATGAAACATGTGATTATACTTACCACATTTTTTCAGAATCAAATAAAACAAGAACATCAGAGACTAGGATAATTCTACATGTTGTGGATAAAGTAAAATTGTGCAACCAAACACAACAATATATCTGAAAAAAACAAACACAAATCAAATAGTGTGTGCATTCAAGTCCATGTGGTGCTCCAACAAATAAACCGTGACCTTGAACACTCAGGATGGGGCTTGAAACTTCTGTTTGGTAAATATAATAAGAGAGGCCGCTTACCGGATAAGGTGGATCTCAGATTATAGAGATCAAACTCATTCAGCAAAAGATCATTCAGCTGGTGAACACGCCTGCTGGGACTCCTCCACAGCTGGTATCCCTTCCGATACAGTGAGCTCATGTGATATTCCTTATAGATGCGATGGCAACTCCTTCTTAATAGTCTCCAGCACTGGGATATATCACAGGAGAAAAAGAAGAGGGTTCATGGTGCAGTGTTTAAAAGATTTCTTAAAAGCTTCACAGGCACTGACATCCAAAAACAATGAAACGATTTTCAAACAGCCGCGGCTCAAGTCAGCCAGCTGGTGCAGGGTGATGTCAAGAACTGGTGCTCCACCCGACGCATTTCCCCATACAAGGCATCTAGAGGCTAGATCTAGGCATCACACACCACACTCTAAATACACATACTGCAGGAGAGACACTGGAAATGTCTTTACAGTCTAATCCTGTTTGGTGTCATCTATATCGACGGAGTCAATATGTACTGTATTTTGTATATTAGAAGCTATGGTAAACTTTCACATGCATTTTATACATATACTATAACAAATTGCTAATGCAATTATTTATCATCATTATACACAAAATATTTTTATATTATAAAAATTAAAAAACTTTAAAAAAGGTATATTTAACCACTTGTTTACTGGGCACTTAAACCCCCCTCCTATCCAGACCAATTTTCAGCTTTCAGCGCTGTTGGACTTTAAATGACAATTGCGTGGTCATACAACACTGTACCCAAATGAAATTTTTATAATTTTTTTCCCCCAAATAGAGCTTTCTTTTGGTGGTATTTGATCACCTGTGTGATGTATTTATTTTTTTTTTTTTTTTTTTAGGATTATGAATGGAATTTATTCAACAATAAAAGTACACTTACATGTTAAAATCCCGAAATCCAATAGGTTATTGACAAAAGAGGATTGAACCTCTGAAACGCGTTTACCACCTCCAACACCCCACCTCCCATCTCTTACTAGCATGTTCCATGAGTGTAGTATACAGGATGATGGACATTGGCGGCTTCTCTGACACTTGTCAGAATCTGATCTTCTTGCTGGCTAGAGGTTAACACTGCTGACACACATTGACAGCTCTGCGATGGTTTCCTTTTCTATCTATGCTGGATGTCAAGATTTTAACATGTAAGTGTACTATTTTTATTGTTATGTTCAATAGTTTTTATTGAAAGTTGTAGTAGTACAAGAAACAAAGGAACAGAATAAAAGATAAGCGAGATATCAATAGTACAGTCAGTAGCAAAGTAATACACCGTGTGTCCAGAAACTGTACAAAATAATACAGGGTTGTTTGTAATGTACAATTATGACAAAAAGGAGAATGAATATCAATACTCGGGGAATATCCTCCCACCAGACACCCCAAATGGGATCTTGCTGTGTACCGGATCAAGGATCAGCTTCAGAGCATCGTAAGAATGAAAACGCAATATGAAGGTTTTCCCCGAGAATGCAGACAAGCATTATGGGTCAAATATGACCAACTTTAAAGAGAAAGACAATAAAAAAATAAATAAAAAAAAAATAAAGAAAAAGAAAAAACAAACAAAAAAAAAAACACATGTATAATGCTCAACGTAGTTGGGATGCAGCAAATGCAAGAGCAAACAATAGTTATCATATGAATACCTGGAGCCGGGTAAGTGGTGGGCGTATTAGAGTATGAGTATGGTAGCGGGTAAGAAGTCCTAAAGCATAAACAAAAACAAAAACAATTTGGGGGGGGGGGAGAGGGGGGGGAGGGTGGATGGAAAGGAGGAAGGGTTTGGGGAGGTGAAAGATGAAGTAGTAAGAGAGCAATTAAGTGAGCCCATACTGGAGTAGGAGTATTAGATGAGTAGGGGATGGGATTTGTCAAACCATTGTAACCAAGCTTCCCACAGTTTTATGGTTTTGGGTAGGTGGCCCTCAGCAGTGGCGTACATGCGTTCATACATTCCGTGTAGATGGGTTGTTCTCACAACTTCAGCACAGGAAGGTGCGTCAAGGGATTTCCAATTTCGGGTCAGAGTCAATTTTGCTGCTAAGCAGATATGTGTTACTATGCATCTAAGGTCATGTGGGAATTGTTTGATGCCAATGTTGAATAAAGCTAGAGCGGGATCAAGTGGGGTAACAATGTGGGTGACTGCCGATATAAGATTGAAAATGGCTGCCCAAAAGGGAACCAGTTTGGGGCAGGACCATGAGGTATGATAGAGGGTTCCTGGGAGGCCACAGTGCCTCCAGCAGGCAGAATTTGCGTTCTCAAAATATTTATGTAGAAGGTTTGGGGTAAGGTACCATCTGAGATTAATTTTATACGTGAGTTCCCAAAGATTGGCCGACTTGGTCGCAGAATAGACAGCTTTTATGGCGAGCGACCATTGTTGTGGTGAGTAAGAAATTCCAGTTTCATGTTCCCATTTCACCAAAGGGGGTAGTTTAGCAAAGATCATTTTATCATTAAGTGTGGTATAGAACAAAGAAATACCCTTAGCTGTAACAACCTTACCCGATATGTATTGCCAAGTTGTTTTCGGAATACTCACATGTAGATGGGGATTTTGTAATAGGCAGTGAGTGATTTGAAAGTATTTAAAGTAATCGCGAGGGGAAAGATTAAATTCCTGTTGGAGAGACGTAAAGGATTTGAGGAGTCCAGAATCATAAAGGTCTGCTACGTGTGTAATCCCATTGGTTTTCCAAGAATGGAAACGCAGATTGGAGATCAGTAGTCCAATAATATCTATTGGAAGGGGAATTCTACAGTTGGTGATGTTCGATTTCGTGTGGGTAATCAAGTATTTGAATGCTAACACTGATGCTACTATAGATGGGGAAAGGTGAGTACAATTTGCCTTCAATTTAGGCGCTGAGAGGAGCCACAATCCCAGATTGCTACCAGGTACTTGACAGGATTCTATGGAACTCCACTGATTGGAAGGATCAGGATTGAACCAGGCTCTAATTTGAGCCAGTATAGCTGCATTGTAATAGTCTCTAATATTAATATATCCCATGTCTCCTACCTGTTTGTGTTTTATTAGGGAGTGGTGTGCTATTCTAACCCTTTTTCCTTGCCACACAAATCTTCTGAGGAGTGATTGAATTTGCGTGTGGAAGGATGAAGGTATGGGGATCGGGATTGCTCTAAATAAATACAAGAGTTGAGGAAGATGAATCATTTTAAACGCTGCTAGTCTACCCGAACTTGTGAGCATCAGTCTAGACATTTTATCTAGTTCTAGTGATAGTTTATTGAGAAAAGGGATGAAGTTGGTTTTGAATAGATCTTTAGGGCGAGAAGTGAGAGTGATACCTAAGTAACTCAGAGAGTCTGTAGACCACGTATATTGATACTGGTTCTTTAGGAACAGAGATTGGCACTCCGGTATGAACAGGGGGAGGACATAGGATTTAGAAATGTTCACTTTGTAATAAGAAACAAGACTGAATTCATCAAGTGTGTGTTGTACCGAGGCCAGGGAAGCTGTGGGATGTGTCAAAGAGAAAATAACATCATCAGCAAAGAGGCTGATTTTGTGATCTGTGTTGCCAATGTTGATACCAAAAATGGTGGGGTGGGACCTAATTTTAGCAACCAGGGGTTCGATCAGTAGGTCAAAGATCAGGGGCGACAAGGGGCAGCCTTGGCGAGTGCCGTTGAAAATTTGAAATGGCGTCGATAACATGGACGAGCAGTAAACTTGGGCCGAGGGAGTAGAATAAAGGGCTAGGATGGCTGAGAGAATATGGTTCTGAAATCCAAATTTCTCTAGGGTCAATTTTAAGTAATGCCAGTGGACCCTATCGAACGCCTTCTCCGCATCCAATGACAGAAGCAGAGAAGGCGTTCGATGGGCCACCGCGTGATGGATAAGATTGATCATCCGTCGTGTAGCATCTGAGGTTTGGCGCCCCTTAATAAATCCAGACTGGTCAGGATGTATCAACATTGGCAAGACGTCGATCAATCGTTTTGCTATAACTTTAGCGTAAAGTTTCACGTCGTGATTTAATAATGAAATAGGGTGGAAGTTTTGAGTTAAGTTTGGTTCCTTCCCTGGCTTCGGTATAGTCACTATTAATGCTCTAAGCATCTCTTGAGGAAAAGAGGCAGAGGAGGCAGCAGAGTTGAACAGCTGTGTCATGTGCTCAGTGAGAATGGAGCTGAATTGCTTATAATATTCTCCCACAAAACCGTCAGGACCGGGCGTTTTACCATTGGGTAGCGTTAATATGGCAGATTGAATTTCTATTTGTGTGAAAGGGGTGTTTAATTCCTCCAGTTGTTGTGAAGTTAGGCTAGGGAGTTTCACAGAATCTAAGAATGTTTGTATCTGTGCGGGGGTGGGTTGTGCTAGATCAGGAGCGTTCTTCAAATTATATAGTTTGCCATAATAAGCGCTAAAGGCATTAGTGATATCTTGTGGGTTTTGTAATTTAGAGTTAGAGTCAGGATGATGGATATAAGGAATGGGACGTCTAGTGAGAGGTCCCTTAATCTGGTGGGAGAGTAGTTTGCCAGATTTATTACCTGCAGCGTAAAAATTCATTTTGTGTCTTCGCTGAATATGGTCATGTTTTTCTAAAAGAAGAGCCCTAAGTTCCAATCATAATGAAATTAATTCCGATTTGAGTGCTTGGGTGGGATGGGATTTATTGAGCAGATTGGTATTTTGAATGCGCATGAGAAGTGCGTCCATCTGCTGCCTCCTTCGCCTGTTATCTCTAGCTCCAAGTTGTATAAAGAGTCCCCGCATATATGCTTTATGCGAGGCCCATAGAATATGGGGATCTGCAACAGAGTCTTTGTTGTGGACAAAAAATGCTTCTAATTCGTTTTTCAGTGTTTGCGCATAGGGTTCAGATTGTAGAATTCTTGTATTCATTCTCCAGAGGGACGCTGGAGAATGCCTGATATGGTCTTCCACGGTAATGCTGACAGGGGAATGATCAGACCATGTGATCAGGTGTATGTTGGAGGAGGTTTGAAGGGTCCTGGAATCTGTCAAAAAGAGGTTGATGCGGGAGTAAGAGTTATGACCTGGGGAGAAGTACGTATAGTCCCTCTCGTCTGCATGTTGACACCTCCAAATGTCCAGAAGACATAGCTTATTCAGTAGAGGATTCAGTGCCAGCCTGCTTCTCCTGGGCTGGAAGGACGAATCTAGATCAGGATCAGGGGTGCTGTTAAAGTCTCCACACCATATTGTAGTGCCTTGTTTTTCTGTTTCTACTTTTTTATGTAGTTTTCGTAAGAAACGAGCTTGATGAGTATTGGGCACATAGACATTGACAAAAGTATAAGGAGCCCCATTGATGATACAGGATAGAATAATATACCGGCCTTCAGGGTCCTTGGTGCATTGAATCAGTTGAAACGCTAAAGAATTTTTAAAAGCAATAAGCACCCCTTTCTTTTTTTTAATTGCATTAGCTGTGAAAACAGTGCTGAAGTCTCTGTTGGTGCATGTAGGGGGATTACTCTGTTGGAAATGTGTTTCCTGTGCCCATAGAATTTCACATTTGGTATGCTTGGCCAGTGCCCACAAGGATCTTCTCTTCGCAGGGTGATTTAGTCCCTTCGCATTAATTGTGACAATGGTGATAGGCATATGTAGAGCAGGTACGTCAAAAAGATGAGAAAGGTATTACTTGAGAGAGCGTAGGGCTAGAGGAGGCTGGGACTTCAGTGAGCGATGAGATATGGTTCAGTTGTTAGGCAAGTAGGTCGAGGCTCTCAAAGCGCTGTGCGAGGCAGAGATGCAGGAGGGGAAGTAGGAAAGAGGGGGAGGGTAAGAGCGTAGGGAAAGAACAAAAACCAAAAATGAAAAGTACAAAAAGGTACAAACGTAACTCAACGGTCCAAGAAATAACAATAGCAGAGGAATAATATGATTCGGAATGCTGCTTGGTAGATGACCGTAAACTGTAACAAGTGTTTCGAGTGAGGAGTTACCTCAGCGCCTCCGTGCGTAGAAACACTAAATAGGGGTAACGAGTCTTAAGACCGGGTGTGAATAGATGGCAACGCCAAACGGCAATTGTGAATCCTGGCCCCAAACCACATAGCTAGTGGGAGGCATTTTTCTGACTCCTTGGGGGCAGAGGTTGGGTTGAAAGAGAGCCTGTGTTACTTTGGTCCATGGGTGCTGCATCTGGGGGAGCAGGGATGATGTCCCATCTTTGTAGTAGGTGCAGACCTTGTTGCAGAGACGTTACTACGTGTTTTCTCCCTTCACGATGAATGGATAGTTTAGCAGGTGCTATCCATTGGTATTGAAGCTGATGATTACGGAGAGCTTTAGTGATTGTGTTTAATTGTCTCCGTCTGCTCAGGGTGTGCTGTGAGAGGTCAGCATAAATTTGGAGATGGGAGTACGGGTCTGGTAATGATTCCATTCCCCTCATTTTGTGCATAAACTGTTCCTTGATGTGATAGAAGTGCACCCTCAATATGACATCTCTAGGTACTGCATCTGGTAAGAACGCAGGTTTAGGTAGTCTGTGAATGCGATCTATGACCAGCTCAATATTTTTTGCCTCAGGAAGCACCGTTTTGATAAGACTTTTGGCAAAGGCAGGTAGCTCAGTATTTTGGACAGATTCTGGGATCCCTCTAATTTTAAAGTTATTACGTCTGGCCCTGTCCTCTAAATCCACCATTTTGTCTTTTATCCAAGCAATGTCCTGAGATTGTGCTTCTTGAGTGTCAATAACATCGTTCACTGTGCCCGTAATGTCACTTACAGTAGCCTCCACGTGTGTGATTCTGTCATCCATTGCTCCTAACTTGTGGCCAAAACTATGCATGAGGGAGAGCATGTCAGATTGCAAAGAGCTCCTCAGAGACATGAGCATGTCTTTTAAGGTAGAGTCTATTACAGCCTGTCCAGTAGTAGGAAATGCTGCTATGGCGTCAGGCTGGTGGTGCATCTGAGGGTAGGCCTGAGGCATCCCACTGATCTGAACCCTACCCTGGGCCCGTTCCATGTCATCCAGGCGCATTTTGGCCTTAGCTGGGCTGTGGGCTGTGGGAGTTCCCGGGGGAGAAAGAGAGTGTCCCGTTTTGCTTACCATCGGTTCCGAAGTGATGTGATAAGCTCCCCCTTCATTCGAACGGGATGCGGCCTCAGCCTGTGGAGATTGTGAATTCGGTTCGGCGCCATCTTGGTTCTTCCGCGCGGACGGCTGATACATATACGCCGTCAGTTTTCGGGGAAGCCGACTGTCCTTTCGTTTGAGCGACATCTCCGGGAGGTAGAGCGGGTGTTCCCCCAAGTTGCCAGAAGCAAAAAGAACGGATTGGGGTCGCTGAAATGCCGCTTCAGAAGCCGTTCAGACGGAGAGCAATCTCCTCACGCAGCCATCTCAGTCAAGCGCCGGCCTTATTTATTTTTTTAAATGTAAAAAGACCAATTTTTTTTTTTTTTTTTTATTTTGTTTTAAAATTTTATAATGGGTAATTTTTGTCCATCATTGATGTATGCTGATGAGGCGGCACTGATGGGCACTGAGGGGTGGCAGTGATGGGCACTGATCGGTTACACTGATAGGCAGCACTTCTAGGTGGCACTGATTGGCACCGCTAGTGGGCATTGATAGGTGGCACTGGTGGGCATTGATAGGTGGCACTTGTGGGCATTGATAGGTGGCACTTGTGGGCACTGTTACTCTATAAATGAGACATAATTGCCTCTTCTTTTTCGGGATCGATGTCCCTTTAAGATAAGCCGGTGATAGGCTTTTTTTTCTCCTCCGCTGTCAGCGTGAGGAGAAAAAAAAAAGATCCACGAGCTTTGGTTTACATCATGTGATCATCTGTCCTTGGCTGACAGCTGATCACACGGTAAGGGGCCAGGCATGGCCCCTTACTCGGATTGGTGATCACCCGAGTCTCAGTGAATTGGTGAGCGTGCACAGGGTAGGCCATCATATGATGGCCTCCCGGAAATTCACCTCCGTGCTGTGGCCGTCATTCGGCCATAGCACGGATGCCAGGAGGTTAAACATCAGTTCATATAAACATATTTAGTATTCATAAATCACCATTGTTATTACTAACCATACCTCATGAATTATGCTGATGAAAATTAAAAAAGGAAACGTTTTTCATATACACGCACATATATACTGAAGCAAGCTCTAGGGAAAGGGGCAAGCCATCCCCCCCAGCATGCTCCAAAGGCCTACACTCTTATCCATGACCATCTACAAAATGATCAAGCTATCCCAGCCACTAGGTAAACACAAATGGCCCATGTCTCTGATATCCTATGACCAGCAGATTAACCCTTCAGTTCCATATACAGAAACGATAACCCGTCCCACCCAGAAATTTTCATAGGGGGGAGAAGGAGAGGAGAGCGGGGAGCTACCGGTTATCTGTATAGCAATTGATATCCCATTCAACGTTAAGCCCCAAGGGGCTATAACATTGGATGTCAAAAACCCATCTAGTTTCTCTGCGTGAAATGCATCTTTTGAGGTTATTTCACCTCAAAAGAGGGGTATACCTCTCTATAACAATAACCTGAAGTTCCCTCTTATGATGAAGCCGAAAATGTTTGGAAACACTATGTCCAATAAATAACAAAATAGTGGGTTTGCGCTATGGATAGGCCACCAAGAAAAATGATAGATACAGGAGGGCTGCCACTACCCAAGATTCACAACCAAAGGTTGGAACAGTATGCCAATGTAATATAAATATAGGAAGTAAGGGTGCTCTGCTCTGATAATAAATATCTTATAACTCCAAAAAATATTACAAAATGGAAATAAAATTAATGGGTGTGTTTTCTAAAAAAATCTGTGCAAAGTGCAAATCTAGTGAATTCCCCAAAAAGTGCAAAGCAAAAAAAAAAAAACGCACAATATATAAAATTAACCAAATCCAAAATGATGATTTTTAAACTATACCGCGTGCTAAATGTATACCTCATGATACACAATAAATAAATAATAAAAAATAGATACTATTAAAAATATATATGAAAAGACACTTATCACAATTTAGCAGTGCTAAAATATATAAAAAAAACAGTCCAAAAGTGCAAGGTGTCTGGTGAAAATAATCCTTGGGGGGGTAAAAAACCTGGTGCGATTTTGTGCAATTTTCATGCAATAGGCAGAATTCGCACTCACCAACTCTGCTGCTCCTGCAGGGGTATAAGCGCCTCCACAGTTTTAGCTATTTGTTGGTCCTGGTATCCCACTCTCTGCCAGTCCCAGTAGTCTGTTTGTTGCCTCAGGGATGTGTTATTCTCATTGAGTATAAGGGAAAAAAAATGCCCATAGCGTAATATTGTAAAAAACATCCAGTATTTATTTGTTTAAAATAAGAAAACTACTCACAAAGGTACAATTTAAAACCGCAATGTATGCAAGTACTGCCACTTGAAGGGAGAGTCTGTGTGTGTGTCCTAGGACATGCCCTAGGCGTTTCGTCATACGATGTCCTCTGGAGCGTCCATTTTAATATTTAGCTTCCTGACAAATTTCTGAAGATCCATGTATATCTGAAATTAGTTCATGGATTTTTTAGGAGCATTTTTTAACCTTGAATTAATGTGTGTCACAGTCTGGAGTCAGGCTCAGAGGCCAGTAGCTATAGCAGCAGAGCAGGTATTCACACATGTCACCCTGGCTGAGGACACGGGTTCACCTGAGGTGCGGGGTCTAAGCACTAACCGGTATTCACTAGAGCTCCTGATGGTGGAGATGGGCTTTGCTGCATGTAAGTGCCAGGTCGCGGTCCTAAGGAGGGGAGCAAGCCAGGGTCCGGTAGCAGATATAGCAGGTAGGGATCAAGCAGGAGTGTAGCTGAGAAACAAGTCAAAAGTCAGTAACAATTAGTTGCAGATTGGGATTCAGCAGAAGCGTAGTCGAGGAACGAGCAAAATGTTGGTAACGAATGGTAGCGAACATACGGTTGGCAGCAAGAGAGACACGAGCAAGATATTGGCTGGTGAAGGCACAATATTCTGGCAACCAGGAAGTGCAGAGACATGGCTTAAATCAGGAAGTTCATGGGAGGAGCAAAGGGTTCAAGGTTCAAGGCAAACATGATTCAAGAACAGATCATTCAAGGAATTGTCTAAGGAACTATCCAAGGAACTGTCCAAGGAGCTGTCCAGCATTCCAGGTGGCTCAGTAAGAAGAGTCACCACCAGACATACCTGAGGTCCTAACAATGTGATTTGTTTTCTGATTCTAACAGTTCCTAACCCCTCATCTTTTTTGAGGGGTGGCACCGCTTAACTCCCCTGCATCCTCTCTTAGTGTTCCTTTTTTGTTTTGGCCCTTTCCTAAAAAATTATCAGATTTGTTCCTCAATGAGACTGCTGCTCCAGGAGGTCCGGCACTAGGATGAACATGATTGTCCCAGGGAGGTCCATATCTGGCAGCTTGATATCCAGCTTCATTCTCTGTTTCATTATAATAATCCTGTAGTGATCCAAATCTGTTCCTTGCTGGAATTTCATATCTCCAGGGGTCTCTGCGAAAGGTACCAATATCTCCCATGGTATTCCATGTTGGGTTGCCTCCCCTGGGGGTATGAATATGAATTTACATAATTTTTAGGTGTTTGCGGAGGTCTGTTTTCTCTGTGTGGTCCTGAATGTGGAAACCTGCCTTGATTTCTAAATTGGTTAGTCTGAGGGTATTGATAGTTATTCCTCCATCCATTAAATTGTCTATTTTGGCCGTCTCCCTTTTTCTTATGTTGGTGTGGTGTGCGACCACCTTTGCCAGCCGGAGGCCCCAAATACCTACATTTTGGGGAGACAACTTCATTACCGGGTCTGTAATTTTCCATGCGTGGTTGCAGTCATACACTAGAGATGGGCGAATGGTTCGGTCCGAGCATAAGTTCAGGCTGAACTTTGGTGTTCGTGGCAAATTTGAAAGCTGCGGAGCACCATTAAAGTCTATGGGACACTAACATGAAAAACCAAAAGTGTTAATTTTAAAGGCTGCGCGCACACAATGGCATGACGGCAAATTTAAAGGGATGTACAGGTAGGCCCATTTGCCCAGCCATGCCATTCTGCCGACGTACATCGGCATGCACCGGTCGGGAACCCCAAACCAAACTTTTTTTTTAAATTGCGTGGGGGTCCCCCCAAAATCCATTCGAGGCCCTTCAAATCTGGTATGGAAATTAAGGTGAACCCTTTGGCAAAATGTTTTAAAAAATGGTGTAGGGGTCCCCCAAAAATCCATACCAGATCCTTATCTGGGCATGCAACCTGTCAGGCCGCAGGAAAAGAGGGGGGACGAGAGAGCGCCCCCCCCTGAACCATACCAGTCCACATGCCCTCAACATGGGAAGGGTGCTTTGGAGTAGCCCCCCAAAGCACCTTGTCCCCATGTTGATGGGGACATGGGCCTCATCCCCACAACCCTTTCCCAGGGGTTGTGGGGGTAAGTGGGCATGGAACTTATCAGAATCTGGAAGCCCTCTTTAACAAGCCCCCAGATCCCGGCCTCCCCCCTTATATGAATTGGTAAAAAAATTGTAAAAAGACAGGAGACACTTGATCAGTTTTAAATTACTTTTTTCCTTTAGAAATGTCATTTTTCTGTGGTACTGTTCTAAACATGGGAAAACTGCATAATATTTAATTTTTAGTGTTTCACTTTAAGCATTATTAAACTCACTGCTCTTGAAACAACTGACATTTTTAAAACTTTTTTTTTTGCATTGATACATGTCTCCTGGGGCAGGATCTGGGTCCCAAACACTTTTTATGACAATAACTTGCATATTAAACCTTTAAAATTTGCATTTTTGTTTTTTCATGTTCGTGTCCCATAGACTTTAATGGTGTTTGTTTGTTTGTCCGAATTTTATGCATGTTCAGATGTTCTGGTGTGAACCGAACCGGGGGGTGGGGGGGGGGGGGGGGGTTGTTTGGCTCATCCTCATCGTACACCACTTTGACTGTCATTGATATCCATATTGACAGTTTCCGATGGATGTGTGTACATTTCTCTATAAATTTCCTGCCATTTAAAAACATTATGGGACTTGTAGTCCTCCACATCTCTTAAGTATTTCTTTTGTTTCTTAATTCTTTGTTTCTCCTCCTCTTCTACCATAATTTCTTGCAATTATTTAGTATATACTTGATATAAATCTTCCTTATTCATAGGGATATGTTTTACTTTTATTTTATTTCTTGTTGTAGTTTTGTGACCTTAGCTCTTTTCTTTGAAACTAAGCCCTTGTGCACACCGTGGACCGTGTTGTCGGATAATAATGTGTGAGCTCCATCGGACTGCTTCCGTCAGAATATCCGACGGACAAAGTTTTAGAGCTGGGCTATAAAACTTTCTGACAACATGATCCGATCAGACTTTGTCTGACTGTGTGTAGAGAATTCCGATCGGACAAAGTGCCACGCATGCTCAGATCAAATTCCTAGACCAAAGCTATTGGCTACTAGCCTGAACTTAGTCTCGTCGTAACAAAATAACGTCATCACGTTACGTACGATCAGATTTTCCGACAACTTTGTCCGACCGTGTGTATGCAACACAAGTTTCGGACAAAATCCGTTGGACAAAATCCGGCGGATTTTGTTGTCGGAATGTCTGACCGTGTGTACAAGGGCTTAGAGCTCCAAGAATGACAAACCAACCCCACTGAAATATAGCAGCCATTCATTAATTTCTTTATCTCCCTTTTAGGATATACATGCCACCTGAGGCTTCTTAGGATCATTTTTTCTTTTTTCATGCGCATGGGAGTCGACACGCGCGGCAGCTCCATTCTTGGAAATGCCGCGCTCAGTGCGCCTGTGCGCCGCTGTCTACGGCGCGTGCGCCGTAGACAGCGGTGCCCGTTTTCGGGCAAATATCTTCTAAACCATACAGGTTTAGGAGATATTGCTTGGACCTACAGGTAAGCCTTAATCTAGGCTTACCTGTAGGTCAAAGTGGTTTGTAAGGGTTTACAACCACTTTAAGTCTCATAAATATTTCCTGAATGCCATCTGTTTCCGAACTGGTTTGATCAAAAACCTCATCTGGATTAATTCTCCTAGTTTTGTGATATTCAAATATATCCATACTAACCCCCCGAAAAATCGATAATTTAGAAACCATGGTAAACTTTCACATGCATTTGATACATATGCTATAACATATTGCTAATACAATTATTTATCATCATTATACACAAAACATTTTTAGATTATAAAAATTGAAAAAAGGTATATTTAAACATCAGTTCAGATAAAACATATTTAGTATTCATAAATCATCATTGTTATTACTAACAATACCTCATGAATTATGCTTCCAGACTGCCCATCATCGTTATACGTCAGCTGTTTGAAGAGGAGTATCGTTTTTATGACAGCAGATAGCTCTTCTTCAGTGAGTCCGGTTTCAGATAAAAGTGGTCTCTGTGGCAGATTCGCCAGGAGATCACTTTTTGCGGGGGCAAAAGAAGGGCCCCCTTACCGGAGCCTTCCGCCACTTACTGGAGCTGTCAGCAGCAGCGGTGATCAAATCTTCAACCTTGATGGGCATGGAGACGAGTGAGGGGAAGATGGCCCCCACCCGTCTCTATTTTTTTTCTTGCATTTTAGCATATATATGAGATCTAAGGTCTTTTTGACCCCATATGTCATATTTAGGAGGTCCTGTTATGCTTTTATCTATTACAAGGGATGCTTACAAAAGGTGACCGCGACATTGTGTCAAGCGGGAGCCAGCGCCGAGCCGGCTCGCATCGGGAAAGGAAAAATGTTTCTTTTCCTTTCCCAATGAGTGACAAGCATTGCTGACATTGAGGCTGGGTTCACACTGGTGCGGGGATCCGACTTGGATTCCCACCAATACCAGGCACTGCGTTTGGTATAAAACTTGAAGGGAGAACTCCAGGCCAAATTTTAAATAAAAAAATGGCATGGGTTCCCCCTCCAGGGGCATACCAGGCCCTTAGGTCAGGTATGGATTTTAAGGGGAACCCCTGTATGCTGAAAAACGGCGTGGGAGTTCCCCAAAATCCATACCAGACCCCTATTCGAGCATGCAGCCTGGCCAGTCAGGAAAGGAGGTGGGGACGAGCGAGCGCCCCCCTCCTGAATCATACCAGGATACATGCCCTCAACATGGGGGGTTGGGTGCTTTGGGGAAGGGGGTGCCGTGTGGCCCTCCACCCCAAAGCACCTTGTCCCCATGTTGATGAGGACAAGGGCCTCTTCCCGACAACCCTGGCCATTGGTTGCCGGGGTCTGCAGTCGGAGGGCTTATCGGAATCCAGGAGCCCCCTTTAATAAGGGGGCCCCCACCCTATGTGAATGAGTATGGGGTACATCGTACCCCTAGCCATTCACCTGGGGGAAAACTGTCAATAAAAAATCACACAACACTGGTTTACAAAGTAATTTATTAGGGAGCTCCGGGGGTCTTCTTACGACTTCGGGGGTCTTCTTCCGACTCCTTCGCGCTCTCCGGTTCTTCTCTGCACTCCCCGGCATCTTCTCCTGCTCTCCGGCGTCTTCTTCCGCTCTCCAGCTCTTCTGCCGGCTCCTCCACTAGCTTCTCCCAGCTCTTTTGCTATTGGTGGCCTGGTCTTCTGCGTCCTTCTTCCTTCTTCTTTCTTCCCTCTTCTCTTCTTCAGATGTTAATATGATGCTCTCTCCCGCTGTAATGCAGTGTGAGCGCTGCGCGATCACTTATATAGGCATGGGGCGTGGCCACAGGTGATGTCACACGGTGGCCCCACCCCCATATGACATCAAGTTCTGGTGCATGCTGGGATTGTAACTTCATAAGGGGCGTGGCCACCGTGTGACATCACCCGGCGCCACGCCCCATGCCTATATATGTGATTCCACAGCGCTCACACTGCATTACAGCGGGAGAGAGCGTCGTGTCAACTTTGAAAGAAGAGAAGAAGAAAAGGGGGAGGAAGGAAGAAGGACGCAGAAGACCAGGCCACCGCTAGCAAAAGAGCTGGAAGAAGATAGAGGAGGAGCCGGCATAAGAACCGGAGAGCGGGAGAAGACCACGGAGAGCAGGAGAAGACGCCAGAGAGCACGGAGAAGAACCAGAGAGTGCGAAGGCGTCGGAAGAAGACCCCCGAAGTCGGAAGAAGACTCCCAGAGCTGCCTAATAAATTACTTTGTAAACCTGTGTTGTGTATTTTTTTATTGACAGTTTTTCCCCCCAGGTGAATGGGTAGGGGTATGATGTACCCCATACTCATTCACATAGGGTGGGGGACCGGGATCTGGGGGCCCCCTTATTAAAGGGGGCTCCTGGATTCCGATAAGCCCCCGACAAACAACGGCCAGGTTTGTCAGGAAGAGGGCCTTGTCTTCATCAACATGGGGACAAGGTGCTTTGGGGTGGGGGGGGGCGCACAGCACTCCCCTTCCCCAAAGCAACCACCCCCCATGTTGAGGGTATGCGGCCTGGTATGGTTTGGGGGGCGCTCGTGTCTGGTATGGATTTTGGGGGGACCCCACGCCGTTTTTTCAGCGTACAGGGGTTCCCCTTAAGATCCATACCAGACCTGAGGGCCTGGTATGCCCCTGCAGGGGAAGCCATCCCGGCTCTATTAGAGAGGCGACATTGTCACTTCTCTCTCACACTCACTGCAATAGGAAAATGTGACATTTTCCTATTGAAGCCAATGCGAGATGTATAGTACCCTGTCGTTGAGATCCAGCACAATGAGATCGCGCTGGAAACACAATCTCGCGGTCAGGTACTGTATATTCCTTAATAAAAATAGGTAATAGGAATAAAAGTGACACTTTTTTTTCTAAAGTGCAAAAATATAAAATAAAAGGTAAAATAAATAAGAAAAAATATGTTTTTAAACGCGCCCCGACCCAACAAGCTCGTCTGCGAAGTGAACGTATATATGAGTAGCGTCCGCATATAAAGATGTACTTAAAATCACATATGTGAGGTATCGCCACGATCGGTAGAGCGAGAGCCATGAACCTTCTCTGTAACTCAAAACATGCAACCTGCAGAATTTTTTAAATGTCACTTACGAAGATTTTTAAGGGTAAAAGTTTGTCGCCATTCCATGAGCGGGGGCTATTTTGAAACGTGACATGTTGGGTATCAACTTACTTACTGTAACATTATCTTTCACAATATAATAAAAAATTGGTCTAACTTTACTGTTGTCTTATTTTTTAATTAATTTTTTTTTATTTTTTCCAAAAAAAGGCCGCTATGCAAATACGGTGTGACAGAAAGTATTGCAATGACTGCCGTTTTATTCTTTAGGGTGTTAGAAAAAAAAAGTATAATGTTTGGGGGTTCTAAGTAATTTTCTAGCAAAATAAAATGTTTTTAACTTGTAAACAACAAATCTCAGAAAGAGGCTCGGTCCTTAAGTGATTAAGATATCTATTCATGGGGTATTGTTAGTAATAACAATGGTGATTTATGAATATTAAATATGTTTTATATGAACTGATGCTTAAGTATACCTTTTTAAAAAAAAAAAAATTTTTATAATAAAAAAATGTTTCATGTATAATGATGATAAATAATTGCATTAGCAATATGTTATAGTATATGTATCAAATGCATGTGAAAGTTTACCATGGTTTCTAATATACAAAATACATATTGACTCCATCAGTATAGATGACACCAAACGGGATTAGACTGTAAAAACATTTCCGATGTCTCTCCTGCAGTATGTGTATTTAGAGTGTGGTGTGTGATGCCTAGACCTAGCCTCTGTTCCTAGACGATGCCTTGTATGGGGAAATGCATCGGGTGGGGCACAAGTTCTTGACATCTCCACGCACCAGCTGGCTGGCTTGAGCCGCGGCTGTTTGAAAATAATTTCATTGTCTTAGGATGTCTGTGCCTATGAAGCTTTTAAAAGGGAATACTGTACTATGAAGTCTCTTCTTCTTTTTTTCTTCTTCCTGTGATATATCCCAATGCTGGAGACTATTAAGAAGGAGTTGCCATTGCATCTGTAAGGAATATCATATGAATATAGGAGCCCACTGTATCGGAAGGGATACCGGCTGTGGAGGAGTCCCAGGAGGAGTGTTCACCAGCTGAATGATATTTTGCTGAGCGAGTTTGATCTCTATAATCTGAGATCCACCTTATCCAGTAAGAGGCCTCTCTCATTATATTTACCGAACAGAAGTTTCAAGCCCCATCCAAGTGTTCAATGTTGTGGTTTATTTGTTGGAGCACCACATGGACTTGAATGCACACACTATTTGGATTTGTGTTTGTTTTTTCAGATATATTGTTGTGTTTGGTTGCACAATTTTACTCTATCCACAAATTTATGAGCTGAATATTCAGGCTGTTTGAGTTGCAGCACCTAGCACACAGTCACATTTGATTTTGTCATCTACAATTATCTTTACATTTTATTTCACTATATTTATATATTAATTTTCTTTCTTAAAATCTGGGGGCAGTGCAGATTTTTTCACCTTACACTAATTCTACGTGTTGCTCTGTCTTCTTCATTAAGGATAGGACAAATTATTCCCTGTATCCATTTTCTGGCACTTTTTCCTCCTTTATCACAATATTTTTTTATACTGTCATAAAATCTGCCCTCCTTGTTTTATCAGTTTTGAACTCATACCATCCTTTCCTCGTGCTTTATTCTTTTTCAATTGTTGGATGGTTGGTTCTGTTTCTTTGTGTGATGGCACATCCAATTCTGTCTGTGGACCATAAAATAGGATTTTTGATTTTCATTGTTTGATTTTACATTTACTTGTGTTCTTCAAAGTATTCGGTCCCACATCATTCATTCTTCATTTTCAGTTTAGTTTCCATTTTTATCCTACACATTGTCATTCACAGTTGGAACACTTTCCTACTACACTAATCTCTTTGAACAGATTTCTAACTTCTTTCTTTCAAACAGTTTTCTTCTCTGGAAAATTTCCAGTTCTCTCCTTCCCTCTTCTTTCTCCTGCATATTTTATTTGCCATTGTTTTTTATTAGGGAATTCACCTATACATTGTTGTATTTTTTCTTTTCTCTTGAGCTGGCCTTATTCATTGTTTAATAGATGTTTTCCCACATCTCTGTTATGAGATTTCATAAAGCAGAGCCTGCTTAATCGCTTTCCTGGGACCCTTGGCCTTCACATACATCCACCCATTAAGATGCATTAGAAGATTCAGCTGTATGCGATTTTTTGTGACGGGGATGTGTAAACTGCCCACACATGCATGAATGTATTCTCCAAAAGTAGATAGTGTGCATTTGGAGCATATTTCCATGTTGTTGTTCTTGTGTCCATCATTAACATTTATATGGGACCCCTATCTAAGATAGGGGTATGGTATAGATGAAGGAAATCCCCGGTTCTTCTGTTTACAAACAGAATAAATCATGGGCTGTCATTATGTTATTATGTTAGCATGTAATAGTCACCTACTGAATAAGTTGCAGATGTAGCACCCTGGTGTTTAGGCAAGGTTGCTAGTAAATTTAATTTGCCAGGCAGTAGTTGCCCTGGTTAATTGGTAGTAGATCCACTGATTCCTCTCTAGTTCTGGACTTGCCACACCTTCTCTCTTCTGTCACTTGGTGGCATTATGCTGGTGACATTAGCTAGACAAGGGCTTAGCAAGGTCAGTTTATGAATCAAGAGGGTTTCTCAGCTAACTAGTGCGGGTTTCTTTATTCCCTTGGCCTGCTGGGAGAGCCTATTTATTAGGGTGGAGTCTGGTGATTGGGGTTCTGTGCCACCTGGACGGCTGTCTGGGTGGACATGTGTTATGCTTCCCCGGACTGCTAGCCCAGATCATGAGGCCTATCCTGGGGATATCTGGCTGCTAGGCTGTCTGAGGGCCTATCCAGAAGCAGGAGAAGCAGTGCAGGGTTGGCACTGCAGGAATGGAGTCCAACCGAGAGTAATGGTTCAGCCGGATGGGGAACCAGTTGTGGTTGGAGCTAAGGGACCATCCACCTTGTTACCGGAGACCACTGTGAGTAAGCTGGAGCCAGTACCAGAGCAGTCTGGGGATGGTGAAGAAGTGGGAAAACTTCAGCAAGTGCCAAGCCAGGAACCCAACGGGACAGCAGAGGTGATGCTTGAAGAGCATCAGTGAGTGTCAAGCCAGAGACCTAGCGGGTAAGCAGGGGTGATACTTGAGGAGTATTTGTAAGTGCCAAGCCAGGGACCCAGCAGGGAAGTGGGGCTGATGCTTGAGGAAGATACTGAATTATGGAAGTGGGAGAGCTTAGGGGATTCAGTGGTGATTGGGTATGAGACTCTAGTGAGAGACTGGGAGCTCGGTGAGTGAAGACCTACAGTGAGAGGCTGTAGAGTGCGAGGAGAACTATTTGTGTTACCAATAGTTAAATACAACTACTGTTAGTGACTGTTACAAGATTTGTTGCCATAAGATGGTGTAGTGGTTAGCACTCTCACCTAGCAGTAAGAAGGGTCGCTGGTTCAATTTCCAACCACAACGCTACCTGCCTGGAGTTTGTATGTTCTCCCTGTGCCTGCGTGTGTTTCCTCCCCATACTCTGGTTTCCTCCCACAATCCAAAGACATGCAGGTAGGTTAGTTGGCTTCTGTCAAAAATTGGCCCTAGTATATGAATGGGGAACTTGGATTGTGGGCTCCTTGAGGGTAGGGACTGATGTGAGTGTGCAATGTACAGGGATATGGACAATTGTAGACACTCACTCAGGTTGAACTGGATGGACTGATGTCTTTATTCAACCTTACTAACTATGTAACTATGTAAGAGACATTGGTCCTACCTTTACAGAAGTGGTCTCTGGCTGGAGGCCTCCCACTGTATAGCTGTCTACCTATAGAAGTCTTTGAGTTTGCCAATTGTCATTGCATCTACTTAAGGGTGTCCTGGCCCTAACCCTCTTTCTCACAGTTCTTGTTCAAGAGACAATAAATCTCTTTGCATTCAAAAAGTGTCTGGTGCCCATCACTTCAGTTTGTATTATACCAACCATGCCTGGTAACCCGCTCTACAAGAAAGGATGTCAGCTCTCCCTGACTCTGGAGGTCACCATTAGGCCTCTAGGGGACGGGGCCCTTGCTACATGTACATTGCTAAAATGCGTCATTTCACAGGCAAAGTCAAGGTATCCTTCAGGCATATTATTTCATTCAAATTTAATGTTTTACTTTGAGGTTGGGTTCATATATGTGCGAATTTGATGCGGGTATGCCTGAACTAACATGGGAGTATGACCGACTCTCAATGGAGCCAGTTCACACAGGGTAGCCGCAGTATGCATTCCAAAAGTGTGTGCATGTTGGGGTCCATTTCAGGTGCGAATTTAGGCAAAAATTCGGACCTTATTCGCACCGGAACTGGTGAACAAGAACGCACTGGACCCCATGCTGGGAACTGCGGCTGCACATGTGTGAACCTGGCCTAAAGGTCGAGTTTGCCTTCACAAAAAAAAACTGCCTATGCAGGAAAAGGGAGTCTATTGATAAAAAGCAAACTGTGTAGCTTTGACCAAAGTTGAAATTTTTTTGCTATACGTGTAGGTTTTATACATACCTTTATGAAGTCTGACTTAAAAACTACCAGAGAAAACATATCCCCATCCTACCTTATTGTTAGCATGTTTAATCAGAAAAAGAGCCCACTCCTATGATGGGAAAGGTGAATGGTAATAGCTGGGTGTGTCTTAGCAATTTCCTGCAGCTAGGCATTGAGTTTTTTTAAAAAAAAGTTTACTTTAATACATGTTCCCAGTGCAGTGCCCTGTTTTATGAACTACCCTAAATATGTGTTGTACATGTATATAGCATGACACATTGGGGTTTATTTACTAAAGGAAAATCCACTTTGCACTGAAAGTGCACTTGGAAGTAAAGTCACTGTAGATCCGAGGGGGACATGCAAGGAAAATAAAAAAACAGCATTTTAGCTTGCACATGATTGGATGAGAAAATTAGCAGAGCTTCCCCTCATTTCAGATCTACCCCTTAGATTTAGAGCGACTGCACTTTAAAATGCACTTGCAGTGCAAAGTGGAGTTACCTTTTGTAAATAACCCCCATTATGTTAGTATATATATAATGACTACACTAGTTAACCACTTCAGTTCCGGACCAATAAACACCTTAAGGACCAGAGGTCTTTTTGCAATTTCGCACTGCGCTGCTTTAACTGGTAATTGCGCGGTCATGCAATATTGCACCCAAACGAAATTTGCGTCCTTTTCTTCCCACAAATAGAGCTTTCTTTTGGTGGTATTTGATTGCCTCTGCGATTTTTTTTTTTTGCGATATAAATGAAAAAAGAGCGAAAATTTTGAAAAAAAAAGATATTTTCTTCTTTTTGTTATAAGAAAAATCGAATAAACTAAATTTTAGTCATACATTGAGGGCAAAATTTATTCAGCCACATGTCTTTAGTAAAAAAAATGTCAATAAGCGTATATTTTTTGGTTTGCGCAAAAGTTATAGCGTCTACAAACTAGAGTACATTTTCTGGAATTTACACAGCTTTTAATTTATGACTGCCGATCTCATTTCTTGAGGTGCTAAAATGGCAGGGCAGTACAAATCCCCCCCAAATGACCCCATTTTGGAAAGTAGACACCCCAAGGAAATTGCTGATGGGTATGTTGAGCCCATTGAATATTTATTTTTTTTGTCCTAAGGGATTGAATAATGACAAAAAAAAAAAAAAAAAAATTTTTTACAAAAAGTTGTCACTAAATGATATATTGCTCACACATGCCATGGTTATATGTGAAATGACACCCCAAAATACATTCTGCTGCTTCTCCCGAGTACGGGGATACCACATGTGTGGGACTTTTTGGGAGTCTAGTCGCGCACGGCACCCCGAAAACCAATCACCACCTTCAGGATTTCTAAGGGTGCAAATTTTTGATTTAACTCCTCACTACCTATCACAGTTTCGAAGGCCATAAAATGCCAAAATAGCACAAAACCCCCCCAAATGACCCCATTTTGGAAAGTAGACACCCCAAGCTATTTACTGAGAGGCATGTTGAGTCCATGGAATATTTTATATTTTGCCAAAAGTTGCGGGAATATTACAAACTTTTTTTTTTTTGCACAAAGTTGTCACTAAATGATATATTGCTCACACATGCTATGGGCAGAAGTCAAATTACACCCCAAAATAAATTCTGCTGCTTCTCCCGAGTACGGGGATACCACATGTGGGGGACTTTTTGGGAGCCTAGTTAACTAGCTACCTAGCGACACTAGCGACACTGATGCAGCGTTCAGAAAAATTATCGCTTAGTGACACTGGCAAAAGGGGGTGAAAGGGTTAACTAGCGGAAATCAGGGGGTTAAAACCATTATTGGGTAGTATATCGGGGTACCTAGCGCTATAAAAACCTGGCGGTGAACCTAAAAAAATAACTAGCTACCTAGCGACTGTAGCGACACTAATGCAGCGATCAGAAAAACGATCGCTTAGTGACACTGGCAAAAGGGGGTGAAAGGGTTAACTAGCGGCAATCAGGGGGTTAAAAACATTATTGGGTAGTATATCGGGGTACCTAGCGATATAAAAACCTGGCGGTGAACCTAAAAAAATAACTAGCTACCTAGCGACACATGCAGCGATCAGAAAAATGATCGCTTAGTGACACTGGCAAAAGGGGGTGAAAGGGTTAACTAGCGGCAATCAGGGGGTTAAAAACATTATTGGGTAGTATATCGGGGTACCTAGCGCTATAAAAACCTGGCGGTGAACCTAAAAAAATAACTAGCTACCTAGCGACTGTAGCGACACTAATGCAGCGATCAGAAAAACGATCGCTTAGTGACACTGGCAAAAGGGGGTGAAAGGGTTAACTAGCGGCAATCAGGGGGTTAAAAACATTATTGGGTAGTATATCGGGGTACCTAGCGATATAAAAACCTGGCGGTGAACCTAAAAAAATAACTAGCTACCTAGCGACACTAGCGACACATGCAGCGATCAGAAAAATGATCGCTTAGTGACACTGGCAAAAGGGGGTGAAAGGGTTAACTCTAGGGGCAATCAGGGGGTTAAATCTTTATTGGGGGGTGATAGGGGGCTACCCTGGACCTAACACTAACTGTCCTGACAGTTTTTACTGTCACAACTGACACTGAATGCATTGATCAGTAAAGAAATGATCAATGCAATCAGTGACACTGTGACTGGGGGGGGGAGGGGGGGCGGGGGGGGATCGGGGGGCGATCGGGGGGGATCGGGGGGGGTTTGTGTGCCTGTGTGTACCTACATGTCAGTGTAGTGTTCGTGCAGACTTACTTTTACTCTTCTCCTCGTAGTCCGGTCAAAAAGACCGCCCCGAGGAGAATGACATCACTTCCTCCTTCCTGTGTAAACAATACACAGGGGAGGAAGCTTCTCATTGGCCAGGAGCGATCCAGAGGGGGTGGCCGAAAACGAACGGCCATCCCCTCATCACGGAGCGCTCCTGGACCGAATCGGACCGCCGTAACCAGCGGGAGGGGGTCCGATGGGACCCCCCACCCGCTGGAAGGCAATCACGTAGATGTACGTGATTATGCCTGCCTGTGCCATTGTGCTGACGTACAATGGCAATACGGCGGTCCTCAAGTGGTTAATATTAATTTTACATTCATCTCTACATATGAGCATATAGAAATCTATGATTTTCCTGTTTTTCTCAAAACTAGTACACAGGGGGTCCCCAGGAGAATGAAAAACAACAACAGAGGTTTTTTTTTTTTTTTTTTTTTTTTTTTTTTAGAATGCAAAATTGCACTGAGATATATTTGTTTATGGTAAAGTCATACATATTGTATTAAAAATGCATATATAGGTTTTTTTTTTTTTTTTTCAAAAATTTTTTATTGAGAAAAGAAAAGGGTACATTACAAATGGGTGAGCAGTACGTACAAAATTTTTCTCATTTTGAAAATTCACAGGCTATATAATAGCAATATATTGAGCAACAATTGGTGCCAGGGCACCGTCCCATAAATCACATAATGGAGAGTATCACTCTCCCTGACAGTCAAATAGAAACGAGGTAGCAATAACTGGATGGATCATGGAACAATTAGACACTAACTCAACCTCGGGGAGAAGAACAATATATATATCAGATCATCAAGAGGGCTCTGATTGGGGGGGGGGGGGGCCCGTAAGTGCAGTCTTGTCGTGGGTAGCTACCCAGTGGTGGAGGGGGGTGCGGTGGGCCATTGGCCATTGTAGATAAAAGAGTGTTCATCAAGGTAAGCTTGTTCCTGAGGAGTAAGTTGCGATTTCACAAAAGAGTCCCATCTGCTGTGGAAGCACTGATCAGCCTTTTTGTGGGCTAGATTAGCATTAATTTTGTCACGGAATAGGAGATGTAGGAGATCTCTGTGAACCTGTACGACTGAGGGTGGAACAGAAGATGTCCAATTGGCTAGTATGGCCCGTCTTGCCATCAGGAGGCATATCAAGGCCCATTCTTTGTCTCGTGTGCCAGAAACTTTTGACCAGGGAAGTAGTGTGGCATCCCAATATCCAAAAATAAGAAGTAAAGGGTCTCTGGGTAGCTTCAGCAGTGTGATCTTAAAGATGAAAGCCAGGATTTGGTCCCAGAACGCCGAGATAAAGGAGCAAGTCCAGTAACGATGCGCGAGAGAGGGCTTAGGTTGTTGGCATAGAGGGCATAGTGAAGACGGAGTGGAGTGGGGTTGTTTGGCATGGAGAAAGGGGATGTGTGCCCGGTGAGCGATTTTGAGTTGTGTTTCCCTCCAGGATTCATTGGGAACCAAATTGTAGACTGTGCGAAGACCTTGAAGGATCTTGTCCACCATATCATCGTTCGGGAAGTCTTTTGCCCAATTAGACACTGATGAGGAATCCAAGGGAGGCGTCGTTTGGATGAGTAGAGGCTTATAGATATCCGAGATTTTGTATGAGTCCTTCTGTATAAGGGTCTCGAGGAATGACGATGTGAATCTCGTGGATGCATCTCTGCAGGTGTTGCGGAGAAAGCTGAGACATTGGCCATGATGAAACGAGGAGGTTGCGGTGAGGGAGAATCGAGTAGCTAGAGTATGAAAAGGTAGAGCCTGGCCAGTAGCAGGATCACAAAGGGAGAAGAAGGTGGAGAGACCCTTTTGCCGCCAGGAGTCATAGGGATTATGTTCCAGACCTGGAGAGAAGCTCGGGTTGCCTTGTATCGGGAGAAATTTTGAGATGAAAGGAGAGAGCCGGAGGCTTTTCCTTACCTCCCTCCATGCTATAGCAGTGTCTCTCAGCAGAAGGTTATGTTGGTATGGTGTTGGTAGAGATTTCCACTTACAGTGGAGAAGGGCTGTTAGAGAGTAGGGGTGGACCATTGCGGCCTCCAATTGGTAATTAGAGCATTTGGATTTTTGGGTTATCCAGTCCAGACCTACCCTTAAGAGACAAGCAAGATTATACATTCTAAGGCTTGGGAGACTAATACCGCCCTCGGTCCTGGGAAGATGGAGTTTTGAGAGAGCTATGCGTGGTCTTTTGTTTCGCCATATAAATTTTGAGATCGCAGAGTTCAGTAATTTGGAGTCTTTGTGTCTTAGCAGTAGGGGTATTGTCTGGAGAGGGTATAACAGGTGGGCGAAACTGACCATTTTCACCAAATGACATCTTGCCAGGAGCGAGAGGGGCAGATCCATCCAGTTGTCTAATTCCTGAGTGATTTTAGCAAAAAGTGGGGGGTAATTCAGGTGGTAGAGGGAGGACGGGAGTTTCCCTATTTTGATTCCCAAGTAAGTGATATGTGACTTGGCCATAGTAAAGATGGAGTTTTGAACCCAGGCAGGAGGGGGGAGGGATCCTAAGGGCATAATCTCGCTTTTGGAGTAGTTTATGCGCAACCCTGAGCATTTCCTGAATAAATCAAAAGTGTATTTTATTGTGGGCATAATCTGCGGAAGGGTTAGTGAGAAGATGAGGACATCATCTGCAAAGAGGGACGTCCTCAACTCTTGGTTCCCTATTCGAATGCCATGCAGCGGGGCAGCTGTTAAGAGATATCTAGAGAGTGGTTCCAGAGCTAAGTTAAAGAGGAGTGGGGAAAGGGGGCAACCTTGTCTCGTGCCTTTGTGAAGGCGAAATTCATTGGAGAGGAGGCCAGCTGCTACCAGTCTAGCCGCCGGTGAGGTGTACATGGAAGTTATTAGATGAAGGAAAGGGCAGGAGAATCCCATTTTACTTAAGACCATGGCGAGCCAATCAAAGTTTACATTGTCAAAAGCCTTTTCGGCATCAAGAGTGATAATGGCATAATCTCCCCTTGGATGGCATCTGGCGTGTTCCAGCGCCATCATCACCTTTCTAATATTCATCGTCGCCGTCCTGCCCTTCACAAAGTCGGATTGGGCTGGATGGATCAGAAAAGGGACGATGTCGGCCAGTCTCGTGGCTACAATTTTAGAGAGAATCTTAACATCAAGATTTAGTAGTGAAATGGGTCTGTACGAACCTGGTTCCTGGGGGTCTTTCCCTTTCTTTTCTAATAGTTTAATTATGGCCTGATTGCCCCTGGGAAGGTAAGAGCCACCAGACCACATACGTTGATAGACACTATGAAGAGTGGGTGCCAGGAGAGGATGCAGTGATTTGTAGAATTCGCCTGTCAGACCGTCTGGGCCTGGCGCTTTAGAGGAGGCTAACTGTCGTATCGTGGTAGTGATTTCTAAAAGAGAGATAGGGGCATTAAAGGTTTCTAATTGGGAGGGAGATATTGGAGTCAGAGTAACTTTATCTAGGAAGTCGCACGCCGTGGGTTTGTCAATGGGATCGGCGGCATATAGCGTCGAGTAATAGCGCAGCATGGCAGCGTTTATGTCTTTTTGCGTGTTCGTGACAGAACCATCCGGCTCACGGATGGAGGGGATAATGGTCGGGCGATAAGTTCCCTTGCTAAGGCGGGCTAGAAGCTTGCCCGCCTTATTTCCAAATTTGTGGAGGGTGGCGTCCAGGTATGCTTTCTTGGTCGATTCCACGGTGTCTGCCCAGGTGTCAAAGGACTGTTTGGCTAGTTGCCAAGCAGCCCGGTTTTCGGGGGAGTCATGTGCATACAATGCACGTTGAGCCATGTGAAGTCTAGAGCTGGAGGAGTCGTAATTGAGGTGAGCATGTTTCTTAAAGGACGACTCATACGAAATGATGCGGCCTCTGAGAAAAGCTTTCCCTGCATCCCAGAATAAATTCGGGTCGTCAGCGTGCGGTGCATTAGTTTGCGTGTAAAACTGCCATTCTTTAGTGATGTAAGTTTGGAAATCCGCTTTGCGTTGGAGAAAGGAGGGGAAACGCCAAATTCTAGGGTTAGGATGTATGTCTGGGGTCTCAAGGGATATGGATATGGGGGCGTGATCAGAAATGGCTATATCATGTATCTCTGCTTCTGGGATTAGAGGAAGTAGATCATCAGAGCAGAAAAAATAATCTATCCTGGTAAAGACATGATGTGGGTGTGAGTAAACGGAAAATTCTCTATCAGTCGGGTGGTGAAATCGCCATATGTCCCGAAGGTGGAGGATTTCCATAGTTACTGCAAGTACCGTGGGGTTTAAAGAAGTAGGGACCGAGGTGGGGCGTAGTCGCGTGGATCTGTCATCAATCTGGTGGACGACAGAGTTAAAGTCGCCCCCAATAATCTGAGGAAGGTGTGGGTGGCGTAGAAGCCAAGTGGTCAGCATATTGAAAAAGTCCTTCGTGGGACTATTAGGGGCATACACGTTGGAGATCGTCAGTTCCCTTGTCCCAATGAGGACGCGGATAGTGAGAAGTCTGCCCTGGTTGTCCGAGTCTGTGGATAAGAGTTTAAAGGGGAGACGTTTGTGAATGAGAACAAGGACTCCTGCTTTGCGGCCTAGAGCCTCAGAGCCCACAACTGTGCCCACCCAGAGTTTCCTCATCCGATCAAAGTCGGGTGTGGAAAGATGGGTTTCCTGAAGTAGCGCTATGTCTGTGTTCAGTCTTTTAAGATGGCGAAGGACCTTCATCCTTTTAGAAGGAGAACGAAGGCCCTTCACGTTCCACGAAATTATCCGTAGCATTGCGAGGATAAATTAGGGATATGTTGTAAGGGTATTGTAGATTCTAAGACAACGGGGCCTGGGTGAGTAAGATAGCTAAAAACTGCTGAGGGCCTAGCTTCCCCAGGCCTATGAAGGGGATCAGTGCATGGGCTCATAACATCAACGGGCCTTAAGGGGAGAAGGAGAGACAAACGGGGGGAGGGGGAGGACGGGTATATGTACCAACAGTAAATGGAACAAAAATGAACATACACATTCACCAACTTCGCTTTTTTCCGCATGGGGGTCACTGTGAGGACCAGCTCCCATAACCAGCCCTGTGTCTGAAGTGAGGGTTTCCGCCCTTCAACTGATAAATAAAGGATAATAACAGCGGCCTTAAAGAATTGGAGCGTGGGTGTAGGTCCGCACTATGGCGCCCAGGGGAGGAAGACATGAGCATAACAATAGTAGAAACAACATCTAAGGTATCAATAAAGACAAACTAAACCGTATCATAAACTGTAGCAAAAGAATAGCACCTGAGAACAGCAGAGGTTTCAGGCCATAACGGACCTTGATGTTGCTGGGGATAAACCCAGAACCAGAGAACTTTCGTCGAACAGTACCTGAGAGGTGTGGACAGTCCAGTAAGGAGAGTCCAAAAAAAAAACAGTTCACCTGGAGTAGGTCGGGTGGGGGCCAGGAAAGGCCTTCCAGGAGAGGAAAGAGAGTGTGCCGGGGGGGCACCGGCAAATGCTTCGCCCCTCAGCGGGCGGTGAGGCCATGTTGTGTCGGGCCGGAAGCCCTAAACCGCTTGGGGGAGTCTTTCCGTGGGCTCCGTTGATCCAAGGCTCGGTTGATTGGTGGGGCTTTGGGTGTGGGACTAAGATGCGAGCCCGAGCGGGAAGATTTCAAGAAGGATGCCGCCTCCTCAGGATCATGAAAAGAGAGTTGTTCCCCGGCGGGTGTTTTGATCCGCAGAACGGCTGGGAATGCCAGGGTGAACTGGAGTTGGCGTTGATGAAGTTCTGCGCAGATGTGCTGAAAAGCCTTACGCTTCTTAGAAACGTCCGCCGAGTAGTCAGCAAAGATTAGGATTTTGATGCCATCAATCTGTACAGATCTGGATTGACGGTACTTTTGCAGTATGGCGGCCTTGTCGGAGTAGTTGAGGTATTTGGCGATTATCGGCCGCGGTGATTTGCGTTCTGAATTAAAGGCTCCCACTCGGTGTGCGCGTTCCACCGTGTAAGGCCCAAAGCCTCAGGAATGCGGCGGGCACAGAAGTCAGACAAGGCAGATGAGGGAAGCGATTCGGGGAGTCCTACAAACCACAGGTTGCTCCTCCTGGACCTATTTTCGAGGTCGTCGAGTTTTTCCAGAATGAACTTGTTCGTTCTATCTTGGGCATGTTCAAAGGATTGCGTCTGGTAGAGTTCATCTTCAAGATTTGATATACGGTGTTCTGCTTCATTTAATCTGGAAGCATGTTCTCCTAGCTGGGCTTGGATCTTTTGCATGCCTGCGCTGACAGCCTTTTCTACTGATGCTGCAATCATAGGGGAGAGAAGAGCAGCCACAGCTTGAGCCAGAACCTCAGTGTGGTGGTCCTGCAATGGCTGAGGTATGTGGGGCTGCTGCACATGAAGAGGTATTGCAGGGCCAGAGATTTGCGGCGATGCCTGGGGTTGTGGAGACAATGAGTCCCTCTGGTTAGAGTGCGTACCTGACTGATCGCCTACCTCCATGGCCGGGGCCGTCTCCGCTGGATAGGCCGCGCAGGCCGGTTCTGTGTAGGCCGAAGCCGGGGCCTCGATTTGCGGCGGGGCCGACCGCGCGGTCGCGGCCGCATAGGATCGCGGCCCGTTTTTTTCCACGAACCTGTCCATCGCGCGGTCGGATTGGTGGAGAGAGTCGCAGGGAGCTTTTTGAGCGAAAAACGCCGACTTTATATGCCGTTTTGTAGGGCGGTCTGCGGGAGCTGTGAGGAGAAGCCGCTACTCCATGCGGCGCCGGAACCGGAAGTCACAACAGAGGTTTTAATCGCATATCTTTGCAAATACATCTGGAAAGCCACACTTCTGCGTCAAGGTACCACTGAAATGTGAAATTGTCCATAATTCTAAACTATGTGAGTTCTAAACTATGGGACATACACTCACCGGCCACTTTATAAGGTACACCTGTTCAATTGCTTGTAACACAAATTGCTAATCAGCCAATCAAATAGCAGCAATTCAAGGCATTTGAAGTGGTGAAGGCGACTTTCTGAAGTTCATACTGAGCATCAAAATGGGGAAGAAATGGGATGTAGGTGACTTTGAGTATGGTTGTTGGTGCCAAATAGACATGCGCAGAATGGAAAAATTTGTCTTGTTTCAAACATATTTGTTAGGTTACTAATTTAAATCAGTTTCGGAATTTGTTTATTTTCATGCAGTGCAAAGTGGATTTTCCTTTCGGAAAAAAAACCCTATATCTTTTACTTTTTTCTATAATAAATAGCCCCCATTTTTTATCAAAAAATTATTATTTTTTTCCTCAGTTTAGGCCGATGTGTATTCTACATATTTTTCGTAAAATAAAATTGCAATAAGCATATATTGATTGGTTTGCGCAAAAGTTATAGCGTCTACATAATAGGGAATAGATTTATGGCATTTTTATTATTTTTTTTTACTAGTAATGGCGGTGATCTGCAATTTTTATCAGGACTGTGCTATTGTGGCGGACAGATTGTATATTTTTGACACATTTTTGGGACAATTGACAATTATACAACAATCAGTCCTATAAAAATGCACTGATTAGTGTATAAATGTCACTGGCAGGGAAGGGGTTAACAATAGGGGGCGATCAAAGGGTTAACTGTGTTCCCTCAGTGTGCTCTTTTTTTTTTTTTATTCTTTATTTCTTTACAGGTGTAAATAAGTAAATCAATAATAACAATAGGATATTGCTTCCTAATTTCTTTGTTTTACAATCATATTTCAAACCAAAGCATAATCTTCAAAACTTAGATCTGTAATCCTGTTATTTTTATACATACATAACAATAGCAATTTCCTTTTACAAGCTCCTATTCTGCAACCCAGAGCCTCTAAAACGAGCAACAGAAAACTGAGCTCCCAAAAAAAAAAAAAAGAAAGAACAAAAAAAAGGGGAGAATCTCAGAGAGATTTGAGATCATATGACTATATATCCCCATTTAACATTCCTACATATCCTACTCCCCTAGCTCCTCTCCAATCAGCCTCTTCCCCTCCTGTGTTTGTAATGCCGTGTACACACGTAGCGGACTGTCTGGCGGACTTCCCGCCAGACTGTCCGTTGGACTTTCCGAATGAGCTACTTGCCCACACACGGCACTTTTTCAGTGGACTAATACGGCATACTAAGTCCGCCGTACTATCCGCCCTACTTTTGAAATGAACGGACTCACCCACAGACGCGGAGGAAAGTCCGCTCATTTCGAGCACGTCTCCATGTAGGCGGGGCCCACAAAGGAGACGTGGCTGGCCCCGCCACATGGTATGGACTTAAAGGGGAACCCCAACGCCAAAAAAATCGGCGTGGGGGTCCCCCCAGGTCCACACCAGACCCTTGTCCGAGCACGCTACCCGGCCGGCCGGGAAAGGGGGGGACGAGCGAGCGAGCGCCCCCCCCCCCCCCCGAGCCGTACCAGGCCGTACATGGGGACAAGGTGCTTTGGGGTGGGGGCTGCGCAGCCCCCCCTTCCCCAAGGCACCCCCCATGTTGAGGGCACGTGGCCTGGTACGGCTCAGGAGGGGGGCGCTTACTCGTCCCCCCCTTTTCTGGCTGGCCGGGTAGCGTGCTTGGACAAGGGTCTGTTGTGGACCTGGGGGGACCCCCACGCCGATTTTTTTGGCGCTGAGGTTCCCCTTTAAGTCCATACCATGTGGCGGGGCCAGCGACGTCTCCTTCGCGGGCCCCGCCTACCTGGAGACCCACTCGAAATGAGCGGACTTTTCTCCGGGCGGGAAAAGTCCATTCATTTCAAAAGTACGGTGGACTGGCACACACACACGGCCGGATTGTCCGCCGAAATGCGAGTCCGGCGGGAAGATTGGAGTGCAAAACTACTTTCTAAGTCCGCCGTACTTTCGGGTCAAAAAAGTATGCCGGAGGCTACACACGGGGGGATTGTCCGGCGGACTTCAGTTTGCCGGATTGTTTGATCGTGTGTACGCGGCATAAGAATATCTCCCAAGGAGCCCTTATTTGGGAAGCACATTCCCTTCTGTCCAACGGCATAGGTATCAGATTTTTCATAATACCAATTCTTCTGACTTTATTGAGCCAAATCTGGGGTTCTCTTGGCTCCTTCCAGCACATGGTAATGCAGCTTTTAGCTGCATTCACCAAGTGACTTATCACTGAATTATTATATCTCTCCACTGGGAGACTCAGTGTGTTCTAACTGTAGGACTGTATAGGAGGAGAGAGAGATCGGTGTTCATACTTTGTATAAACACACAATCTGTCTCCTCTCCCCTGAGAGAACCGGGATCTGTGTGTTTACACACACACAGATCCCAGTTCTCGCTCTGTCACGAGTGATTGCGGGAGCCTGGCGGTCATCGCGCCTGCCGGGCACTCGCATTGGCTCTTGGCACACGCTAACGGTGTGCCCCTAGTGGCCAAAAATCAAAGCGACATAAGGTATCTTATACCTTATGTCCACATATCTCCCAAGGAGCCCATATTTGGGAAGTACATTCCTTTCTGTCCAAAGGCATATGTATAAGATTTTCCATAATACCAATTCTTCTGACTTTATTGAGCCACATAGAAATCTGGGGTTCTCTTGGCTCCTTCCAGCGCATGGTAATACAGCTTTTAGCTGCATTCACCAAGTGACGTATCACCAAATTCTTATATCTCTCCACTGAGAGACTCAGTGTGTTCTAACTGTAGGGGGGATGGGACTGTATAGGAGGAGAGAGAGATCGGTGTTCATACTTTGTATAAACACACAATCGGTCTCCTCTCCCCTGAGAGAACCAGGATCTGTGTGTTTACACGCACAGATCCCGTTTCTCGCTCTGTCATGAGCAATCGCGGGAGCCCGGCGGTCATTGCGCCTGCTGGGCACTCGCATTGGCTCCTGGTACTCACTGCCGACGCGCCCCTAGTGGCCAAAAAGCAAACTGACATAACATATCTCCCAAGGAGCACATATTTGGGAAGTACATATCCTTCTGTCCAAAGGCATAGGTATCAGATTTCCCAAAATTCCAATTCTTCTGGCTTTATTGAGCCACATAGAAATCTGAGGTTCTATTGGCTCCTTCCAGCACATGGTAATGCACCTGGCACGTGCTCCCGGCACACCCCTAGTGGCCAAAAAGAAAAGCAACGTAAGGTAACATTGTTTCACCCAGCCGTGCCATTCTTCCGCAGTAAAACTGCGTTGGCTGGTCGGCAAGCAGTCAATGGGGAGCACAGGTATGGCAATATACAAAACATTGCAAAAGGGATCTTCAGCACTCTTTCCAGCTAGCAAGCCTAAAAAAAATAAAAAAATGTTTCACATCCCTAGGGTTCAAACAAATGTTTGTAGTTGCATACATTAGTAAATACATGTGGACGCCACCCTGGCTGCTGTTTCAAGTAGTTATAACAGATTTGTTGAAAACATGAACATGTTTTGTATATTGTCACCCCATGAGCACCTTGCCTTTTTTGCTAATTTCCAACTGATCAGGCAGGATGCCATTGTTGCTTTTTTTGCCTGTCTATCTGTCTCTTTCTATGCACAGTTTGTACACTTGCCTGCCCACCTACAGTATTGTTAAAAGAACAGTCAGTTCTTCTTTACAAGCATCATGTTGAAAAAAAAAACAGCCATCAAGATTATGAAACAGAATATTACATTTTAACAAAATACGAAACTATAAAATTTTAATTTGGCACTTGAATATGATGAAATGTTGCCGTATTGAAAAGACAGTTGTCACAATCAAAAAATCGGATCCGTTTAACTTAACATTCAATGTATTCTGTCTTGCTTAATAAACCTCTTTTTGTGCCTTCAGAGTAATGAATAAAGTGATATTCCTTCTTTTTCAATGACAGATTGGTGGCATGGGACCGCTAGGTAATTGCTGTCTCAATTTTAAGAGTTAGATTTTTATTAATCTGTTCTGTATAGAAAAATAACCCTAGGGCATGTCAGACACGCTATGACATATTTTTATTAATTCGGTGAACAGCATAAATATGATGAACTGTCAAAATGTACACATATAGTGAAGAATATACAGAAATTGACTTCTTTGATAAGAAACATATAACAGTGATTCAAAACAAAACAGTACTTGGGATTTTGCTCGATTGGATGGGAGCTTGTAATATTAACCACTTCAGCTCCGGGAAGGTTTTACCCCCTTTCCCGACCAGGCCATTTTTTGTGATACTGCACTGCGTTGCTTTAGCTGACAATTGCGTGGTTGTGCGACACTGTACCCAATAATTGATGTTTTCTTTCCCCACAAAAAAAGCTTTCTTTTGGGGGTATTTGATCACATTTGCATTTTTTTTTTGCGCTATAAAAAAAAAAGCCTGACAATTTTGAAAAAACAAAACATTATTTTCAACTTTCTGCTATAAAACACATCCAATAAATTTTTTATAAAAATCTAAAATCTTCATCAATTAGGCCAATATATTTTCTGCTACATGTTTTTGGTCAAAAAAAATCCCAAAAAACATATATTGATGGTTTGTGCAAGAGTTATAGCGTCTACAAACTATGGTATAGATTTATGGACTTTTTTTTTTTTTTTTACTGTTTTTACTAGTAATGGCGGTGATCAGTGATTTTTAGCCGGACTGCGACATTGCGGAAGACAAATTTGACACTAAGTGACACTTTTTGGGGATCAGTGACACTAATACAGTGATCAGTGCCAACAAAAAAAATGCACTGTATTAATGACACTGGCAGGGAAGGGGTTAACATCAGGGGCGATCAAAGGGATAACTGTGTTCCCTATGAGTGTTCTAACTGTGGGGGATGTGCTTAACTGTAGAAACATAGAGATCTGTGTTGCTGCTTAGCAGAAATCAATTAATTAATCAGAGAAGCAGCCAAAAGGCCCATGGTAACTCTTGAGGAACTGCAGAGATCCACAGCTCAGGTGGGAGAATCTGTCCACAGGAAAATTATTAGTCGTACACTCCACAAATCTTGCCTTTTTGGAAGAAGAAAGCCATTGTTGAAAGAAAGCCATAAGTCTTATTTGCAGTTTGCAAGAAGCCATGTGGGGGACATAGCAAACACGTGGAAGAAGGTGCGCTGATCAGATGAGACCAAATTTGAACTTTTTTGGCCTAAAAGCAAAGTGCTATGTGTGGTGGAAAACTAGCACTGCACATCGCCCTGAACACACCATCCCCACCATGAAACATGGTGGTGGCAGCATCATGTTGTGGGGATGCTTTTCTTCAGCAGGGACAGGGAAGCCAGTCAGAGTTGATGGGAAGATGAATGGAGCCAAATACAGGGCAATCTTAGAAGAAAACCTGTTAGAGTCTGCAAAAGACTTGAGACTGGGGCGGAGGTTCGCCTTCCAGCAGGACAATGATTCTAAACATACAGCCAGAGCTACAATGGAATGGTTTAGACCAAAGCATATTCATGTGTTCGAATGGCACAGTTAAAGTCCAGACCTAAATACAATTGAGAATATGTGGCAAGACTGGAAAATTGCTGTTCACAGATGCTCTCCATCTAATCTGACAAAGCATGAGCTGTTTTGGAAAGAAGAATGGGCAAAAATTTCCCTCTCCGGATGTGCAAAGCTGTTAGAGACATCCCCAAAAAGACTTGCAATTATAATTGCAGTGAAAGGTGGTTATACAAAGTATTAACTCCGGGGACTGAATACAAATTCACGCCACACTTTTCAGGTATTTATTTGCAAATAATTTTGAAAAACAATTATCATTTTCCTTCCACATAATTATGTGCCACTTTGTGTTGGTCTATCACATAAAATCCCAATAAAATACATTTACGTTTTTGATTGTAACATGGCAAAATTAAGAACATATCAAGGGGTATGAATACTTTTTCAAGGCATGGTATATATTTATATTGAACTTTTTTTGCACAAAAAATACTAAAATAAGATATAATAAGATAAAATAGATGTAGACCCTAACATGTAATTTGTTGTATCTCAGTGCTACTGATCTTCTCTTTCATCTTGGCAAACACTTCAAGCGGGAGTCCGCCGTTTTTTGTTTTTTTTTAAAAAGCCAGCAGCTACAAATACTGCAGCTGCTGACTTTTAAAATAATGACACTTACCCACCCAGCGCGCCCGCGATGTCGGCACCCGAAGCCGATCTCTCCATCGTCTCTCGGGTGCTGCCGTTGCCATCTTGGGTATGGGAATCAGGAAGTGGAGCCTTGCGGCTTCATTTCCCGGTTCCCTACTGCGCATGCGTGAGTCGCGCTGCGCAATAAGGATGGTCCCCGCTTTCTCTGGGATCCGTGTGTTTCCCAGCAGACAGCGGGGGACCTTCGGAAAGGGGCGTAGATTCTGCGGAAAGGAGCGTAGTTTCTGCAGATATCTATGCTGGAAGTGGGTGCAGATACCTGTACTGTACAGGTACCTGCACCCCCTCCCCCCTGAAAGGTGCAAATTGTGGCGCCGGAGGGGGGGAGGGTTACAATGAGCGGAAGTTCCACTTTAGAGTGAAGCTCCGCTTTCATGTTCACACACATACATTCATGCACTCCAGCAATTACTGTATAGCATTTTTCAGGGTGGATTATTCCTCAACTATGTGTGTTCAAACATGCACTAGCAGTCTACAATGAAGTCAATACTACAGGTTGATAACACAGGGTCATGACTGTGAGACAGGAACAAAGTATTGTTTCTCTATAACACGTTGTGCCTGAACAAGGACAAATGTTACTTGATGAAAACTGTAGGTTTAAAACAACAGAAAATGACTGCTGAAATTAGAATAACATTTGAAAATGTATATGAGATCTAGTGATTGTGTTTACATACAGTATCCTGCAAGAATCAAATAGCAAACAAAGTGATGGTATTTCTACATTGCAGCATGTAATGTTAGCATATAGTTAGGAAATAATAGGTGTGGACTGGAACCTGAGCCCATCTTTACCTTCACTAGTGCCATGTAGTTAAAACCAGGAATACCAGGCATATTACTATATTTACCCTTATTCTTTTTTTTGTGTAACTGTCACTTACTAAGAATAAAAAATAAAAATGGTTAAAATCCAATGTTTTTATAATAATAAAATATAATAACAAATAATAATATATAATATAAAGAAGCTGTTATCCGTCAAAAATATTGTGGTTCACTATTTTGGAAATCCTTAAAATTTCTGTAGATACATAATAAATTAAATTGTTGATATTAGGTATTGCTTTGTTGGTTTCTTAGTCTGCCTAAAGAGTTATTTATATTTGTTTTAATGTACCATTTAGTCTAAAGAAATGATAACATTATTTGGCATATTTCCAGACTTGACAAAGAGTATTCCAAAAATCTTTGCCATCAGTTAAAGAAGCGTTTAGTGGAGTTAAAAGCTTATGTTATTGTATCCAGTTTTTCAATATATATCAATGATTTCAGCTCCTTCTTCACTGTAGCTAATTTGGGAGCAGTAGGCAATGTCCAAGATTTTAATATTGTTCTACGAGCCATCAGCAGACAAAGTGAAGGCCATGATAGCATCATAAGTGGTTTTAAGAGTGTTGATGGAGAAGTAGAGCCAAGATATCTGAAAAGGCAGATCATAGGATCTTTATCGATTTGAAGCCTCAATATAGTATATATATATATATATATATATATATATATATATATATATATGTTTTTCTAGTCCTATTTTTATCTCTGTTCTCTTTTCTCATAGTTTTTTTCTTTTTTTTCTTGAATTTTTGATTTTTCTAAATTCTATATAGCAGATTTTGTATATAGAATAACTGTACAGCACCATTGTAATGCTAATCACTCATATATGCTTCCGCTATAAATTGAATATTGGTTTACCTATTTTGTAAATATGTTACTGTGAATAAAACTACAAGTTGTTAGGTACTAGGACATAACATCAATTTAGCAAACAGAATCACTGAAAGTGGAAAAGTTATAAGCCCTATAATTGTATTCTTTTCTATGGTGTCCTTATTTGGTTATACCATTATTTTATTCCTTTTTTTTGTCATTCTTTTTTCTTTGACTTTTGTAAATTGAAATAATCTTCAATAAAAATATTTGGGAAAAAAGAAATCCCATGTTTAATCTTTAGTCTACATACATATGAGCACTCAAACAGTGCCTAATATCCATCAGTGACTGGCAGAAATCAACACATTGAACACTCTAAACAATATACTTGTAGAAAATATGAAGATTAACTTTCTTGGTAAGAGTTAGGGATGAGCAAATCTTGCTCAAAGAACCTGAATATCTTCTCTAGTAAAAGTATTGTTTGTTGCTAAGAACATGAACATGGTCTCTAATTGCATGCTCTGCATTGCTTAGGGTTAATCTTATATCTGCCATTAAAGCTGTGCTGTAATGGAAAGGAATATTGAAATGGACAGCAGTGTAACACATCTGTAACATTTTAGTTCATAATATTTTTGGGGTTATTCAATGTAAAGTAAATACTTCTCTTAGAAACTGTGCATGCTAATTTAGAGCACTAAATAATAAAAAGTGTTCAGAAATTAGCAGACCCATGCCATAGATCAGCCTTTCTCAAACTTTTCACCATGAAGGAGCCCTTGAAATAAATGTAAGGTCTCATATATACCCTGCCAATAATTATTCTATTGTATTTTCAGCTTATATTGGTAGTCAGTGGGAGAAGGGCTCGTAGGATTACTGATCAGTTGGAGAATGGTTTCCTATATTTGTGATAAGAAAAAAATGCCCCATTATACTGGCTGTGACTTACATTGGGGGTCAGTGGCCAGAATGCCCCTAAGGCTGGCCATACATTATAAAATGTTCTTGTGCAATTTTCCTTTAGATTTACCAAAACCATATAATATGAGGTCAAACCTAAACACTTTCAATTTGTATGCAATCGGGCAGGCCCTTGCACTACATTGTTGAAGGTAAATCTAAAGGAAAATGGATTGGAAAATTGTATCGTGTATGGCCAGCCTTACAGACAGCTAAAACATCACTGGTGCCAGTGGTTCTAAGATAGATAGATAGACCATTTGGACAGAGTGAGTAAGTACGAACGACTGTGGAAACCATGGGTAGATCATTATCTACCCGCTGACTTTGATGAAACACTACTATCTCCTTGACACAGCACACACCTTTAGAGTTACCCCTCGAATCACCTTGCCGACTGGGGTCCTTGCTCTTCCCTACCCTCTTCTAACATTTCCCTTTTCTACTTTCTGACACTGTTTTTCTTTTTTCCTTCTTTGCTTCATACATCTTTAGCAGGGTTTATTGTGCACCCCACTAATGTATCCATAGACCTTCAATGTATACAGTGCTCCCTCTAGTCTTCTAGCATTTTTTTGGCCATGCAATTACCCATCTAATGTTTTAAACATGTTCTTAAGCTCGCATGGCCTCCATTATGTCCTTACATTATTTGTATACTGTATCTCTCTAACATTCATTAACGTCACTGTTAGGAAACTTCCCTTGTCATCAGTCAAAACTCCAGATGTTCTGAGAAGCAGGCAATTTATTTCTGATGTGGCCCACAACAGAGAAACATGCTTACAGGACAAAAGCTGAAGAAAGATGTCTCCCGAAAAGAACGTGTCCCGCCTCCTTATACCCCACAAGAAAAACACCTCTATGCTTCTATTGGCTGAGGGAACATAAATAACGTTGTCATGGCACAGGATGGCACTTTATTTACTATTCATGTTCCCGTACATTCTTAGGCTATCATATTAAGTTAAATCTAATCATCCTACTTACTATGGAGTTAATTAAGACAAAACAATACAACAAGTTAATACAATAATGTGCTCAGAAGTAAGTTTTTTTAAAAATCAGTCTAAGGAATATTGTTTTTATAATAGTCACACAATAAACATTTAAAACTTTTCTAACATTCCCTTCTCTTTGTGTGACTATTTTATCTCTACACATTTCGATGAAAGTCCCTGTGTTATACACTTTCGGACTGTATGTCATTAAGTTGAGCTTCAATGTCCACATAGGTCTCCTCAGAGGTAGAGAGGGTTTGATGCATTGTTCTTGAGACTGCAGTTTCAATCAGTTTTTGTGAAAGTCCTCGAATACAGGGAATGCAGCAGCATCCGCAAGTAACCAAAACAGCCAAAGCCACAGCGATTGAGATCAAACATGATGTGATAAATCCAGTCCATTTACCGAACCATCCTTCAAGCCAAGTTGTGAATGGATCATTAATACCTGAGTTTTCCGCCAATTCATTCGATAGCGCAGTCAGTCCTTCCAAGGCTCTGGTCACTGTCCCTCCAGGAGCTGTATTGTTAGGGATAAAGGTACAACACATGCTACCAAACATTTTGCATACCCCTCCTCTTTCAGCTAAGACCATATCTAAAGCCATTCAGTTCTGCCAGGCCATTAGAGATGTGGGGGCTAACTGTTCTACTAGGCCCTTCACAGCATCCCTAGTATAGTTTACAAATCGTTGTTGGTTATAATATATATAATTAATCCAGTCAACATTTTTATTTATAGTCACCCACCAGAGAAGAGACTCAAACCCAGCTGTCATCTGATTCCTGGCTTTAAACTCATCCGGCACCCCACGAAGAACCCCAATCTCATCTATGTAGATCTGAGAGTCAAATGACCCCAAGGGAGAGGTGTCCCTCCGATACTGTCGGTGACTCTTAGTCCACGGGTATTCTGACAGGATTCTCAGGGGCATAGCCAGCTGGACCATAGCGCAATCCCCTTGGGCATTGGCTGGTAGTCTAGCTCGCAGTTTCTTATCCCCACACATCCACCAGACATCAGCTCTCTGAATGTCATGTTCAACCCAGTCACCATTGTCCGTGTTAATCCTCTCCACACAGTAGTCATCGGGTAGTGACCCAAGATCCACCGCGCTACGGTTCCCTGGGAGTGCAAAACAAGTAAAGTTGCCCGGATAAGCGGTAACCGCTGGAGGTATCTGAGGTCTCTGTACTGGGGGAAACAACAAACTCAATGTGTGACAAGTAGAATTTGCTTCAGGTTTATAGCTCTTATTATACAATTGCAACATACATTTTAAACCTTCTGGATCTGTATTGTGATCTAGAGGAAAAGGAACTGTTGCTAAATGTGGTCTGGCTCCTCCACAAACCAAACAGTTTTCCTTTTTCAGAGTTCTAACCGTGTACCTCAACCATTCTAACCACTCATTTTTTTCTTGGTAGCCCGTCTCCAAAGCTATGGCATCTTCTATTGTTAGGTTAGTGAATCTTATAGTTTTACTCAGAACTTCTATTTTAGTATGGCCTTCTTTCCCTTCTGAGTCTACCTTTCCCTGTTGTTTAGTTTTATTAGGTGGTAATACCTCAAGGAAAAATGTTCCTGAGGGATCAGTTCCTGACACCCATGCTCCCATGGAATACAACCGCTGATCTTCCTTCCTCGGCTCCTTTAATGTTATTAATAGTTGGTTACAGTTCTTACTATTGTGAAGGGGGAGTTGGCCGCTTTTGTGATTATGAGTCTCTCCTTTATACCACTCTTTTTAGCCCCTGGTGGATTATACCCCCAATCTTGATGCACTGTAGTCCACAGGGCCTGATCCCATGCTTGACATCCTGCCTTATTCCAGAGCCAGCAGATATATTTATCTGCCCATAGAAGTCCTCTAGCCCCAGTTGTATCCCCACAATCTGCAATCTGACAGAAGTCTACCAGTATAGTGCTAGTTATTCCCTCTATAAAGGTTAGATGTAATGCTTTTCCTGTTCTTTCCTAATTCAAAGGTTCCTCTACTCTTCCGTAGCGCCTACCCCCTCTTATGGATGCCTCTCCTAGAGTCACCAGTAACCCAAGGATAATTACTGTCCCTTTCATCCTAACCAGCTACAGAGTTCCAGCGGATAGGGTAGGGGAGTTGGAAGGGGAGGGAGACTTCACCGGTTTGAGACAAGTCCCACCTTGTGTGAGACCTCCCTTTGTATCCGGATTTTCTGAACCTCTGGTAGCCACCTGGCCCCACTTTGCCTGTAAAACCTTTTTACAATGGAACTGGTGAATCCAGGTAGACCTCTCTGCAATCCTTATCGCAGTAGGGGTAGTTAAAAGGACTTTGAAAGGACCATCCCACCTTGGGGAGTACCACTGCTTTTTTCTTATTACTTTTTATTGAGACCCAATCTCCCACATGCACCTTTTCATCTTCTTAAACTGGACCTTCTAGACCAGAACCAAAATCATTAGTATGTCTTTGTATTAACAACCTAGACATGTATTCTGCTGGTGTGTGCTCAGACTGCTCACTAGGTGTTTCATTTGATTGTAAGGGTATCTTATATGGCCTTATCATTTCAAATGGGCTTAAATCTTCTTTTGGGGGTATGATATACATACTGGTCACAGCTACTAGTAGGCAATACATCCAATTATTTTTACCTATTTCTTCCATAGCTTTTCTCAGTTTGCTTTTTAGAATGCCATTATGTCTTTCTACCAATCCAGCTGATTGGGGATGATAGGCACAATGGTATTTCCCTTTAATTCTCATCACTTCTGTCAAATGTTGTATATTTTTTAATTACAAAATGGGGTCTATTATCACTGTAAATCCTTTCAGGGATTCCAAATCTAGGAATAATATCTCTTAGTAATGCTTTGGCTACAGTCTGTGCATCTGCACTTCCTGTCAGGAATATCTCCACCCATTTGGTCAGGGTGCCTGGGTACCAAACAATATTTCTTCCTTTCACATTTGTCTAATTCAATAAAATCCATGCAAATGTGTTGGAATGGATATTGCGGTGTAGGGAACTTCCCTGTCTGTGGTCTTATACCTCCCTGAGCATTGTGTCTTGCACATATAAGACATTGAGAGCAAAAAGTTTTTTGAGTAATTTGTGAATCCATAGGCTGTACATACTTTATTTAACATCTCAGTCATCCCCCTGTTTGACACATGCGTTACTCCATGTGTCAATACTGCTGCATACCTAAATAAAGATTTTGGTAATACCGGTTTCCCTTCAGGTGATGTGTAAATATCATCAATTATTGTGCAACCCTTTGTTTTCCAATATTGTTTTTCCCCAGGGGGGGGCATTTTGCTGCATATCAGTAAGGACTGTATGATCTATCACTATGATTTCCTGTTCTGTCATTATTTTATGTGTTTCTTGTGCCACTATTTTGGCAGCTTCATCTGCCCTTTTATTTCCCTTTGAGATGGGGTACGTATAGTTTGTGTGTGCTTGACATTTACAGATTGCAACTGTATTGCATCTAGGAGTTCTAAAATGAAGTCCGTATGTGAAATTGGTTTACCACTGGAGGTGACCATCCCCCTGTTTTTCCATTGTTGTGCAAAAACATGTACTGTTGAAAAGGCATATTGACTGTCAGTGTATATGGTTACAGATTTTCCTTCTGACAGTATACATGCTCTTGTCAGTGCTACAAGTTCTGCAACTTGTGCTGAATAATGTTTTGGTAGTGGCCCCGCTTCCAAAATCTCATCCTGTGTCACTACTGCATATCCTGTTGCATTTGTGCCATCTGGATTTTTCTTACTAGAACCATCAACAAAAAGTATCATGTCAGGGTTAGATAATGGTACATCTTTCAGATCACTTCGTGGCAGTACCTTTTCAGCGATGGCAGCAGTGCAGTCATGTTTATACCCGTCAGTAGGAAGTGGTAGTAGTGTGGATGGGTTTAATGTAGTACACCTCTGTATTGTTAAGTGAGGTTGTGTCAAGAGTATTGTCATACAGGAAAGGTGTCGTGCTGGGCTCAAATGTGATACTTTTTGTTGTAACAGGATAACAGACACTGCATGTGGTACCTTTTCAGTTAGTAAAGTTGAATAAAGACACCAGTCCATCCGGTTCAGCCTGAGTGAGTGTCTAGCCCCTACCCCTGTACACCCACATCGGTCTCCACCCCCAAGGATCCCACGTCCCCATTCATATACCAGGGCCAACCCGGGACAGAAGCCAATCAACCCACCTGCATGTCCCCGGAGTGCGGGAGGAAACCAGAGCACCCGGAGGAAATCCACGCAGGCACAGGGAGTACATGCAAACTCCAGGCAGGCAGCGCCATGATTGGAATTCGAACCAGCGACCCCCTTCACTGCTAGGCGAGAGTGCTAACCACTACACCGCTGCTGCTACCAGTGCTTGTACACAGGGTGGAAGTGCTCTAGTTGCACTGTCTAATTCTGTAGAGTAATCCTTCCTCTAAAACCACCTGTGCCTCTCCCGCTATGAGACCCCTCTGGTTCTGCCTCAGCAGTGTACTCTTCTGCATCCTCCTCTCCTTCTTCATCACCTTGCACAAAAACCTTTACTTTCACATTCTTTTTTGCTTTTGCTTTCAAATACTTCTCAGAATGCTTAGCATATTGTAAAACTTCTAAAACTGATGCAGTTCGGTAAGTAACCATATTTTTAACAATGTAATCCTTATGATCCTGTTTCAATCCATTTAAAAAAGCTATCTTTAGCTGTTGCTGATATGCACTATTCACATCCTCAGCTTCGGGGAGCCCGGAGAACACTCTAAAAATCTCTCGTAATTTATTTAGGTAGTCACTGACACTTTCTTTGTCTTCTTGTACTGTCATATTTATTTTTTGCCAATCAGTCCGTTGTACCCATCTAAGCTGGCATCTGTTCAGTAAGGCAGTCAACCTGTTCCCTAAGTCTGGGCTTTCTGGAGGCAATGTGCATTTTCTGGGGCGCAGGGGTATTCCTCACCGTCCTCCACACCATACCTAATAAGAGGTTTACTTAGTCTCTTAGCTCTTGCTGGGGCACCCAGTGCATGAGTTATGGCATCAGTTAATGTTTCAAGGATCGATCTGTTCATCTCCAGGACTGAACTACTGTCTGGAGAGCTTGAGGAAGTGAAGTTGGGGTTTTGTTCAGAGGCGGTTTCTTTGACAGGGGTGGATGTCACAGGGAAGGTGTTACTCTGGGCAGTTACTTGCACCTGAGGGGGAGGACCATTATAAGGAGGTGGTCTCTGGGTATAGCAGATGAGATCATCCTCTTTGTCCACTAGGGACAATTGGGCTTGGCATTTTTCCTTTGTTCTTCTTCCTTCTACCCTAATTCTAGCATGCTGAAGCCAATACTCGGCCATTTCCAACCCATGCCTTTTTTAAACTTTGGGTCCTAACATTTTAAGCTTATCCACAGGGCCCCAAAATAGAACTTTCTTTCTTTTTAATTAATTTTTAGTATTCTGATTCAGAACTTAGCCTTTTGACTTTATAAATGTACCCAAATATAAACAGCATTGCATCATTAACACTTCACAGTTGAAAGTCTGTGAATTCTAAAAATAACTCATCCAATATAAATATTTACTTTAAGACTATTATTCAGACTTTCTTTCCCACCAAAAGTCCTAATATTTTCACAGATGCACAAATTGACCTCTGTCAGGCAATCTGCATTTTCTTGTTTCCGAGAAACAGCTTCTTGACCATCATAGTAATGAAAACATTCTCAGCCTTTTTTTTCTTTCTTTTCACATTCATCAAGCCACCTGATAATAATTTCTACAACATTCTATTCACTCCAAAGTGCAATCCACCTTTTCCCAGCTACCCAAACTATAAACAATTTCTGCCACTTGCTTCCTGTAACACCATGGCATGCTAAAATAATAAAGCAACCTGGTGTTATCAGTGTACCTTCTTTTTCTTTTATGCTAAGTTTCAATATTTACAAATTAATCCTTCTGTATTGTCATAGCTAATCAAGGGTTAACTTTTACAACTTCTGACAGGAGCAATCCTTACATGAGGGGAGGGGGAGGGGGAGAGTGAGTTCAGTGCGTTCCTTTTTTTTTTTTTTTTTTTTTTTTACAGACACACAGATCATGAGAACGTGAAGAATGACTTCTTATCTTCTTCTTAGAAATACGCAGCACAAACATGTAAACGAACAAAGTTGTACCGTGGGGTAACAATACAAGAGCAAAAACATCAGCACTCCCCACACTATCGAGAGAATCAAAAAGGGTTAAACATGAACAAAGATAAAGTAAACACACACAGAAGAAAGTTAGCCTTGCGATCTTTTTAGATCACTTAACTAAACAGCGCTTAAACAGTCAGGCATTCAACCTCTGACATTCGGTATACCTCAAATCTTTTTGTTATCTGTCCGGACAGCGGGCGACGTAATTTTTTACCTTAGAAAACATCCCCAAGTGTCTCTACGAGCACTGGACCACCTAGAATATTATAGGATCAATACCAATGTCGGCAATTACAACACATTAAACCAGAATCAAAGAGAAAGAGAAGAAAAGACTCTTAGAAAGAATTAAGAATAATTTAAATTATCTTACCTCTCAAACACCTGGACTGGATCACACAAGGTTCGGAAACAGACAGTGGAATCCAGATCTTTGGCCCCCGCCCCTTTTTCACCAAATAACATTGAATGGGGGGTCGGTCATTTTCAGTGAGCTTCAAAGTCCAATACTCACCGAAGTTTTGTCGGGGCGGTCTGATCTGAAAACCAGTGTGTTGTTTCCGGCTCAAATTTATTTCTGATGTGGCCCACAACAGAGAGACATGCTTACAGGACAAAAGCTGAAGAAATATGTCTCCCGAAAAGAACGTGTCCCGCCTCCTCATACCCCACAAGAAAAACACCTCTATGCTTCTATTGGCTGAGGGAACATAAATAACGTTGTCATGGCACAGGATGGCACTTTATTTACTATTCATGTTCCCGTACATTCTTAGGCTATCATATTAAGTTAAATCTAATCATCCTACTTACTATGGAGGTAATTAAGACAAAACAATACAACAAGTTAATACAATAATGTGCTCAGAAGTAAGTTTTTTAAAAATCAGTCTAAGGAATATTGTTTTTATAATAGTCACACAATAAACATTTAAAACTTTTCTAACAGTCACTGTACAGTCATTGTACATCTGACTAGCTTTGAAAATGTATAATACTCTCCTTTAAGCTGCATCTCTACTGACCTAATGCTACTTTATGAACCTTTCTGTTTGTTTTTTCCAGAATTGCAAAGTCTAATTACCTGTTACCTTACTATCGTTCAATAAAATTATTTTACCACAATAGATAGATAGATAGATAGATAAATAGATAGATATGGGCTGAGTACCAATAATTACAGAACTGTGCATGATCTTAAGGTGGGGGATCTATCGACCACTGTTCACTGCATTAGGAAACATTAGGAACCTGTAGAATAACCCCAGGGTTCCATAGATCCTTGACTGACAAATCCTGTTTCAAACACACTGGGGCTGATTTACTATTGCTGTTGCAAATCAGGGCTGTGCTTTTCCTTGCACACTAAAGGAACGCACCACTACATTTTGAAGCCCTAGATGGCTGTTGCTAACCCGATATAAAAGCTTGGTTTAGAAACACCAAATTCATGACAGTGGTTCAGAATGGAGTGCACCTGTGGCTTCCAAAGATCCATCAGCTAGGAAGTGGACGTTTTGGTAGTCTACTTTTTGAAACTGAGTTTGTATGTGGACTGGATGCTTTTCATGCAGATTGGTATCTATGTGATGCCGCGTACACATGTAGCGGACTATCCGGCGGACTTAGTCTGGTGGACTTCCCCCCGGACTTTCCAAACAGGCTACTTGCCTACACCCGGCACTTTTTCAGCGGACTAATATGGCGTACTAAGTCTGCTGGACTATCCACCATACTTTTGAAATGAACGGACTCGCCCACACACATGGAGGAAAGTCCACTCATTTTGAGAGCGTCTCCAGGTAGCCAGGGCCAGCGAAGGAGGCGTCGCTGGCCCCGCCACCTGGTATGGACTTAAAGGGGAATCCCTACGCCGAAAAATCGGCGTGGGGATCCCCCCCTAGGTCCACATCAGACCCTTATCCGAGCACGCTACCCGGTCGGCCAGGAAAGGGGGTGGGGACGAGCGTGCGCCCCCCTCCTGAGCCGTACCAGGCCGTGTGCCCTCATCATGGGGGGTGCCTTGGGGAAGGTGGGGCCATGCGGCCCCCCCCACCCCAAAGCACCTTGTCCCTATGTTGATCCCTCTTCCCGACAACCCTGGCCGTTGGTTTTCGGGGTCTGCGGGCGGGGGGCTTATCGGAATCTGGGAGCCCCTTTAATAAGGGGGCCCCCGGATACTGGCCCCCCACCCTATGGGAATGAGTATGGGGTGCAATGTACCCCTACCCATTCACCTGTGAAAAAAAGACCGGGCCACCGCACCTTCTTCTATCTCTTTTACAGGTGGTGGGTAGGGTCTTTTTTTCACAGGTGAATGGGTAGGGGTACATTGCACCCCATACTCATTCACAAGAAGAACCGAAGAGGGGGACAAGACCCCCGAAGAAGAGGGCGGCGGCGGCGAAGAAGAAAGCCGGGCTCCTCCGCTAGCAAAAGAGCTAGCAGAAGATAGCGATAGGAGTCCGGCGAGAAGACCCTCGAAGACGGAAGACCCCTGGAGCTGTGCAATAAACTATTTTAACCCTTGTGTGTTGTGTTTTTTTTTACTTTTTTTCACAGATGAATGGGTAGGGGTACATTGTACCCCATACTCATTCACATGGGGTGGGGGGGCCGGTATCCGGGTGCCCCTTTATTAAAGGGGGCTCCCGGATTCCAATAAGCCCCCCGCCCGCAGACCCGGACAACCAACAACCAAGGTTGTCGGGAAGAGGCCCTTGTCCTCATCAACATGGGGACAAGGTGCTTTGGGGTGGGGGGGCGTGCGGCCCCCCCTTCCCCATGGCACCCCACATGTTGAGGGCATGCGGCCTGGTATGACTCAGGAGGGGGGGCGCTCACCCGTCTCCAACCCCTTTCCTGGCCGGCCAGGTAGCGTGCTCGGATAAGGGTCTGATGTGGACCTAGGGGGGGACCCCATGCCGATTTTTCGGCATAGGGATTCCCCTTTAAGTCCATACCAGGTGGTGGGGCCAGCAACGCCTCCTTCGCTGGCCCCGGCTACCTGGAAAATGAGCGGACTTTTCTCCGGGCGGGAAAAGTCTATTAATTTCAAAAGTACGGCGGACTGGCACACACACGGCCGGATTGTCCGCCGAAATGCGAGTCCGGCGGTAACATTGGAGTGCAAAACTACTTTCTAAGTCCGCCGTACTTTTGGGTAAAAAAAGTCTGCCGGAGGCCAGACACGGGCGGATTGTGCGGCGGACTTGAGTTTGCTGGACTTTTCCACCGGATTGTTTGATCGTGTGTACGTGGCATTATTATTATCTTATAACCACAAACTACAGTACTTTTTAGTCTGAAAACATGAATAAATTCCCTAAATCCAAAATCGTTCTGACTGAAAGTAAGATGGAATTGTGACCACCCGCATGCATAATAGAGAAGCAGTGCTCTTACAGTATGTAACCTTTTTGCTTCCCCATGAAACACTAGCTTGATTTTTTGTTAAAAATGCATCTGTCCATCTATCCACCACTGTGAAAGATCAACACTCTTGTGCAAAGACATTTACTTGAAGCCAGGGCTTGAGGCAATTTATTATATGTTTGCCTGAGCTGTCTTGAGGTACTAATTGATGCTGTCATTAATACATTTCTTTGTAACAGCTTTATCTTTGGCTAGTATTCTGGTGCATTGGCAGGAATGCTGTTTAATTATTGACTGTAACAAATATCAAACTAACTTAGATGACAAACAGTGACAGCACCTATACCTCACTCATGACAAAGTCACTTTGATCAATCTGGACTGTCAGGGTAAAATGTTGGGCTTTTCAAGACTTTTTATCTTTCTTTCCAAATGCCAAAAAAGGACACCACACATATATATCAGCCCCTACAATCTGGATTATACCCAGCATTTTTTCACCGATTTTCCAGATGGACTGCTTTGTCAGGAAAGGTTTGTATACCACCTTGTTGGGCGCTCACACCGGCCTTCCTGCAATACATAGAGAGCATTTCTGCATTTACTAGACCTTCCTATGTTGCATAAACAAGCACTGAGACCCAGTGGTCTCATCACTTGATCTAAAATAAGGTTTAATAAGGAATATTTTATTATTTACTCTATAGAACGATTAGGGGATGGTTAAAACGGCTGTCTCTTTTATAATATATTATTAGGTTTTGCTATGTCTCTTTTCAGAAATTCTCATCTCTGTGTAGATTTAACAGTAAGGGAGAGGATATCTTTGCGATGTGAGGGAAATTTCTTCTTAGACAGTAGTCACCCGAACAAGTGAATTGAAAGATTTACCTACTATCCCTGCTCTGGTGTTAAATCCAAGCTTGGGATTTATCCTCACATTCATTCCTGGTAACATTAGTGTTTGTTTAGAGAGACTAATGTATTGTCATCTGAAGTGGGCTTGTGTTTTTTGTAAATGATGGTGCTTCTTTCAAGCTAGAGTCATTCACAACACAAACCACCAACTTCTACTGTAGTAACCCTCTTCAAACTAGTTGGCAGATGTGGTAGGTTGCAAGCTCTGTCTTTAATCAGTTCACATAAGGGAGCAAAGGAGGCACAGAGATGCAGAATGGATAGGATTCTGTGGCTTTGGTGCTGCCTGTACCTCCTCTATAGGAATAGCCATAATTTGGATTTCTACTTGGGGTGGAGCTACCAACAGCACTGGCATAAATAAAAATGGCATTTTATTTCCAAACCAAAGCTCAGATTTTAAATGACGACAAGTGCTAAATGCACTTGGTTCCTTGGTATATTTTCCAAGCCTTTTTAACTTCTGATAAAAAAAGTTCTTCTTTAACTTTCATTTAATTGACTTTAAGTACAGAAGAGAGTTTGCATTGTAAGTAACTGATGTTACAGTCACTTATGTGCATCGCTCCAGCATTATTGCCTGCTCTGGTCCCCTCAGCTGTGGACACTTCTGAGTATTCCTCAGGGGGTCTGGGGTAATCACATGGCATGTCACATAACCCAGTAATGAAGTCTATTTAATCTTGAGTAGGAGAATCTGTGATCACTCAAGCATTGTTTCTGGCAGTTTCTTCACTTCCCCATGCCCCTGGAGCTCCAGAGCGTCTATACCCTTTCCATCTAGTCATAGTTAATTTACTACTGTCCAGTCTGCTACCATCCAGCCTGCTACAGTTAAGTCTGCTGCCAGTCCATTCCACTGTAAGTCCAGTTGGATACCAGTCTAGTCTGTCACCAGTCCAATCTGATTCTAGTCCTGCACCAAAATGCTCATGTCAAGAAATGGAAAGGATTAAGTGTAACTAAACCCATAACAGTAAAATCAGTCGGAATATGCGATAAAGCATGCTTGTTATACTCACTGTGGAGGGGTTAATCCTTCACATTGTGTAAAAAGGCTGCTTGATCCTGGCTTTTCTGATTCTTCCCTTCTTCCACTGTCCCCTGTTAATAACTATGGAATCAGGCTTCACGTGCTCAGTTTGGTATGTATTGCTAGAGAGTTTTTTTCTTTTTCTTGGGAGAGTGCATGTGATCAGCATAGGGGGCCAATCAGCATTTTTCAGACAGAGAGTCGGGGTCTTGAAATCACATAGGGCAGTCAAAAAACTCATCCTACAAGCTTTAACCAGTGTTTGGCTGGACACTGATAGAAGTCACAAGACTGATCTAACTGCTAATGAGAAAAGGTATTTAGCGGTATATATTTACATAAATAATTGCATTTCCATGTTCTGTGTACTATAGCAGATCAGATATAGTGAATGCAGTGTCCTGGGTTTAGTAACACTTAAAAGAGGAGTTTACAATATTAATATGGGGCTTAAGGCGCTACCTATACCAAACAAGATGTTTTGCTTGGATTAATACCCTAAGGCGAAAGAACGTTGTAATATACAAATTAAACTCCCAGTCCAAAGGTGACTTAGCCCTTCTACACACGGTCGGAGATTCCGTCGGAATGTGTCCGATCGGAGTGTTTTGTCGGATATTCCGACTGTGTGTGGTCTGCATCGGACTGTTCAGACCGGAGGTAGGTAGTGCGTGTGGATTGTATACATTAAACCAGGAACATGCCACTACAAATAAATATAAAGTGATCAGGTGTGCAATATAAATTAAATTGTGGTAATGAAAACATTTCCAACTAACGGATGACTATGCATGTTAATAGTATACCCTTCTTACAAAATTATTTAGAGGCATAGATGTGTCCACTTCTCTACAATTTCCACATAAGGGAAGAGAAGGGGGGGGGGGGTCTATTCTATTATGTATAGCAGAAGATCCAGATCTTTATCTCAGAGGTACAATCAGTGCAAAAAATACCCCAAAATTTTAAAAAATAATTACTGATAAAGTGCACAAAAAGTGCAAGAAGTGCTAAAAAGTGAAAAAGTGCAAAAAAAAAAGAGGAGCTCCAACCCCCACATACCAAAAAAATTAAAGTTAGCTTCTACAAATACTGTAGCTGCTGACTTTTAATATTAGGACACCTCCCAGGGATACCGCAATGTTGGCACCTCAGCCTATTTTTCAATTGGCACTTGGGTGCTGCCCCCTTCATTCCTTGTAAGGGCCTCACAGCTGGTTCTCTACTGCGCATGTGCTAAGTGCTCTGTGTTTTGTGAATGGCCCAGGGACAGAGAGAGGAGGAGGGGTGCCAAACTTCCAGGGGGCCTCACCGCGGCAAGATTATCTGGAAGTGGGATTGGTACCTGTCAAAAACAGATACCCAATCCCCCCAAAGGTGCCAAATATGGCAGCGGATGGGGAGAGGAAGCAAACAAGCGGAGTGTCCCCTTTTGGGTGAAGCTCCACTTTAAGTAGATTTAAAAAAGTTCCAGTGACTCACTGTTGCTCACCTATATTACAAAGACATAATCTATGTAACAAAACCAACACATATAGTCTGACTGATACAGGTGGAATAGATGAAAATCTTTGCAATCATATCCATACATGTTTTTGCATATAGGGGAGCTACACCCCTGACTTGCAATAATGTTCTTTTAAAAGATCAGTAGAAGGTTTAGGAAAAATTCAATATGTTGCATGAATGTATACTGTATATACAAAATACATTTCAGGTTATATGGTATGATTGCACCCAAAGGTTTTTAAACTTTTACAAGAAATCATCAGTATCATGAATGTATGATTTTATTGTCCTAACTAAAGAACTGAGAATATTAGTTGGCAAGAGGTGCACACATTGACTCCATTGACTCCTGATGGTTGTGCGGATCCAAGGGTGGCGGCTTATCAGAATCTGAAAGGTCTTTTAAAAAATAAAGGGGCTTCCACAGTGACACATCCAACTCTGCTGCTTCCTTCACTCCGAATGACATCTATGGGTCTCCTCCACTAAAGTGAACAAAGGGGTGGGGTCATCTGGTGACATCATTGACAAAACAAGGACACTTCTCTTCTTCAGAGACTGACAGCAAAGATCCTATAGATGAGTGTCTCTTGTATATTATTTGTCATCTTTAGATCTATTTTTTTCTTTTAGGCATAGTCAAAACTAAGGGTTTCAATTGTGTACATTTGATTATGGGAATAAGCATACTTACATTTGAATTGACTTTCATTTATCAAGTAGAGGAAGCTTTGTTTACAAAATAATTTAGCACTTAAAGTAGAACTATAGACACAACTTTTATTTTCATTTTGGATAGTGTAAGGGAGGGTTATAACCCTTGGCAGATTTTTTTTTTCACCATCTGTGTCACATTGTGGAGATTTCCCTTAATTTCCTGTCTCATAGCCAAACAGGAAGTGAGAGGAAATCCCTTCAAATTAGGGGATTCCCTGGGGACCCCCATGTCACCAGAACTAGTGTTCCCATTGGAAGATTTCCTCTCTATTACTTTTCTGACAAATTAAAATTTGGGATCTTATTTTACCTTCACTTTAATGATAATGATAAACAAATAGAGAGGGTCAATCTCCCTTCCAGGGGACACAGAAAGCAATAACAACCTGATATGTGTTCTAATTCCTCTCCACTCTATCCAAAACTAAAAAAGTTTTGCCTTTAGTTATACTTTAATGATTGATGTCAAGCTACTGTACATGGAAATTTAGGTTGCTAAGTTTATAGCCTAGACTCTTTATTAAAGCATATTTTCACTTTTGCAAATTGGGATAACACCTACATTTATTACAAAACAATTGTTGCTTAACCTTTAGTTTTTTTTTTTTTTTTTACTCCAAAAAAAAAAAAACGTTTTCACTGCCAAGCAGGTTTTTAATGTTTACCATTAACCCTGTCTGTTCCAGATCTGATTATCAGTTGTAATTTAGATTTGAACACTCTCTGTCCTAACAAATTGTTAAAGAGCTAAAAACTGGGCTTCTGTATTGTATGTTAATAAGGGGAAATGCAGTGTCAGTGGGACAGATTGAGTCAACCTTCCATGTGCTCCTTGCAGCGAAGGCTAGTCATATGGACCGTACTGTTGGAATACTGGTGAGAGGATGCACTTGATACCTTTGCTGCCATTGTGTGATATGCTGGGTGTCCAGTACACCCCTATGCCTTTGAGGAGGGATGGGCTCCCTCTAGGCTTATCTGCCCTCTATCTTTTCAATATTATGCATGTGCTACTACTATAGTGGCTCTCAAAATTAGAATCGATTTAAGAGTGCAGATAATGGTGGGGTGCAGTTAAGTGGCTCTGCAGCATGTATTTGCAAATATTTGAAAACAAAATCCCCTTTTTTAATGCAAACTGTTAGACAGGATAATTCGGTTGGTTGCAGGCTTGTTAAGTTGAGTTGGCAATTGTCTTTGGTTTTGTTTGACTTGTGTCGCCCTTCCATGTGCTCCTTGCTGCGAACGCCAGTCATAGATGGGGGCAGTGGCCTTTTGTTTGTACAGACTGAGTTTCCTCTCATTTCAAACTCATTAGTTTGTAGCTTATTTTTGTGTATGTTGTGAGATTTTGGAACACGTAATGCCTCGTACACATGATCAAACGATCCGGTGGAAAAGTCCGGCAAACTCAAGTCTGCCGGACAATCCGCCCGTGTGTAGCCTCCGGTGGACTTTTTTTACCCAAAAGTATTTTTGCACTCCAATCTGTTTGCCGGACTCGCTTTTCGGCGGACAGTACGGCCGTGTGTGTGCTAGTCCGCCGTACTTTTGAAATGAGCGGACTTTTCCCGCGTGAAGAAAAGTCCGCTCATTTTGAGCACGTCTCCAGGTAGCCGGGGCCAGCAAAGGAGGCGCCGCTGGCGTCGTCACCTGGTATGGACTTAAAGGGGAACCCCTACGCCGAAAAATCAGCGTGGGGGTCCCCCCTAGGTCCATATCAGACCCTTGTCCGAGCACGCTACCCGGACGGCCAGGAAAGGGGGTGGGGACGAGCGAGCACCCCCTCCTGAGCCATGCCAGGCCGCGTGCCCTCAACATTGGGGTGCATTGGGGAAGGGGGGGCCGCACGGCCCCCCACCCCAAAGCACCTTGTCCCCATGTTGATGAGGACAAGGGCCTCTTCTCGACAACCCTGGCCATTGGTTGTCGGGGTCTGTGGGCGGGGGGCTTATCGGAATCCGTGAGCCCCCTTTAATAAGGGGGCCCCCGCATCCCGGCCCCCCACCCTATGTGAATGAGTATGGGGTACAATGTACCCCTACCCATTCACCTGTAAAAAAAAGTTAAAAAAAACACAACACACAAGAGTTAAAATAGTTTATTACACAGCTCTGGGGGTCTTCTTCCGTCTTCGGGGGTCTTCTCACCGGACTCCTCTGCCATCTTCTGCTCTTTTGCTAGCTCTTTCACTAGCGGAGGAGCCCAGCTTTCTTCTTCGCTGCCGTCCTCTTCTTCTGACTTAGGGGGTCTTGTCCCCATCTTCGGTTCTTCTTGCCGGGCCACCGTGCCTTCTTCTAGCTCTTTTACAAGCGGTGGCCCTGTCTTCTGTCGCCGCTGTCGCCGTCTTCTGTTCTTCTGTTCTTCTGTTCTTCTCTTCAGATGTTGCCTCGTCGCTGCCTCCGCTTCCTAAAGGGACGCAGCGTGCGGCGACTTATATAGGGATGTTGCCATTGTGAGTGGAGGCAGCAACGAGGCAACATCTGAAGAGAAGAACAGAAGAACAGAAGGCGGCGACAACGGCGACAGAAGACTGGGCCACCGCTTGTAAAAGAGCTAGAAGAAGGCGTGGTGGCCCGGCAAGAAGAACCGAAGAGGGGGACAAGACCCTCAAAGAGGGGGACAAGACCCCCGAAGTCAGAAGAAGAGGGCGGCGGCGGAGAAGAAAGGCGGGCTCCTCCGCTAGCAAAAGAGCTAGCAGAAGATAGGAGTCCGGTGAGAAGACCCCCGAAGACAGACAGAAGACCCCTGGAGCTGTGCAATAAACTATTTTAACCCTTGTGTGTTGTGTTTTTTTTTTTTTTTTACAGGTGAATGGGTGGGGGTACATTGTACCCCATACTCATTCCCATAGGGTGGGGGGCCGGTATCCGGAGGACCCCTTATTAAAGGGGGCTCCCAGATTCCGATAAGCCCCCCGCCTGCAGACCCCGACAACCAACGGCCAGGGTTGTCGGGAAGAGGCCCTTGTCCTCATCAACATGGGGACAATGTGCCTTCCCCAAGCACCCCCCCATGTTGAGGGCACGCGGCCTGGTATGGCTCAGGAGGGGGGGCGCTCGCTCGTCCCCACCCCCTTTCCTGGCCGGCCGGGTAGCGTGCTTGGATAAGGGTCTGATATGGACCTGGGGGGGACCCCCATGCCAATTTTTCAGCGTAGAGGTTCCCCTTTAAGTCCATACCAGGTGACAGAGGAGGTGTCGCTGGCCCCGGCTACCTGGAGACATGCTCAAAATAAGCGGACTTTCCTCCACGTGTGTGGGCGAGTCCGTTCATTTCAAAAGTACGGCGGATAGTCCGGCGGACTTAGTACGCCGTATTGGTCCGCTGAAAAAGTGCCGTGTGTGGGCAAGTAGCTTGTTCGGAAAGTCCAGCGGACAGTCCGGCGGAAAGTCTGCCAGACTAAGTCCGCCGGATAGTCTGCTACTTGTGTACGCGGCATAACAAACATATAGTAATGTTTTCTCAAATTTGAATGCAAATTTGGAAATACTTCTTAAACCAACACCAATCTTAGGCAATATTATAACCACATCCGAGCATTGGCTATGTTGAAAGTGAGAATAATGTTATGTTAATGATTGTGATGCTTGTAACATGCTTGTAAAGTAATTTTTTCCATTTCTCAAACAGTTTTTCCACAATTGTCTGGACAGGAGCTGGCCTGGAAATAAGATTAGGGATTGGACCTTCTTATTGGCCTACTGCCTTTAATTTTCTTAAAGTTTCATACTAGTTGTTTTTTTTTCTCCTAAATATTTTATTTTGCTCTATATTGATTTAAATGATTTAAACTTACATTATATGTATAGTTTTCTATTAAAAAAAAAAGGTATGCATTAAACTTTTTAACCCCTTCAAGGCCATACTTTTTCACTCCCTTTCCATGCAGGCCATTTTTCATATGTCAGTAATGTCACAATTTAAATGATAATTACTCAGTCATGCACCACTGTCTAAAAATGAATTTTATATTATTTTTTGAGACAAATAGTTTTCTTTTGATGGTGTTTAATCACAACTGGGTTTGTTGTTTTGCTATGTAGAGATAATGATCTCTGAAAAAAATCATTTTTGTTAGTTTCTATTCTAAAACTTTGCAAACAAATAATATTTCTTCATACATTTAGGGCAAAATGTATTCTGCTACCATTCTTTGGTTAGGTGTATATTATTTAGTCTGTGTGAAAGTTACAGATTCTACAAACTATGGTATATATAGTATATTTGAAATTGATCAGTTCTGATGTTCTGACTGCCTATTTCAAGTCTTGAGGCTGAGGCTGTAATATACTGAGATAGTACAAATTACCCCAGTTGTGTGGCTAGAAAACAGGAACATTGTTGCCGGCTTCATTGGTCTGGTGAAATTGTCACTGGTGTGGCAGCAATCAGGAACACTGTTACCGGCTACACTATTGTGGCAACACTGTGACTAGTGTGATAATGATCAGGGACACTGTAACTGGCTGGTCACACTGTCTGAGTTTGAGGCCTTGCATCTGCACCCGCATCTAAATGGATGTCATATTGCGAGCAGCTGTGTCCCAATAGACATAAATGGGACTACCTGCACGGAAATGCATGGTAGACCTGTGCAACCCCATGTGGGTAAACATGGCCCTTGCACAGGGCACACATTGACCCCCCCCGTGAATGAGGCCTTATGCTGACACTGGCATTGGTGGGGTGGTGACTGGGGACAATGTGACTGACTATGATATCAAGCCTCACTTACACAGGGTGTATCATTGCATACCCCATGCAACGGCTGTGTTTACCCACAAAGGGGCGCACAGGCAGTCCCATCAATGTCTATTGTGATGCAGCAACTGCACGGGCACAGTGGACACTCCCAATCTGACATCCATATGGGTGCATGTCCCTGAACTCACACTGTCTGTCACCCAAATGGATGTCATATTGGGAGAATCAGCTGTGTCTGTGCAATTTCTGTCTCAATTGACATGCATGGGAGCAGCTGTGCATCTCTGTGTGGGTAAACAGGGTCCTCAAACAGTGTATGCACTGTTACCTCCTGTGTAAATGAGGCCTTATGGTGACACTGGGACTGGTGTGGTGGGGTTTAGGTACACTGTGAGTGGCTGAATTGGTGTGCATAAGGGCTTTTTAACACTTGTGGTTGGGGGACCATAAAACCCACCAACCACATTTTTACCTCCCCTCAACTGCTCCCCCTTTAACCAGGAAGGTTACAGTGAAGTGTACACTACCACCCACTAAGAACGAACAGTTTGAGTGCAACAGCCATGCAGCTGTGCATAACAACTACACCTACATAAGTAGAGCACGTTGACTGTGTAAATTAAAAAAAAAAAAGTGTAAAAAAAAGTAAATTTGCACTTAGTTTAGTGAATGAGGTAAAGCTGCAATGACTCAGATAATCTAATCATGTGCAAGTCAAAATCGTATTTTCACACTTGTTTGTTCACATGCTTCAGACTCTTCAAGAGGATCTGCAGTCTGCTCACAAACATATTTTACATTCCAAGACTTCTCTATAACCACTTTGCATATTATTTTATATATTGTGATTCTGTACTTGCCAAATATGCTGCAGAAATCTCCCTCCACTATAGCTGCTACCTGCTCCCTTCTTGAATTTACACAGACACATAGAGGCATACCTCCAGCTCTGCGGCTCTCATTGGCCCTCTTTTAACTCACCCCCTCCCATTCTGACAAACTCTCATGAGAGTGAGAGAGAGAGCTGTGCATGATGCCATAAGCCTAAGCTAATGACCAGACACGAAACAGGAAGTGGGCTGTATAAGGTATTTACTGGCTGAAAAAAAAATGTTTTATTATCAAAAGTTAAAAAAACAATGGCAGAAGATTTAATAAATGGAAATATGAATAAATGAGTTCCACGTTAATCTTACACAGTTTTGCTATATAAGTAAAAGCTATGTAAAAAAAAATGTGCCAAGTAAATATGGTCTACTTCATCTCACCTACAAGCTTCCATGCTTTAATATATATGTTTGTTACTGTTCACCCCAGTGGCATAATTGCAAACATAGAAGCTAACATAGCACTTGTATTATGACATTATTTGCCTTTATGGGAGTTCCGCTTTAAAGCCTATTCTCTGCACTGCTATTTTTCTCTAACAACCTCTATCCAGAGCAATAATCCCTAATAGTATATAGACTATGATTACACTTCTCCTACCTATTCTTTATTTAATGAGACCTTAAAGTATATGTCAAGCAAAAAAAAAATAAAATCCAGTTTCAGATAGATAGAATAAAGAAGCATTGAAGCTCTTGCCTATTTTCTACTGCTCTCTGGTTTTCCATAGTAAGATCTCCCCTGACTTAATGTTCTAATAATGTGTTCCCAAAAAGTAAGTAAGGGAAAATCTGCAACAGGAATACAAAATCCCACAGTGATTTTATCTTTCATGTATTATCATAAAGAAAATAATTAACATTTCCATCTGTGTTTTTGATGGAGAGTTCACCTCTTATCTGAACATGCAGCCTGGGTGGCCATAAAAGGTGAAATGACAATATTTGGTCAATGATGTCGCAGGATTCCAGTGACGTCATTAACAAAATATGGTCATGTCCCTATATGACAAATGACGTCGCCTGGAAACCCCAACCCTTTGTTTTAATGTGCAGGCGGGGACTGGGAGATGATATTTGATGGTATAACAAAGTCGGTAGCCAGGCCTCATGTTTGGCATGGATCTGCATCACTGGGCAAAGTAATTGATGGTAAATTTAAATAGACTTTTTTTATTTAAAGGACTTGTCAAAAAGTATGTGTGTGTTTACTTACTATTGCCTTTTTTTACCATTTGTGAAAGAGTGGAGGTAAGGGGCACTATCTCTGGGCTCTTTTCTTTTTAAAGGGGGTTCCAGATTCCGATAAGTTCCCTGCCCACAGTTGTGTGTTGGGCTAGAGCAACGGAATTTAAAGGGAGGGGATTTGCCCTCCAGTTTAGGGCACCTGCCACCATTCTGTTTATACGTTAAAAGCGATGAAAGGCAGCATATTGGAATGTAAGTGATTTTCAAAAAAAGTTTCCTCCTTCCCCCTTTTGTTTCTTGAGAATCAAATGTTTTTCATGTTTATTTTTTTAATTTGGTATAATTTAACTTGCTCATACTATATTGCCACTGCTATTTCAGTCCCCTGTTTTTTCTCCTTTTGGATCACCAGGGAGGGATGTTGCCAGGGTTCCACTTTCCATTTCTGCCTGTGTTTCTGCCATTCAAGCAGTGGGTAAGTCTTATGGCTCAGCCTGGCATTTAATATTTCACAAATTTAAAGATGTTTTGTGTTATGTGGTGGTTGTTATTATTATTATTAATTTTTTTTTATGTTTGTTTAGATCAAATATTAAACTACGCATCCATCTCTGCCTCCTGAAGAAGCAGCTCGCACCATGAAACATGTAGATGATTATAATATTGTTGAAGTTTGTGTTCCCTTGTATTGTACCTCATCCAGGGATTCGGGTATTGGAGCTATACCTGTATATTTGCCAAGAGAAAATCTCTCCATAATTCTATAAGATGATCTTTTAATAATGTATTTGTAATTTTTAGCTTGATTTGTGTAATAAAATGTATATTTTGGAATACATTTTTGTATGTGTCTATGGGGTACTGAAAAAGTCAGTGTATGTTTTCTATTAATAGGACGTGGTTTCCCCTGACCCTCCAGTTTTTTTATTTGGTGCTAGCCCAAGGTCTGGATAAACATTTACAGGAATCAAAAACATCAACATTATAATACCTTAATTGCCCCCCCCCCCCCCGACTTCTTTGCGAGGGGATGATATTATCCTCCTGCTGATGCTATGCTGTGACTTAAGCAAGTGTTATTGTGAGGATCTATTGTGCAGCAATATCAACTTGACTCACAGATTGAAGAAAATGGGAAGAATTATGTCCTTATCAGAAGGGCAAACAAGGCCTTATAGAGCCGGAGTGGCACCAGGTGTCTGCCTCCACAAGCCAGAGCATAGAGCCCAAATGCAAAGAGCAATGACCCACTGTCTGATGATTTTTACATGATGCACTCCTGCCAGTATATTAGAGGTTTCGGATGCTGTGGAAATGTAAACATAGGGCATCCTGGGTAACGTGATGTTATTAAACATATTTGGTCCCACAGACTTCAATGGGGTTTGATACTATCTTCAAGTTCGAATGACTTCAAAACACATGCACTGGATCGATTTGAAAATGACTAGTTAAAGAAAGGCCCAATCAACTGTCCTTTTAAAGTTATTTGATGAACTATCCACCAATTATAGAGTGTGCAATATTATGCTAAACAATCACAAACGTCTTGTATGCTAGATACAAACTACTGCTTACAAACATTTTAAGCAGCATTTCAGACCAAGACAATTACCTATATTTAATGTATAGACACAGATCTAGACCAGGTCCATACAGGAATTGCTGTTGTATTATCCAGATCAGAAGCAGAAACTATTAGGCAAGTGTTGCTATGTTTTAGTTTCAATATGTTTTTATTTTGCATCAAGTACAATAAACAAAGTCAACGTGAAAATGACTAAAACATAGTGAAAGACAATATAGAGATATGGACATTCTTAAGATTGAATATGTCGAGCCAGATTTCAAGCATACAGAGCGTTATAATACTGACCAAAATCCAACACAAAATACATATGATGGAAAGTGCTCATTCATGTAACTGAGGTAAATATTTGCCTCTAATAGGCCTGAGCTAACATAGGCATTAGAACAAATTCCCAGTCAAGTAATGAAGAAAATACGTATAAAATATAATGGTCATAGAAGGAGGGAGGGGTCTCCGCCACCCCATAAGGGCTCTTTGCTGTGGCCAAAGGCCCCCATCCCCCTGCCAAGAATAAAGACAGATAGGACCAGGAGTAGATCAACCAGGGTTATTAAATTATATACTTGAGCCATCATATGTAACAAAAACAGGTAGTATGGCTATAATGTAACAGTAATCCTAAGATGAAAGGAACAACATCCCTAATGGGCACAGAAACCCAGTGCAACTGGATGAAAGTACGTAAATCAGGTTTCTATGAACCGAGTGTAAAATACTGAGATCCACATTGCGATGCAGGAACTGGCCCTGAAATCAGCTGGCCCGGCCCAACTCCGCAATGAAGTGTCCACGAAAGATCGTCTCTCACTAAGCTCCTTAGAAGAAGGTGAAGAATAAAAAATAGTAGAAAAGGAGAAGAAGAGGAAGGAAGAAAGATATAAAAAGGAAAAGGGAAGTGGCATTTTACCACAGGAGTCGCCTGGGGGTAACAGAACCGTACTCAGGGTCTAAATCCGGGAGCATTTATGTGGATAAAGAAACTCCCACGAAGTGCGCCCATGGTTCCCAAGTGGCCCTGAATTTATCCGAGCGGTCCAGGAGTACGCTCGCCGTCTTTTCTTGTAACATAATCCAGGAAATTTTCCTTTTGGCCTGTATAGTGGAGACATAGGGTTGCTTCCAAGCTTTGGCAAGAGTGAGCTTAGCGCCCAATAAAATGAAAGTGATGAGGCGTTGCGTACTCCTGGAGGCTCCCTCTGTAGGGAAATTAAGAAGTGCCACTAGAGGAGACATCTGAACCGGTGTTGCAGAAACTCTGGATATCCAGGTAAAGATCCTATACCAGAACTTCCGTATTCTAGGGCATGTCCACCACGTGTGTATCATGTCACCTCGAAGGCCGCATCCCCTGAAGCACAGTGGGGAGGCGGAAGGGAACATTTTGGCCAATTTCGAAGGAACTAGGTACCATCTTGTAAGCACCTTGACACCAGCCTCTATCATACTTGGGTTAAGGATACCTCTGAAGGATTTCAGGAACACCCCATGCCACTGCTCAATGTTCCAGGATTGGTTAAGGTCCTCTTCCCAGGCCGACATATAAGATGTCTTGGACTTTGTGGAAGACAGTGCCCTATAAATGACTGAAATCCCCCCCCTCTGCTCATCGGACTGACAGCACCACGCTTCATAAGATGTCACCTGAGGACCACTGGGAAGGGACTTGCATTTTTTGTGTAGGAAATTTGAGATCTGAGTAAATCGAAATATTTCAGTGGGGGGCATATCAAGTTTGCTGGTGCAGTAGGCTTTAGAGATTGGGCCCACTGGTCTAAGGAAATGACCTATTCTATATAGCCCCTTGTCCAGCCACCATTGAAAGGCTTTAATGTTCAGGCCCGGAGGAAAGTCTGGGTTATGGAACAGGTGAGATAAAGGTTTTAATTGGGAAATTAGGGAGCAATTATGTTTAAGACCATCCCAAACTGCGAAGGAGTGCGAGAGAGTTGGTGAAAGGATCGGAGGTCTCATCTTTTTAGGGCTCCACATCAGGAAGTCTAGCGTGTGCCTAGGAACCGCTTGTCTCTCTATCTGTATCCAATCAGGCTGTTCCCATCTAGAATAGACAGCTGACATCTGTGCCAATTGGGCTGCTTGATAATATAATCGTAAGTTTGGAAGTCCCAAACCACCTTCCGATTTGGATCGGAATAAAATAGATTTAGAAAATCTATGTCCACCCTTACCCCAGACAAATTTAATAACTTTAGCTTGAAAGCGTTGCAGGCGTACTCTATCCACCGGGATGGGAAGAGCCCTGAAATAATACAGAATGCGAGGGAGCAGCGTCATCTTTATAGCATTGATTCTGCCCAGCCAGGATAGGGACAGCCCAGTCCACCCGATGAGATCCTCCTCCAATTTGTGGAATAACGAAGGGTAATTAGCTTGATGGAGGAGATCAATCCTAGAGGTTAATTTAATCCCCAGATACGATATTGATGTGTCACTCCAGGTGAACTGGAAGCTGTCCCTAAGCCTTTCTATGAGTGAGCCAGGAATATTAACATTAAGAGCTTGAGATTTCTGATAATTAACCCTGAGACCCGAAATCGATCCAAAGTCATCTAAGAGACTACAAATATTGGGCAACGAGGTCAGGGGGGAAGAGACGAACATAAGGATGTCGTCTGCAAAAAAAGCACATTTGTGTTGGATAGAACCGCAATGGATACCTTGTATATTAGGGTTATGTCTAATGGCTATGGCCAGGGATTCGATCGCTAATGCAAAAATTAAAGGGGAAAGCGGACATCCCTGTCTTGTCCCTCTGGATATGGGGAAAGATTCCGAATAAAATCCCTGCAGACGTACCTGGGCCTTTGGGGACGAGTACAAGGCGCGCAAGACATTGAGAAAAGACTCTCCAAATCCCCAACGTTGTAGGGTGGTGAAAATATATGACCAGTGTACAGAGTCAAACGCTTTTTGGAGATCCAAAGACAAGAGGCATCCCTGTCTGGAAGATTTCCCGTCCCAGTTCGAGTTAAGAAGCGATATGATGTCTATGGCCCTTCTAGTTTGGTCCGGACCTTGTCGACCCGGAATGAATGTGTTGCTATGTTTTAATGGTTTAACTGTTGCAGCTTCTGTGTATCTCTGTCCTATTATTAATATGTTATTATGCCAGGTCTGTATTATTATATACAGTATTTCACAAAAGGTAGTACACCCCTCACATTTTTTTAAATATTTTATTATTTCTTTTCATGTGACAACACTGAAGAAATTACATTTTGCCACAATGTAAAGTAGTGAGTGTACAGCTTGTATAACAGTGTAAATTTGCTGTCCCCTCAAAATAACTCAACACACAGCCATTAATGTCTAAACTGTTGGCAACAAAAGTGAGTACACCCCATAAGTGAAAATGTCCAAATTGGGCCCAAAGTGTCAATATTTTGTGTGGCCACCATTATTTTCCAGCACTGCCTTAACCCTCTTGAGCATGGAGTTCACCAGAGCTTCACAGGTTGTCACTGGAACCCTCTTCCACTCCCCTATGACAACATCACAGAGCTGGTGGATGTTAGAGACCTTGAACTCTTCCACCTTCTGTTTGAGGTTCTTTAGCAAACCATTGGTTGTCTTGGAGGTGTGTTTGGGGTTGTTATCATGTTGGAATACTGCCCTGCGGCAAAGTCTCTGAAGGGAGGGGATCAAGTTCTTCTTCAGTATGTCACAGTACATATTGCCATGCATGGTTTCACCAACGAACTGTAACTCACCAGTGCCAGCAGTACTTGACTGTAGGAAAGACACACTTGTCTTTGTACTCCTCACCTGGTTGCCACCACACATACTTGACACCATCTGAATGAAATAAGTTTATCTTGGTCTCATCAGACCACAGGACATGGTTCCAGTAGTCCTTAGTCCTTAGGATTCAAAGGGTCCAGTAAACTGTAAACAGTATGGTATAGAGCCAGGTTAGGCATTTTACAACTGATAGGTAGCTATAAGTTAGGGACTGATACGCAAAGTAGGCTGATTCTAATTTCAATGTCACACCACTAATGTTGACCGTAATATGCTTCTGAGACTGTTTGAGTACCGATTGGAGGATCTCCATATCACTATTGATCCAATATTCAGCTCTTCATAACCAAAACAGGTGTCTAACCTGTGATCATCTCCAAGGGGTCCCTGCAACTAGACTTTGCTGCTGCTTTCATCTGGAAGTATATTTTCTAAATAACTGTATATACACAGGTACATGTGTGCAATTCCACTAGGACTCCTACTGGGCCCTTTTACTAATATTATACAGTATGCTTGTATATTGGAAGCATAACATACAAATATGTTATTGTATTAAATGTGGATTATTTCGATACCTGTGTATCTATAAACATATGGCTATTGCTCTATGCTGGTTTCAGTAGTTTCTAGGCTCCCAATTACTTTTATATGGTTATTTTCCCAGGAAGGGCATTCCCTTTTGTTCACAGAGGCTCTGTCTTAGGAGGAGGCACTGCCAATTTTATTTTTAAACCCACTCTTCCATTTAGCAAAGGCTCTAATTCTCCTAATTATATGCAGGTTTAGTGCCACAGCCTGTTTGGGGATGGCCATTTCCCATTTGCCGTAAAGTTTGACTGTAAAATATGTTTTATGAATGCGCCAGTGCTTTTAACTTTACATAGGTCATAAGAGCAAACTCTTATTAAAATCAATTACATTTGCTTTGCATCCTGTGTCAATGTTTACTAAGCATTGTTATAATTATGTCAGGAAATGTAGAGTATATTGGCAGCATAACAGTTTTACCTTCCAGCAGTAAAATCTTTTGTTCAAAATCCACTAGAAAGCTTTCTGTATGGTCAAACAGTATTTTCTTCTAGAGGCCTTGGCTTTATTGTACAATCCAAAAGCATACTGAGAAGTCACTTAGCTTCAGCCTAAACTGGATTAAAATGTACATGATTCTATAACTGACATTAGATTGCAAGCTCTGCTGTAACAGGAACTGATGTGTATGTGCTCTGTATAGCTCTATGTACTATCTCAGGTCCATACAAAAGAATGAAATGTGAAATAAAAATCATTTTTTCATTCCTATGTACATATTTATCAAGGTAATTGTATGATGGTGTATCTTCTTGGTCCTTAGAGCGGAAAAGTGATTTGCAATGATGATAAATGTGCAGCTACAAACTTTTGGAATGAATTGATAGTATAAATGATATATGAAGAAAACTGACACAAACAAGATTTGATCAGTAAGTGAAATATGATAAGCAGCATAAAGAATATATGGTGATAAAGTATATGTGTAAAAGAAATGAGACAGGAAAAAATGAGGAACAAAAAAGGCATAAATATGACAATTGACAACACTTTAAAATCTGTGATGACAAGAAAACTGGCAGACAACCACCACCAGCTCTACATTATACATGTTTATTTTTATACATGTTTGACTCCTGCTAATGTATATTGTATGTATCAGTTGTCATGATTTTTGTGTCTGTGCTTTACTATAGACTATTATTAAAGCTGAAATCCATGTAATATCTTCTTTTTTTTTTTTCTTTTTTTTTTACTTAAATTGGTGCACCTTGGTTACATCAAATTATTTATGTCCCATATCCAGGTCTCCAGGGATGCAGAAATTCACTGAAGTAGCCTATGCTGCTTACCATCAGATTCAGCACTTATCTCTTCCATGTGCCCTTCGAGGGGTCGCTCACTCAGCACCTTCACCATTCAAAGACATTTTTTTTCTTACTACCCTCAGAGGCGGAGGTTCTAAGCTAAGCGGGAGACCATCCCTGGGTTCTGTTCAGAGATGGGAAGTTGCTTAAGGAGCACCCAGAAAAGACCAGCACTGACTGTACATAGCACAGATTTTACAGGAAATGTATGCATCTTCAAGGGCCTTCTAGATGTGAGATATGAAGAAGTAGATGTAGCCAATGTAAGTTTAAAAAAAAGTTATTCATGGAATTAAGTTTTACAGTGGCTGTAAACCTCTGAATTGAAAAATGAACAAAGCATATCCTTCTATAGTGTACACTTCCCTCAATCCAAGGCATTGAGTGTGATCTGTCTTCTGTCTACCTGTATGAGTCATTTCAGACAGTCTGTACCAGCTCCAAGGAATCGAGGGGGGTTAGGGAGCAGTCCTCCAGCACACAGAAGGTGATTGACAGCCTCAGATCCTCAGTTTCACATTGGGGGGTGGGGTTCCCTTCCCCATACTTCTCAGAAAACACTCAGCTCTCCTCCTTTAGCATCAGATCCCCACCGCCTCTCCCTTTATGCTCAGAAAAGCTGTGCAATTTTTGGAGGCTAATCACTTCACTGGGTATATGTAAGGGTATTACTTTAAGGAATCATAGTCACCTTCTGTATTTACACAGTTAAAAATACTTAGCAAGACTCCACCATGTTCAGTTTATCCCTCCTGTAGTTTTGATCAAGAGTTAAACATTTTGTGTAGAAAATAATTTGTCCGCAGTTCCCTGGATTAATATATTCCCATTTTATTCTTTAACCAAATTACTTTTTTTACATTTAGTTATTATTTGTGAGTTGTCCAGTCCTTTTGTTTAATCAGTTATTGATTTTGTCATTACTATCACATGCAATAAAGCAGTTAGAATATTAATTATTCTTGATATATATACTTACTAAACTATACAATATGTACACCCTTATTGACTGTATAGTCCCTGGAATAAATAGTTAATTTACTTAATATTCATACTGAACTTGGTTTAGGTAATAATTTAGCTTCAAGACATTTTTTCTAACAGAAAATGTACAGTTTTTCTTTTGTTATTTTTTGCAAAACCGAATCTGCCAAGTCTCTTTCAATTTAGATGCTCTTGTACTGTTGTAATTTGTACCAAATATACCTGAACCCTTTTTTTGGATTTTAACTTTAAAAATAATACAGTATGGTACTCTTAAAACAAGCTCACAAACTATACTATGAATCAAAAATAAATTTTACTCCTACTGTGCAGCCAATCAATATAAACAACAAATAGTGATAAACAGTGAAAAATACAAAATGTCCTTACGCTGACACCAATATGTGTTCCCACATATACACAATAAATCAATAAACTAAACTAGTGTTGTGCTGATAAACCAAAAGTCATAAATCTAGCACACATTGGGGTAGATTTACTAAAGCTGGAGAGTGCAAAATCTGGTGAAGCTGAGCATGGTAGGCAATAATTTTCTAACTTCAGCTTCAATTAAGCTTTCACAAGAAAACCTATAAGCTGATTGGTTTCTTTGCAGAGCTGTACCAGATTTTGTACGCTCATGTTTTAGTTAATCAACCCCACAGTATGTGTATATCATAAACAAACATAAGATGTCTACATAAGTTGTGAATAATAAACAATATCAAAAGAGTGTCTTTCATATAATAAAGGCTAATAGTGATTGTGCCACTTCAAGTCAACACACTAGTGAACATAAAGATCCAGTTCTTAATGAGCAACCTCCAGTGACCACCATTCCACACGTGCTCCACCACTATTGTGCAAACAGTGCCCTCACCTTCTAACTGTGATGCACATCATATTCCTCTTCAGGTCTTGAAGACACTTCCAGTAGTATTAAACATTCAGGCCTTGTTTTCTCTCCCCCATGGTTTCTCTGCCAATCTGGGCACAAACACTATTAGCCCTTGTACACATGGTCGGAGATTCCGACAGAATGTGTCCTATCGGACCGTTTTGTCGGATAATCCGACTGTGTGTGGTCTCCATCAGACTGTTTCCGTTGGAGTATCCGACGGACCAAGTTTTCCAACTTGTCCGTAAAATTTTCTGACAAAATGCTCCGATTGGACATACTCCGATCATGTGTAGCCTGCTCCGACGGACAAAGTGCCACGCATGCTCAGATCAAATTCCTAGACCAAAGCTATTGGCTACTAGCCGGAACATAGTCCCATCATAATGAAATAAAGTCATCACATTATGTACAATCGGATTTTCAGACAACTTTGTTCGATCGTGTGTATGCAACAGTTTCGGACAAAATCCAACGGAGTTTGGTTGTCAGAATGTCCGACCGTGTGTACAAGGGCTTAGACTAGTATTATATGAAAGACTCTGTGTGATATTGTTTATTATTCACAAGTTTTGAAGACATCTTATGTTTATTTGTGATAATGTTCGAATTGTGTGTGCTAGATTTATGACTTTTGGTTTATGATAGTTTTATCAACAATAACAGATTTTTTTATTATTTATATACTATGAAAACAGTTTTGCTAGGTGAACATTGTCGGTACGTACGTTTTAAATGACACCAGCAATTTTTTGTGAAAGTCATACCCAGTGCTTAATAAATTTACCCCTAAGTGTCCAGATGTATTACACCATAGAATAGCTTTAAATAGCAGAACAGTGTTTTTGGCCACTGAAACATGGGGGCTCTATTCTGCTATGAATCAATTTTATCATTAAATTACTCTAAGGCCCTGGATGTTTGTTTGACACTCTCATTGACTTGAATGTTTGTGGATTCTCAACTCTGCATCCTTTGCCTGTTTCCTGAGGGTCGTCTTGGTTATGTGGAATGCTGCCAAACTGGGGCCAGTTTGCCCAGTGACAATTTCAGTGACCCTCAAAAGATCTAAATCCAGTGCCCTATTTGTTCTTGTGTTTATATTTAAGATAAAGTCTGCAAGATAAGATAAGGTTATCAATTATGGAACATAGACATACATGAAGCAAATCTATTTCCTGTAACCATGGATTTCCTGCAACCATGCATTTCTCCCATTAACATAGACAGTCTTGATAGGGGAATCGCTTCCACCGAGTCATCATTGTATTCTCCTGATGGGGGCGGGACTATACCAGCTGCAAGCAATAGTCTTATGCAAAATCCAACGTGTTGGTTGCATCTAAATTGATTAATAAATCAACTTGGGTACATTCAGCCTGCCCATACATGATTTGAACTGTTTATGGCTGGCCGTAATTCCTTAAACAAAATAGTGAAGTTCATGAATTTCTTTTTTCTTAAGACAGATTAAATATTTTTATTTAGAGGGTTAGTGTTTGTTTTTTTCTCTATAATTTTATTTCCCTGGTATTTTTTAGATTTCCTTTATACTCAAGGTTATTTAACTTTAGAGATCAAGTGCTTTAAAATGCTTTTATTATCTGTTATGTATATCTGGATTATGAATATGCATTTCTTTAGAAGTTTTAATTTTCTGTAGTGTCATAGTGATATATAATAACATAGTCAGAAAATGTGCAAAAACTTCAAGGGTCTGAAATGTAAAAATGGCTGAAGTGGCTGCTTACCACAGGCGAATGGGAATGCATATGAAAGTATATTAAACTATAAGCCCTTGTACACACGGTCGGACATTCTGACAACCAAATCCGTTGGATTTTCTCCGACGGATTTTGTCCTACGGATTTAGTCCGAAACTGTTGCACACACACGGTCGGACCAAGTTGTCGGAATTTGCGGTTGCCAAGAACGTGGTGACGTAAGCCGTGTACGGCAGGACTAGAAAAGGGAAGTTCAGCACCACGTCCGGCACCCTTTGGGCTCCTTCTGCTGATCTTGTGTTAGTAGAAGTTTGGTGAGAGACGATTCACGCTTTTCAGATTAGTGATTCAGATCGCTACTGCTCTTCGGTTTGTGCTTGTCTTTGCGTATCTGATAATCAGTGCGTGCAGTCAGTAAGTATTTGTTTCTCATTGTGGACTATATCTTGGTATAGTATGCTTTGAAAGGCATTTTTTATTGTCTGCTTGCTTCTGCTATTCAGGTCATTCTTTTAGGCTTTGCTGATTATCGAAGCTTTCTGGTATCCATTCTGACAAGCCGACCATTTTGAAACCATGTTTCGTCTACGTACTCGTCGTAGAGTTTGTGCTGTGCAGGTGCTTCGTGTTGGGATTGTTACTTTGACACAAGCCCGGTCCATGAACAGGGAGGGGAGGCGTTTGTGGACCAAGAATTGGTTGCGCCAGCGTGACCAGTTCTCGCACATGCCTTTGCCCCATGAGATCTGGGAGAATAATCCTGATGATTTCAGGAATTATCTCCTGATGACGGACCCCGTTTTTCACTGCCTGCTGGCTTTGCTGACCCCTTATATCACCAGGCAGGATACCTGCATGCAGCAAGCCATCACTCCGGAGCAGAGGCTCATCGCCACGTTGCGCTACTTGGCAACTGGGAGAAGCCTTCAGGACCTCAATTTCTCTACAGGCATCTCCCCCCAGGCTCTGGGGATCATTATTCCAGAGACCTGTTCTGCCATCATTCAGGTCCTGCAGAAGGACTATATGAAGGTAAGTTTTATCCTTTAACATCACATTCTATGTATTTCATGATTGCTAATGTCTTGCATTTCTTTCCTCATTCCCTAATTACCATCATTGCAATATGCTCTAATTCATATGCTCTGCCCCTTTGTCCTCAGGCATATTTGCCTCACTAACTTCCCCACCATGCTCTTCTTGGCCCATAAAACTAGAGTCTAGTCACTTACCAATGTCTTTTGTCAGCTCCATAGTATTGCTTTCCCCTAAACACCCCCTATAATGTCTACAAATGTGATGTGTGTGCTTCAATTCATGCATAGTGACATTTTTTTATTTTTTGGGGTTGTGCCAAACTCATTAAGAACCCACCTCCCTCCAACTGCTAGCTCAGCTGATAACAATCTGATGACTTTACCAAACCCAATACACACTATATCTACCTTTTTGATGCTCACATTTATGGATGAGTTCACCAAAGCATGTAGTGCAAGGGCCTGCCTCAATACTTTCAAATGCAATTTTTTTTTTTAACCTATTAATTATCTTGATATGTAACAGCATAATGTCAAAATGTGATTCCATTTTGGTTTATTGTTGGTATTATGACACTTCTTACCTGTCCAAAGTAGCACACATTATTTAGCCATTCAGCTCTCAATCAAGTGGATAGGGTTACCTGTCCTAAACATCCCCCCCTCATTTTTTAGCAAGGGCCCATCAGATGGGGGGGGGGGGGGGTGGGGGGTGATGACTCTCATAAGGGGACCTTAGACTTTAGGCTTTAAATACTCAGTTCCCAAAATGTTATACTAATTTTGACCAAAAATGTTGATGTCTAATTTGCTTGCAATGTTGATTTGTCAAATTATTAATTTTTCAACGCCACAGGAATGGCAGACTGTGGCCTCCCACTTTGCCGGTTGTTGGGACTTTCCCAATTGTGGAGGAGCAATAGATGGGAAGCACGTCCGCATCGTCCCACCACCCAATTTGGGGTCATACTATTATAATTATAAGGGGTTTCATAGTATCGTGATGTTGGCGGTGGTGTCTGAGACATATGAGTTTTTGTATGTGGACGTGGGGCAAAATGGATGGATGTCGGATGGTGGAGTCTTCGCACAGATGGAGTTCTACTGGCATCTCCAGAGTGGCAGTCTGGGCTTGCCACCCCCAGAGGAGAATCAGGAAGGACTCCCATTCGTCTTTTTCGCTGATGAGGCGTTTGCCCTGGCGAACCATCTGATGCAGCCTTTCCCGATGAGGACCCTCACCCCTGAGCAGAGGATTTTTAATTTCCGCCTGTCCAGAGCCCGAAGAGTGGTGGAGAACATTTTTGGTATACTGGCCAGCCGGTTCCGCCTTTTTCTTACGCCTATTCACATGGCAGAATACAAACTGAATCACATAGTGCTGGCGTGCTATGTTCTGCACAATTTTATGAAAAAAAGTTTCTGTGAATTATGCGGTCTCAGTTGGCCAACAAGAAGCAGACTTGATGGAAAATGAAGATAACCTCACGGGCCTTGAACCTGCTCATCCTGACTTGCCCCCCCCAAAGCGCCCGTGATGTTAGAACCCAATACATGGACTACTTTGTGGGTAGGGGGGCCATTGATATGCCAGACAATGAAGAATACATTTTTATCTGAAACTCCTTCATTTACTGCTTAGCTTGGTTTTAGGTGTCTCCTAGGTATATTTATGTTTTTTCAAGTTGTGCCTTTTTCAACAACAGTGCAAACCCAAGTTCAGAGCGAGATGAGGGGACAGTCTCTTCTTCATATAATGTTATTATGTTGTGGGTCTGCTACACACACACATTGTTTTTGTAACTAATGTATATAGTGCATTACTGACCAAAATTGTGCTCATTTTCTGCACCATGGCAGGAAAATGGCATGATTGTCCAAATTTACACCTCACTGTGGGTGTTTTGTACTAAAGGCACATCCACTATGCACTACAAGTGCACTGCAAAAGTACATCTGAAACTGCACTTGGAGTGCAAAGTGGAGTTGCCTTTATTAAATCACACTCCTTCTCAGCACAAACTAAAATTTTACTCCAAATAAATTTTTGGCGCAATGAAAAAGGAAGCCAAACATTGTTGATAATTAAACTTTTTAATACAAGCACATTCACATGTGCATTTTGAAAAGGTTTTTACAACAAACCAAGAAACTGTGTGTATCAAAAACAGAGTTTAATCAAATTTTTATTTACTTGGTGTTTTTGTATAAACAGGAATGTATCAAACCGTAAAATACAGAACACAGAAACTTACAAAGTTCAACTTTGAAAAGTGAAGACAATATCAGACATGAGTATGTACAAACTGGGCTGATATTGCCTTCATCACATGGGGTGTCACCCCTGAAAAATCCAAATTTGGAAGATGCACACAGTGTGTCAACATGTGCTATCTCCCATCATGGAGGATCAATGTACATGCTTTGGGGCTGCAACCCCTTCATCTCAGACACTTTACACAAAACACATACATTGATCCCCCATGATGGGAGATAGCGCATGTTTGCACACTCTGTGCATCTTCCAAATTTGTAATTTCGAGAAATACAATTTTTTTTTAAATATCAAAAATAAAACCCTATCTAGTTTTGTGTGTTTCACACTCACCCCAAAACATCAATGATGTTCTTCATTTTATTTTTAACATCATTGATGTATATTTTCCAAATCCCAATTGCACCCCATTATCTCTCCAATCAGGATCTGGGCACTTTCACTGGTAAAATGGGAATCTTCTTCCACATCACCTACAAAACAAAGCAAAAAAACACACCATGTAATAAAAATATGGTGACATACATTGATGAGCTTACCGGAAGCTGTGTTCACCGACACTCACCTGTTGTGGTGACAATTTGCCCAACCTCCACGATCTCTCCTTCCTCCTCCTCCTCCTGCTCCTCTGTTTCTGCTTTTGGAAGTTGCCCTTCTTTGGGAGGGGTGTGGTCTCTGGTGTCCTCATACTTGCCGAGTCTTCTCTCCCCTATGAGAATGGAAAAAAATAAAGAATTAGCACACAGAGGGCAAAATTAGCAATATGAAACATTGTTTGGAAGTGTTGTACAATTGTTTATTTTGGCCGAGCTTCAAGGTCATAACATTATTGGGGACACTGTGTTCAGCTGGAATACTTACCTGCAGAACGATGTTTCCTACGAACGAATGAAACCATGAACTTGAAAGTGGCCATTTTAAACTGCACAACATGAAATCAAAGCACATGGAGCAGGATGCAAGCAAGAATAATCCTATGAACACACGACAACTACTTACTTTTTTGAAGAACACGCTTGATCCTTATGTACTGCCCGTGCTCCCTCAGTTTCAAGTCTGACCAGTGTTTTCTCAGTTGATCCTTGGATCGGTGTACCCCAAAATTCTTATGAAGACTCTTCACAACTTTATTCATGATCTTGGCCTTTCTGATATTTGAGTTTGGGTAAGGTCCATACTTCCCATCATAGTCGGTCCTGTTCAATATGTCCACCATCTCCAACATCTCTCCAAAAGACATTTTTGAGGCCTTAAATCTTCTCTTCCTGGATCGGGACGTTTCAGGCTCCAGGCTTTCCTCACCCTCCTGTCACAGATCAGCTGCGGAGCTGATCTGTGTCTCACCTTTACTGCAGTGGGTTGGCTGGCATCTGTTGTCCACTGTCTGGTGTTTAGCTCTGTGCACTCTCCAGCTATGGGTGTCGACGCCCTTCACCTGTTGCCTAATATATGAATCCTTCCTGCTACTTCCTGTCCAGCCCTCATGTACTTATCTATTTAAACCCCTTTCAAACCTGCTACTGGTTGCTTGAGCAACGTTTGTTCCTAGCTCCCCTGTGTAACCTGTTTACCTGTCTTCTCGTGATCTGATCTTCTGTGTAAAGACCCGGCTTGTTCTGATTACGTTGTCTGCAGCCCACCCTGATCTTGGCTCACTACCTGGCTTTCCTTGCTTCATCCATCCATCCTTGTCTACAGTGTCTTTGGGTACTTCCCTAGCGAGCAGGGTGAACCCGGGGGTCGTGACCTGGGGTCAGCACGCAGCTAAGTCCAAACCTTCGTGAGAGGGTCACTGGCGGAACACCGGCTAACTCTTAGATTCCACGCTCCGTGTCACCTGCTCGCCTGAGGGTTCGCTGTAAGTAGTACCGTGACACCTCCTCCTCGTTAGTGGAACTATTATTAGTGCGCACCTGCGTTCTCTCCGCCATGTGCTCTCCCCACTGCACCGGAAGCGAAGGGGCGGGGAATAGTCTAGAAAGAACGTCAGGGGCGGGCGGAGTTTCACGCATGCGCACTGTATATAAAATGCAACACGCGTGTGTCGCCCGTACTATCGGTGAACAGAGGGAGAAGCTGACGTGACGAACGTGCAAACGAAGGTAACATTTTGAACTTGGTACATCACTAGGCTACACTGCTTCTAGATTGAGGCCTGCATTAGTGGAGTTTAGACTGACATTAGGGTTTGTCTTGTGTTGTGTCTTGCAGACATTATGGACAGCTTCAACGACCATAGCTTCCTCCCTCTGTTCATCGATAAATACAGAGACATGCCCTTCCTGTGGCAACCAAAACACCCTCAATATAGTAACAAACAAAAGAGGCAGGCAGCAATGTTGCAACTGGTTGAGTTTGTGAAGCCGGTGGTCCCCAGGGCAGACATCAACTATTTAAAAAAGAAAATTGGTAGCCTCAGGAGTACATATCTGAGGGAGAGGACCAAGGTGCTGAAGTCCATGCAATCTGGAGCTGCAGCAGATGACGTTTATGTCCCCACCCTGTGGTATTATGGCAGGATGCATTTTTTGTCAGACCAGGCTGAGGTCAGAGAATACCTCTCTACTCTTCCTTCCATGCGTCCTATGCTCCATTCCACACCCGATGAGTCTTCCGATGCCCAACCTGGGCCTTCCACTCAGGAAGAACTGGGGGAGCCCAGCTTGAGCCAGGTATAGTATTGTTCTACATATTTTGGGAGTATAAATGAATGACGTTAACTTGATTTTTGCTAACTAATTGCTGCGTTTTGAAAGTGTTTCACATATCAATAGACAGTAGTGGCCAAAACCTTGAGGACAAGAAAGAAAAATGCTGGGCACAGAATGATAGTCTTTTATATTGGTTAACAATTTGCAACAGTGTTGATGTGAAAATTGTGTGTGTTTGATGAACCAAAAAATAAAACTATGTCCCTTTTTCATACACAGGAAGAACTCAGTCAGGAATAGGAGGGTGTGGAATGCAGCAGCCAGGAGGTGGCTGTGGAAAGTGGCAGCCAGGAGGAGGTGGGGGTAAGCGGCAGCCAGGCGGTGGGCAGCCAAAGGAGCCTCACTGAATGCCAGGTCCCTCCCCTCCGCCTTGCACGCAAAAGGGCGAGAAAGGGGGAGAATGTTGAGGAGTCGGCCCTGAGGCTGATTGGTGAGGCTTCTGTGGCACTCCAAGAAAAACCCACCTACCAAGAGTCCTTTGCCGCCTTGGTTGCGTGCAAGCTTGATAAAATGGAGCAGGGGCAACAGATCTTGTGTGAGGAGGTTATTCTCCACACCCTCAACAAGGGTCTGTTGGGCCAAATGACACAAGAAACACACTTGTGTGGTTTGGCCCATACCCCTGCTCCTCCTCCTCCTTCTGCCACAGCTCCAGCACCACAGCCACAGCCTGGAAGGAAGCGTGGAAGGAAGACCAGAGAGTGATGACCTGGGTTCAGTCTGGTCTGACAGAAGATGCAGCCTGTTGTAGTACCACAGCCTGGGAACATAGATGTCATCTGCTGCTGTTCCGGGTTTCATGGACTTCAGAACCAGACTTCTCTCCCTCAGATATGTATTCCTCAGGCCACCAATTTTTGCGTTGAAATAGTTGATGTGTGCCCTGGGGGCCAAAGGCTTCGCTAATCTCCCCAGTTTCAACATCGCTGCCTCCCTCTTTATTTGTTACTGACACCTAAATAAAGGTATTTTATGTTTGAAGAAATACTTGCGTATGTGTTTTACTTCCAAAAGGCCAGTTTATTTGTGAGCAGGTAGGTACATTTCAAAAAAACAAAGTGAAATGAATAACAAGGGGTACTAACAATAAACAACCTCCTGTAGATTAAAAAAGAAAAACGAAATATCAAAAATACAATAATGTTTTTGTGGTAAGTTTACACAAAAAACACCCCAAAAAAAGGAGAAATGAGCAAACTGTCTTTAAAGGAGATTTTTAGGAAATCCAAAAAAAAAAAAACATCCAAAAAAGAATAAACAAAAATCTAAAATTGTGTAGATGTGACACAAAAGAAAATTGTATTGCTGAAATGGTTAAAAAAGAGTAATTAAATACGTTCGGGAGAAGTGTGTGTGACTATGAGGATCAAAAGAAGTTCGTTCTTGCAGCATTGTAAAGAACAAGAGAATGCGCTTCATGAAAGAATTTTTAAAATTGCAGCGTGACGAATGTGCTATATCGCTAATGCCGCGTACACACGACCAGACTTTTCAACATCAAAAGTCCGACGGAATGATTCCGGCAGACCATTCGATCGTGTGTGGGCTGCAGCGGACTTTTGATTTGCAAAAGTCTGACAGACTTTAGAAATGGAACATGTTTCAAATTTTTCTGCCAGAACTCCGCCGGACCCAGTTCCTACCGAGAAATCCGCTCGTGTGTGTGCTAGTCCGACGGACAAAAACCGATGCGAGGGCAGCTATTGGCTACTGGCTATGAACTTCCTTATTCTAGTCCGGTCGTACGTCATCACATTCGAATCCGTCGGACTTTGGTGTGATTGTGTGTGGCCAAGTCCGTTCATTCGGAAAGTCCGTCAGAACTCCGTCAGAACTCCGTCGAAAGTCTGTCGGACCTAAGTCCAGTCGTGTGTATGCGGCATTAGGAGCAGTAGTTTTACCTGAACGAGCGCTTCCGTGTCGGAATTTGAATGTGAGCTTGCGTGGCACCTTGTCTGTCGGAGTAGGCTACACATGATCGGAGTATGTCCAATCGGACCAGTTTGTCGGAAAATATTTCCAGCAAGTTGGAAAATTTGGTCCGACGGATATTCAGGATGGAAACAGTCCAATGCATACCACACACAGTCGGATTATCTGACAAAATGGTCCGATAGGACACATTCCGTCGGAATCTCCAACCGTGTGTACAAGGGCTTAGACTAGTAAAATATAGGCAGGAAGAGGCTTAACATATATATTCCTCTTTCTTCTCCTCCAGTGCCATATACTAAAGTTTTCTCTTTCCATATCTATAAAAGAACAAGTGATAAATTGTTACTTGAACCAGCTATTTAGCAATATGGCTATAGCTGGGTACTATCCAATAGTTCCACGAATAGGAAGACTGTACTAATTAGAGTTTAATACAAACCACTCAAGCACAGTATTCCTATATTATAAACACACATCCCTGTTGGCTTAACCAATATCAATGCATTTATTGGACAGGTGGTTATCATGCTAAATCTAAAGGCTACTTATAGCTGCACACATGTAAAATCATTTACAATCTCAAATTTTTTTAAACACAATTTCAAATGTTTATTCATGTTTAGTTAGAGAGATCAAATTAGTTTTGTTGCATGTATAATGAAGCTTGACAACCACTCCAGCCATATGTTCAGTGTCACAACAACAGTAATTGTCACAGAATTGTCACTCTTCAAAACACCAACATTCTCCATGAGAATATTATATTATATTGCAAACAGGGGAGCTGTGTGAATACGATGCCCTGTCAAATGTCATAATAAATTATAACGGTGAATGGTCAGGGTGGGTCATGAGTGTAAAGGTTTCAATGCTTTGTTTTTACTGAAACAATGATGACCCAATGGCAAATTGTACTATAGTAAAAAGTTCTGAACATTTGACAGCAATGGAATATAGAAAAAAAGGATAAAAAGCACACTGGATTAGTGAATTACTGCTATAAAATGTTACTAAAGATAATTAAAACCTATGCATGCACTCTCAAACCCTTTTGAAGTAGCAGGATCATCAGTGACTGTGTTGAGGGCAGTGGATGGCAACACATTACTAAACATAAGACCCGCCACTATAAGATAAAGTAATTGTAAAAGTAATCTCTTCTCTACAACCTTCTAAAACATATATGTCCACAGGTCAGGCATCTTATATGACATGCTGTACACCATAGAGAGGGTGGCTAAGTGTATTCTGAGACCTGAGTTTAGAAAAAGGACACCCCTCCCCCTCTACACAGTCTCATATGGAAGCTTGCACAACTGATGCTGTTAATGACCTTCTGGATGCTGGAGGATGCGGGGGGGGGGGGGGGGGGGGGGTATGAGTAGGTCCCCTACCAAGATTCTGTGGTGTTGGGGTAATGATGCAAACCATAGAGAAAAAAAAGGGGGGGGGGGGGGGGCTTTACATATATCTCCAATAGTGATAAGATCCAAAAAGACTAATTCATTAAAATGTATCAAATTTTATTACAAAGTTTCATCAACTTTCTTTAAAAGAAGTGTTAAAATATATCATGTGTATATATATATATTGGAAATAAATTTACACAGGAAATAAATGAATTGATCTTGACATTAGACGTGCACATTCATTATAAGACATGACATGAACAGACAGGCTGATTGAGCGCGCCACGATCCCCGGGCTACAGCAAGACAGGCAGCAGTAGCATGGCAGGCTCCTAAGACCTAAATGGGAGGGGGGAGTGGGGCTTCCGGATATAACGACATACTACAGAGCCATGGCCCTGGTACATATTATGAACTGGTGTCATGATTCTGTCAGAAAACTTTGGGTGCCTTTGGAAAAGACATTAGCAGGTAGGAACCTGGTGGGAGCCCCATGGATCCTGGCTTCTTATAGGGGTTTATTGGAATGGGTATCACCATTAACAAGAACACTATCCATATGGGATAGAATGAATAATACTGGAAAGTTTGTCCCCCCCCCCCGCTAATATCCCCTATGACACCATTGGAGGGATTCCCCTGATTTCCCCCAGGGAACAGAAGGACATTTTAGATCAATGGGGAATGGATGAAGAGGGCAACTGTGCAGGAGTGGCCTAACAGGGTAAACTGTAACCCTTGGCAGAGTTAATTTTGACCCTAGGAGAAATCCCAATGGCCATATGGAGATACCGTCAAATGGCAGATTTGTTTAATAAGTAGAAGCATCAGATAAGGCCAGGAAACTCGCTTACTACTTTTGAATTATGGTGTGCCAATATAACAGAGTGGGGCCACATGTTGTCCCGAATGTAGTAAATTTGTTCCCAGTGTGCCCAGTGTACAACAGAACAAAATATACAGCGCACACATGCAAAAAAATACATTTAACTCTTACAAGGCTATTTAAAGCACCTGAACATTTTCAAGAAAATATGGGGATTTGGTCACACCGTATTGCTATATGGTGCTTAAGCCCACTTACTACCATTATTAGTGGGTCCTACACTGTCTATAGAATGGGAGATCCTACTTCTCTGAACCATGGGAGAAATACACTCCTCTATATGGGAGAACAAAGGTTTGTTTGTTTGCCCAGTGTACAACAATTCCCTACTTTATTAGAGAATGAGAAAGAGAGCTGGGCTAAATTTTACATATGAACAAATGCAAAGATTGATTAGGGCAACACACCATACTTCAATATGTTTCCATATACAGGAAATGTCATGCATATGTTTGACAAGATGACACTGTACACCGGTTAGGCTGGCACAGATGTACCCAGCAGCAGATGTTAATTGCTGGAGGGGATGTAATCATTAATTGGGTTAATTTCTTAATTTATTGTGGTTTTGCCCAAAGATTAAAGCATTCTGGGAGGCAATAGCACCATGGATCAAAAAAATGACACTTAGGCCGTGTACACACGCGCGGACTGTTTGCCCAACCTTGTTCGTCAAACAGTTTCGGCAAACAGTCCGCTCAAAATTTGCATGAGCGGACTTGCCCACACACGAGCGGACTGTTTCAGCAAACTGTTTGCCAAACAGTTCGCTCAACTTTTGAAATGAACGGACTCGCCCACGTAAGGCGGAGGCAAGTCCGCCCATTTCGAGCGCGTGTACAGGTAGGCGGGGCCCGCGACGGAGACGTCGCGGGCTCCGCCGCCTGGAATGGGCTTAAAGGGGAACCCCAACGCCGAAAAAAATCGGCGTGGGGGTTCCCCCAAAGTCCACAACAGACCCTTGTCCGAGCACGCTACCCGGCCGGCCAGGAAAGGGGGCGAGCGAGCGCGCCCCCCCTCCTGAGCCGTACCAGGCCGCGTGACCTCAACATGGGGGGTGCCTTGGGGAAGGGGGGGCCGCGCGGCCCCCCCACCCCAAAGCACCTTGTCCCCATGTTGATGAGGACAAGGGCCTCTTCCCGACAACCCTGGCCGTTGGTTGTCGGGGTCTGCGGGCGGGGGGCTTATCGGAATCCGGGAGCCCCCTTTAAGAAGGGGGCCCCCGGATACCGGCCCCCCACCCTATGTGAATGAGTATGGGGTACAATGTACCCCTACCCATTCACCTGTAAAATAAAAGTACCCCAAAAAAAAACACAACACACGAGAAAAAATATTTTATTGCACAGCTCCGGGGGTCTTCCGTCTTCGGGGGTCTTCTCGCCGGACTCCTCCGCTATCTTCTTGTAGCTCTTTTACTAGCGGAGGAGTACGGCTTTCTTCCTCCCCGCCGCCGGCCTCTTCTCCCGACTTCGGGGGTCTTGTCCCCCTCTTCGGTTCTTCTGCCGGGCCACCGCGCCTTCTTGTAGCTCTTTTACAGGCGGTGGCCCGGTCTTCTGTCGCCGCCGCCTTCCGTTCTTCTGCCGGGCCACCGCGCCTTCTTATAGCTCTTTTGCAGGCGGTGGCCCGGTCTTCTGTCGCCGCTGTCGCCGTCGCCGCCTTCCGTTCTTCTTCTTCTTCTTGTTCTTCTTCTTCTCCAGGAGATGTTGACACGTCGCTCTCTCCGGCCGGAATGCCAGAGCCGCCCTGCGCTGCCACTTATATAGTGCCAATGGGGCGGTGTCACATGGTATATGTCACATGGGTTGGTCACATGGGTTGATGTCCCATGGTGACCCCGCCCCCTTACGATGTCATAGTCCCCATGTGACATCAACCCATGTGACCAACCCATGTGACATATACCATGTGACACCGCCCCATTGGCACTATATAAGTGGCAGCGCAGGGCGGCTCTGGCATTCCGGCCGGAGAGAGCGTCGTGTCAACATCTCCTGGAGAAGAAGAAGAACAAGAAGAAGAAGAAGAACGGAAGGCGGCGACGGCGACAGCGGCGACAGAAGACCGGGCCACCGCCTGCAAAAGAGCTATAAGAAGGCGCGGTGGCCCGGCAGAAGAACGGAAGGCGGCGGCGACAGAAGACCGGGCCACCGCCTGTAAAAGAGCTACAAGAAGGCGCGGTGGCCCGGCAGAAGAACCGAAGAGGGGGACAAGACCCCCGAAGTCGGGAGAAGAGGCCGGCGGCGGGGAGGAAGAAAGCCGGACTCCTCCGCTAGTAAAAGAGCTACAAGAAGATAGCGGAGGAGTCCGGCGAGAAGACCCCCGAAGACGGAAGACCCCCGGAGCTGTGCAATAAAATATTTTTTCTCGTGTGTTGTGTTTTTTTTTTGGGTACTTTTATTTTACAGGTGAATGGGTAGGGGTACATTGTACCCCATACTCATTCACATAGGGGGGGGGGCCGGTATCCGGGGGCCCCCTTCTTAAAGGGGGCTCCCGGATTCCGATAAGCCCCCCGCCCGCAGACCCCGACAACCAACGGCCAGGGTTGTCGGGAAGAGGCCCTTGTCCTCATCAACATGGGGACAAGGTGCTTTGGGGTGGGGGGGCCGCGCGGCCCCCCCTTCCCCAAGGCACCCCCCATGTTGAGGGCACGCGGCCTGGTACGGCTCAGGAGGGGGGGCGCGCTCGTTCGCCCCCCTTTCCTGGCCGGCCGGGTAGCGTGCTCGGACAAGGGTCTGTTGTGGACTTTGGGGGGACCCCCACGCCGATTTTTTTCGGCGTTGGGGTTCCCCTTTAAGTCCATTCCAGGCGGCGGAGCCCGCGACGTCTCCGTCGCGGGCCCCGCCTACCTGCACACGCGCTCGAAATGAGCAGACTTCCCTCCGAGCGGGAACAGTTTGCTCATTTCGAAAGTAGCCTACACACGGGCGGACTGTTCGCTCAAACCAAGTTTCAGCGGACAGTTTTTCGGAATTTCCGAAAGACTTTGTCCGTCAAACTGTCCGCTGAAACTGTCCGCTGAAAGCCCACACACGAGCGGACTGTCCGCTGAAACACTGTTCAGCGGACAAAGTTGGGCGAACAGTCCGCCCGTGTGTACGCGGCCTTAGACCTATAGAATTCTCCCCATTACACTTTCTCTTCCATGGGATGCCATCATCGGTTCTATAGGAGAAGTGTTACGCCACACTTGCTAAATACAGCTAAAATACTGATACCCAGATTTTGGAAACTGTCCAGATGTCTCACTATAATGGATTGGAAGAGGGAGGTGGAAAAAACAATGGAAGCAGAGAGATGGGTACTTATAGTTAACCATTTGCCGTCCGCCCACCATCAAACGATGACTGGGAGGTGCGGCTCTCATTCTGGGTCATATGACGGCCTCCCAGAACGATCACTCCCCCGCGCCCTCGATTGCTGCCCATCAATGCCCAAACTGCTGCCCATCAATGCCCAAACTGCTGCCCATCAATGCTCATCACTGCTGCGCATCAATGCCACCCATCAATGCCATTCAGTGCCCATCAGTGCCTCCTATCCATGCTGCCTATCTGAGCCTATCAGTGCGCCTATCTCTGCCCACCAGTGCCACCTATCTGTGCCCAGTGCCACCCATCAGTGCCACATATCAATGCCACATATCAGTGCCAATAAGTGCGGCATATTTTTGCCTCCTCATCAGTGCCACCTAATCAGTGCCCATAAGTGCCACCTCATCAGTGCCCATCAGTGCTGCCTCATCAGCACCCATCCGTCAAGGAGAAAAATTAATTATTTAAAAAATGTACTTACAGAAACTAAGAAAACATTTTTTTTTAGGAAAAAATAAAAAACACAGGAGTGATTCAATACCACTAAAAGTAAGCTCTATTTGTGTGAAGAAAATTATAAAAAATGTCACATCGTTACAGTGTAGCATGACCATGCAATTGTCATTCAAAGTGTTATAGCTCTGAAAGCTGAAATTGGCCTGGGCAGAAAGGGGGTATAAGTGCCCTGTATTGAGGTGGTTAAAGACCAACAGAATAAATTTAATGGGCAGGAGGGCTGTTCTAGTCATCAGAAATAGGGTAGTATTAAGCCCTACAGAGGGTAGTCCTGTGCTATGGATCTGATAGTCTGAAGGGTGCATCTGGTGAGGGGAAACTGGGGGTGGATGGGGGGGGGGGGGTTTGGCTAATACAGTGAATAGATGATTGATGTCATTAAAGGAAGAGAATCATTTATAGTAATAAATTAGGCACGGAACAGGTACACACTATTAGATTTTCTGCAGATTTTTGTCTTTACATTTATCAATACCATATAATATGAGGTCAAACCTTAAAGGGGTTTTAAAAGTTCCTGTTTTTTTTTTACCTTAATGCATCCTATGCATTAAGGTGAAAAAACACCTCGCTGTCATGGCCTGTCATGATTGGATAGATTGATAGCAGCGCAGCCATTGACTCGCCATTGGCTGCTGTCAATCACATCCAATGACGCTGCCACCGGAGGGCAAGACCAAGTCATACACTTGGCGTCTATGGACACCAAGTGTATGACACGGGAGCACGCCCGCAAGCTAACCCTCTCAGGAAAGAGATTCCCAGAGAGGGTTAGCTTTAGCGGGGAGGAGCCGAGACAGCCACCGTGGGACCCCAGAACAGCAGGGTCGGGGCCACTCTGTGAAAAACTAAATGCACAGTGGAGGTAAGTATAACATGTTTGTTATTTAAAAAAAAAAAAATCAAACCTATACAAACCCTTTAAGAGTTTAAATTTGTGTTCAATCAGGCAGGCCTAAAGCAGTACTACATGCTTTTGGTAAATCTGAAGACAAAAGTCTGCAGAAAATCTAATAGTGTGTATGGGGCCTTAGTTAAAGCACATAAAGAAGGGTGGATTGAAACACTGAAATGAAAAGAAGAGAGTAATAAATATTTTATTTTAAGAAGTAAAAGGGAGAGGTTACATTGAATAAAAGCACTAAATATTACAGAACATGATAATATTAATTTAAAAAGCAATCTTTTTTTTTTTTATTTCCCTTCATTTGTTTTTTGTTGCTGTTTAACAAATTTAATAGGGTCCTGTAAAGCCTCCATCTTAATTATTGAATAATGTGTTGCACAATTTGAGTTTTGGTTATGATTTTATGAGTAGATATATTATTGCAGATTTCTTTTTTTTTTCTCTCTTTCTGAATATGGTATGATCATGGATTCCATGTATTGTGATCTTTTTCCTAGAGATGATTGAATTAGGTGAACTGCTGATTCAGTTTGTGATTGTCCTGGATTTTGCCATGAAAATATGTCTGAGCTATGGAGAATCACAAAGTTCAAGATTCCAGGCAACCGTGATTTATGAACTTTTTTGATTACTTTAGGAATAAACAAATCTTCATGCATATGCTCGGAAGAATACATACAAAAATGTACACTTTGTTACTTCCTAGTTTTCAAACAAATTTTGCTATCACTAGTTTGATAAACTCCTTTATTTTTTACAATCAGTTATCAGTGGAATAAAAACAGCTTTCAACTACAGGGTAAGTAGTCATTTACATTCCATTTAGAAACTCTAGTCACTTTAACAACATACGATTATTTACAGTACCTATTACTCTCAACTTCTTATTGTCTAAGTCTGCTTTTTAAATTTGTCCCCCCTCCCGTTGTTGAACTCTGCATAAATGAGTAAAAAAAAAAATCTGTATTTGGCAAAAAATAATATAAGATAATCAGATTTCCTACAATTTCTGTTGTGCAGAATTGATGTTATTCTCCGGCTAACGGGATCCCAAGGAATGGGGAGTATGCCAAATCGCACAAGAGGATGGTGAAGCATAGTGCCAGCATTACATTCTTTGAGACTTTTGAACTCTACATCTTCCACACCATGCCAAAAACAAAATGATGTTACCCTTACCTAGCTGCCATGGATGAAAGCCATAGGAGACACGTGTATTTTATCTAACATTTTCCGAGTAATTTTTTTTACACTTTAAAGTATATGTGAGCCCTTACCTTGTAAAACAAACTATTAAATTTAAAACAGACATGAAAGGAAAAACATTTTTGAATATATATATATATATATATATATATATATATATATATATATATACAGACAGACAGATAGATAGATAGATCTCTCTCCCTCTCTCTCTCTCTCTCTCTCTCTCTCTCTCTCTCTCTCTCTCTATATATATATATATATATATATATATATATATATATATATATATATATAACACATTATAAATATATTTTCTGTTGCTTTTTTTATAAAGTGATCAATTATCCTCTGTTTTCAGTTGCATGAGGCTTAGTGAGCCAGTGGTAGAGAAAGAGCAGTACACTGATGCTGCATGTCAACCAAGTCTGACCATTAATGGACAGGCAGGCTGTTCTCTCAGCAAAACCAGAAAACTTACCATTCTGGGATAGGGGTGCTTTCATGCCTAGCATGGTTAGGTTACTATGGGAAAGCTAGGGGACTGGCAGGATCATGAGGTATTTCACACAAAGGAAGCAATGCAAAGAGAAAAGGATACTTTTTAACACAAATACATGGTAAAACAGGCACATATTATGATATAAAATGTTGGGGTAACATGTTCTTTACCTCATAATTTTAGCATGACATTGCATTTTGGGTATATTGTTTAGTTATTCTGTGCTCGCCAATCTTAATGATATGATCAATATTATATAAAATATGATATTATAAGTGAAAAAAAAAAAAATAAGTGTAAATGTATGCTGCTATCTCCAAGAATTAAATACTTAATTCAACATACCGTATATACTCGAGTATAGGCCGACCCGAATATAAGCCGAGGCCCCCAATTTACCCCCAAAAAAACTGGCAAACTTATTGACTCGTGTATAAGCCGAGGGTGAGACATGCCTGTCCATCCCTGTGTGTGTGTCCGTCCATCCCTGTGTGTCCGTCCATCCCTGTGTGTCCGTCCATCCCTGTGTGTCCGTCCATCCATCCCTGTGTGTGTGTGTGTCCATCCATCCATCCATCCCTGTGTGTGTGTGTGTCTCCATCCATCCATCCATCCATCCCTGTGTGTGTGTGTCTCCATCCATCCATCCATCCATCCCTGTGTGTGTGTGTCTCCATCCATCCATCCATCCCTGTGTGTGTGTGTATCCATCCATCCCTGTGTGTGTGTGTGTGTCTCCATCCATCCATCCATCCGTGTGTGTGTGTCTCCATCCGTGTGTGTGTGTGTGTGTGTGTGTGTGTGTGTGTGTGTGTGTGTGTGTGTGTGTGTGTGTGTGTGTCCAGCCTACCTGTGTCCCGAGCCTTTGTCCCGAGCCTTCGTCCCGTCCCGTCCCGTCCCGTGCCGTGCCGTGCCGTGCCTTGCCTCCGTCCCGTGCCCTCTTCGTCGGCGGCCATTGTAAAATTCAAAAGCCGCGCCTCCTCCTTCGCCTGTGATAGGCGGAACACTGAATTTCCCAGCAGCCTGTGTTCCACCTATCACGGACGTCGTATCATCCTCGTCCGTAGTACGAGGATGAGACGACGCCCGTGATAGGCGGAACACAGGCTGCTGGGAAATTCAGTGTTCCGCCTATCACAGGCGAAGGCGGAGCCGGAGGCGCGGCTTTTGAATCATAGAATGGCCGCTGTCTGTCTGCTCGACACGCTGATCGAGCGGGCAGACAGCGATGACTCGAGTATAAGCCGAGGGGGGCACTTTCAGCCTCAAAAAAGAGGCTGAAAATCTCGGCTTATACTCGAGTATATACGGTATATAGAAAGAAAAACGAAGATTGCGCAAACCTAAAAACACATTATTAAGTAATCATGTGAAAACACATAACATGTGAGGGAATTGGTCCATGTGAATCAATTGTTAAGCCCCATACACACTATCAGATTTTCTGCTGATTTTTTCATTCAGATTTACCAAAACAATATAATATGAAGTCAAACCTTAGGAGTTTCAATGTGCATACGATCAGGCAGGCCCTTGTACTACATAGTTTTGGTAAATCCGAAGACAAAAATCAGAAGAAAATCTGATGTGTGTATGGGGCTTTAATGTGTAAAAAAGTCCCACAAAAAACAAAAAAAATATTTTTTGTAAACTGTACCACTTCTAGCTATTTGGTTATAAAAGTCCCAAATCACACCAAAAAAATGAAGTAAGAATGAAAGAACAATGAACATTTTTAACAACAACAAGATGTTATACAAAAAAATCATAAGCCACCACATTAAACATGTCATGGTCAACTTTAAAATTGAAAAAAAAAAACTTTTTCAAACTTTTTCCTAAAGCTCCCATGTAGACGTAATTACCACAGAAATTAGCTATCGGATATCACCCCCAGATCTGATACTAAACTGACTGATCCAGAATTTTTAGTAGCAGATCCGGGATGATATCCAATAGCTAATTTCTGTGGTAATTATGTCTACATGGGAGCTTTAGGAAGCTTTATGAAAAAGCTTGTAAAATATATTTTTACATTTTAAAGTTAACCGTGACATATAATGGGACACGTAATGTGGCCGGCTTATGATGATTTTGTTTAACATATAGTTGTTGATAAAAATATTTGTTTTTCAATAATATTTGCCACAAAAAACTGTGTTGTATGTGTGACACATGGGAGAAACAGATGAGTTTTGTACTTCCGGTGTCTCTCTTGCCTAGCATAAATTACATGGTGAGTGATGTCCCAAAGTTATCTCTGTGTCACGTACCTGGTATAGGAGCCCAGAATGCAGGGAGCGGCCTCTCGTAAGCCTCTGGCTCGAGAATCCCTGGAAGTGGGTTCAGTGAGTTCAGAGGGCACAAGTGCCGAACTGGTGAAGGACTGGTCCGGACCTTGAGGAGTGGAGGATCCTCAGGAGAGCTGGAATGTAGACACCCGGCAGACTGGTCAGACAGCAGACGGAAGCGGGTACAGACGGTCAGGCTGGAACAACAGGTGGCAGACAGCAGACAGCAGCAGGCACAGGCGGTCAGACTGGAACAACAGGTGGCAGACAGCAGCAGGCACAGGCGGTCAGGCTGGAACAACAGGAGGCAGACAGCAGACAGCAGCAGGCACAGGCGGTCAGGCTGGAACAACAGGTGGCAGACAGCAGACAGCAGCAGGCACAGGCGGTCAGGCTGGAACAACAGGTGGTAGACAGCAGACAGCAGCAGGCACAGACGGTCAGGCTGGAACAACAGGTGGCAGAAGCAGGGTCAAAGTACAAGCCGGGTCGGTAACAGGCGGGCAGCAACGGTACACAGGAAGAGGCAGAAGCGTAGTCAGACAGGCCAAAGGTCAAAGGCTGGCAGCAAGCAAACGTCGTCAGGAACAAGCCGGGTAACAGGAATCGGAGGCAATCAGGTAGCAGAAGACAGAATAACCGGACCCGCTGTAGACTGGACAGCAAGGAGGCACAGTAACAGGTTCCTTAAGTAGCCCTTTGGGCGCCAAGAACGGTCGCACGGCGTGTCTGCGCGCGCCTGCGTGTAATCGTGCGCCCGTTCGTGACCCCGCGCACCCGCGTGCGCCCGTTCGTACCGTCGCGCACCCGCGTGCGCTCGTTCGCAACATCGCGCACCCACGTGCGCCCGTTCGTACCAACACGCACCCGCGTGCGTCCGTTCGCGCCAACGCGCGCCCATGGATACTGATTAGTTCTCAACGTGGGGATTCCGTGAACAGGCCTTCCATATGCCACTGGATTCCGGGGGCGACCATGACATTGCCCCCCCCCCCCCAATGGCCAACCTCCGGATGCCCAATTGTGCCATCTTACCCGGATGGGACCTCTCAAAGGCAAGTATCAATCTCCTGGCATGGACATTGGACTCAGGCTCCCAGAAATTCTCCTCAGGCCTGTACCCCTTCCATTTTACCAAAAATTGGATTTGGTTGCGTCTTCGCCTGCAGTCCAGGATGGATTCTACCTCTTATTCGACTTCACCGTCGATGATCACGGGTTCAGGGGAAGCGACCTTCCGGCTGACAAAGGGATCTGGAACAGCTGGCTTGAGTAAGGCCACGTGAAAGACAGGATGAATCCGAAACGATTCTGGCAACTTCATTTCATATGCCACATCATTCACCTTCCTTACAACTGGAAAGGGACCCACAAATCTTGGACCCAACTTCTTGGATGGACAGGCCATTTTCAAGTTCAGAGTGGATAACCAAACCTGATCCCCGACCTTGAGATTAAGTTCCCCCCTTCTCTTCTTATCGAACACCTCCTTATTATAATTCTGAGTCTTTGTCATGGTCTCCTGCAGAAGCCTATTGTTGGACCTGAAAAAGTCGAGGTTTTCTTGAACCGCTGGTACCGGACATTCTGGAAGATTGTTGGACAAAAACAGAGGGTGGAAACCGTAGTTTGCGAAAAACGGGGATTGTTTCGTGGCAGAGTGAACAGAGTTATTGTACGCAAACTCGGCAAGAGGTAACAGAGGAGCCCAATCATCCTGGGAGAATGAAGAGAAACAGCGCAAATACTGTTCCAACGTCTGATTTGTTCTTTCAGTTTGCCCATTGGTTTGAGGGTGATAAGCAGAGGAGAAGCAGAGATCAATCTTCAGGGCACCACAAAGTGCCCTCCAGAATTTGGAAGTGAACTGTACTCCCCGATCCGACGTGATATTCGCAGGAATGCCATGGAGTCTCACAATTTCTTTAATGAACATCCTGGCCGTTTCCGTAGCGGAGGGGGTGCCCTTCATTGGTAAAAAATGGGCCATTTTGGACAATCTATCCACTTCCACAAAGATCGTGGAACAATCCTCCGAAGGGGGTAGTTCGACAATGAAGTCCATGGAAATCATCCGCCAGGGTCTCTCCAGGACGGGTAGTGGTTTCAACAGACCCCAAGCCCTGGACTTACTGCCCTTGTTCTGGATGCAGGTAACACAGGCCTCCACATATTCCTTACAGTCCTTCTTCAACTGTGGCCACCAGAATGTTCGTTGAAGTAGCTCGGAGGTCTTATGAACACCAAAATGGCCAGCCAGCAAGTGGTCATGACAAGAGCTGAGAACCGGAACTCGCACTTCCTGAGGAACGTAAATCTTGTCCTTGTACCAGAAGAGCTCATCCTTGGCCAGAAGAGTGGTATCAGGTGGAAGAACAGTACTAGCGGATGCTTGCTTGATCTGGGACAGCAAATCCCCTTGAAGAAAAAGGAAATTTCCCGAGGGCAGAATGGTGTCCGGATGCAAGGAGGCTTCAGGTTCACTGTACATACGAGACAAAGCGTCAGGCTTGGTATTCTTTGAACCGGGGCGGTAGGTTATATGAAAAGAGAATCTGGAGAAAAAGAGTGCCCATCTGGCCTGACGTGGTCTCAGTCTCTTGGCAGACTTCAGGTACTCCAGATTCTTATGGTCAGTGTAAATAAGGATCGGGTGAGCTGCTCCTTCCAGCAGATAGCGCCATTCTTCGAGAGCCGCCTTGATTGCCAATAGTTCCCGATCTCCAACGTCATAATTACTTTCTGCCTCAGATAGTTTGCGAGAAAAGAATGCAACTGGATGTAGAAGAGATCTTGGTCCTTGTCTCTGAGAGAGTACTGCCCCAACCGCTATCTCGGAGGCATCAACCTCCAGAATGTATGGCAAAGTTGGATCGGGGTGCTTTAAGATAGAAGCCGAAATGAACAAGTCCTTCAAGGTAGAAAAGGCCGCTTGAGCTTCAGGAGTCCACTGGAACTTCAGGCCCTGTTTGGTTAGTCCTGTGATGGGGGAAATGATGGTGGAAAATCCCCTAATGAACTTTCTATAGAAGTTTGCGAAGCCCACAAACCGTTGGACCCCTTTTCTGTCCGTAGGAGCAGACCAATCCCGGATGGAAGAAACCTTCTGGGGGTCCATTTCAATACCTTCTACCGAAATGATCAGGCCAAGGAACTGAATGCTTCGTTGCTCAAAGATGCATTTTTCCGGCTTGGCGTATAATCCATGAAGGCAGAGTCGTGATAGAACGTTCCTGACATGTTCCCGATGTTCGGCCAGGGAGGAGGAGAAGATCAGGATGTCATCTAAATAGATAATAACAAATAGGTCAAGATAGTCTTTAAAAATGTCATTCACAAAATGTTGAAATGTGGCAGGGGCATTGCATAGACCAAAAGGCATGACCAAATATTCGAAATGCCCGAAGCGAGTGCGGAAGGCAGTCTTCCACTCGCCTCCACTCCGAATGCGAACAAGAGGGACGGATAAATCCCTTCCTCAAGTTGTCGTCCAGGTAAGGCCGCGTACACACGCGCGGACTGTTCGCCCAACCTTGTTCGGCAAACAGTTTCGGCAAACAGTCCGCTCAAAATTTGCATGAGCGGACTTGCCCACACACGAGCGGACTGTTTCAGCGAACTGTTTGCCAAACAGTTGGCTCAACTTTTGAAATGAACGGACTCGCCCACGTAAGGAGGAGGCAAATCCGCCCATTTCGAGCGCGTGTACAGGTAGGCGGGGCCCGCGAAGGAGACGTCGCGGGCTCCGCCGCCTGGAATGGGCTTAAAGGGGAACCCCAACGGCGAAAAAAATCGGCGTGGGGGTTCCCCCAAAGTCCACACCAGACCCTTGTCCGAGCACGCTACCCGGCCGGCCAGGAAAGGGGGGCGAGCGAGCGCGCCCCCCCTCCTAAGCCGTACCAGGCCGCGTGCCCTCAACATGGGGGGTGCCTTGGGGAAGGGGGGGCCGCGCGGCCCCCCCACCCCAAAGCACCTTGTCCCCATGTTGATGAGGACAAGGGCCTCTTCCCGACAACCCTGGCCGTTGGTTGTCGGGGTCTGCGGGCGGGGGGCTTATCGGAATCCGGGAGCCCCCTTTAAGAAGGGGGCCCCCGGATACCGGCCCCCCACCCTATGTGAATGAGTATGGGGTACAATGTACCCCTACCCATTCACCTGTGAAATAAAGTACAAAAAAAAAACACAACACAGGGGAAAAAATATTTTATTGCACAGCTCCGGGGGTCTTCCGTCTTCGGGGGTCTTCTCGCTGGACTCCTCCGCTATCTGTGTGTAGCTCTTTTACTAGCGGAGGAGTCCGGCTTTCTTCCTCCCCGCCGCCGGCCTCTTCTCCCGACTTCGGGGGTCTTGTCCCCCTCTTCGGTTCTTCTGCCGGGCCACCGCGCCTTCTTGTAGCTCTTTTGCAGGCGGTGGCCCGGTCTTCTGTCGCCGCTGCCTTCCGTTCTTCTGTCGCCGCCTTCGGTTCTTCTGCCGGGCCACCGCGCCTTCTTGTAGCTCTTTTACAGGCGGTGGCCCGGTCTTCTGTCGCCGCTGTCGCCGCCGACTTCCGTTCGTGTTCTTCTTCTTGTTCTTCTTGTTCTTCTCCAGGAGATGTTGACACGTCGCTCCCTCCGGCCGGAATGCCAGAGCCGCGCTGTGCGGTCACTTATATAGTGACAATGGGGCGGGGTCACATGGTATATGTCACATGGGTTGGTCACATGGGTTGATGTCACATGGGGACTATGACATCGTAAGGGGGCGGGGTCACCATGTGACCAACCCATGTGACATATACCATGTGACCCCGCCCCATTGTCACTATATAAGTGACCGCACAGCGCGGCTCTGGCATTCCGGCCGGAGGGAGCGACGTGTCAACATCTCCTGGAGAAGAACAAGAAGAACAAGAAGAAGAACACGAACGGAAGTCGGCGGCGACAGCGGCGACAGAAGACCGGGCCACCGCCTGTAAAAGAGCTACAAGAAGGCGCGGTGGCCCGGCAGAAGAACCGAAGGCGGCGACAGAAGAACGGAAGGCAGCGGCGACAGAAGACCGGGCCACCGCCTGCAAAAGAGCTACAAGAAGGCGCGGTGGCCCGGCAGAAGAACCGAAGAGGGGGACAAGACCTCCGAAGTCGGGAGAAGAGGCCGGCGGCGGGGAGGAAGAAAGCCGGACTCCTCCGCTAGTAAAAGAGCTACACACAGATAGCGGAGGAGTCCGGCGAGAAGACCCCCGAAGACGGAAGACCCCCGGAGCTGTGCAATAAAATATTTTTTCCCCTGTGTTGTGTTTTTTTTTTGTACTTTATTTCACAGGTGAATGGGTAGGGGTACATTGTACCCCATACTCATTCACATAGGGTGGGGGGCCGGTATCCGGGGGCCCCCTTCTTAAAGGGGGCTCCCGGATTCCGATAAGCCCCCCGCCCGCAGACCCCGACAACCAACGGCCAGGGTTGTCGGGAAGAGGCCCTTGTCCTCATCAACATCAAGGCCTGGTACGGCTTAGGAGGGGGGGCGCGCTCGCTCGCCCCCCTTTCCTGGCCGGCCGGGTAGCGTGCTCGGACAAGGGTCTGGTGTGGACTTTGGGGGAACCCCCACGCCGATTTTTTTCGGCGTTGGGGTTCCCCTTTAAGCCCATTCCAGGCGGCGGAGCCCGCGACGTCTCCTTCGCGGGCCCCGCCTACCTGTACACGCGCTCGAAATGGGCGGACTTTCCTCCGAGCGGGAACAGTCCGCTCATTTCGAAAGTACAGCGGACAGGCCCACACACGGGCGGACTGTTCGCTCAAACACAGTTTCAGCGGACAGTTTTTCGGAATTTCCGAAAGACTTTGTCTGTCCAACTGTCCGCTGAAACTGTCCGCTGAAAGCCCACACACGAGCGGACTGTCCGCCCAAACACTGTTCAGCGGACAAGGTTGGGCGAACAGTCCGCCCGTGTGTACGCGGCCTAAGTCTTCAAGGCTCCTAATTCCGTTTCCGATAATGGAAAAATTCTCCCAAAAGGAATCTCTGTCCCAGGAAGCAGTTCTATCGGGCAATCGTAAGGCCTGTGAGGAGGTAGAGTCTCAGCGCCCTTTTTACTAAAAACGTCCAGGAAGCTGTGGTATGCTTGGGGCACGGCTTGACGAGTTTCAGCGTCTACTTCCAGGCAGAGCAGGGAGGAAGAGGCTTCACAGACTCCCGATAAACAATATTGGAGACAGTAGGGTGAGAGGAATTCCATCTTCCCTGAAATCCAATTTGGGGATTATGAGCTCTCAGCCAGGGCATGCCTAATATGATGGGAAATAAAGGGGACTTGATGACGTCCAAACACAGTAACTCCTTGTGAGTCCCGGAAATGGTGGCAAACAAAGGTAAAGTCTCTTGAGTTACTGGACCAGATTTGAGGGTTGAACCATCGGCCAGATGCACAGAAAGCCCATTTGCCCTAGACTGAAGGGGAATGTTATTTTTCGAGGCAAAGGACAAGTCTATGAAGCCACTACAAGCCCCCGAATCAATGATTGCGCTGGTTCGGATATTCCCTCCTGGGAGCTGCAAAAGAATGGGTACAGTCAGATGGGTGATACTGTTCGGCAGGTCAGGAGTAAGGGCAGAAGACATGGAAACACACTTACGAAGTTTTGCAGGGCAGTGCGCACAAAGTGTCCCCGTTCTCCACAGTACAGACAAAGGTTTCCTGCCCGACGGCGCTGGCGTTCTTCAGGTGTCAGAGAAGGTCGAAGTAAACCCAGATGCATGGGTTCAGGAGGGTCTTGGGTTGCCATGGCGGAATTAGAAGAGGTCAGATGGGGGGAATTAGGTACCCGAGGTAACATCCACACCAGACGAGAGGTTGCTGTGGAACGTTCCAAACGACGGTCTCTTAAGCTTCTGTCTATTTGGATTGACAGATCCACGAGGGCTTCCAAAGTCTCAGGAGTGCCCACTCGGGCCAGTTCGTCTTTCAAGGATTCCGAAAGACCCATATGGAATTGATAACGAAGAGCCGCATTATTCCAGTTTGTGTCAGCACTCCAACGTCTAAACTCCGATACGTAGCCTTCCACGGGTCTGCGGCCTTGCTGCAGCCTATACAAAGCTGCCTCTGCGGTAGCAGTTAGTTGTGGATCCTCATACAGCTGGGAGATGGCCTGAAAGAAGGCGTTCAGGGTATCAAGAGAAGGATCTTTCTTTTCCAGAAGACGATGAGCCCAGGTCTGGGGTTCGCCTGTCAGCAGGGAAATGACAAATCCCACTTTGGTGGATTCAAGGGAAAGGGTCCTTGGTTGTAAAGCAAAGAAAAGTTTGCAGGAATTGCGGAATGCTCTGAATCTCCCCCGGTTGCCTGAGAATCTTTTAGGTGTGGGTACCCTGGGTTCTGGCGGCAACATCACCACCGAAGGTGCAGCAGAAGTCCCGGGAACAGCTGGTGAGGATGCAGACAGGGCCTGGACAGGTTCCTCCAACTGGCTGTAGCCTTCCTGTAGGTTCTTCACAGCTTGGGTAAGTCCAGCAAGATGGCGGCAGAGCTCGTCCATTGGAGAGGCTCCCTGCGTGGGCTCGGACATGGCTGTCCAGTACTGTCACGTACCTGGTATAGGAGCCCAGAATGCAGGGAGTGGCCTCTCGTAAGCCTCTGGCTCGAGAATCCCTGGAAGTGGGAACAGGGACTCAAGAGTTCAGAGGGCACAAGTGCCGAACTGGTGAAGGACTGGTCCGGACCTTGAGGAGTGGAGGATCCTCAGGAGAGCTGGAATGTAGACACCCGGCAGACTGGTCAGACAGCAGACAGAATCGGGTACAGACGGTCAGGCTGGAACAACAGGTGGCAGACAGCAGACAGCAGCAGGCACAGGCGGTTAGGCTGGAACAACGGGTGGCAGACAACAGACAGCAGCAGGCACAGGCGGTCAGGCTGGAACAACTGGTGGTAGACAGCAGCAGGCACAGGCGGTAAGGCTGGAACAACAGGTGGCAGAAGCAGGGTCAAAGTACAGGCCGGGTCGGTAACAGGCAGGCAGCAACGGTACACAGGAAGAGGCAGAAGCGTAGTCAGACAGGCCAAAGGTCAAAGGCTGGCAGCAAGCAAACGTCGTCAGGAACAAGCCGGGTAACAGGAATCGGAGGCAATCAGGTAGCAGAAGACAGAATAACCGGACACGCTGTAGACTGGACAGCAAGGAGGCACAGTAACAGGTTCCTTAAGTAGCCCTTTGGGCGCCAAGAACGTTTGCACGGCGTGTCTGCGCGCGCCCGTGTGTAACCGTGCGCCCGTTCGTGACCCCGCGCACCTGCGTGCGCCCATTCGTACCATCGCGCACCCGCGTGCGCCCATTTGTTCCATCGCACACCCGCGTGCGCCCGTTCGTACCAACACGCACCCGCGTGCGTCCGTTCGCACCAACGCGCGCCCATGGATACTGATTAGTTCTCAACGTGGGGATTCCGTGAACAGGCCTTCCATATGCCACTGGATTCTGGGGGCGACCATGACACTCTGTTCCCAGTCGATGCTTGTTACAGGGAAACGCGTCAGTTGGAGAGAGTCTTGTGACGTCACCACGCCACAGATGGCGGTCTAAAAAACGTGTGGCTGTGTCTTTGTATTTCTTTGCTGTGCTTAACCACTTAAGCCCCGGACCAATTTGCAGCCAAAGGACCAGGCCCCTTTTTGCAATTCAGCACTGCGTCGCTTTAACTGACAATTGCTCGGTCGTGCAACGTGACTCCCAAACAAAATTGGCGTCCTTTTTTCCCACAAATAGAGCTTTCTTTTGGTGGTATTTGATCACCTCTGCAGTTTTTATTTTTTGCGCTATAAACAAAAATAGAGCGTCAATTTTGAAAAAAATTTAATATTTTTTACTTTTTGCTATAATAAATATCCCCAAAAAATATATAAAATACTTTTTTTTCCCTCAGTTTAGGCCGATTGTATTCTTCTACATATTTTTGGTAAAAAAAACTGAATTAGCGATTATTGATTGGTTTGCGCAAAAGTTATAGCATTTACAAAATAGGGGATAGTTTTGTAGCATTTTTATTAATTTTTTTATTAGTAATGGTGGCGATCAGCGATTTTTTTTGTGACTGCGACATTATGGCAGACACAGCAGACATTTTTGACACATTTTTGGGACCATTGTCATTTACACAGCAATCAGTGCTATTTAAATGCACTGATTCCTGTGTAAATGACACTGGCAGTGAAGGAGTTAACCACTAGGGGGCAGTGTAGGTGTTATGTATGACGTGATGAGTTTTTTATTGTAGGGGGGCGTGGCCTGGTTTGCGACATCACTGACCGTCCTTCCCTATAAAAGGGAAACACGGGGAGAGGTTTGTTTACACAGACCTCTCCTCGTTCTTCAGCTCTGTGACCCGATCACAGGACACCAGCGGTGATTGGGTCCGCTGGTCCTGTGGCCATGGAGCACAGGACCGGGTTGGGAGGGCGCCGGCGGCGCACTCCGGACCCACGGCTGGGCACTTAAAGAATCATGTACCGGTATGTGATTGTGTGCAGCCATGCCATTCTGCCGACGTATATCGGCATGAGGTGGTCCTTAAGGGGTTAAGAAAACTTTATGGAATAATCTACCATTGCTTACTGCACCATGAAGTTCCTTTTCTTCTAAATCCCTTAATTTACTGGATGAGTGTCAGGCAGAGTGACTGGAAGGTGGAAATTTATTAAAACGTCCTGTTATCCTTGACTGAGGAAAGTGGCTAATGTTCGGAGCCAACCAGATGGAACATCACAGATGATTGTGTAACTGGGGGGTGGGTTGCGCTATGGATCCTTAAAGGTAAATGTAGAAAAGAAAAATTAAAAGGTAAGAGCAGCCTCTATTAATTTCCACCCGCGGGTGGAACGATGTAAAGACAAAAGGGGGGTAATAGATATGGCGCTTATACCTATATGTGGGGACTAGTAGTGTGTTGGTGTATAAAAATGAGTTGTATTGTATAGGTCAATATTTACATGTGTAGAAGTATATAATTCTTGAAGTGCTATCTGATTTTGGGCCTGAGTGTGTGTAGTATATATTTTCCAGCGTGCTGGTTCAAAACCCAAAATTTTAAAAAATTACACGAAAATTAAATAAAAGTACAATAAACTCAAAGTGCACGCCAATAGCAACAGATTGCAATATAGCAAAACATATAACTTAAAATAGCAATATGCAGTTATTAAAATATTAATCTAAATGGCAATATGCAATTATTAAAGTGCGCGTGCAAAATAAATTCCTACTGGCCTATAGGTGAAGACTAATTGTGATGGTTGGTGGATTAGCCGTGGGAATATTAAAGTATATTACATATACTGTGGTGTCAGACTATAATCAATAAACATATATAAAATAACACGGTGATAGCATAAACTGGTCTGATAGTGTTGCTTTACATAAATTAGTATAAAATTAATATAGAAATTATAAAAATTATAAAAATAAAAATGCCATCTACATGAAGCAAAAATGTGCTAAAATGATAAAACACAGGGCAAATTAAATAAAAGATAAAATATAAAAATATATATCCAAACAGCGTGCAAAATTAGTGCAAGAGAATGTGCAAGCAATGCAGGCAAATTATAAACATTGGACGTGATGGAGCAAGTCTCTATTAGGTGGCGGAAAAAACCGCAGGTGCAGAAAAGGAGGGGGGTGATGTTTTCAACTGTGTTCTTCACATTCGGTGGCTTAAAAGGGTATTAAAATTATTATGCTCTCACCAGAAGGGGGACCCCATCCGGGGAGGATCAACATTCACAATATTAGCTATTGTGCGGCTCTCTGGCTTCCTTCCACTTTAAAGATTAGGGATCCCTCGTTCCTCCGTGAGTAGCAATAAGCCCCGTTTATATGAAGTAGAGAAGAGGCACAACCATAGTGTGATACCGTTTATAAACAATTTTATTGCAGAAAATAGTTAAAAAGTTACTCACAAACGAATGTTTTAAAAGTGCGGTGTGTACAGCTTTTAAAATTCCCGCTATTGCAATCTCCGTCAGAGCTCAAGGTGTACGCTGCCTGGCCACGCCCTACGCGTTTCGTCACACGGACGTCATCTGGAGCGGCCATTTTCGTACACCTTACTTGCTTTATAGGGTGTATTGTGCCTGCCGGGCATGCGCGATCAATCGGCGCCATTTTAAGTGAGGGAAATGCCCTCTTCTACATGTACTGCTCGACAAGCACTATACGCCAGAGGAATGGAGACGTTATAACGAAAACAATATCGGACGTATATCGAACCTTATACATAATAAAATAAACTACAGATATATACTGACATTTATACCGGCATATAAAATAAAGTAAAAGAAAGCGGATGGTGTTAGATGTGAAGAAAGCGGATGATATTAAATATGTGTAGTTTCAAATTAGAAGTGGGGAAGGTTAGATATTTTATACTTGTTCCAAGTGAGTGAAATGAAGGAAAAAAGTGTGGATATGAAATGGGAAATTGGCAAGGGTGAAAATAAAATGTGTAAAGTGAAAAGGCTTATGATATTAGTATGTATATACTAGTGGGAGAGATATTTCTGGGAGAAAATGTTGAAATGTTAAAATCTGAGCAAAAATCCAAGTATAAGGTCTATCATAAAATATGGGAAAAGTATAAGAGAAATAAAAATATGGAAAAAAAATGGAAAAAAATAGGAAAAATATGTATATAAGAAATATATATATAAGAAAAAATAATAAAAAATGAAAAATATATAAAAAATATATAAAATATATAAAGAATGAGAGAAAGACATTACAAAATGGGAAGAAAAAGAGGGGGTATGTGTATATTGAGAACCCGAAAATTTAAAACTGAAATATTTAAAATTGCAAGGGGGTGTGGATATGGGAGGGCTTACTTTGTCAGGGGTATGTGTTGATCTAGTCGTATATGTGAAAAATTCTTTAGTGTTTATATAGAGCATTGGCGAGCTTTGTTAAAGGGAGATCTTGCGGAGACCTTCAGCTTTATTCACAAAATTCTTGGATAATTGTTGTGTTGGAGGAGATGTCGAAAATTATCAAAAATTCTCAAAAAAATCAAAAATTCCAAAAAAAAAAATTTTTTGTAATTAAAATGGAAGAGAAGTAATGCGTAAGGTAGAATGAAGATTGGTGGATAATATGATAGTCATGATGAATATCTGTGTGGGCCTTGATATGGCAAATGGTATATTGAAGACCCGATAAAAGTCGGGGACTCAGGTAAAATCAATGGTATTATCTTATGCGTGGTGTCATAAAATATGCTGATTAGTGGGATGTGTTGTATTTTCTCTGCTCAATCCACATAGGTTAAAAAATGGTTAAAAATAAGATAAAAATGATTAAAAGTTTGTTAAAAAACAGTTGAGGTCTAGGTCTATATTCATTCCTCTAGGGTGTAGCGTATCTAAGTTAAAAATCCAATTTTTAACTATTTTCTGCAATAAAATTGTTTATAAACGGTATCACACTATGGTTGTGCCTCTTCTCTACTTCATATAAACGGGGCTTATTGCTACTCACGGAGGAACGAGGGATCCCTAATCTTTAAAGTGGAAGGAAGCCAGAGAGCCGCACAATAGCTAATATTGTGAATGTTGATCCACCCCGGATGGGGTCCCCCTTCTGGTGAGAGCATAATAATTTTAAAATAATGTGAAGAACACAGTTGAAAACATCACCCCCCTCCTTTTCTGCACCTGCGGTTTTTTCCGCCACCTAATAGAGACTTGCTCCATCACGTCCAATGTTTATAATTTGCCTGCATTGCTTGCACATTCTCTTGCACTAATTTTGCACGCTGTTTGGATATATATTTTTATATTTTATCTTTTATTTAATTTGCCCTGTGTTTTATCATTTTAGCACATTTTTGCTTCATGTAGATGGCATTTTTATTTTTATAATTTTTATAATTTCTATATTAATTTTATACTAATTTATGTAAAGCAACACTATCAGACCAGTTTATGCTATCACCGTGTTATTTTATATATGTTTATTGATTATAGTCTGACACCACAGTATATGTAATATACTTTAATATTCCCACGGCTAATCCACCAACCATCACAATTAGTCTTCACCTATAGGCCAGTAGGAATTTATTTTGCACGCGCACTTTAATAATTGCATATTGCCATTTAGATTAATATTTTAATAACTGCATATTGCTATTTTAAGTTATATGTTTTGCTATATTGCAATCTGTTGCTATTGGCGTGCACTTTGAGTTTATTGTACTTTTATTTAATTTTCGTGTAATTTTTTAAAATTTTGGGTTTTGAACCAGCACGCTGGAAAATATATACTACACACACTCAGGCCCAAAATCAGATAGCACTTCAAGAATTATATACTTCTACACATGTAAATATTGACCTATACAATACAACTCATTTTTATACACCAACACACTACTAGTCCCCACATATAGGTATAAGCGCCATATCTATTACCCCCCTTTTGTCATCACAGATGATTACTGTGCATATCAGGCGAGCTTGATCCCTATAATTTTGGGTCCATTGTGTCCGTAAAAGGCCATCTGGCTTTTTTTTAGCTTACTTCTTTGCTGGGATATAAAGTACTGACCAGTTGCCATTGCAGAATTTACCTTCATTGTTCCTTCATTCTTACTTCATTTTTTCCGTGTGATTTGGGACTTTTAACCAAATAACTAGAAGTTGTTTTTATTTGTTACATGTTTATTTGTTACATTTTACAAAAAATTCTGTTTTGTTTTTTTGGGACTTTTTTTTATACATTAACAATTGATTTACATGTTATGTGTTTTTGCCTGAGTACTTAATAATGTGTTTTTAGGTTTGCGCAATCTTCTTTTTTCTTTCTATTGCATTTTGGGTGCATGGTCTATTTTAAATAGTAACAGATAAACCTAATTTTGTTCAGAGCCTTACTGCCTTGACTCAATCACAGATGGTGCACATTCCCAGCCTGGGTGGTACAGGCTAGTTTTTTTTTATCTAAATGTAGTTCTATATAGACACTATAGAAGAACCTACAGTGCACAGTTTAACCACTTGGGATCCGCGCTATTGCCAAATGACGGCATTAGCGCGGACCTACTTTTCCGGGACTACGTCTATTGACGTTGTCCCGTGCACGAGCGGCCTGCGCGCCCCCTGAGGGGCGCGCGCGGCGCGCTCTGTGATCGGCGAGTCCATGAGACTCGCCTAATCACCGATCCGTGCAAGGGGTCGATCCCGACCCCTTATCACGTGATCAGCTGTCAGCCAATGACAGCTGATCATGTGATAGAACGGAGCCGGTAATCGGCTATTATTCCTCCTCGCGCTGACAGCGCGAGGAGAAAAAATAAAAGCCGATCACCATCGGCCGTGATCGGGACATCAGTCCCGATCACGGCCAGCAATACAAGCGACCACCTGCCCCCTGCCAGTGCCTACCTGCCCCCTGCAGTGCCATCGTGAATAAAAGTAAGTGCCCCCGTCAGTGCCACCCAGCAGTGCCCATAGTGCCCACAGTGCCACCCACAGTGCCACCCAGCAGTGCCACCCACAGTGCCACCCACAGTGCCCACAATCTGCCTCAAAGGTGCTGCACCCCAGTGCCGCCCATCAGTGCCCAGCAGTGCGGCCCATCAGTGCCCAGCAGTGCCGCCCATCAGTGCCCAGCAGTGCCACCTATCAGTGCCACCTATCAGTGCCCATCAGTCCCATCTATCAGTGGTACCTATCAGTGCCCATCCGTGCCACCCATCCGTGCCACTTATCCGTGCCACCCATCCGTGCCATCTTATCTGTGCCCATCTTTGCCCATCAGTGCCGCCTTATCTGTGCCCATCGGTGCCGCCTTATCTGTGCCTATTAGTGCCACCTTAACTATGCCTATCAGTGCCCACCAGTGCAGCCTATCAGTGCCCACCAATGCAGCCTATCAGTGCCCACCAATGCAGCCCATCAGTGCCCACCAATGCAGCCTATCAGTGCCGCCTAATCAGCGCACTTCAATGAAGGAGAAAAATGACCCGTTTGCAAAATTTTATAACAAACTATTAAAACATGATTTTTTTTTTTTTTTTGCATGTTTTTTTGTTTGTTTAGCAAAAAATAAAACTCTGAGCTGTAACTAAATACCACCAAAAGAAAGCTCTATTTGTGGGAAAAAAATGATAAAAATTTCATTTGGGTACAGTGTTGTATGACCGCGCAATTGTCATTCAAAGTGCATCAGCGCTGAAAGCTGAAAATTGGTCTGGGACTGAGGGGGGTTTAAGTGCCCAGTAAGCAAGTGGTTAAATTCCTGTACTTTTGAGTACTTATGACATGTCTGACATTTGTGACTAAAGGCACGACTAGTCAACAAGCAGTCAATAAGAAAACAAGGAAGTTTTAAATTGCTCATTAAAATAGTGTGTCTCAATGGGCTATGGCAGTTGTGGAGAGAAAACAGCCTTGTGTATTTAAAGTGCTAAAGTTATTAAGTTATTAAGATTAAGTGCTAAGTCTTAAATAGAGAACTAATTAGAATTCACTGTGCTAAAAACAGACAAGTAGAAGATGAACTCTGATTGGTTGGCATAAATTGCTGTGTTTAAAGGGATTGTAAAGTCTCACTGTTTGTGAAAAACCTTCTTTGCTGCAGCTGCCCCCAGAGTTCCCTCTTTTTCTTATCTGTGACCATCCATTCCTGTGATATGCACAAGCCATTGGCTCCCACTGCTGTCAATCAACTCAAGTGACATGGGATCGGGGTTAGGGCCGAGTCCTGCTGTCTGTATCAATAAATGCAGCAGCGGGACTCGGGAGCATGTCCACACGGGTGCTTCCATGGAAAGCAGCTCTCCACAGGGGCACCTGATGAAGGGAAGGAGCCAGGAGTGCCGGTGGGGCACCCCAAAAGAGGAGCAGGTAAGTATAACATGTTTGTTATTTTTATTAAAAAAAATTCCAACCTTTGCAACCCCTTTAAGAGGATGAGTAGGAATGTGCTCAAGGTTTGGTCCCAACACAAATTCGGACTGGACTTTGGCAGTTCAGGCAATTAGATGAACTTCCAAACATTTACCCCTGCAGCAGAAGCTGAACATTATGTACAGTAGTATTATTACCTCTATTTTACATGATAGCTTCCTCCTGTCAATAGTTGTTAAGGATGTTGGTGGTGTAGGCACCACTGAATCCTTACTAATCAGTGGCATCCCATTGACTTACATGGTCGGCAATCCCCAATCGTGGATTAAAAATGGTGTGTTCCCAGTGTCATTACTGCCCATATATGGTCATGTCTATATATGGTCAATGATGCCACCAGAAGACCCCACCCCCTTGTAGCTGCAGGATGACATAATTGATAATAGATTTACAATGAGGAAAATTGTTAGGATTTGTTCTTTTTTTTTACTTTTTTTTGTTAATGTCTGTTTCTTTTTTTTTCTTTCTGTGAATGAGCAGGGCATGTATTATTCCTTAATCAAGTGTGTGTATGTGAGGGGGGCAGTATTTAGATGTCCCCTTATTTTTAAAGGAGTCTTTAAGATTTTAATAAGCACCCTGTCTGCAGACCCCAGCAGCAACCCGGGCAAGGGTTATGAGAAAGAGTTCCTTTTCCCCCTGGCAAAGCATTGAGAGTATGCAGACTAGTGTGGTTCAGGAGGTGGGCTGCACACTTGTCCACCCCCCCCCCCCCCTAAGGGTCTGGTTTGACTTTTTAGGGAGACCTCATGCATTTTTTTTATATGGAGTCCCCTTAAAATCTATATCAGACTCAAATGATCTGTTATGCATTTTGGGGGGACTCTATGCATTTTTTTTCATTCTTGCTGTAGCATGTTCTACAGCAGAAATGACATTTACAAAGAAAAAAATGGAGACAAATAACATTTAGTGTCAGCATTTTTGTTAAAAAAAAAAATAAAAAATAAAAAAAACAGCAGGAAAACTCTTGTGGGAGTCAGTGTGCTGTTTTTTTTTTTTAACAAAGAAACTGACAATGACAGCTGTCATAGTAATTTGCCAGCAAATTTAAATCTTTTTTTCCTTTGTAAATGTCTGTGCTAAAAAAAAATCACTACTCTCGTCTGCATGGAGTTTTTTTAAAACTTTGTTTGCATTGGTACACATTCCCAAGGGAAGTGAACACCCCCCCTCCCTTTCCCTTCCCTTCCCTTTCCCTTCCCTTCCCTATGTTACTTTTTGACACCTCTTGCATATTAGACCAGAAAATAGGAGTTTTTTTTAACCTAGGGCTGTTCTGCTCATTACTACAGGTAAGGAAAAATAACTCTTTATTCAATGAGCCTAGATATTTTTATTAGATACTAAATAATTGTAATCCTACCTTTGTCCTGCACTGAAGACTCTGCACTGAGGGAAACCAAGAGGTTGAAGTTTTAGCAATCAGGGTCAAACGCTGCTTTGATAGGCAATTTTTCCTGCCTATAGAAGCAGCTTAATGTTATCCTAAGTATCCATGCACATAAGGGCGTTTAGAGACATTTTTCAAGAGGAGAGTTTGGAGGTACAAAAAAAAAATGTTCACGTGTGTTTTTGAGTTTTAAGGCAGAAATAGGGGGAAATGTTTTGGAAAAAAAGCAAATGTCCATACATCCTCCTAAATCAGGGGTGCCCAACCAGTGGCCCGGGGGCCACATGTGGCCGGCGGAGCACTCTGATGTGGCCCACGACCTCCTGATCTAAGATGGCACGTTGGCAAGCCCAGATCACGGGTTGCTGACCCATCATCCCAGAGCAGCAGTTTTGTGAATGAAGCCGCCGGTAGTGGAAGCAAGTGGCTGAAGAGCAGAGCCATATAAGCCAATGCTTCCTGTATAGTGCCCGCTCCTGTCACCAAATGCACTCCACCCGAGACAGCCAGCGATACCAGAATGGATTATTATTATTAAAGGTAAGTTTACTACTAAAGTCACAGTATATATGGATACATCAGTTTTGCAGTGGTTACCGGGTTGCTTTCAAGCTGATCCGCAGGTGCAGTGCAGCTGCAGGTTACCTGCATTGAGCCATAGACTTCTGTTATTACCTGCGAGTTTGTTGCGCCTTCAGAAAGTGTGCCACACCTGCAGGATATAATAGAAGTTTACGGCAAAGTGCAGCTAATCCACAAAAAATCCACAGGTTCACTGCGCTGCACCCATGGTTTGGGCAAATCGCAGTGCATCAGTGTGAAAATAGCCTTAGGCCTCTTTCACATGATTGGTCTGACCCAATCGGACTTACTATTCACCCCTATGGAGCAGCAGATGTAAACGGACTTGTCTCTGTTTATACCCGCCTACCTAAATAAAATAGAAAGGGATCTTCCCCTTCCGACTGGGCTGGATCTGGGCGAATCCGATTGGATCAGAGGGCCCATAGAGTAGAGAGAGCTGTGTCCGTGGACATGGACCTGTCATCCTCCCACTCTGCTCATTGTGGCCCGCGACCAGTTACCAATTCGCTTAAGTGGCCCTCGCTCTTCAAATGGTTGGGCACCCCTGTCCTAAATTCAGGGGTCAAGTCCTGGGGAAAAAAGTGTGGGAACTCCCACCCAAGATCCGCTCCCCCACCAAAAAAAAAATGATACGCTCATATGTACGAACACTTCAAAAGTGATATTTTTCATCCAATTTTCGTATTGTGTATATGAAGCTTAACTGTTAGTACATAAAAAAAAATCCTCAATAAACATAAATATGGTAATTCTCTGAATAATCAGCATTCATTCAATTGTGCTTCCATGCAAATGTGAACATTATGTTCTGATCTTTATTGGGGAATTTTATTTTGTATATAGAGTGTTTATGTGGTGCGTTTACACTTTTCATTGAACAGAGTTTGAATAACACAGGGTTAAATGGAAAGGTCATAAATTAACTGCACATTATCTGGACAGATTGCTTAGGGAGATAGTGTTGTGTTCCTGCTTAGGAGATGTATCTTAGCTTGGGGGGCTGCAAACTCTGCAGGGCTCCAACACACACTCGCTGCTATTCCAACCCTTCACATATTTCCACATAAACTTCCCTCCTGGTATTAAACTTTGCCAGGTATTGTGCTCAGCTTACCACCCCAAAATGACGTTCCTCCCTCAGCTCACCTCTCTCCCTGCATGTCCTGTGAGCAGAATAGCTGTGTCCTCCTCTGGGTTCTCTCATCATATGGCACTGAAGATAGAGGAGGGGGGGTTTCAGCAGGACACACAGAGCAAGTATGCAGAAGACTGGGGGGGGAGGATGAGGAGACAGAAAATTAGGAGGGGCCGGCGGGGAGGAGCGCATCACGAGAGGTCTGACTAAATACAATCTCTTAGCAGCAGGGACCTGATCTACCCGTTAGCTAGCTGTGATTGACAGGTAGATCGAAGAGGAAGCTGTCATGGGGGCCCCTACTGGCAATGCCTGAATGGTCAGTCCACCCCTGGTGTGCGGCACTTGCTATTGCGAGCTGTTTCGGCGGCTGCTGGTGTAGCACCTGCCACACAGTTCACATACTTCAAAGTCTTGCAGGACGCGGCTGCTAATGGGAACTGAGTTCCTGTTGTGGAAAAAGTACAGGAACTCAGTTCCCATGCGTTCCCGCAGGACTTGAGCCCTGCCTAAATTCTTGTGCAATACAAGCTGCTATATGTATTTTTATGCAAATTTTTCTGCCAGAGGTTCTGATATTTTTTTTCTGGTCATAGTGTGCATGGACCCTTACAATTTAGCAAGGATAGTATCTGTTGCAAGTACAGAAGACACTTGCATATGAAAAAAGCAGTTACCCATTTAGCAGTTTAATTTACAGTAGCAAATTGTGAGTTTTCATGAACATAAAAACAAATAAAATAAAAAATATGACAAACTCTGACTGGGCTAAATAGAATGGCATGTGATTATCTCCCAAGACCTCCTGCTTCCTAGCTCCCTTGTTACCTACTCCCATGCTTGCCTTCAAGACTTCTCCAGAGCCTCTCCCATCCTCTGGAACTCCCTGCCCCAGTCTGTCTGATCAGCCTCTACCCTGTCCACCTTTAGGAGTTCCCTGAAAACTCATTTGTTCAGGAAAGCCTATCCCACACCCACCTAAGTGTCCCTGAGCCACCCCCATCAAATCATTCTCTGTGGCTATTACCTTTTGTACCACTACCCCCTCCCTTTAGAATGTAAGCTCTACGAGCAGGGCCCTTCTGTACCTTTTGTATTGTACTGTAATTGTTTTGTCCCCCCCATACATTGTAAAGCACTGCGTAAACTGTTGGCGCTATATAAATTGTGTATAATAAGTGGAGGCCAGCCTGTATTTGTAGGAGGAGCCTGAGAGGGCTATTTAATCCTCCTCCTCTGTTGTCGGCATTTCTGGGTGATGCTGTCACTCCTGGCTACCTTGCAGAGCGGCGGTCGGCCATAGCAATGGTCCCCCCTGTCATCCCTGGGTTCCACCGGCTGTTTGGTGTCCCCCCTTGCAGCCCATGTTCCAGAATCATGGGGGGAGGCAGCCACCGCTTCTCCCGGCACTCATGGCGGTGGGGCAGTCCTTCTATCCTTCTCTACCCACTTCCCCCACTACTCTGGCCAGTGTGCCGCCCACTTCTCCTGGCATTCATGCCGGTGGGGATTGGGGTGCGTTCTCCGGTCATGTGGCACCTCATATTCTCGCCGCCTGCCTTCTCCCTATGTACTTTTGGCTCCACGTGGCAGCCCGCTGTTTCTTCCATTGTGGGGGGAGGGGGGGTCGGCGGGCCCAGCTCCTCTCTCTCCCCATGTGCATATGGCTCTACCCACCGATTCTCCCGGTATGGGGGGAGGGGGAGGTGATCGGTCGCTGCCAGCTCCCCTTCTCTTCTCACATGTGCATCGCTCTGCCTGCCGTTTCTCCCGGTGCGGGGAGGGGGGATTGGCCTCCCGCCAGCTCCTCTCTCTCTCCCCATGTGCATATGGCTCCGCTCGCCGATTCTCCCAGTATGGGGGGAGGGGGAGGTGATTGGCCGCCGCCGGCTCCCCTTCTCTTCTCACAGGTGCATTGCTCCGCCCACCGTTTCTCCCGGTGTGGGGGGGATTGGCCGGCATTTCTGTCATAGCGTTTTCTGTCCAGCATTTCTGTCTTAGCGTTTTTCTGTCCAGCATTTTCTGTCATAGCATTTTTCTGTCCAGCATTTTCTGTCATAGTGTTTTGTCCAGCATTTTAGTCGTAGCGTTCTGTCCAGTTTTTTCATTCGTAGCATTCTGGCCAGCAGTTTTTCGTGGCGTTCTGTTCAGCTTTCTGTCATAGCATTTCTGTCCAGCATTTCTGTAATATCAGTCGGTCCAGCATTTCTGTCACAGTGTTCGGTCCAGCATTTCTGTCACAGTGTTCGGTCCAGCATTTCTGTCACAGCATTCTGCCCAGCATTTCTGGCACAGCGTTCTGCCCAGCATTTCTGTCTCAGCGTTCTGCCCAGCATTTCTGTCTCAGCTTTCTGCCCAGCATTTCTGTCACAGCATTCTGCCAGCATTTCTGTCATGACGTTCAGTCCAGCATTTCTGTCACAGCGTTCTGTCCAGCATTTCTGTCATAGCGTTCTGCCCAGCATTTCTGTCATAGCGTTCTGCCCAGCATTTCTGTCATAGCGTTGCTGTCCAGCATTTCTGTCATAGTGTTCTGTCCAGCATTTTTGTCATAGCGTTCTGCCCCTGGATTCCTGTCATAGTGTTCTGCCGCTGGATTCCTGCCATATAATTTCTGCCCCTGGATTTCTGCCATAGCGTTCTGCCCCTGGATTTCTGTCATATCGTTTCTGCCCCTGGATTTCTGTCATAGCGTTTCTGCCCCTGGATTTCTGTCATAGCGTTTCTGCACCTGGATTTCTGTCATAGCATTCTGCCCCTGGACTTCTGTCTTAGCGTTTCTGCCCCTGGATTTCTGTCTTAGCATTTCTGTCATAGCATTCTGCCTCAGGACTTCGGTCATAGCATTCTGTCCCTGGTTTTCTGTCATAGCGTTTTCTGCCCCAGGGTTGGTGTCATAGTGTTCTGCCCCAGGATTTCTGTCACAGTAGTCTGGCCCAGCATTTCCATCAGAGATCTGCCCCAGCATGCTGCCCAGCATTTCTGTCATAGCATTCTGCCCAAGCATTTCTGTCTTTGCATTTCTGTCTCAGTGTTCAGCCTCAACGTGTTTGCGGTCATTGCATTTCTGGCCAGGATTCTGCTGTTGCGTTGCTGTCTCAGCTTTTCTGTTATAGCGTTTCTGCCCAAGGATTTCTGGCATTGCATTTATGCTTCAGCATTTCAGTCTTGGTTTTGCTGTCATTGCATTGCTGCCCCTGGTTTTCTGTCACTATGTTTTTACATCAGCATGAAGTGTCAGCGTTTTCCTGTCATGGCGTTTTCCTGTCATGGCGTATTGTGGTTTCTGTCATGACGTTTTGTGTTTCTGTCATGACGTTTTTTGTTTCTGTCATAGCGTTTTGTTTTTTTCTGTCGTAGCGTTTCTGTCGTAGCATTGATATCTTTGTGTTGCTGCCCAGCATGGCTGTCATAGTATTTCAGCCTTGGTGTTCAGTCTCAGAGTTTCTCAGAGGGGCATTGTTCACTCATGGCATACTCTGGTAGTCTTTCGTCTTCGTTGATTGTCATGTCCCATCATGTCTGTGTCATGTTTGTACTTCAAACATGGTCAGGTAGCTAGGGCTCACACGTCAGGATCTGTCATGTCTACAGATCCATATGGGCTGAGGTTTCGTTTGTTAATTGATTGCTGTCCACAATCTTCTTGCCCGTATACCATACGTCATACGATGCATGTTCATTCACCACATCTATACGACTACCCACCATGGCCTGTGGGTACACTAGCCCTGAGTTTTCAGTTAATTACCTGTCTCTGCGCTGCAGGTTACTCAAGCTCACTTACCCCTTACAATGGGGGGGGTGGGGGGGTCTGTCGTCAGGTTCATTTATGTGCAGTGGTCTTGACATAACTGCTCATGTTTCATTCTTAGGTAGGCAGGGGGGCATTGTTGTTCTCATGTCTGGTTGTCTGTCATTTCTTCAGTTTGTGTTTCAGGTTGGGCCGTCTTGGCATCCATACTGATATCAACCATGCTTGCACTCACTTCCATCAACCCGGCTGTTGTTGGGGGGCTAGTTGTTTGGTGCTAATGTTGTTTCGCCACTGGGTTCACCCTTGGGTCAGAAGCAGTCATCCATTTTCCTCAGTTGTTGTCCTGTTGCATTGAGGCCCTGGTTACCGCACAGGGATGTATTGTCTCTCTCAGGGTGTGTGCTAAGCCACGTCCCTGTGTCAGTCCTTGGGTGGTAGGTTGGGCTAACGTCATTATGATTCTGGATTCCACTCTTGGCTCTGATCTTGTTTAGCATTTTGCTTGGAGTTCTATGCAGGGATGTCAGTCCAGTCGTCTTTTTTCCGATCCCCAGCCTGTTCCAAGTAGGGGGGCTTCAGTCACTTTGGGTATGTCTGTATTGTGCCAATGGACTATTTCCCCGGAATGGAGCCTGGCCCTCCTTCCTCGGTTCAGGATTGTGACTCAGCTGATAGGTCTCAGGCTGAAGCATAACCCGATCGTATCCAGTGGGACCAGTGTCCTATGTCTGGCATGGTTTCTCCACGTTCGATGTTATTGCCATGGTGCGTGTGCCTTATCCTCTTACTCCATCACATCCTTCAGGTATCCAGTTTTTCACACTCCTGCTAGTGGTCTTTTTTTGGCACTCACCTTCTCACTTCCCCAGATTAAGTATGGGTAGGCCAGGGATTGGAGGGGGGGGGTGTCTCTGAGTTATTTCACTGGTGTTCGTTGAAGTATTGCTATTTTCTCGGCCGTCATTTGCAGGGGTTCCTCGGGCCAGGCCTTGTTCCTTTCCCCCCCACGTATCCCTCTCATTTCACAAGCAGTTCATTTTCGGGGCTGGGTGTCTCATGCATTAGGCTCAATCCAATCTTCCACGGGATGTTCAGTTGGGTTCGGGGTAGTTTTGCAGGTTCTATAGGGGGTTCCTTCTCATCATCAAGTCAGGAGCCTGTGTGTTCTCTTGTCACAGAAGATACTTTCAGGATACTTGCTGGATATTTACGGTTGCCATCCGGCGCACGCCATTATCCGTGATCGTTCTTTACCTTCCCTTCTTCACCTAAATTTGTGTCTTTTTGCCCTCTTTTCAGGCATGACCAGCTAGGCCAAGGCACACCTCAGGCCTAGGTTCTTAGGGGTATTGTTTTTCCCGCTTGAAGACTCTGACTACAAGTGGAAAGGCTGGCAAGGCCAGTGTTGGCGGCATTTCTGGAATGAATAGTAAGTAATGATTTTTAAATGTTTATATGTGTAACAGAATAAGATTGGGATCACATACAGCCTCCTATCAATTACTGAATTACTGTAGTGTACACCCCTATTCATCATACCAGGAATGCAGTCAGGTGCCAGGGATGATGTAGGAATAATATAATTCCTTTAGCCTTATATTAATATAGGGAACAAATGTGACCTGCTCAGGCTTTCAATTATTCAATTATTCATATAAACATAGCTGTGGTGCACGTTTCTGTTTTATTACCTTTTGTCTGTAACCTGATGGCCTGAAATTCCCTTTTACGTCCCTGTAATGCAAGTGAAATATTCACAAACATACCCACTGTAGGCTTCTTTCATAGATAGATAGATAGATAGATAGATAGATAGATAGATAGATAGATAGACACCAGTGTAAGCCTGCTCATGAAAACAGACTGATATAATGTATATTTCTAGACCTTTTTTTACTTTAAAAAAGCCAAAGGATTAATACATTATCAACTTTGTAACCTCTGATACCTAAAGCATTATAATCTGTACATCCTGCACACAGTCAAACACTAATCTTACACTGAATTAATTCCCATGCTCCGTATTGTGTCTTTTTGTCCTACCTAAGATAGAAGTTTCTGTGAATAATTCATATCCCCTAATAATATATCCTCTACTGTAACACTGAGGCATTTAATTTACCGACAAAATCTGAAAGGAGCCTTCTTTTATCAGATGAATGAATTGGCTTGGAATGGAAAATGATCTTGCTTTCTAACTTGCCATTTATCATATTTCCCCCCTCAAGATGAGAGAATGGCAACTTTTTTTCTGCTTATGGTCACTTTTCACTTTCATCCTGGCTAGTGCGCAATAAATTTAAATGAATAATTCAAATGCCATGATAAAGAAAAGCCAAGTTCGCCTTTCCTGTTATTACCTGTGATGTGAACACATATTCTCTGGCTTTTATGTTCAAAAATAAAATGGAACCTAAATTGTAATGAGTAGGAACAGTGTTTTTTTTTTTTTTTCATTTTTAAATCATTGAAAGTGCATTACAAGAAAGACAAAGGAGTAAAATGAATATGATTATTGCTCTGTATTTTCATGCTGTTTCCAGTGAAATATCACACAGGGGAAAACCTTCCTTTTCTCTTTATTTTATTTATCTGATGTGATTGCATAATTGTGAAGGTGATATAACTTTACAGCACTGAAGCTCCATTAGGCCCAGAGCATGAATAGTTTTCTTTGATGTTGCCTGTGGTCAGAATAAACTCCACATTCATTTAAATATCACAGAAATATTTGAGACTTTTGGAAACATTTAAGACTTGGTTGAATGAATTCATTACAGGTATGATAATATTTTAATGAGCTTTAATCTTAGTTTACTGATGTTCATTCTTCGCAACAAACTTCAAGCCCTTTGTTGTTTGTGATCAAAGAGAGGATTTTTTTTTGTACCAAACAAACAAATACACATTTAATTGAGTTTTAAAATACATATTTTCCCTATTCCATTAGCTCCTGTGTTTGGAAGCGATATTAAAAAATGTTGAACATTTTTAGGAATATAAAGGTGCAGGTGAAATTACAGTAAATTAATTTGTTGACAACATGCATTACTTAAAATGGTTTAAATTTATACTATGGTGGACCTATATTTTATCCCTGTGATCCAAAAAGACTGTACTACTGTATAATTGAATAACACAATGGCAGCGTCTGAAAATGCACATAATGTCCAGCTCTTTTCAGGTGAGCCATACCGACGCCTGTCCTTACTTTCAAGCTACAAAAGTCAACCAAATTATTACATGTGAAGAAAATCCTGAGTCCTGGGCAGTAATATCAATCTGCTTAAAACCATAATTATTTTAATTGGATTGAAATCTAAGGCATTTTAGATACTGGATTGACTGCGTTGAATCCTACAATTACTCAACATGATTTTTCAATTTGTATTTTTATATGACTTAGAAAATGTAATACTGAACAAAGAAGCCATCGCTGTAAACAGACGACAGACTACTGTGTATAACCCTGACAACATAAACGTTATTTGTTTTCAGTGAAAGTGTAATAACTACTTAAAAAGAATATATAACATGGAGTGTTATTGTTCTGCCTCGTCTTGTCTAACCTCTATTTCAATCTAAGTTCAAGTATGAAATAGAGTCCCCATTAGCCTAACTGGTCTCTGACAATTGTCACTAAGTTGTGCAAATTACTGCAAATGATTGCTTCTTAAAGGTGCATAGAAGTGAATAGGATATTGACTACGCTTCTCCATCTCCATCCAATTTTTAGCAGCATGGGGCTGTAAAAGTGTTCACAAACCTCCTGGCTGAAGTTCCTGGCTTTTGATCATTAGAGGACCTGGCTCAGCATTAGATAATTACAAACTGGGTATAATGACACCTGCAAGAGTAGGACACTAAGTACAGTCAAAAAACAAAAGAGAGCCAAAGGAGTGACCACTGCTGTTGTCCAAAACAGACAGTGAAACAATTCCGCTATTAGCCTAGGGCATAGTAGCAAGGTTATAACATTTTCATCTTGGAAATCCTAGTTCCTTGGTTTTACCTCAAGTAAGTCACTGACAGAGTGAAATGTTGAATTATATAAATCCTGGTAGTCTTCTCCATTGCAGCCATTAAAGTGGCTGTAAACCCTTACAAACCACTTTGACCTACAGGTAAGCCTAGATTAAGGCTTACCTGTAGGCCCAAGAAATATCTCCTAAACCTATACAGTTTAGGAGATATTTACCTGAAGACAGCCACCGCTGTCTACGGTGCATGCGCTGTAGACAGCGGCGCGCAGGCGCACTGGGTAAGCCGCAGATCGCTGTGATATGCCGCGGGTGTCGGCTCCCGTGTGACGTCATCGCTGCTCCGGCGAATCACAGTGCCGGAGCAGCGAGACCCACGGAGACTCACCAATTAGATGGACGCTTGGAACTATAGGGGACAGCGGTGACTTCGCTGGCTCCTGTGTCAGGTAAGTGACACATAATGGACTACTATGCGATGCATAGTAGCCCATTATGCTTTACCTTTGCAGGGAATCAAAGAGGATGTAAACCCATCAGGGTTTACTTCCTCTTTAAGCTCATGCAGTTCCTTGCCACAAGCACATTTTGCTGTGATGGCCCAGTTTCCTTGTAGGTAGCTTGCGAGGTTTTTATTCTAAGGGGCATGTATTATTATTATCATTATTATACTGGATTTATATAGCTCCATCAGTTTGCACAGTGATTTACAAAATGAAGTGCAGTCATAATACAATTCAACACAAGAGTAATCAGAGGGCCTGGCGTGTTACAGCTTACAATCTAAGAGGAAGGGTCAAGTGATACAAAATGTAATAACTGTGGGGGATGAGCTGATGGAGAAATGAAAAACACTGTTCATTAGACATGTGCATTCGTTTTCGTCCGAATGCATTTTCGTCCGAATTTCAGCTATTTTCGTTTTCGTTTTGACAAACGATAACGAAAGCACAAAATCCGAAAAACGAAAGATCCGACATAAATAAATGCTTTATTTTCGTTTTCATTGTTACAACAGTTCGATATAGAATAGGAGATTCGACATGACTCTGACGATAACAATCTGTCTATAGAACCTGTGGTCGAATGTGCTTAACCTTACCTCTATTAGTCCAAGATTATATAGAGAAAATATTCGACAGAGAAAAAAGATTTGACAGAGAGAAAAGATTCTGCAAGTTACTGTCCTAAAAAGTGTTTGGGGACCCGGGTCCTGCCCCAGGGGACATGTATCAATGCAAAAAAAAGTTTTAAAAACGGCCGTTTTTTCGGGAGCAGTGATTTTAATAATGATTAAAGTGAAACAATAAAAGTGTAATATTCCTTTAAATTTCGTAGGGGGGGGTTGTCTATAGTATGCCTGTGAAGGGGCGCATGTTTCCCGTGCTTAGAACTGTCCCTGCACAAAGTGTCATTTATGCAGGAAAAAAAGTCCTTTAAAATCACTCGCAGCTATTATGAATTGTCGGCTCTCCGTAATACAGAGAACACTCATTCAAAGTCATTGATAAAAAAAAAAAAAAATAAATAAAAAAAAAGCGTGGGGGTCCCCCAAATTCAATTTCCAGGCCCTTCAGGTCTGGTATGGATATTAAGGGGAACCCTGCCTCAAATTTAAGAAAAAATTTGACGTGGGGTTCCCCCTAAATATCCATAACCAGACCCTTCAGGTCTGGTATGGATATTAAGGGGAACCCCGCATCAAATTTAAAAAAAATTTGACATGGGGTTCCCCCTAAAAATCCATACCAGACCCTTTATCCGAGCACGCAACCTGGCAGGCCGCAGGAAAAGAGGGGGGGACGAGAGAGCGGCCCCCCCTCCCTCCTGAACCGTACCAGGCCACATGCCCTCAACATTGGGAGGATGCTTTGGGGGTCCGTGACCCCTCAAAGCACCTTGTCCCCATGTTGATGAGGACAAGGGCCTCATCCCCACAACCCTGGCCGGTGGTTGTGGAGGTCTGCGGGCGGGGGGCTTATCAGAATCTGGAAGCCCCCTTTAACAAGGGGACCCCCAGATCCCGGCCCCCCCCCTGTTTGAAATGGTAAGGGGGTACAAAAGTACCCCTACCATTTCACAAAGAAAGTGTAAAAAATGGTTAAATAAAACAAACACACTTTTGAAAAATTCCTTTATTAAAAATAAAAAAAAGATTCCAGCAGCGGTAATCCACTCTTGCTATCCAGCGACGGACGGTCAGCTCTCCATCGATGTCTAATGTCATCCAGCGCAGCGAATACATCCTTCTTCTGTCTCCTCCACGGAGACACTGGAGGCATTCCGGCGCTGACGTTTCTTATATAGGGTGGGCGGGGCCACCCGTCACCTGACCCCGCCCCCCTCTGACGCAAGGGGAAACCCAGGGTTCCCTGTGACGTAGGGGTGACCCGCACCCCTCTGATGTAACACAGGCAGGTTTCCGTTACATCAGAGGGGGCGGGGTCACCCATACGTCACGGGGAACCCCGGGTTTCCCCTTGCGTCAGAGGGGGGCGGGGTCAGGTGACGGGTGGCCCCGCCCTCCGTATATAAGAAACGTCAGCGCCGGAATGCCTCCAGTGTCTCCGTGGAGGAGACAGAAGAAGGATGCTGCGCTGCGCTGGATGACATTAGACATCGATGGAGAGCTGACCGTCCGTCGCTGGATAGCAAGAGTGGATTACCGCCGCTGGAATCTTTTTTTTATTTTTAATAAAGGGATTTTTAAAAAGTGTGTTTGTTTTATTTAAACATTTTTTACACTTTCTTTGTGAAATGGTAGGGGTACTTTTGTACCCCCTTACCATTTCAAACAGGGGGGGGGGGGCGGGATCTGGGGGTCCCCTTGTTAAAGGGGGCTTCCAGATTCTGATAAGCCCCCCACCCGCAGACCTCCACAACCACCGGCCAGGGTTGTGGGGATGAGGCCCTTGTCCTCATCAACATGGGGACAAGGTGCTTTGAGGGGTCACGGACCCCCAAAGCATCCTCCCAATGTTGAGGGCATGTGGCCTGGTACGGTTCAGGAGGGAGGGGGGGCCGCTCTCTCGTCCCCCCCTCTTTTCCTGCGGCCTGCCAGGTTGCGTGCTCGGATAAAGGGTCTGGTATGGATTTTTAGGGGGAACCCCACGTCAATTTTTTTTTTAATTTGACGCGGGGTTCCCCTTAATATCCATACCAGACCTGAAGGGTCTGGTTATGGATATTTAGGGGGAACCCCACGTCAATTTTTTTCTTAAATTTGAGGCAGGGTTCTCCTTAATATCCATACCAGACCTGAAGGGCCTGGTAATTGAATTTGGGGGACCCCCACGCTTTTTTTTTTATTTATTTATTTATTTATTTTTTTATCAATGACTTTCAATGAGTGTTCTCTGTATTACGGAGCCGACAATTCATTATAGCTGCGAGTGATTTTAAAGGACTTTTTTTCCTGCATAAATGACACTTTGTGCAGGGACAATTCTAAGCACGGGAAACATGCGCCCCTTCACAGGCATACTATAGACAACCCCCCCCTACGAAATTTAAAGGAATATTACACTTTTATTGTTTCACTTTAATCATTATTAAAATCACTGCTCCCGAAAAAACGGCCGTTTTTAAAACTTTTTTTTGCATTGATACATGTCCCCTGGGGCAGGACCCGGGTCCCCAAACACTTTTTAGGACAGTAACTTGCAAATTAGCCTTTAAAATTAGCACTTTAGATTTTGAACGTTCGAGTCCCATAGACTTTAATAGGGTTCTAAAGTATGCTATATAGTTAGCTCCTTCGAATCTTCTTTATACATTCGACAGACACCATAAGCCTTCCAAGACAGATTCGACCGTAATTCATGTGGATTTTCGGACGAATGCAATTTTTGAACGAAAAACTAAATAAATAAAAACGAATTTCGGGAGTAACTAAATAAATTAAGTTTTCAGACGAAAACGAAATTCCGAAACGAAATATTTTACTCTGCACATGTCTACTGTTCATTAGTTAGAATCAAGATGGGCTTCTCTAAAGATATGAGTTAATCCTGTGAAGAATATGGAAAGGCTCAAAACTTCAATGAGGGAACATGAAGTCGGAGGTTGGGAGATGACAGCAAAACCCTGTCCCCAGCCTGGTAAGAAGGTGCAGGCAGGCGATGCAGTCAGCATGGAGTCTGTACCTATCATTAGCATGTCGCAAAGCCTCCTGGACTTGTGCCCAAGTGGAACGAAAACCATGGGGATGCTCTTCTAAGGAATACTCTGTGGAACAAATCAGTCAGGCAACATGGAAGGTTGGAAACCATAGTTCGCCATAAACGGGGACAATCAGGAAGCAGAATTCAAAGCACTATTGTGAGCAAACTCTGCCCACGGTAATAGGTCTGACCAGTTATTATGATGGTCAGAAATATAGCAACGTAGGAATTTCTCCAAGGACTGATTGGCTTGTTCTGTGGCCTCATTAGACTGCGGGTGATACGCAGAGGAAAAGGCAAGCTGAATTCCCAACTATGCACAGAAGGCTCGCCAGAACCGGGACACAAACTGACTTCACCTGTCCGAGACAATCACCTTGGGTAGCCGATGTAAGTGAAAGAACTACCGAGCAAAAATGGAAGCCAGTTCCTTAGAAGTGGGCAACTTCTTAAGTGGAATACAATGAGACATTTTTGAGAACCGGTCAACCACCATAAGGATAATTGTGTTGCCCTGGGAGTTGAGTAACTTCACCATGGATTGTAGGTGGTCCACTGAAAGGTGTCGTGGATTCTTACTCTGAATACACACAGAAAAGGCAGCTACAAAGGCGGTTACATCAGCACGTAGACTAGGCTACCAGAATTGTTGGGAAATGGCCCAAACGAGTTGATTCTTCCCAGGGTGGCCAGCAGCCTTGGGAGAATGGTAAGTCTAGAGAACAGCAGTACGGAGACTCTCTGGGACAAAGCAGCGGTCACAAGGTTTCTCAGGAGGAGCATGGATCTGAGCAGCAATTTTGTCACCAAAGGAGAAGTGAGACTGGTGTAAACTGTAGCCAGAATACGATCAGGAGGAATCACAGAAACCGGAACTGACTCCATCTTGGAAGTGGAGGAAAATTGTCATGACAGAGTGTCAGCCCTTACATTCTTAGTACCGGGTAAGAGTGAGACAATGTAATTGAAACTTGACAAGAAAAGAGGCCATCGCTCCCTTCTGGGAGAAAGGCGTTTAGCCTCAGACAAGTATTTGAGGTTCTTATGGTGAGTAAGAATGAGAACCAGCACACTTGTACCTTTGAGGAAATGTCTCCATTCTTTCAGGGCAAAAATGATCACTAATAGCTCTCTGTCATCAGTCTCATAATTGTACTGGGCAGGTGACAATTTCTTGGAAAAGTAGCCACAAGGATGCATAGCGCTCTCAGAGGTAGGATGTTGAGACAGAAGGGTGCCAACACTAGTCTCAGAAGTATTAACCTCAAGGATAAAAGGTAACATAGGATCAAGATGTGCCAACACAGGAGCAGAAATAAAGGCTGCATTGAGACTCTCAAAGGCCTTAACGGACTTTGGAGACCAACTCTGTGGGTTACCGGCCTTTTTTGGACATATCAGTCAGGGGCTTGACCAGAGACGAGATGTTATGAATAAACTTCCAATAATAGTTGGCAAAGCCCAGAAAACGCTGTAGAGGATTTAAACCTATGGGTCGGGCCACTGTAGGACTGCAGAAAATTACTCTGGGTCCATCGAAAAATCAGCAGCGGAAAAGACACGATGGAATTCGCACTTCTCCAATTTACCATAGAGATTTCTCTCTCAGTTTCTGAAGCACATGAGTCGTGTGACACGACAGACATCTGTGTGGTGGCTCTCCCGGGACTTGGAAAATATGAGGATATCATTGAAATAAACCACCACACATAACTGCAACAAATCTCAGAGAACAAATAAATTCCTGGAAAACTGCCGGGGCATTACAAAGGCCAAAAGGCATTATGAGGTACTCATAATGGTATTAAATGCAGTTTTCCACTCATCGTCCTCCTTAATCCTCATGAGATTGTATGCCCCTCTCAAATCAAGCTTTGTGAAAACTGTTGCTTCCTTAAAGCAGTCAAATATCTCCGCAATCAACAGAATCGAATAAGCATTCTTAATTGTGAAACAATTGAGACCCCTATAATCAATACAAGGTCTCAGTTCAACACTCTTCTTCACAAAGTAGAAACCAGCACCAGCAGGAGATGAAGATTTGTAGATGAGCCCTTGAGAAAGTGCGTCTGCAACTTACTCCTCCATGGCTTTATCCTCCAAGACTGACAATGGTTAAACCCAGCCATTAGGGGTATGGCACCAGGTTTTAGGTCAATTCCACAATCATACGACCGGTGTGGAGACAAACTACGGGCTTGACCTTTGTCAAGGACATTGCTAAAATCACGGTACTCCTCCAGTAGAGAGGAAAGTGAAGAGGTGCACAGGACCTTGGCTACCTTCTGGAAACATGTTGTACTGTATTGTGGTGACCAGGAGAGAACCTCGGCACGGAGCCAATCAAAAGAGGGGTTGTGCCTCTGTAACCAAGGGTAACTAATAACCAGTGGATTCTTAGGTGAGGAAATAACTTGGAATTGGATTATCTCATGGTGAAGAGCCCCTCTATGGCCATGGACAACTGGACTGTCTCATGAGTCACATGGGCAGGCTGTAGAGGTTGCCCATCAAGAGCCCCAATTGCAAGTGGAGTGTCACGCAGCTGCAGCAGAATTGAGTGGTTCGATACAAAAGCAGAATCAATAAACAGGCCTGTAAGCCCCAGAGTCGATTAGAGCCTGTATTTCAATGGATGACTCAGCCCAAGAAAGGGTAACCAGAACCAGGGGCTTATCCTTCTGGATAACTGGGGAAGAAACAATGCCACCTAAGGTCTGTCCATGACAGGACCTCAAGGTTCGGGATTTCCCTGGGCGGGTAGGACAAGACTTCAAAAAGTGACCTGCCTGGCCACAATAAAGGCACAATCTCTCCCTCCTCCTAAGGGTTCTCTTATCTACAGAGAGACATGTGAAGCCAAAGTATATGGGTTCATGGGTTCACCTTCACTGACATACTCGGTACCAGGAGGCATGGGAGGTGAGGGAGGCAAGGGGGGAACTGCAAAGCTTGGAGCCAAAGGTACAGGAGGCTTTGGCAAGCACTTCTTAAAGGAAGGTCTCTCTCAGTGTCAGGAGTCAATAAGAATGGCAAATGAGATCAATTTCTCCAGCTCAGTGGGTATGTCTCAGGCTGTTATTTCATCTTTGATGTTATCCGAGAGACCGTGAGAAAAAGCAGGCATGAGGGCCTCATTGTTTCACGCAACCCCTGCCTCAGCAAAAGTTCTTGTACCCTGTTTGATGGACATGAGGCTTTTGGCAGCAGAAATAGAACATACGGGAACGTCAAATACCCCTTTAAAGGAAGCCACAAAGTCTGGGAAACTCAAGACAACAGGTTTTTGTGTCTGGATTTGCCCAGGCCAAGGCTCTCTCAGAAAGCAAAGTGTCAGGTCACCTTGAGGCGAGGTGACAGGTGCACACCGTAGGGATCTGGAGTGCACTGCAAGGTTGTGGACCCTACGGCTGACTGCTGCAGACGGGGGACAGATCCCACTGGGGTTAGAGCGTAAGATTCCCTGGGGCGCGGAGTCTAAGAGCCAGCGCCTCTGGTGGTGAGGATGGACTTGGCTGCAACTGGCTCCAGGTCGTGACCCCCAGGGTCCCCCAGCTCACACCCACAGTAGGCAACAGGAGGATAGGGATGGTGAGGGACAAAGCCAAGGTCTGGGCCACAAGCAGATAAGAATAGTCGGGTACATGCCAAAAGGTCAGGATCACAGGCAAACAGGGATAGTCAAGACACGCCAAAGTCGGTAACGTAAAATAGTAGCAGAGCACACGGCAGGAAACAGAAAGCTAACACACAAAGGAATACACAATGGTTGATCAGCACTGATGGCCTGCAGTGCACAGGTTAATATAGGGCTCCCTGATAGGGCCTGGGGTAGAGCCATGCTTAGAGGAGAGGTTATAAAAACCACCAGGTGGAAGTGGCTGGCCTCTTAGTCTGAACACATGAGAGGAGGTAAGCAAACACAGGAAGATCACTGCATAACCATGACACAAAGATATCACAAAACCTACTTTGCTTCTGCCCCCAAATTGCTGGGGAAGTGGAGCGAAGCCAGACATACCTCTTATAAAGGTAATACTCGAGGTGGATGCCTGCACAGAGACTGGGGCAACAGCAGCATTGGCCTGCAACACAGATTCTATTGGAATAGCCACAATGGGAAATTCCTGGTGAGCTGTGCGACTCAGGAGCATCTGTAACGCCATGGCAAACTGATCCATGTGGTGATCCTGGTCATCTAATCTGGAAAAAATATTACCAACAAGTGGATTAACTGCATCTTCTGAATTAATGGCCTTTGCCTACTGTCAGAAAGCATGAATCACACCGAGACAGAGGCCGGGTTCACACCGGAGCGATGCGGGAACGCCGCAAATCCGCTGCGTTTTCCCGCATCGCATGCCTCCCGCCGGCAGTTCACACTGCCCTATGCGGACTGCTGGGAGTGTCAGTGAAATGTTAATGACACCCCCAGATCAGTTCGCATATCGCAGTGCGATCTGCAAACTCGGACAGGAATCGGATCGCATGGTGTGAACACCCATGCGATCCGATTCTGCTGCGGACCAAAAAAAGGGTCCCGTGCGAGTTTGCAGCGGGTGCAATGCGAATTCAGCCATACTATCTGTATGGCTGAACTCGCATCGCACAGAGATCGGATGGGATTTGCACTGCAGTGCGGTGTGAATCACATCCGGTTCTCACTTCCGCAGCAGTGTGAACCCAGCCAGAAGTACAGTTAAATCACACTTGTTAAATAATAATAAAAAAAAAGGTAAACAGAGTAAACGTAGTCAAAACATAGCCAGAGTTCTTAAGCTGCAAAACCACTTCACGGCACCCCAGTGTTATCTGCAGTCCTAACTCTATAATTTCTTGAGAGCCATTCATTGCAAGGACTCCACCAACAATTTAGAAATTATTAATCTGTCCTCACATATACTTACCAATGAGAAAAATGCTATTTTTGGTTTAAGTTTTTGCCCCAATGAGGATGCTGACAAATTTGAAAATGAAAAAGATTTAAATGTCTTTGCTAGAATCATTTGTTGAAAACAATGCATCATAAGAATTTTGAACAAAAGAAAAAAAATCTGAACTTCAGGACAAAATTCAGAGAGGTGAGAGCTTGGGGTTCCAAGACTTAACCAAAATGAGTTTAAGGCAATGAGAAACTTGATGGAGTTATTGGAGGAGAATGGGCCCAGGAGATACCAATGATGAGTTTGATGTTGAGGAAGCCCTACAAATGGAGTATGGATCAGAGAATAATGAGAATAATATCTCAAAATTCTGTAAGAAATCCTACATTTCCCCCCATACAAAATCTCTCTAATATACAAGCCTTTTAACAACAGACCACAGAAGTAATTGAACAATTGTCATAAAACATCACAATATACCAAAAGTTTCAGAACTAGCATTAAAGAGTCTAAAGAATAATTGTAAAATTAGGATTAAGTCCTCAGACAAGAGAGGAAAATGCTGCTACAGAGGGGCACAGCTGTGGATCAAGTGAGAACTCCCCCTGAGGAAGTAATTTAAACCCTGAGGAAGTCACACAATCAGTGACAGAACACGTAGGGACAGGACCAAATAGATGATGCTGTGAGGACTGTCTGGTTTATGCTGAGTATAATGGAAGGAAGGTATGCGGGAAGGCATGCGGGTCAAAGGTATATATTCACTAAATCTTCCACCAAGGAGAGGCGACTTTGATCGGATCTTACTCCAAAAGGAAACATGGTGGATTTTTAGAATAGGCTCTCTCATGCCAATAGGCCTTAGCAATGAATTGAATTTGCAGGCTTTTCTTGAGACTTAGCGGTTGGATCATTTTTTGGGTTCACCTTTTTAGGTTTACTTTTCATGTTTAGGCTTTCATTTTTAGCCTTTTGGTTAGACTGAAGCTCTATACCACTAAGTTCTCACCATTTGGCTATGTTACTGTATCACTATATTATTATGTCTGTTTTTCCCTGTATGTATGCAAAACGCTTTGACGTCATTTCCGACTGGATGCCACGATCGTATCCCCCATTGAGTTAGCTAGTAGATGGAGAGTTTTTCTACTTGACCAGCAGAATGGAAGGACTCAAAGGCCCGGTATTTGTAGACCTGTACGAACCCCCATTTATGGAGAAGCGGCAAGTCTGAGGTACACTAGTACCGATCCACTGGATGATATTTTACTTCATCAGGATATACGGATAGTCCCCACTTTGCGCCATACGAGGAAAATATGATATACAGATACGGACTGAGCAATCCACAGGAGTGGTAATGTATTCCTCATATACTCAAAACCAAGCATTACAAGCCCTTTGGCTAGGCTGACTCCATTTGGTGGACATAGTAATAGGACACATGAATATTAAGTTATACCAGAGGTGAAGACACAGGCCTATGCTGTGTGTTTTCTTCATGGACCATAGGCCCCAAAGACATTGTTCTATCCACAGCCCTACCTCTGGATTTCTGACTGGATATCACCCCTTGCCTCCCCCCGCCATAGACAGTGGCAGGCAGGTGCACTGGGGCAGGCTGCAGATCGTAGCGATATGCCGCGAGCGTCGGGCGAATCACAGCGCCTGAGCCGCGAGACCCCGGAAGTCGCTCCGGGATCCATGGCAGCGGCAAAGAGGAAGATGGAGGACCGCTTCGGGGGCTTCGTTCTCAGGTAAGTTATTCATAATGAGCTAATATGCTATGCATACTAGCTCATTATGTCTTTGTCTTGCAGGATTTTTTTTTTCAGGATTTTTTAAAAAGGGTTTACAACCACTTTAATAAAGGCACTGTGGACATCTTTTTGATGTGAGTAGAATATATAAAAAGTATCATATAACTTTTTTTATTTTTCACATGTAACACTGAGCATAGAGGAAATGTTTGAAGCACACCTAATCTGATCCCCCATCCCCCATCCCCCATATTGAAGGAGGATGTAAATGGTCTAAAGCAAGATTTGACCATATTTGGTTGTAGGTCAAAAAACTAGGTAGAGTACAACTTAAATAGTGAAAGAGCACAAGAAGTAGAAAATCACATAATAAAAAAATAAAGATTTTTATAGTTTATTTAAGCCAAAGTCAATAGGACTTTTGCACAATTTTGTTTTGTTTTATGTAAATAAGAACAGCGCTGGACTGGTTTTTAGGTGTTTTTATTATCTAAACTCCTTTGTAATGCAAGCATTGCATAACATTTACATTCTATTTCTTTTCAGTTTTACATAGTGTGAAAACTAAACAGACAAACGTATTTCTGAGGATCAGTGCATGTAATAATATGACTATATAATAGAAACATAGAAAAGAGATGGCAGAAAAAGACTGAGTAGTCGAGTCTGCCCATTTTATTAGTTTTTTTGGTTTGTTTTCATTTTTCATTTTTTTTTGTGCTTTTTTTTTTTCCCATTAACCTTGTTGTCTGACTATAAATCTATGTTTATCCCAAGCATGAATGTTTTGCCTTTTGGCTTCACTGAACAGACAAAATATGTTGTACTTACTATATTTTGAAGTATGCACAGTATGTTAGGAGCTAACGTATTGACAAAAATTGAGAACATTGGGACTTTTAAAGTGCCACACAAATAATTTTATAAAATTAACAAAATGTTACTTGAACATTTTAAAATCAATGTTTCATGTCTACAGTCATCATACAATATCCTTGTAATTATGGTATATATGCAGTGACTTCAGCTCTACATGTTTCACCAAGCTATGGCTTCTTCAGCAGTCTTTTATAAGTACTACGTACATAATCTCTAGACGTTAAAGACAGCATATTAGTCAAAGCTACAACTGATATTCAGTTGTGATGTTTTTATTAAAACTATCACATCACAACAAAGAATTGTGATGGTTTATTACAGCCCAGGACATATCTAATGAAGGGGTCCTGTGCAGCGAGGAAACATCACAATTCTTTGCTGTGATTGCTTTAAGAAAAAGGTTGGACGCTATTTTAAAGACCCATGGTGTGTTGGCAATATATGCCTTAATTCAGGTCAACGGGTCATGTTTGGCAGGCAGTACTGGCCACCGAACATAACAGTGGGTATCATCTTTGCCATGCAGTGATGCAGCAGGGTTCCATGGTACTGTGGTACTTCTAGCTTACATCTTATCTGGAACAGGCAGTGCGTGGTGGCCATCTTAGAAGAGGGGAAACTTTGGAGTTTCTATAGGCTTATGACAGTATTTATACATGTATGTGCAATTCTCTTTGGTATTCAAAATACATTTTCCATACTTCATCATGTGAGGCTCCCTTCTTTTATCAATTTAATGTGGAGAGCAAGTGGTCCTGAGGCAATCCAAAGGGCAACGTGTTATTACATTACAGAGCTAAAGGAAGATGTATGGAGTCACTAACAAATGTTCATTCCTGGTCCTGGGTACTGTGCACAATTTGACTCACTTGCTAAAGCAAGGCGTGAAGCCTATTTGGTGTGTCTCTCTTGGAGGATTCAGTGCTTTGGAGCACTTTTCTAATTTAAGTACTATTGTATGTCACCATTTACCCATTAGAATGATCATAAAGCTCTAACATTTTACAGTAGATTTTGTTTATATTGTTTTGCCACATGTAGGCAGCACTGCTATTTGTTGTTTTGTCACATTTGTTTTGCTCCACTCGCTGATTGAATGAAAAAAAAAAAAGACTTATCTATGGGTTGCCCTGGAGTATTATAAGGCTCTTTCACTTTGTTTAACCAAGGATCTAAGGCCTCTTTCACCTGAGGCGCTTATAAACTGCCAGTAAATCAATGAGCACTTTTGAAGATCTTTTCATGTACTTTTGAAGCGCTTTCTATTAATTTCAATAGAGAAGGGCATTTTTCCACCACCCTGCCCAGTGTTCAAGCATTCTTTGATATTAATGGAAATAGCACCTGAAAAGCACCTCAGTGTGAAAGGGGTCTAAGGATGTTCACTATTGTAGGGCTTTCTTTATTGTTTACACACAATCAATTTTACGCAGCATGTTGAAGGAAGTTTTTTTGACCTGTTTCTATATTTGCTCTATTGTATGTGCCTGTACATAATTTAACAATGGTAACATGCATTTACTAAATCAAATCACATGTCTTTGCATGGGTAAACATCAGTTTTTATCAATTCGTTGACTGTTACCTAAAAAAAATGATATATATAAAAAATAAAAATTATATATATATATATATATATATATATATATATATATATATATTTACTTTAAGCAATGCAGATTAATGTGTAGGACATGTAAACATGCAGCATATACAGTGAAACCTTGTATTGCGAGTAATGCGGTATACGAACATTTCGCAATATGAGCCATTTTTTAAAATCCTGACCTGGTTAGCGAGTATTGTCTCGCAAGATGAGCAGGATTCAAAGTGTTCAGTACTGGAGGTCAGAGGCCAGAGGTGCGAGGGTGCGGGTGACACTCGGAGACAATCGGAAACACTTAATTCCAAGTGTTTCCAAGTGTCTCCAAGCATCTCCAAGCTTCTCCGAGCGCCCCCACACCTCTGGCCAAATGCAGTACTGCAAACACCAGCAGTGACTGTGGAACCAATTATCTTAGTTTCCATTGATTAATATGGGGAAACTTACTTTGATATACGAGTGCTTTGGATTACAAGCATGCTTCTGGAATGGATTATGCTCGTAATCCAAGGTACTACTGTACGCCTTAGGCTCCATTCACACCTGAGCGCAGCAATATACTGATGTTTTGTGGCCAATTTTTTAAGCTTTTTTGCAGCTTTTTACAAGCATTATTAAAGCGTTTTAGAAGTGTATTACAAGCGTTTTTACAGCTTCAGGCATTGTTGTTTAGCCAAAAGAAAGCACTAGGGGGAGGAGAGGGAGAGGAAATTAAGGGTAGAGAGCTACTATTTGAGCAGAAAATGCTCGTAAAATGTCAGGCATTTCTACTGAAGTCCAATTGGGCCAAAAACACTTGTAATCTGCCAAAAATAAGCTTGACAGAATGCTCAGATGTGAACAGGAGCCATTAAAATGAATGGGATTTGGCTTGTTGAGCGTTTTAGAGCTACAAGCTTCAAGCAGAAAATCACTCAAGTGTAAATGGGGCCTTAAAGTGATTCAAAACTTTGGTTTAATATAAATTAAATTTTTAACTCATAAAAGTACTTTATATTGCTCACAGCCTTCTCCACCTATGAAAATTCCTCTTTTTTTGTTGCTGTGATCTGTTTTTCTGTTAGAGGGGGGCTATATTCATTCTCAGTAGTCCCACTAAATTTAGGAATGTAGCCACCCTCTCTTACTTGCTGCTGAGATGGACTAGGAACTGAGATCATTGACCAGGTAGGCGGAGGACCCGGGAGAGGACAAATAGGCATGGCCGTACAGCAGGAGGTGAGTGACAACCAGGGTCTGTAATAACTCTGTGTGCACTGTGGTCATCTCTCATCTCCTGCTGTGTGGTCCGGTCATCAACAGACTATGGACCAGGGGTTGGGGGCCCCTGGCTTCCAGGACCAGTAAGTAGTGGATGTGTATGGATTCTTTTTGTAGAATAATAATATTTTTTAGTGTCCCTTTAAACCATGACTCCAGTCTGGACATGTTTCTTGCCCCCCTACCCCTCTCCACTTGTTTTTGTAAAGAATAATGTTTATAGATAGTTTATATCCTGATGTCTTCTAGACAATCATGTGATGTTGTTATCTTCCTATTCTTCCTTCATTAATGGTGTATCCAGAATACTGCATAGAATATAACTCACATAATGTAGTGATTGTAGTTCAGCCCAGGAAAGCTTTTTGAAAACCACAAGAGTGGGTTTAATGATAATGGGCAGTGAGAGAGACAGCTTCAGAGATGGGAACAGTTTTACAGTGTTACAGTGACAGATACTTCTTTTAAATTCATACAGAGCAATGTATTTTTCTACATTTGAGTTTGGCTTTAAGTGTGGGTAAAATGAACATAAGGCCGCGTATACACGGGCGGACTGTATGGCCTACTTAGTCCGTCGAAACACATTTCAGCGGACAGTCCGCTCGTGTGTGGGCTTCAGCTGACTTTTTCAGCGTGCAGTCTGGCGTACTAAGTATTTCGGATTTTTCGAAATTCTGTCCGTCATACTTTGGTTTCAGCGGACAATCCGCTCGTGAGTAGGCTAGTTCGACGGACTAAGAATGGCGCATGCTCAGAAAGGATTTACACGGCGGAAGGGTGCATTGCTGTGTATTGGACTTCCTATTTCTAGTCCCGTCGTACGTGCTGTACACGTCATGGCGCAAGCTTTCGACGGACTGTTTGTGCATCCGTGTGTGGTCAAGTCCGTTCCTTCGAAAGTATGACGGACTGTCCGTCGGATTGTATGACGGACTAAGTAGGCCATACAGTCCACTCGTGTGTACGCGGGCCTAACTTAAAATGTAAGAAAAATTTAATGCCGTGTACACGCGAGCGTTTTTTCCATCAGAATAAATTCTGAAGGTTTCTCTGATGGAATTCTGACGCTCAAGCTGTCTTGCATACACACGGCCACACCAAAGTCTGACCATCAAGAACGCGTTGACTTACAACACGTACGACGGGACTAGAAAAGGGAAGCTCAATAGCCAGTAGCCAATAGCTTCCGTCTCGTACTTGCTTCAGAGAATGCATAATTTTTGGTACGTCGGAACAGCATACAGACGAGTGGTTTTCCCGATAGGACTTCCGTCGAACATGTTCTCTTTCTAGGTGGGTCAGAATTTTCAACGTAAAAAGTCCGATGGGGCATGCACGCGATCGGAATGTATGATGAAAAGCTCCCATCTGACTTTTCTGTTGGAAATTCCACTCGTGTGTACACAGCATAAGTTTAACTTTTCTTAAAAATGTTCCCTCCCTTTTCTCCCACCTATCCTACCTATTCTGTATATGTCTGTAAAAAATATTGTAACTATTTTTTAATTTGCTCCAGGCTAATAATGTAATCCCGAAGCTCCAGCTCAGGGAGCACTTGACAACGTCTGGGAATTCTGGGAGCTGTACCATCACCCATAGACTTCCATAGCCTGTCAGCACTCCCTTCTTTCCCATGCAGCAGCTGCTCACTGACACATGGAAGCTGGAGCTGCAGGATCACATAATTGGACTTTAACAGATTAAAAATAGGTAAGTACACACATATTTTTAAATACAGGTTAGCCTGTATAAGTAGGAGGAAGGGGAAAGGGAACATTTTTAAGAATAGTTAGATGTTGGCTGGCTTCACATATATGCAAATTGGATACATTGTTAACTGCATCCAATTTGCAAAACATGTGAATGTGAACGGCTTTCAATGGAGCGGGTAGCTGGTTCACACATGTCTGGAGTGGTTGCAGGGCAGTTTAAAAATGAGTTTTGTGCATTTTTGGGTCCAGTTCAGTTGTGACTTCAGGTAAAAGCAAGCCTAAAGCCTCGTACACACAGTCGGATTTTTGGCAGGGAATTGTGTGATGACAGACTACCTAAAATCCAAATTAGTACGCTCCATTAGACAATTGTTGTACAACTTTCGGCCAACAAATATTGGATGGCAGGCTAGTAAATTTTCGGCGGCCAACGGTCTGTTGTCAGATTTTCATATAGTGTTTACACAAGTCCGTCACACAAAAGTCCAAAGTACAAACAAGCATGCTCAGAATCAATGCTCACCAAACACAACATTAGCAGAAGGTGCCCAAAGGGTGGCGCTCAAGAGCTGAAATTCCACATAGTACGTCACTACATTTGTGTCTGTTGCCCGACAATTGTGCGCCATTAGTATGCAAGACAAGTTCCTGGCACACGCCCTTCTGGCGCTCAGTTAAGCAAAAATCTGATCGTGTGCAAAAGGCTTTAGGCTTTTCTTGTGCTATAAAGGATATAATGGCATCTTTCAATCTTGTGCGTATAACAACATGAACTTAAAATACTGCTCTGCCAAAAGTTATACACTTCCCTAAATGTAGAAAGGTAATAGTTTATTATTTACCTTGTTGAATTAAAAGGCTATTAATTAAATATGATGTATGTCTTTGTATAAATGCATTTAAATAACATCATTCAACAACACTATAGGCTTCAGACAGAGGCTCTGCATGAAGACAGCTTTTATTCTAAAGGTAGAAAAGTGTATTGATTTGTACTGTCTCTATGTGTATTACAGTGAAGGATAGCTGCTTAGTGCAAATAGGGCAAGATAAAATGTTTATTTAAATAAACAGAAAAAAGCTTTTAGTTGGAGGAAGGGATGAAGCACATGGCTCTACCAGGTAGGCATATACTCATGTAAATTAATGTATATAATGCTTAGTATGCTTAGTATGTTCTAAAGAAACTGACATTATAAATAGTATTCTTGAAGAGCAAAAATGTTTTGTTTTATTTATTTTATTGTATTTTTTTTTTTTTACAATCAGCAATCTCATTAAATGAATCTAAGAATGATATGATTTGCATGCTGCCCATTCAGCCCTGAGATTCACTGCCAGGTGGATGACACCATATTATTTTTTTTTATAATAAAATGATACAGTGGTAGCATCTCTCAATCCCCACTCTGCTGAAGGAGAAGCAGCAGACTAATGAGGTCATTTCTGTGCTCTTTCTACATATCACTTTCTGCTTGTCAGCACATTCACAAGCAGCACACCTCATTAATTTATAGCGCTACCCCTTTCTCTCTAACAGTCTCCCTAACAGTGTGAGTGCTGCTGTAAAGAGATTTACAAGCATAGAGCTTACCCCCCCCCCCCCAAAGGAACAATTGATGTTTGTGTCCTATGATTCTGGATGTTAGCGACCTTTTCGCTAACAGGCAAAAAACACAACAGCAACAACAGTTAACTACAACAGACACCAATTTTGTATAACACCATAGTAACACCATAGTAAGTAACCGAGGACCAAATGCCTCTGCCCGTGAACTCTAAAAGCGGGAAAGTCCTAACTAAATGATGCACTGGGAACTAATGGTCCATTAGTCTCTCCAAACCTTTCCCACTGGCGAGTGCAATGGTACTTGTTGGGGCCTAAAGGTTCAGAGTACTCAGATTTGATTGGATTCCTCAATACTGGGAGTACAGTAAGTACTTTGACAGGGTGACCCTGTGCCGCTCGGTAAAATGGTGGTTTATGCCAGATTTCCTAAAAAGCAGGCAAGCCAATGTCACAGGTGTGTGCTGGCTTCATATGAGAGCCAGAGATAGAGCTCAGAGCCCCAGAGGTCAGTGTGTGAAGGTGAGAGGTGCTACTAAGCACCATGCTTTCCAGGTTGGGACAGACCAAGGCCCGAGCCAGATAGAGAGTCCAGAAAGGACAGAGAAGCTAGGGAGCTGCAAGGAAAGATGCAGAGCTGAGGTACAGCGTGGGACATGTTTGATGATCAGGAGGACCATGTAGTACTACTCGAAGCAGTAAAGCTCCCACAAGAAAGCTAGGAGGCTAAATGTTACATTTGTTGCATTGATGGTGAGAACCCCCTGAGTGGGCAGACATACCTGTATGAACTTTGACTTTCTTTTAAAGAAAAGTGGGTAGTTGAGCCTTTAAAACTATATCTGGCAAGCAGTAAACTCACTGTTTTATCACTACGATTAAGCCGACATGTCATAGTACCTAAAATGTATCCTAAAATGAGATGATATTATTGTCCCTATAAGAAGTGGGCAAGAATATGTGGCCAGCAGGCTCTCACCACCAAATGATCTGTGATTACACATCCTCCAGCTCTCTATCATCTTGAACCAGTGCTGTTCGTTGGGACTCGGGACTCCATGATGACAATTCCCAACTGATGATGTCAGCAGCAACTCAGGACCCAGCAATAATGATCTCTCACAAGACCAATGATGTCAGCAGTGACTCAGGACTTGATAATGGAGATATCTCACAGCTTTGACCTTTGGATAGATGTGGCAGTAGAGTTTTTCTAACTCTCCCTCTCTCTCTCTCAAGTGACTGCAGGAAACACTAAGGAGGACAGCTCTTCAACACAGCACTCTTTCTCTAGTGATCACCTCTCATTTCTTCATGAGGCTGCCACAAGCCCCACCCTTCCTTCCCCTTCTGCTTTAACTCTCCAGTCTCCTGGGGCCTGTAGTCCCATCCAGCCTATTGTTTGAAAGAAGTCTCCTGGGGAATACATTATCCATAGTCCTAGTTGGTTCCCAGCAATCCTCTCTCCTTCCGGACTGCACAGCAGCAGCAGTGAAAGTATGTCCTCTGATGTTCTGAGGAGGTGGATGGGCTCTCCTTCCAACCATGGTGGCTGCAGATACAGTCTAAACAGTATCCCTTCTCTCTCCTCCTGGCAGCTGAGGAAATGACTACTGCAGAGACTCTGACAGCCTCACTGACAGCATAGTCTGTGCAGTGGCAGGTGGGAGTGCCCCAGACCAGAGCTTAAGGCAAGGCTTGGTTCAAGTTGAATTAGGGTATTTCTACCAGCTGCACTTAAAAATACATTTAATGATTTATTAATGAATACATAACTGCATTAATGTGTGCCTTTTATAGCTACCTGACTCTCAGCTTTAAACTATTTGTTTTAAAAACAGGAAATGTTTTGTTTTGCAAAAAAACAGCATACACAATGTATTGGATACATACATAAAACCTATTCTGTACATGGCTACATTTACCATAATGTATACCTCCCAACTTTCTCAGATGGAAATGAGAGACACCTATTAGTAAAAATATGTACTCATAGGACACACCCCTGCCACGCCACCTTAAAGGAGAATTATAAAGAAAAATGATTAGTTAACCCCGCAAGTGCTTTTGAAATGTACAAATGCAGCAATTTAAAAATTGGATGAAAGGTTTAGAACTAGGGAAACACTTTTTGAAACAGCCGGACTTTCCGGCAAACTAGGTCCGACGATCTTCCCGACTGACTTTTGACAGAATTCCAATGGACTTTCCGAACGAACGGACTTGGCCACATATGAACGGACTAAGTCAGTTCAAAAGTCTGTTTGTTTTGAACGTGGTGACTAAAAAAGGAAGTTCAATAGCCAGTAGCCAATAGCTGCCTGTGTGTCGTATTTGGTTGGTCGGGCCAGGACACAGACGAACGGTTTTCCCGATTTGAGTCTGTTGGAATTGAGTCCATTGGATAGATTTGAAACATGTTCTATTTCTAGGTCCGCTGGATTTTATTCATGAAAAACTACCGGTTTAGCCCACACACAATCGGGTTGTCCCACGGACTAATCCCGTCGGACCTAGTTTGCCGGAAAGTCCAGTCGTGTGTACGTGGCATAAGGAATGGTAACATCAAAAACACAACACTATTAGCTATTTCATATTCTATTGTACATAGGGCCACCTCATGACAATGTTATGGATGCATCTACTGACTGAACTTGGGAGATGCCCAAGAGAATAGGTTTCAAAGTTACAAGACTCTCTGCACTTACATGCATCATTTTTTTGTTCTCTTAAACAGTAGTGGAATGTTTTAGTAGAATTGTCTGCAAGGCATGTTTAACTTTAATGCATTTTGTGCAATAGGGTAAAAGGTGTCCTAGTTCCTTGTTGTGCCCCCTTGTCCCCAAACACTTACATGCAGTCCATTGTCACCACTGGCAACTCCAGGAAGATCTGTGGCATTTGGTCCTCTTTTGTGTTGTAGAGGAGAGTACTGTGGGAAACAGAATGATGGATTTTTACTGTGTGTGGCTATGGACGTACACAACACTGGTTGGGAGTGAGCATGCACAAGGTGTCTTCATAGCATCCAGCAAGCTTAGGGGTCATCCACAAACAGGAGGGGGAGCCAGCAGCTTAGGGACTGACCATCAGAGTGGAAAGAAGGCAGTTTTAATAAAGAAATTGCAACAATCCAACTTCCCTTTGGACCCCCCTAAAAAAAAAAAAATAGGGTTCTAATATATCTTTAAGTTAACCGAGAGCTCTGCATGTAAAGTGATGGAAATGACACAACAGCTGCTTATCTTTTGCCACCAAATTTTATGTCTGAAATAATGTTTCAACCTTACTGCACTCAAAGAATATTTTCACATATACAGTAGCATTAACTCATTTCTGTGTAACAAAAATAACAAGTACTGTGCTTAAGGCAGGATAACTGTCTCTGATGCACTTCAAACTGTATCGTATCAGAAACAGCAGTACATATATTTTTATAACAGGAATCCGATATCTTGTTCTTTTATGGCAATTATAACATAATACTTTCAAACTAGTCTCTAAACTTCAGCAGCACATTTTAACTTCTACGCTAGGTTACCAAAGATTTTCAGCATCTACCATTAAAGTAGGGTTCTCTATATTACACAGCATCTGCAGTTTGTATCTGTAATACGGTTGTTCAAAAAAAATTGTTACATTAGGACCTGTCATCTCCTTTTTCTTTGAGACATCTTTTCTCAGCTCTCTTTATACCTTATTGGAATGGGTGAGAGCTGTCTGTTGAACCTGGTCTGGTACTTCATTTATATGTCAACCATTCTGCTAGGCTTAAAGTGGAATTAAACCCCAAAACAAAAATGTACTATATAGCAGCATACTAATCCTTAAATGTGGTTGCTGCATTTTGTGGCTTTTTTTTATATTTTCACCTGGTGATCCTTCCAGTAATACTCTCCTTGTCTAAGGGTGTTTCCACTCTGGATGGAGATCAGTGGAGAAGCAATGTTGACAATCTGGGGAGAGGCTACTGTTAGATGCTCTAGCAGATTTAGATGGACTTGATTTAAAAGTTTATTTTTCCTTTTGGGATAAGGGTTTTGCATAAATGAAAAAAAGCTAATTGTTGTAAGCACCCTGTGAGTGGTAAATGGCTTGTTTCAACACTCAAATGCCGCGTACACATGATCGGACTATACGCCGGACTTTGCAGTGGAGGTCCGCCGGACTTTCCGAACGAGCGGACTTGCCCACACATAGACTAAAGTCTGTTCATTTTGAACGTGACTTCAGGTATGACGGGACTAGAGAAGGAAGTCAATGTTGCCGCCTCCATCATGAGATTGACACCCTGCGAGCCCCGTCGCCTGGTATGGACTTTAAGGGTAACTCCTATGCCCCAAAAAAGCAGTGGGGGCCCCCCAAAGTCCATATCAGTCCCTTATCCAAGCACACAGCCCGGCCTGTCAGGAAAGGGGGTGGGTATGAATGAGCGCCCCCTCCCCCTCCTGAACCATACCAGGTCGCATGCCCTCAACATGGGGGGTGGGAGCTGCGGCCCCCCACCCCAAAGCACCTTGTTCCCATGTTGATGAGGACAATGGCCTCTTCCCGACAACCCTGACCATTGGTTGTCAGAGTCTGTGGGTGGGGGGCTTATCAGAATCCAGGAGCTCCCTTTAATAGGGGGGTCCCCAGATCCTGGCTCCCCACCCTATGGGAGTGAGTATGGAGTACTTCATACCCCTACCCATTCTGACTTCTCTGCGCTTTCCGGTTCTTCTCGCCTGGCTCCTCTACCTTTGCTCTTTTGCCGCTCTTTTGCTAGCAGAGGAGCCCAGCTTTCTCCTTCGTCGTTGTCGTCATCACCGTCGCCGCCATCTTCTTCTTCTTCTTTTTCCTTCTTCTGTTCTTCCGATGTTGACACAACGATCTCTCCCGCTATAATGCCGTGGACGCGGTGAGCGGCGACTTATATAGGCATAAGGGGTGGGGTCATCGGGTGATGTCACATAGTGGCCCCATGGCTGAGATCTGGGGGTCCCCTTATTAAATATATATTCCAATAAGCCCCCCGCCCACAGACCCCAACAACCAACGGCCAGGGCTGTCAGGAAAAGGCCCTTGTCCTCATCAACATGGGGACAATTTGCTTGTGGCTGCAGGGTGCCCCCCTTCCCCAAAGTACCCACCCCTCCATGTTGAGAGCATGCGGCCTGGTGCGGTTTAGGAGGGGGGGACACTCGCTAGTCCCCACCCCCTTTCATGACTGGCTGGGCTGCGTGCTCGGATAAGGGTCTGGTATGGACTTTGGGGGGACCCCCACACTGTTTTTTTCGCCATGGGGTTAACCTTAAAGGCCATACCAGGTGACGGGGCTCGCAATGTGTCAATCTCGCCGATGGAGGCAGCGACATTGACTTCCTTCTCTGGTCCCATCGTACCTGAAGGCACGTTCAAAATGAATGGACTTTAGTCCGTGTGCAGGCAAGTCCGTTCATTTGGAAAGTCCGGCGGATTAGCACACAGATAAGCGGATTGTCTGTTCAAAAGCCGAGTCCAGCGGACAATTTTGAGTTAAGTCTTCTTTCAAAGTCCGCTGGACTTTTGGGAAGAAAAAGTCCGCTGGACTAAGTCCGCCAGATAGTCTGATCGCGTGTGTGCGGCATAACTGACATTTTTGCTGGACAGCCTGGTCTGTTAAAGGAAGTTGAAAAATAACTAGCCAGATCACCAGAATAAAATAAGAAGAAAATAAAAGAAAAAAAAGAGTCATTGCATCTAAAGTCGTGGACATGCGGTCGGATTTTCTGTCGGGAAATGTTTGATGTGATGTTTGAATGTTTGATGTGAGCTTGTTTCGGAAAGTCCGACCGTGTGTATGCTCCATTGAACATTTGCTGTCGGAATTTCAGCACACAAATGTTTGAGTGCAGGTTCTCAAATTCAGCCTCACAAAAATTCAGGCATCCTCTGAATCAAGCAGAAGGAGCCGTACTGGCTATCGAACTTCCTTTTTCTTGGCTTGCCGTACATCTTGTACGTCACCGCGTTCTCACGTTCAGAATTTTTGGCCAACATTTGTGTGACCGTTTGTATGCAAGACAAGTTTGAGCCAGCATCCTTCAAAAAAAAATCCACGGTTTTGTTGGTGGAAAATCAGATTGTGTGTACGGGCATAAGAATTGGTAATCTTTAATATAATACATTTTTAGGGGGTTTGCTATCACTTTAAAGTAACATAAACTTGAATATATGCTGACTTTTCTAAATGTAATTTATTTAGACTTAAGTTTATCTGCAACATCCAGTATATTTCTAGGTATACTAGGTATACAGTGCTATAAAAAAGTATTTGCCCCTTCCTGATTTTACATTTTTTTGCATATCTCTCACACTTAAATGATGCAGCTCATCAAATAAATTGTAATATTACACAAAGATAACCCGAGTAAATCCAAGATGCAGTTTTTAAATTATTATTTCATTTATTAAGGTGTGAAAAAGTAATTGATCCCTCCCATGCTGAATCATGAATGAACTGTGATTAACCACAATTTTTTGGAAAACTGAGTTAAATTTCACTTGCCACACCCAGGCCTGATTACTGCCAGACTTGTTGAATCAAGAAATCACATAAACAGAAGTTTTCTGATAAAGTGAAGCACGCTAACAGATCACAAAAAGCCACACATCATGCCACAATCTAAAAAAATTCAAGAACCGATTAGAAACAAAGTAATATACATGAATCGGTCTAGGAAGGGTTTCAAAGCCATTTCTAAGGCTTTGGAACTCCAGTGAACCACGAGGAGAGCCATTGTCCACAAATGGAGATAACTTGGAACAGTGGTGGACCTTCCCAGTAGTGGCTGGTCTACAAAAATGAATCCAAAAGCATGATTACAACTCATCCAGGAGGTCATAAAAGAACCCAGAACAACAGCTAAAGAACTGCAGGCTTCACTTGCCTCAGGTAAGATCAGTATTCATGATTCAACAATAAGAAAGAGACTGGGCAAAAATGGCATCCATGGGAAAGTTCTAAGGGCAAAGCCACTGCTGACCAAAAAGAACACAAAGGCTCATCTCACATTTACCCAAAAACATATTGATTATCCCCAAGACTTAGGCAAATATGTTGTGGACTGATGAGACAAAAATTGTACTTTTTGGAAGGGGTGTGTCCCGTTACATTTGGCATAAAATGAATACAGCGTTTCATAACAAGAACATCATACCAACAGTCAGACATGGTGATGGTAGAGTGATGGTCTGGAGCTGCTTTGCAGCTTCAGGACCTGGGCGAACTACCATAATTGATGGAACCATGAACCATAACCCAAGTGCACAATGAAGTGCACTTGGGTTATGCAGCAGGACAATGATCCAATATAAAACAGCAAGTTCACCTCCACATGGTTCAAACAAAGCACAATTTAGGTTTTGGAGTGGCTTAGTCAAAGCGCTGGCTTAAATCCAATTGAGATGCTGTATCATGACTTTACACAGGCTGTTCATGCTGGAAAAGCCTCCAATGTGGCTGAATTAAAACAATTTTGCAAAAAAGAGTGGGCAAACTTGCTCCACAGCAATGTGAAAGACTCATTGCCAGGTATTGTAAACACTTGATTGCAGTTGTTGTCGCCAAGGGGGGCACAACCAGTTATTAGGTTTAGGGATAATTACTTTTTCACATAAAGCCAGGCAGGTTTGGACAGCTTTTTTGCCTTAATAAATTAAATCATCATTTAAAAACTGCATTTAGTATTTACTCGGGTTATCTTTGTGCTATAATAAAATTAGTTTGATGATCTGAGTCATTTAAGTGTGACAAATATGCAAAAAAAAAAAATCAGAATACTTTTTCACAGCACTGTAATTGTACAAACACCTGGCCCACCTTTTTGATACCTGCTGCTTAGTCTTTATGGTTCATCACTTCTATTTCTCAGAATTCACTTCTTTCAACCTTTCTGATACTCAGTCGACCAGGAGGAGGAAAGCGATGCTGTGAGTGCTGTGACATTGCACACTGTAGACTTATTTTACAGACATCAGAGCCACTTTCTCTCCCCATCAATGACTTTAGTAAACGATGTCTTTGACATGGCACATAGATTTTTCAGGCGTATAACTGGCCCCTTAGGGCGCTTCTGGCTCTCATCATGAATTCTCTGCAGAAAACACCTCTCTTTACTATTCTAGCCTTACAGTGGCTAACTACTAATTTACTACTGCCTGGGCACCTGTAAACATTACTTCCCTACTGTAACTGCTTAGCATGGCCTAACTACTACCAGGTCAGGTGCTGAAATGCTTTGCACAATTTGGGAACAAGGCTCCTGAAGAACTTCTGCCAAAAAACTCCTTGCAGTTTTTCCAGTTCAAGAGAAAAGCCCTATGACGTGACCAAAAACTTTGCTTTATGTCACTTATAATTTTCTGTACTACTAGATTATTTCTACTTGCTTTTGATATATTTGCTACATGAGATGGGATTTTACCATGTTGCATGAGTTTTATGGACACATTTTATGTTTTTACAACCATTTATGTATCAATGAATTTAGTGTTTTGTAGCCCTGAATTAGGGGGATACCTTTGAACCTTCAAAGCGTGTTTTCTATTTTGTATCGTTATGGTGAACAAACTCCAACAATGAAAAGTGTTTGGACTCTCAGCTCATTGGTCTGCCACCCTTTCTGGACTTTGTATAATAGCTTCCAAACCTGAGGTTATCAGTTTAACCATTTAAGGCCCGCACTCTGGCACATTTACTGCTACAGGGTGGCCCTCTGTGCTGTATCATTTATATATACATTATTCTGCACTTTCATCTAGGGGGCGCGTGTGCGCACGCCGCTGGTGGCTTCCTTTTTATGTGATTAATGGGGAGTAGTCGAAATGGTTAGGGGTGGAAAATGGGGTCCCCCCAGGGTTCTGTGTCACAAGTCCATTACAATGTAATACTGATTTTAGGTCAGTATTACATTGTTTATCAAGTCCATCAAGTCCAAACTATGTGTGTGATTTTATGTCAGTATTACATTGTATATCCCTGTATGTTGCGGTGTGTCAGGTGCTTATCTAATAGTTATTTGAAACTATCGATGCTCCACGCTGAGACCACCGCCTGTGGAAGGCAATTCCACATCCTTGCCACTCTTAGCCCTTGTACACACGGTCGGACATTCCGGCAACCAAATCCGTCGGATAAATTCAGACGGATTTAGTCCGGAAGAGGTCCAGAAGTAGTGTTGCATACACACGGTCGGACTAAGTTGTTGGAATTTCCGGTTGCCAAGAACGCGGTTACGTAAGCCGCATATGATGGCACTAGAAAAGGGAAGTTCAGCACCACATCCAGCACCCTTTGGGCTCCTTCTGCTGATCTTGTGTTTATCGCATGTTAGTAGAAGTTTGGTGAGAGACGATTCGCGCTTTTCAGATTTGTGCTTCAGTTCGTTACTGCTCTTCAGTTTGTGCTTGTGGAAGTGTATCTGATTATTAGTGCGTGTAGTCAGTAAGCATTTTTTTCTCATTGTGGACTATATCTTGGTATAGTACTCTTTGATTTGCATTGCTTATTGTCTGCTTGCTGCTTCTGCTTTTCAGGTCGTTCTTTCAGGCATTGCTGTTTATCGGTGCTTTCTGTTGTCCGTTCTGACCAGCCGGCCGTTTTCAAGCCATGTTTCATGTACGTACTTGTCGTAGAATTTGTGCTGTGCAGGGGTTTGGTGTTGGGCTTTTAGCTTTCACACAAGCCCGGTCCATGAACAGGGCGAGGAGGAGTTTGTGGACCAAGAATTGGTTGCGCCAGCGTGACTAGTTCTCGCACATGCCTTTGCTCCGTGAGATCCGGGAGAATAATCCTGATGATTTCAGGAATTATCTCCGGATGACGGACCCCGTTTTTCACCGTCTGCTGGCTTTGCTGTCCCCTTATATCACCAGACAGGATACCTGCATGCAGCAAGCCATCACTCCGGAGCAGAGGCTTATCGCCACGTTGCACTACTTGGTGACAGGGAGAAGCCTTCAGGACCTAAAGTTCTCCACAGGCATCTCCCCCCAGGCTCTGGGGATCATTATTCCAGAGACCTGTTCTGCCATCATTCAGGTCCTGCAGAAGGACTATATGAAGGTAAGTTTTATCCTTTAACATCACATTCTATGTATTTCATGATTGCTAATGTCTTGGATTTCTTTCCTCATTCCCTAATTACCATGATTGCAATATGTTCTAATTGGTATGCTGTGCCCCTTTGTCCTCATGCATGCTGGAAGCTTTTACAGTTCCTTTTTTGTCCTTCATGCATATTTGCCTTCACTAACTTCCCCACCTTGCTCTTCTGGGCCCATACACCTATAGTCTAGTCACTTAGCAATGTCTTTTATCAGCTCCATAGTATTGCTTTCCCCTAAACACCCCCTAAAATGTCTACAAATGTGTGTGCTTAAAATCATGCAAAGTGCCTTTTTTTTTGGTTGGGCTAAACTCCCCAACTGCTAGGTCAGCTGATAGCAATCCTCTATCTGCTGACTTTGCCAAACCCAATACACACTCTACCTACCTTTTTTCTGGTCAGATTTATGGACGAATTCGCCAAAGCATATCGTGCAAGGGCCTGCCTCAATACTTTCAAATGCTAAGTTTTCTTGTTTTTTTTTCTCCTATTATTATCTTGATAGGTACTAATAGCAGAATGTCAAAATGTGCTTCCATTTTTTTTGTTTTTTGGTATTATGACACTTCTTACCTGTCCGGTGGGCTGCCAATAGTATAAGTAAGGAGGGGCTGCCCAAAGTATCACACATTATTTATGCATTCAGCTCTCAATCAAGTGGAGAGGGTTACCTGTCCAAAACATCCCCCCCTCATTTTTTGCAAGGGCCCATCAGATGGGGAGATGGGGGGACCTTATACTTTAGGTTTTAAATACTCATTTCCCAAAATGTTATACTGATCTTGGCCAAAAATGTTTGTGTCTAATCTGCTTGCAATGTTGATGTGCCAAATTACTAATTTCTTTTCTTGTTTCACTCCACAGTTTTCTTCAACGCCACAGGAATGGCAGACTGTGGCCTCCCACTTTGCCAGCCATTGGGACTTTCCCAATTGTGGAGGTGCAATTGATGGGAAACACGTCCACATCGTCCCACCCCCCCAACTCGGGGCCGTACTATTATAATTACAAGGGGTTTAATAGTATTGGGATGTTGGCGGTGGTGTCAGCGACCTATGACTTCCTTTATGTGGACGTGCAGCAAAATGGCCGGATGTCGGATGGTGGAGTGTTCTCATGGATGGAATTCTACTGGCGTCTTTAGAGTGGCAGTCTGGGCTTGCCACCCCCAGAGGAGAATGTCGAAGAACTCCCGTTCATCTTCATCATGGATGAGGCGTTTGCCCTGGCAAACCACCTGATGCGGCCTTTCCCGATGAGGACCCTCACCCCGGATCAGAGGATCTTTAATTTCTGGCTGGCCAGAGCCAGAAGAGTCGTGGAGAACACTTTTGGAATACTGGCCAGCCGGTTCCGCCTATTTTTGACGCCAATCCACATGGAGGAATATAAACTCAATCACATAGTGCTTGCCTGCTGTGTTCTGCACAATTTCTTGAAAAGACATTCAGCAAACTATGTGGTCTCAGTTGGCCCAGATGCAGACCTGAAAATGACAACCTCACGGCCCTTGAAGCTGCTCGTCCTGGCTTGCCCCCCCAAAGCGCCCACAAGGTCAGAACCCAATATATGGAGTACTTTGTGGGTAGGGGGGCATTGATATGCCAGACAATGTCTGAGAGGCATTTTTTTAATAAATTTTTCTTTGAAACTACAATAATCTTTTTTTTCATTTACTGCTTGGCTTGGTTTTAGGTGTCTCCTAGGTATTTTTGCTTTTTTTTGTTGGGCCTGTTTCTACAACAGTGCAAACCCAAGTTCTGAGCAAGATGAGGTGACAGTCTCTTCTTCAGATAATCTTCTTATGTTGTGGGTCTGCTACACACACACACAACTTGTTTTTGTTGCTCATGTATGTAGTGCATTACTGACAAAAATATTGCTAATTTTCAGCACCATGGCAGAAATATGTGAGGTCATGAAAATGGCGTGATTTGGGAAATTTACACATCACTGTGGGTGTTATTTATTAAAGGCACATCCACTATGCACTACAAGTGCACTGCAAAAGTGCACCTGAAACTGCACTTGGAGTGAAAAGTGGATTTGCCTTTAGTAAATAACACCCATAGTCACAGAAAATAACAACTTTACTCCAAATTCTGCTTTTGCGCATTGAAAAAGGAAGCCACACATTGTTGATAATTTCACTTTTTAATCAAAGCACATTCACATGTGCATTTAGAAAAGGGTTTTACAACAAACCAACCTATTGGGTGTATCGAAAACATTATTTTGGGTAATTTTTTTGTAACTTGGCGTTTTTGTGTAAACAGGCATGTATCAAAGCATAACATACAAAACACAGGAACTTACAAAGTTCAACTTTGAAAAGTGAAGACAATATCAGAAATGAGTATGTACAAACTGGGCTGATATTGCCCTCATCACATGGGGTGTCACCCCCTGGAAAAGCCAAATTTGGAAGATACACACAGTGTGTCAACATGTGCTATCTCCCATCATGGGGGATCAATGTACATGTTTTGGGGTGCAACCCCTTCATCTCAGCCACTTTCCACAAAACACGTACATTGATCCCCCATGATGGGAGATACCACATGTTGGCACACTGTGTGCATCTTCCAAATTTGGCTTTTAGTAAAATACAAAAGTTGTTTGTTTGAAAAAATAAATACCCAAGCTAGTTTGGGGTGTTTCAGACTCTCCCCAAAACATCAATGATGTTCTTCATTTTATGTTGAACATCATTGATGTTTTTCTGTATAATTTCTAAATCGCGATGTAAAATGTGATTCTTCTTCCACGTCACCTAAAAAAACAAAAATAAACACACCATGTATTATAAATATGCCGACATACATTGATTAGCTTACCGGAAGCTGTGTTCTCCGACACTCACCTATTGTGGTGACAATTTGTCCAACTTCAACAATCTCTCCTTCCTCCTCCTGCTCCTCCGCTTCTGTTGTTGGAATTTCGCCTTCTTTGGGAGTCGTGGGGTCCCTGGTGTCCTCAGACTTCCAGAGTCTTCTCTCCCCTATGAGAATGTAAAAAAGGAATACTTAGCACACAGAGGGCAGAACTAGGAATATGAAACATTGCTTGGAAGCGTCGTACAATTGTGTTTTTTGGCCGAGTTCAAAGGTGAGAACATTATTTTGGACACGTTCTAAAGCTGGAATACTTACCTGCAGTGTGAACAAATGTAGTGAAGTGTAAGTTGGGAAAACATGAAATCAAAGCACATGGAGCAGTATGCAAGCAATAATAATAATATGAACACACAACAACTATTTACTTTTTTGAAGAACTCGTTGATCCTTCTGTACTGATCGTGCTCCCTCAGTTTCAGATCTGACCAGCGTTTTCTCAGTTGATCCTTGGATCGTCGTACCCCAAAATTCTTCTGAAGACTCTTCACAACTTTAGTCATGATCTTGGCCTTTCTGATATTTGGGTTTGGGTAAGGTCCATACTTCCCTTCATAGTCGTTCCTCTTCAATATGTCCACCATCTCCAACATCTCTACAAAATCTTCTCTTCCTGGATCGGGATGTTTCAGGCTCCGGGCTTTCCTCGCCCTCCTCCTCGTTAGTGGAACTCTGATTGTGCACCTGCATTGTCTCCGCCATGTGCTCTCCCTACTGCGCCGAAAGAGTAGGGGTGAGGAATAGTAAAAAAAAAAAACGTCAGGGGCGGGCGGGGTTTCACGCATGCACACTGTATATAAAACGCAACACGCGTGTGTCGTACGTACGATCTGTGAACAGAGGGAGAAGCTGACGTGCCGATCATGCAAACGAAGGTACAATTTTTAACTTGGTACATCACTAGCCTATACTGCTTTTAGATTGAGGCCTGCATTAGTGGAGTTTAGCCTGACATTAGGGTTTGTCTAGTGTTGTGTCTTGCAGAGATTATGGACGGTTTCAATGACCACAGTTTCCTCCCTCTGTTCATCGATAAATACAGGGAGCTGCCCTGCCTGTGGCAATCTACGCACCCACATTACAGTAACAAACTAAAGAGGCAGGCAGCGATGGAGTAACTGGTTGAGTTTATGAAGCTGGTGGTCCCCAGGGCAAACATCAACTATTTAAAAGTGCAAATTGGTGGCCTCAGGAGAACATATCTGAGGGAGAGGAAGAAGGTGCTGGACTCTAGGCTTGTGCAATTCGTTTCATAACAAATCGAAATCCGGCCGAATTTTGCATCTTTCGGACATTCGGATGCTTCCGAATAAAAAAATAACGAATTACAACGAATACGAAAGAAATATAACGAATGAATTCGAATGAATTCGACATGATTCGGTAATTCTTTAAAGATCTAATGAAACAAAAGGTCAGCTCAAAGTAAATCTTATAGCCCAATTAGCTAATTAATTTTGTGCCGGAGGTTGGATTACTGGCAAAGTGCATTCCTGAGAACTAAGTGAGAAGGGTGTTGTATTGTATTTGAGCCGAGGAGAAGAGACGTTGTCATTGTGTGTGTTAAAAGATTCAATAAACAAATGACTTTCCAAACTACGAATCATTATCACGAATGTCTATACATACATAAATAGCGAATTTCAACGAATACGAACAAATGAATTCGACACTCTACAAATAATAACAAATTATACGAAAACTTATAAATGTAACATAACGAATATAACAGAACGAAATTATGTATTTTACGAATGACAACGAACCAAAACTAAACAAAATTTTCCGTTGTACACAAGTCGACTGGACTCCATGCAAACTGGAGCTGCAGCAGATGACGTTCATGTCCTCAGGCTGTGGTATTATGACAGGGTGCAGTTTCTGTCAGACCAGGCTGAGGTCAGGGAATCACTCTCTACCCTTCCTTCCACGCGTCCTTCTTTGCTACATTCCACACCTGCTGAGTCTTCCGACGCCCAACCTGGGCCTTCCACTCAGGAAGAACTGGAGGAGCCCAGCTTGAGCCAGGTATAGTATTGTTGTACATTATTTGGGAGTAAAAATTTATGATGTAAAATAGTTTTTTGCTCTCTAATTGCTGATTTTAGAAAGTGTTTCACATATCAATAGACAGTAGTGGCCAAAACCTTTGGGCCAAGAATGAAAAATGCTGGGCTCAGAATGATAGTCTTTTCTATTGGTTAAAAATTTGCAACAGTCTTGAGGTGAAAATTGTGTGTGATGAACCAAAAACTAAAACTATGTCCCTTTTTCATACACAGGAAGACATCAGCCAGGAGGAGGGTGTAGAATGCAGCAGCCAGGAGGTGGCTGTGGAAAGTAGCAGCCAGGAGGAGGCAGGGGTAAGCGGCAGCCAAGCGGTGGGCGGGCGGAGGAGCCTGACGGAATCCCAGCTCCCTCCCCTCCCATGCAAAAGGGCGAGAAAGGGGGGGAATGTTGAGGAGTCGGCTCTGAAGCTGATCGGGGAGGCTTCAGCGGCCCTCCAAGCCACCCCCACCTATCAAGAGGCCTTTGCCGCCTTGGCTGCATGTAAACCTCCAGCAAATGGAGGAGGGGCAAAAGATCTTGTTTGAGGAGCTAATTCTCCACACCCTCAACAAGGGGCTGTTGGGCCAAATCACACAAGCAACACAATTGTGTGATTTGGCCCATGCCCCTCCTCCTCCTTCTGCCACACCTTCAGCACCACAGCCACAGCCTGGAAGCAAGCGTGAAAGGAAGACCAGAGTGTGATAACCTGGGTTCAGTCTGGTCTGACAGAAGATGCAGCCTCTTGTAGTACCACAGCCTGGGAACATAGATTTCATCTGCTGCTGTTCCGGGTTTCTTGGACTTCAGGACCAGACTACATTTCAAAAATACAAAATGAAATGAATAACAAGGGGCACCAACACTAAACAACCTCCTGTAGATTAAAAAATAAAATTAAAAAGATAATAATGGTGTTGTGGTAAGTTGACACACAAAACACACCCAAAAAAATGCAAAGATGAGCAAACTGTCAAAAAAGGAGATGTTGATTAAAAAAAACAACCACAAAAAAAAAAGAAAAAGATTGGGTAGATGTGACAATTTAAAATATTGTACTGCTGAAATGAGTAAAACGAATAAAGAAATATGTTCGGGAGAAGTGTGTGTGAATATTAGCATCAAAACAAGTTAATTCTTGCAGCATTGTAAAGAACAAGAAAATGCGCTGCATGAAAGAATTTTTAACATTGCAGCGTGACAAATGTGCTATATCGATTACAAGCGGTAGTTTTACCTGAGCGATCGCTTCCGTGTCCAAATTTGATTGTGAGCATGCGTGGCACCTTGTCCGTCGGACTAGGCTACACATGATCGGACTATGTCTGATCGGAGCATGTTGTCAGAAAATTTTATGGCCAAGTTGGAAAACTTGGTCCGTCGGATTATCCGACAACACGGTCCTATCCGACATTGTCCATCGGAATGTCTGACCGTGTGTACAAGGGCTTACAGTAAATAACCCTCTACGTAGTTTAAGCTTATACCTCTTTTCTTCTAATATTAAAGAAAATAAGTGGTTACGTGTCTTGTTAAACTCCCATCTGTGAAAAAGTGTTATCCCTATTGTGAGGTCACCGGTACGATATTTATAAATTGAAATCATATCCCCTCTCAAGCATCTCATCTCCAGAGAGAATACATTCAGTGCTCGCAACCTTTCCTCATAACTAATATCCTCCAACACCTTTATTAGCTTAGTTGCCGTTCTTTGGACTCGCTCCATTTCCAGTACATCCTTCCCCAGGACTGGACAGCATACTCTAGGTTCGGCCGCACCAGAGTCTTGTAGAGTGGGAGAATTATCGTTTTATCTTTGGAGTTGATCCCCTTTTTAATGCATGCCAATATTCTGTTTGCTTTGTTAGCACTAGCTTGGCATTGCATGCCATTGTTGAGCCTATCATCTACTAGGATACTCAGGTCCTTTTCCATCCTAGATTCCCCCAGAGGTTCTCCCCCCAGTGTATAGACTGTATTCATCTTTTTGCCACCCAAAGACATTATTTTAAATTTTTCTACATTGAATCTCATTTGCCCTCTAGTTACCCACCCCATTAATTTGTTCAGATCTTTTTGCAAGATTTCTACATCGTGCTGAGAAGTTATTGCCCTGCTTAGCTTAGTATCATCCACAAATACAGAGATTGAACTGTTTACCCCATCCTCCAGGTCATTTATGAACAAAATAAATATAATTGGTCCCATCACAGAACTCTGGGGGACCCCACTCCCCCCCCTAACCATTCTGAGTACTCCCCATTTATCACCCCCCTCTGAACTCACCCTTGTAGCCAGTTTTCAATCCATGTACTCACCCTATGGTCCATGCCAACGGACCTTATTTTGTACAGTAAACATTTATGAGGAACTGTGTCAAATGCTTTTGCAAAATCCAGATATAACACGCCTATGGGCCTTCCTTTATCTAGATGGCAACTCACCTCCTCATAGAAGGTTAAATAATTGGTTTGACAGGAACGATTCTTCATGAATCCATGCTGATTACTGCAAATGATACCATTCTTGTTACTAAAATCTTGTATATAGTCCCTTATCTTCCCCCCCAAGAGCTTGCATACTATTGATGTTAGGCTAACTGGTCTGTAATTCCCAGGGATGTATTTTGGGCCCTTTTTAAATATTGGTGCTACATTGGCTTTTCTCCAATCACCTGGTACCATTCCAGTCAGTAGACTGTCTCTGACTGTCTCAGACCTTCTGATGCAAGCCATCTGTTCCCGGTGATTTATTAATGTTACGTTTCCCACGTCTAATTTTAATTCTGTCCTCTGTTAACCATGGAAGTGCTTCCTGTGATGTATCATAAGGATAAACACTGCAGTTTTTGTTACCGAAGCCCCCGATTCCTTTGTGAAGACTGAGGAGAAGAATACATTCAATACCTTCCCCATCTCCCCATCCTTGTAAAAAGATGTCCTTCCTCATTCTTTATGGGGCCAATATAGTCTGTCCTCCTTTTTTATGGTTTACATACTTAAAGAATTTCTTGGGATTTTTTTTGCTCTCCTGCACTATGTGTCTTTCCTGTTCTATCTTAGCCGCCTTAATTGCACCCTTACATTTCTTGTTGCATTCTTTATTTTTATTTATCTTTAAAGTCTGAATGCTGATGATGATCCCCCAACCTTGCATTTTTTGAAGGCCTTCTCCTTTATTTTATGTTCTATAGCATAAAGTCTTTTTTTCTTTATAGTGCAAAAAAATTAAAAATGCAGTGGTAATCAGTGCCGGGACAAGGTCATCCAGTGCCCAGGGCAAAGAAGCCAAACTGTGCCCCCTCCCCTTCTTCATTATGTGTTAATCTTAGGGGTTGTTACCCCTAGCAGTAATCTGCTTGACAAATACCTTGTATCAGAATGAGCTCACTGGTGCCCCCATTCATACAATAAACCGCTGCGCTCAGGGCACCCGCCCTCCCGCCCACCCCTTGTCCCGGCCCTGCCACCAAAAGAAAGCTCTATTTGTAGGAAAAAAAAAATTATATAAACTTTATTTGGACACAGTGTTGCATGACCATGCAATTGTCAGTTAAAATAACGCAGTGTCGTATCTCTAAAAATAACCTGGTCATTAAGGTGGGGGGTAAATCTTCTGGAGGTCAAGTGGTTAGAGAGGAACCCTATTTGTGTTTAAAGGCAGCCTTTCTGAAGTCTTTTCATACCATATACACTAGTTATATTTTCTCCAATCATAATAAAGGAAATGGGGCTTAGTTATTATATTATGGACACCCCTCTTATTAGCCTAATTTATTAAAGGAAATATATGGTCACAGCATACATTTTTAACATCAGCATTGGAATGACAATACAAACAGCAGTTATATTTGACAATCCAATATAAGCTTACTTAAGCTTACTTAAAAACTATCCCTTCATGTTGTGAATACTGTTGTCTACTGCTATCTCTTTCCACAATTTCCTGAATTCCATGCATTTTAGGCCCCTTTCACACGGGCTTTCCGATCAGTTTTGCCTGTCAGTTTTTCAGGCAGACCTGATCGGAGCCTCCATTCACTCCTATGGGGCAGCGGATTTCAGTGCTGACACCTGCTGCTATCCGATCTGATCCTGTCTGTGAAATCCAGACAGCTAGAGCCCTTTTTTCCACCCATCTGGTGGATCGGATAGGATGAAAACGGACAGGCAGTCCATTTTCATTCGATCTCCCAATAGAGGAGAACTAGACTCTGACAGGTCTGTCTCAGCACAGTGAGCAGAGATGGACCTATCATCCACCTGCTCAGCAGATTGATCCCTAGCTGAGCAAAGCAGAGTCTGTTGAATGGACCACCCATGTGAAAGAGCCCTTACAGTTTCTCCTTTGCTGTTAAAGGAGTTGTAAAGATAGAAGGTTTTTAATCTTAATGCATTCTATGCATTAAGATAAAAAACCTTCAGTGTGCAGCAACCCCCCTCTGCCTCCCTAATACTTACCTCAGACCCATCTAACTCCAGCGATGCCCATGAGTCCCTTGACCATCCCGGACTCTCCTTCCAGATTGATTGAGACAGAGCAGCGCCAGCATTGGCTCCTGCAGCTGTCAATCTAAGTCAGTTAGCCAATCAGGAGAGAGAGGAGACAGGCAGCTCTGTGTCTGAATGGAACATGGAGCAGCAGCTCGCCTTGGGTGCCCCCATAGCAAGCTGCTTGAGGGGCCAGGAGCACCGAAGAGGGACCGTAAAAGAAGAGGACCTGGGCTGCCCTGTGCAAATTCACTGCACAGAGGAGGTAATTATAAAATGTTTTTTATTTAAAACAAAAAACAAAAAACAGACTTTACAATCACCCTAACTTCCAATTTTTAAGAACTTGATTTGGAACCTCGCTGCCTACAAGCAGTAATTTTTGCATTTTCACCACCTCCTGAAACATCTCCTCTCTGCACTGCTATAGTTCAGAAGTCAGGCTCTGTGAAATGTGTGGCACAGCAGTGCCTACCCACATAATGAATACTTGGCACAGAATTCAAGGAAGTAAATGTGTGCCGAGGTTCGCAAAGTAAATTTACAGACTCCAAGATTGTTCAGATTAATAGAAGTAGACTATCCATAATTTAAATACAATTCGAAAATGAATATATGATATTTTCATGTTGACCGTAAATATGCTTTAATGAGTTTTACATAAACCTTTAAAAAATGCAGTATTTTTTACTAGCAATTAAAGACATATACTGCTCATCTGTATGCCTTTCAATTTGTGGCTTGTTTTATGTGACTATTTTAAAAAGATTTAGGAAATGTATCTCCAGGACATACACAATTTATTTTTTACTGTATCTGAAGTGTGGTAAGAAACGCAAACACAGGCAGGAATAGCAAGCCATTCATCAAGCAGTTGTAACCGCTTTGATAAGTAATGTTGGTAAAAAATAGCAATGTTTAAGGCACCAAGTCTCAAACACACACACACACACACACACACTTGTGCCTTCCATAAATAAACACATTAGGTCCTTGAGCATCTTGTGTACATCTCATTTTTTATGATGTATGTGCTCTGCAGTCTAGAAACGGATCCCATCACTCCTTCCAAACCTTTTTAATATAGACACTCCAGTCAAAATACTTAATACACATTTAATGTGAAAGGTATATAGTGGAAAATAACTTTTTACTGCAAAGCCTACAAATATACAAACTAGGATAAACAGTGATTGATACTCTTGTACAGCTTCATCTGAACTGTGGTTTGACAGGTCTCTTCTTTTTGTTACTGAAAAGCAATGAATGAAAGGAGAAACTTGCATTCAATGCATCAAGATGAACTTTTGGGTTGCTTACTTTTTTATAATATTTGTGATTATTTTTGCAGCTCTGTAGCTCCTTTTAATCTGCTCCTTAGCCACCCCAATACGATTACATATTTAGATTTCTGATGTTCAATTGTGTTATTAAAAACATGTTCCATATTACAGAACAAGTTACATTCAACTGGACTTGTTCTGTAATTTGTAGACATGTGCATTCGTTTTCGTCCGAATGCATTTTCGTCCGAATTTCAGCTATTTTCGTTTTCGTTTTGACAAACGATAACGAAAGCACAAAATCCGAAAAACGAAAGATCCGACATAAATAAATGCTTTATTTTCGTTTTCATTGTTACAACAGTTCGATATAGAATAGGAGATTCGACATGACTCTGACGATAACAATCTATAGAACCTGTGGTCGAATGTGCTTAACCTTACCTCTATTAGTCCAAGATTATATAGAGAAAATATTCGACAGAGAAAAAAGATTTGACAGAGAGAAAAGATTCTGCAAGTTACTGTCCTAAAAAGTGTTTGGGGACCCGGGTCCTGCCCCAGGGGACATGTATCAATGCAAAAAAAAGTTTTAAAAACGGCCGTTTTTTCGGGAGCAGTGATTTTAATAATGATTAAAGTGAAACAATAAAAGTGTAATATTCCTTTAAATTTCGTAGGGGGGGGTTGTCTATAGTATGCCTGTGAAGGGGCTCATGTTTCCCGTGCTTAGAATTGTCCCTGCACAAAGTGTCATTTATGCAGGAAAAAAAGTCCTTTAAAATCACTCGCAGCTATTATGAATTGTCGGCTCCCGTAATACAGAGAACACTCATTGAAAGTCATTGATAAAAAAATAAATAAATAAATAAATAAAAAAAAAAGCGTGGGGGTCCCCCAAATTCAATTTCCAGGCCCTTCAGGTCTGGTATGGATATTAAGGGGAACCCTGCCTCAAATTTAAGAAAAAATTTGACGTGGGGTTCCCCCTAAATATCCATAACCAGACCCTTCAGGTCTGGTATGGATATTAAGGGGAACCCCGCATCAAATTTAAAAAAAATTTGACATGGGGTTCCCCCTAAAAATCCATACCAGACCCTTTATCCGAGCACGCAACCTGGCAGGCCGCAGGAAAAGAGGGGGGGACGAGAGAGCGGCCCCCCCTCCCTCCTGAACCGTACCAGGCCACATGCCCTCAACATTGGGAGGATGCTTTGGGGGTCCGTGACCCCTCAAAGCACCTTGTCCCCATGTTGATGAGGACAAGGGCCTCATCCCCACAACCCTGGCCGGTGGTTGTGGAGGTCTGCGGGCGGGGGGCTTATCAGAATCTGGAAGCCCCCTTTAACAAGGGGACCCCCAGATCCCGGCCCCCCCCCTGTTTGAAATGGTAAGGGGGTACAAAAGTACCCCTACCATTTCACAAAGAAAGTGTAAAAAATGGTTAAATAAAACAAACACACTTTTGAAAAATTCCTTTATTAAAAATAAAAAAAGGATTCCAGCGGCGGTAATCCACTCTTGCTATCCAGCGACGGACGGTCAGCTCTCCATCGATGTCTAATGTCATCCAGCGCAGCGCAGCATCCTTCTTCTGTCTCCGTGGAGGAGACACTACAGACATTCCGGCGGCTTGACGTTTCTTATATAGGGTGGGCGGGGCCACCCGTCACCTGACCCCGCCCCCCTCTGACGCAAGGGGAAACCCGGGGTTCCCTGTGACGTAGGGGTGACCCGCACCCCTCTGATGTAACACAGGCAGGTTTCCGTTACATCAGAGGGGGGCGGGGTCACCCATACGTCACGGGGAACACCGGGTTTCCCCTTGCGTCAGAGGGGGGCGGGGTCAGGTGACGGGTGGCCCCGCCCTCCGTATATAAGAAACGTCAGCGCCGGAATGCCTCCAGTGTCTCCGTGGAGGAGACAGAAGAAGGATGCTGCGCTGCGCTGGATGACATTAGACATCGATGGAGAGCTGACCGTCCGTCGCTGGATAGCAAGAGTGGATTACCGCCGCTGGAATCTTTTTTTTATTTTTAATAAAGGAATTTTTAAAAAGTGTGTTTGTTTTATTTAAACATTTTTTACACTTTCTTTGTGAAATGGTAGGGGTACTTTTGTACCCCCTTACCATTTCAAACAGGGGGGGGGGCGGGATCTGGGGGTCCCCTTGTTAAAGGGGGCTTCCAGATTCTGATAAGCCCCCCGCCCGCAGACCTCCACAACCACCGGCCAGGGTTGTGGGGATGAGGCCCTTGTCCTCATCAACATGGGGACAAGGTGCTTTGAGGGGTCACGGACCCCCAAAGCATCCTCCCAATGTTGAGGGCATGTGGCCTGGTACGGTTCAGGAGGGAGGGGGGCCGCTCTCTCGTCCCCCCCTCTTTTCCTGCGGCCTGCCAGGTTGCGTGCTCGGATAAAGGGTCTGGTATGGATTTTTAGGGGGAACCCCACGTCAATTTTTTTTTTAATTTGACGCGGGGTTCCCCTTAATATCCATACCAGACCTGAAGGGTCTGGTTATGGATATTTAGGGGGAACCCCACGTCAAATTTTTTCTTAAATTTGAGGCAGGGTTCTCCTTAATATCCATACCAGACCTGAAGGGCCTGGTAATTGAATTTGGGGGACCCCCACGCTTTTTTTTTTATTTATTTATTTATTTATTTTTTTATCAATGACTTTCAATGAGTGTTCTCTGTATTACGGGAGCCGACAATTCATTATAGCTGCGAGTGATTTTAAAGGACTTTTTTTCCTGCATAAATGACACTTTGTGCAGGGACAATTCTAAGCACGGGAAACATGCGCCCCTTCACAGGCATACTATAGACAACCCCCCCCCCTACGAAATTTAAAGGAATATTACACTTTTATTGTTTCACTTTAATCATTATTAAAATCACTGCTCCCGAAAAAACGGCCGTTTTTAAAACTTTTTTTTGCATTGATACATGTCCCCTGGGGCAGGACCCGGGTCCCCAAACACTTTTTAGGACAGTAACTTGCAAATTAGCCTTTAAAATTAGCACTTTAGATTTTGAACGTTGGAGTCCCATAGACTTTAATAGGGTTCTAAAGTATGCTATATAGTTAGCTCCGTCGAATCTTCTTTATACATTCGACAGACACCATAAGCCTTCCAAGACAGATTCGACCGTAATTCATGTGGATTTTCGGACGAATGCAATTTTTGAACGAAAAACGAAATAAATAAAAACGAATTTCGGGAGTAACTAAATAAATTAAGTTTTCAGACGAAAACGAAATTCCGAAACGAAATATTTTACTCTGCACATGTCTAGTAATTTGGAAGAGGTTTCAGTAATCATCGACATATCTTCCTTAAGCTCTATTGAGGGGATGAACATACGTCAGCATTTAGATGAATGGTTAACTCAGCCATCTTAATCCAATCACCATGGCAGATCTGAACAAAAAAAAAAAAAGTAACAGATGCACAAATAAGATGTATAGAGGACCCCCCCCCCCTCAGTCAGGACATTGTATTCTGTCAATGAAACAATCAAGTTCTGTCAGATGGTGAGCCCAAGTACAATCGGTGTATGGCCAGCTTTAAGCTTGGTACACATGGATCAAAATTCAGCCAGCTCAGCAGGGACCAGGCAAATTTTGGCCTGTGTGTGGCCCTCCATGTCCAAGAGAGCTTGATCTGTAGATTAACTTTTGTTGAACAGGACTGCTAGAAAAACTTCATCCAATCGGCTGCAGTGCTGATAAGGGTATTCTACCAGTAGAGGAGTTCTGCTATCAGAATACCTTAGCATAATGGGGAGGATTACTTTTCTTTTGTTCAGCCCGACAATTCCTGAGGATGTCTGGTGAATGATGAAATGGGCACACACTGAACCCAGGAAGTGTAAGGCCAATTTTAAGCTCGGTGTGCATGGATCAAAATTCAGTCAGCTCAGCAGGGACCAGGCAAATTTTGGTCTGTGTGCAGCCATCTCTGTAAATCGGTAGATTGACTTCTGCTGAATGGGAATGCTGGAAAACCTTCATCCAATTGGCTGCAGTGCTGATCAGTGTTTTCTGTCAACATAGGAGTCTTGCTATCATAATACATTAGCATAGCGGGGAGGATTACTTTGCTTTTGCTCAGCCCATCAATTCCTGAGGATGTCTGGTGAATGATGAAACATGTAAGGAGGGACTTTTGACATTATATCAGCCAATTGGAGCACACAATGACTCCAGGAAGTGTATGGTCCTCTTTAGGCTTGGTATGCAGGGATCAAAATTCGGGCCAGCTCAGCGGGGACCAGGCAAATTTAGGTTGTGTGTAACTATCCTTTTCTAAGAGAAGTCAATCAGTAGATTGACTTCTGTGGAACAGAACTGCTGGAAAACCTTCATCCAATGTGCAGTGCTAATCAGTGTATTCTATCAGCAGAGGAGTTTTGCTATCAGAATACATTAGTATAGCAGAGAGAGGATTACTTTGCTTTTGTTCAGCCCACCGATTCCTGAGGATGTCTGGTAAATGATGAAACATGTAGAGAGGGACTTCTGATGTCTCATCCACCAATTGGAGCCCACACTGACTCCAGGAAGTGAGTGGAGCAGTGGCACAGGAAGATACAGATTTGGCTGGCTGGTTTATCTAGTGCTGGGATTTGGGCACCTTTTAATGTACCGTATTTATCGGCGTATAACACACACTTTTTTCCCCTTAAAATCAGGGGGAAATCACGGGAGCTTGTTATACGCTGATCCTCCACTATTTTGGAGCCTCTGGGTGGCTTTCAGCCACCTTCGGCCCTTCTCGGCGGCTTTCGGCGGCTTTCGCCCACCTTCGGCCCTTTTCTGTGGCTTTCGGCCACCTTCGGCCGTTCTCGACGCCTTTCACCCGCCTTCGGCCCTTCCCGACGGCTTTCGGCCCTTCTTGGCGGCCGAAAACCGCCAAGAACGTCCAAGAGCGGCCGAAAGCTGACGAGAAGGTCATAAGGCAGCCGAAAGCAAAAGAGCAGAGCCGAAGGCGACCGAAAGCCGGTGAGAACGGCTGAAGGCGGCCGAGAACTACCGAGCGCTGCCGAGATACACAGGACATCTTGGCGCCGTCATTTTTAAAAATAAAACCAGAAAATAAAACTGACAAGGCTGAAAATGACACTGACAACGATGGACAAGGCTGCATGACAAGACTGCATTGATGGACAAGGCTGCAATGATAGACAGGCTGCAATGATGGACAAGGCTGCAATGATAGACAGGCTGCAATGATAGACAGGCTGCAATGATGGACAAGGCTGCAATGATAGACAGGCTGCAATGATGGACAAGGCTGCAATGATAGACAGGCTGCAATGATGGAAAAGGCTGCAATGATAGACAGGCTGCAATGATGGACAAGGCTGCAATAATAGACAGGCTGCATGACAAAGCTGCATATGACAGTGACAAGGGTGCAATGGTGGACAATGCTGCAAATGACACTGATAAGGCTGCATTGATGGGCATTTAAATGTAAGTTTTTTTTTCCCTTAAACTTCCCTCCTAAAAGTTTTTTTCCTTAAAATTCCCTCCTAAACTAGGGGTGTGTGTTATACGCCGATAAATACGGTAAGTATATTTTATGGAATTTGCTGACGCTTTTATTAATTAAGAGTTATACACTGAAAATTGTTTTAGTTTGTGTTCTCTTTGATTGCTGAGCATTGAAGGTACAGTATTCTGCAAGGCAGCGAGGTCCAAAGATGCAGATACCTTGGATGAGTGGAAGAGCAGTAAGGTGATATGGTTTCTGCTATTAAATTGGTAGTAAAGTCCCCGTGGTTTACTTGTAGCTACAAGTAATCCTAAAATAAGGCATACTTGTAGGTACAGTCAATATCTCCTAAACATACACCATTGAGGAGATATTTACTAGAGTAGCAGCGGGTGACTTGTGTGCACTGTGCACTCAATGGACAGCATGCCTTCTATTGAGAGAGCCCTGACATGGCCGTGACCCCCACGTGCATGTGCGGGAGTGACCTCATTGTGGCTCATCCACCACTGGAGGGCTTAGTTCTAAGGTATTATCCTACAGGGGCCCAATAAAAAAAAGACATTTTTTGAGGTTTACTACCACTTCAAGGCACAGCTGAGCCACCTATTTACATATACGAGGTCAATAAGTTCCATTGAGTTAGAACTTGTCCACTGGGTAGAGAGCAGCACCAGTGAAAGCTCATAGAGTGGATAATATCAAAAAAAGGAATACATATTTTTGGACATTGCTGACTTTGCATTATGTACTTTATGCAGAAAGTTAAATTGCAGCATTGTACTGCATTTTTTACACATGCACATGTTAATGAAATATGTCTATATGTTCATATGTGAATGTTTACATATTTGAGCGCTTTATACAGATTTTTATGTTTTGAGTCTGCACATAATATTTTTGGGACATTTTATAATAAATCCAAGCTCTGTTCAAATTTGTGAAAGATCTTAATTTTATGTCTGCGCTGGAAGCACAACCTATCTGTCCTACAATGGCCAGGATTTGTACTGACACGCCCCCTGACAGCTGTTCTCTGGAAAGATCAATCTACTGTTTTCTCCTTTCTTCCTGCTGACACGTGTCCCCTTCAGTCTCCACCCCCAGCTCTCTAATCCCCTTATGCAGCTGAGAATATGTGTTTACATATTTTTTTAAAAAAAGTATTTATATCTATACACAAATGATTTGCTTTGCATTTCTATTTTAAATTGAATGTGTTGTTTTACAAGGTAAAGGTTCACATATACTTTAATGTGTGTACTTACCAAATGTACCAATGCTGTTGTTAGCTTATTAACCAAATGCCGACTGCCCCACGTACATTTACTGTGGCAGGGCAGCCGCTCTGGGCAGCATCAGGTACCTGTAAGTGATTCTACACTTCCTAGTCTGAGGCATGCACGCACGCCACCTGCGACCCGCTTCCGCTGATACAGGGTGAACCAACAAGCGGGTTTGGGACCAGATCACCGTTCTGGGACAAGGGAAGGCTGTGATCCTGTGTTTCTGCTAAGCAGGAATACAGATCTCTGCCTTCCCATAGTACAAGCACCCCCACTTAGTTTGCAAGCACTCCATAAGAACACATTTAACCCTTTGATTGCCCCTGATGTTAACCTCTTCCCTGCCAGTGTCATTAATACAGTGACAGTGCATATTTTTTTAGCACTGATCACTGTATTAGTCACTGGTCCCAGAAAAGTGTCAAAAGTGTCAGTTAGGTGTCCGATTTGTCCGCCACAATATCGCAGTCCTGCTTTAAGTCGCTGATCGCCGTCATTACTAGTAAAAAAAAAAAATATTCCAAAAATATATCCCGTAGTTTGCAGACACTATAACGTTTGCGCAAACCAATCAATATATGTTTATTGGAATTTATTTTTATTTTTTTTACAAAAATAACGCGGCAGACTACATATTGGCCTAAATTGATAAAAGACATTCGATTTTTTTTTATTGAGAATGTTTTATAGCAGAAAGAAAACATTTTTTTCAAAATTGTCAGTCTTTTTATGTTTATAGCGCATAAAATAAAAAACGCAGTGGTGATCAAATACCACCAAAAAGGTTATATTTGTGGAAAAAATAGGATATACATTTTATTTGGATATAGCGTCGCAAGACCACACAATTTTTAGTTAAGATAACGCAGTTATGGCCTGGTCATTAAAGGGGGGTAAACTTTCTGGAGCTGAAGTGATTAAATGAATGGATGTATCATACAAATTAAACAAAAAAGGAGCCAGGTATGAAAATTGATATGGTTTTAACTAATTCTTTCTGATCATGTATTGCTTAGAATTATAAAAAGCGTATTACCACTTCACTATCCACTTCAAATACCAATTCATATAAGATAGATCTGAAAGCTTTAAGCAATCGTTTTATAATTCCGTTTTGCTTACAGATACAGATTTTTTGCAGCATGAATCTTTTGCAGTCCAACTCATATATATATTTGTGGAATATAACCATTCCCTCATCATTATTACTTGTCTTCTTGCAATAAAAGTTTGTTAATTATAGGCACCCTTAGAAGTGATTATCCTAGATGATTCATAAGAGCATCACTTGTTTGAATAACAGATATATTCAGCTGATCTGTTCATTTACATTATTTTCCATTTTAACCACTTAAGCCCCAAACCATTTTCCAGCTAAAGGACCAGGCTCCTTTTTGCCATTCGGCACTGCGTCGCTTTAACTGACAATTGCGTGGTCATTGCGACGTGGCTCAGAAACAAAATTGACGTCCTTTTTTCCCCACAAATAGAGCTTTCTTTTGGTGGTATTTGATCACCCCTGTGGTTTTTATTTTTTGCGCTATAAACAAAAATAGAGTGACAATTTTGAAAAAAATGTTATATTTTTTACTTTTTGCTATAATAAATATCCCCAACAAAATATATAAAAAAAAAATGTTTTCCTCAGTTTAGGCTGATACGTGTTCTTCTACATATTTTTGGTAAAAAAAAATCGGAATAAGCATTTGTTGATTGGTATGCTCAAAAGTTATAGCGTTTACAAAATAGGGGATCGTTTTATGGCATTTTTATTAATATTTTTTTTATTAGTAATGGTGGTGATCAGCGATTTTTATTGTGAATGCGACATTATGGTGGACGTGTCGGACAATTTTGACACATTTTTGGGACCATTGGCATTAATACAGCGATCAGTGCGAATAAAAATGCACTGATTACTGTAAAAATGTCACTGGCAGTGAAGGGGTTAACGACTAGGGAGCAGTGTAGGGGTTAAGTGTGAGTGTGTGTGTTTTTTTTACTGTAGGGGGCATGGCTTGGCATGTGACGTCACTGATCTTCTTTCCCTATGACAGAGAACAGACGATTAGTGACAGGCTCACTAGGAAGCACAGGGAGAGGTTTGTTTAAATGTACCTCTCCCAGTTCTTCAGCTCTGTGACCCGATCGTGTGACACCGGTGGTGATCGGGTCCACGGGTCCCGCGGCCACGGTCATGGAGCTCAGGACCCATGGCTGGGCTCTTAAAGGGCAACGTACCTGTACGTGCCTGTGCCCAGCCGTGCCATTCTGCCGACATATATTGGCGTGAGGCGGTCCTTAAGTGGTTATTGGACCTTGCGTTAACCTGAAAAGTTCCTTTGTGTAGATGCGCCATGTTGTCTTTCTTTATAGACTGTAAGATCTTATGACTAGGGATGAGCAAATCAATGAGCATGTGTAAGACTATGCATTGAATCTGGTCCAATGACAGGCTTCACTTGTGAGCAACAATATGCTTCACAAGTGAACTTTTTTTTCTATGTCATGTTTACCCCCTGTGCCTGCGTGGGTTTCCTCTGGGTATCCTGGTTTCCTCCCATACTCCAAAGACATGCTACTAGGACTCTTGCCTAAAGTGGCCCTAGTATGTGTATGTATGAATGTAGCACTACCCCTGAAGAAGCTGCTGGTTAGATTTGGGCTTACCATTACCTTCTGTTCTCCTCGTTTCATGTCTAGGAGTTCCCGTGGTAGATGGCCCAGTAACTCGAGACTGACAACAGATCCACTTGAATGGATTTTATTTGCAAAACGTAGACAATGAACAGTCTCTTAAATTGGGATCAGAGGGTTGGAAAGGAAGTTCAGGTATTCTTATGCCCCGTACACACAATCGGACTATCCAGTGGAAATCCGCCCGTGTGTGGGCTCCGGCGGATTTTTTTTCCCCAAAAGTCCAGCGGACTTAGAAAGAAGTAACAGAGCTGGAAGAAGGAAGTGGGGGCCCGGCAAGATGAACCAAAGAGGGGGGCAAGACCCCCGAAGTCGGAAGAAGAGGTGGCGGCGATAGAAGACTGGGCCACCGCTAGTAAAAGAGCTATAGGAAGAAAGCAAAGGCCCGGCAAGAAGAACCGAAGGGGGGAAAAGACCCCCGAAGTCAGAAGAAGACCCCCGGATGGCAGCGGTGACAAAGAAGAAAGCCAAGCTCCTCCGCTAGTAAAAGAGCTAGCAGAAGATAGCAGAGGAGTGCGGCGAGAAGACCTCCCAAGACCCCCGGAGCTGTGCAATAAATTATTTTAAAATCTTGTGTTGTGTTTTATTTACACTTTTTTTTACCAGGTGAATGGGTAGGGGTACATTGTACCCCATACTCATTCACATAGGGTGGGTGGCCGGTATCTGGGGGCCCCCTTATTAAAGATAAGCCTCTGCCCGCAGACCTCGACAACCAACGGCCACGGTTGTCGGGAAGAGGCCCTTGTCCTCATCAACATGGGGACAAGGAGCTTTGGGGTGGGGGGGCCGCAGGGCCCCCTTCCCTAAAGAACCCCCCATTTTGAGGGCACATGGCCTGGTATGGCTCAGGAGGGGGGGGGGGGGCGCTCGCTCGCCCCACCCCCTTTCCTGACCGGCCGGGCTGCATGCTTAGATAAGGGTCTGATATGGACCTTGGTGGGGACCCCCACACAGTTTTTTCAGCGTAGGGCTTCCCCTTTAAATTCATACCAGGTGATGGGGCCAGCGAGGTGTCAATCTCACCGCCTAAGGTGGCGACATTGACTTCCTTCGCTACCTGGAGCCACGTTCAAAATGAACGGGCAAGTCCGTTCATTTCAAAAGTCCGGTCGTGTGTGGGCAGGTCCGCTCGTTCGGAAAGTCCAGCGGACCTCCGCTTCAAAGACTAAGTCCGCCGGATAGTCCGATCGTGTGTACGGGGCATAAGTGTCAAAGTCAAAAGGTTGAATAACTTGCTTACTTTCACTTTTACGACATCCAGAGAATAGCCATTCGCAACTGGATGCCCACTCAAGTTGAACAGTCCCCCTCTCACAAGGCCTAGCAGACAACAAGGTTCTCACTCAGGAACAAGTTTCTACCACAGACGTTGTTGTAGAATGTACAAGATAATGTCTCTGCCACAGACGTTGTTGTAGAACATGTAGGAAAACTAACTTGAAGAACACTCGTAGGATACCTGAATCTTTCAACCAGCTTGGCGATATCCACGAGTCCGGATTCTCTTGGGTACGTCAGCCCTTCCAGGCTCTTACTAAGAAACCAACCCGTACGTGGTCTTCTTCTGAAGAGTCCTCCCCTGGAATGCTTGAAGTCAATGGGTCTCACCCAAACCGGAGATTGCACCCAACCACCTCAGAATCCTCCTTTAGTTTCCTTGACATCAAAATCGGGTGGATCCGCACCCCAGGCCATAGCCTTCCTTGGGGCTCGTCAGGAGGACTAGGACAATGAAGCCAATACATCATTCTGGACCGGAACCCCAAACCACGTGACGTCCGCATCTTAAATACCCTCTCCCAGAAAGCACAACGAGAGCGCCACTCCCACTGGATGGACTTTGAGAGAGAGTAACTTAAGCACCTAACCAGACCATAGTTCTATGCCTGCCAGAAGAGACAGTGCCCCCTGTGGCTAGGCTGAACATCTCACAATCCAGTCAGACTGATGCCGAAGTCTAATGTAGATAATTATACCCAAACCAAACTGCAGTTCAGGCATCACTTTAACTTTGAAAAACGCATAGCGTGTGCTCTTCAGGAAACCAGGAGCACAGGATCCATTCTTTCCCTACAGACAATCTGCCTTGTTTACATAAACAGACGGTCATTCTGGCTATCTGCCTAATGATTGGCAGGTGCCGGCAGACATTCAGTCTGCGGTACCCGCAGATCAGCTCCTGCTGTGTCTAATCACAATGGGAGTGGGTCACTGGTGGCACGCTTGCGTGCCCTAGACCTGAAAGTGTTGATTCACATACTAGGTATGGGAGCCGATGCAGAGTGGCCCCCCTGCCACAATATTTATGCTGTGGGCAGTTAGGAACTGGTTTAACACTTACCTGAGGCTGATCTTGAGCCAGTGCTGTGCCTGTCTGCAGCAGCTCTTCTCCTTTCTCTCTCTTCTCACAGGAGACTTGGCAGCAATGGGGGCTGTTGGCTCCTGCTGCTGTGAGTCAAATTATGTGAGGAAGGAGCGGGGGATGGGGCAGAGCCACATTTTTGTAAGTCTATAGAAGCACACAGCCTGGCTTGGGATCAAGCCGATACAACTGTCCCAAAGCAGGTTGTTTGCTATGGTGGCAGATGGAGAAGAGGAGGAGAGGACAGCACCAGCGGGGGACCCCAGAAGACGAGATTGGGGGTGCTCTGTGAGCAGGTAAGTATAACATGTTATTAAGAAAAAAGAAAGGTTAAACTTTACTTTTACTGTAACCACTTCAGCCCCAGAAGATTTCCCCCCTTAATGACCAGGCCATTTTTTGTGATACAGCAATGTGTCGCTTTAACTGAAAATTCTGCAGCTGTGCGACGTTTTACTCAAACAAAATTGACCTTTTTTTCCCCACAAATTGAGGTTTCTTTTGGTGGTATTTGATCCCCTCAGGGGTTTTAATTTTTTTACGCTATAAACAAAAAAAAGAGCAACAATTTTGGAAAAACCTATATTCCCAAAAAGGCCCGCGACATCCAGCTCCTCGAGGAATTGTGGTACCTGATGATGCAGGAGGATGATGTAAGAGAGATCCAGGAGTGGAGGTCTGGCCACCGACAATGATGAGCCCAGATGGCAGTGGACAGCAGCTGTGCAGCAGCGAGAGCAACCAGAGACTGAGGGAGGAGGACCCATTGCAGGTGTAGCCCATATACTGGGAGTGACATGGCAATCTCCCACCCTGCCGGGCGCAGGGAGATGAGGCAGAGAAGCAGTCAGAGGCAGGGCTGTAGGGGTAGGCATCAGATGTAAATCTCTCGCCCAGCTGGGTGCAGGGAGACGTGGATAGGCAGTAGTCAGAGGCATAGGGGGCAGCAACAGGTTCCAATCTCCTGCCCAGCCGGACACGCGGGTATGCACCAGACACAGGCAAGGCAGTATGGACAATGGACAGGTGGCACAATCAAAACTCCTGCCTGGAAGTGACAGGTCTGCAGGGGTGAGGAGTGCATAGGAATCTCCCACCCAGCGGGGCGCCGGGAGATGTGAACAGCTTGCCGATGGGGACATCGCAGCAGAGGCTCCTGACGGCTATGCTGGGGGACATACAGAATGGGAAGCAGCCGCATGGTAGGATCACTTCCAGCTCCCATCCCATCCCACACAGTCCAACGATTGGCAGCATCAGGCACCTGCGGCAGGTGTCAGAATCGGTCAGCACCGCGGCTCCTGCCCCACAGGGCACAGGTAGCTGTGCCAAGGAGATAGCAGCAGGTAGAGCCCAGGCAGACCTCCGAAGGGCTCTAGAACTCTGAGAGCGAGCCAGGCGGCATCCGCAGGCAAGGGGGCCCACCCGGTGGAACCCTGGCAGTGACGGGCAGATGATCTGGGCACCATGGGAGGAGGAGAGTCAGCACCTGATGGACCAGTGGCTCTAGGGGTAGCGGTGAGTGCAGGTTGTCGTATACGTTGCCCTGGAAGGACTAGGGCTCAGGTGGGATGGTGGGTGAGCGCGCCTATGGGCCCTGGAGGCAGAGGGGGCCCAGCAGCAGAGTCCTCAGGTGGCAAGCCATCTCAGGGCAGAGGAGGAAAAAAAGCCAATCAGCCTGACCTTGGTGCACCAGCTAACGGACCCTGGCCAGCAGGAGATCAGTGTCCATGGTGAAGCGGGTCAGGGTCTTCAGCTCTTCCAGCCCCGTTTCTTCAAAAGTCCCAGAATTCCCTGGGGCAAAACTTTTACTGAGCTCAGGTCTAGCCTATAACCAATCTTGTGTGACCTCTCACTCACTGCCTATGCCCAGCACCTGGCCGTGGGCCCATCAGTCAAGGCTCTCTTTCCCTATAGGGCCTCAAGAGGCCTTCATTCCACTAATAAAATCAAAAATGTAACAGTTTTACAATTATCAAAAATATCTATGTTCAAGTCTAAATAAAATATGGTTCTGCAAATATTTGATGTCTTTTCATTTTTCCTTTTAGTCACCACTGTGTGTTTTCCACTGCCATCGTGGTATTTCAGTGCTCCAGTGCATGATGGCATTCCAGTGCTCTTAACAAATCACTCATGAGAGGGTATTAATCCTTTCATTAAAAAAAGGGTGTACAGTGCTTTGTTAAGCAATTTCACCTTACCCAGAACTTCCACTGTCGTCATTTCCATCCTTTCTCTCTCATGCAATGCAATAACGGAGAGGAAAAGGACTTCCATGGCCCAATATCTTTTCCCGAAACAGGGACACTGTTTAGATTAGAACACTTTATTAAAACCACAAGAAAAAGCAAATGTACTGATGTTTACCAGTGCTTAGCTGCCCTTGTTTGAGATCACTTAAAAGAAATCTTTGGTGCTCTTTTTTTTTTTATATAGAATTTTTTCCACTTTTATTGGTTGAACTAAACTAAATAATTTCAACTAGACTAAGTATCCATCTACAATATATGTATAGACCCACTCAGTGCCCTTCACCTGATGGACAGTTTCTTGTTTCAAGTGATCACAAACCACTGTACATGTACCGTACATGTGACAGCAATTGTTTTTTTTTTTCTGTTAGGTGGTTTAGATAAAGGATTCTAAACAGCATTGCCTGAGAAAGGAAGATTGTGAAAATTAAAGTTCTGGGGAGATGAAAATTGTTTAACAAAGCGTTACAGACCTCTATTTATTAAAAGGTCAATACCCTCTGGTAAGTCATTTGCGAGAGCACTGATGTGGGGCTGTATGTTTTGGAGTGGATTACGCTCAGAGATGATTAAAATAAAATAAAAAAAGAGAAACATTTTACTATCAGGAAGATATTTTATTTGGCTTTGTATATGGGCATATGTTTGATAATTGCAACCCTGTTACATTGTTGATTTTGGTACTTGAAGGATCGCCAGTTCACTTTGGATTTATATATATGAAAGCTTATTATTGTAAAATAAAAAATTATATATATATATATATATATATATATATATATATATATATATATATATATATATATATATACACACACACACTCTATTACCAAAAGTATTGGGACACCTGCCTTTACAGGCACATGAACTTTATTGGCATCCCAGTCTTAGTCCGTAGGGTTGAATATTGAGTTGGCCCACTCTTTGCAGCTATAACAGCTTCAACTCTTCTGGGAAGGCTGTCCACAAGACTTAGGAGTGTATCTATGGGAATGTTTGACTATTCTTCCAGAAGAGCATTTGTGAGGTCAGGCACTGATGTGGGTAAGAGGACCTGACTCGCAGTCTCCGCTCTAATTCATCCAAAACGTGTTCCATCGAGTTGAGGTCAGGACCAGTCAAGTTCCTCCACCCCAAACTCACTCATTCATGTCTTTATCAACCTTGCTTTGTGCAATCACATCCGGTGAGCCAATCAGGATATGGAGGGAGTAGGGCTCTGTGAATGGACACACAGAGCCACGGGTCAGGAGCACGCCTGCTTGGGTGCCCCAGAGCCAGCTGCTTGCTGTGAGGGCACCCTGCGGAAAGGGAGGAGCCAGGAGCGCCAGCATGGGGCCCCAGAAGAGGAGGATCCATGCTGCTCTGTGCAAAACCACTACATGGGTAAGCTGGTAAGTATGGAGCAGGTAAGTATAACATGTTTTTTATTTAAAAAAAAAAAAAAAAAGCACAAGGCTTTAATATCACTTTAAAAGGACTAGTAGATTTAGATGAACTTTACATAAGTGACTAGCATATTAAAGCCTAACTCCAGTTAACACATTTTAATCAGATACAGAAATTTCTTTCTGTTTGGAATAAGGTATATGAGTAATAGGAATATGAATAAAAGAATATTAAATGTGAATATGAATAAAAGCTGACCATTATAAACAGCCTGTCAGTGTTAAATGGCTAGAATCAGCCCCCTAACTGCCTCTTTTGCTTGACAGCTTGGTCTATTAAATAGAGTTGAACAATAGCAGATTATTGGCAGGATCAACGGGTAACACAAATCTGTCAAAGGGGGAATCAAAGAAACAAAGCCTGCTACGCTAACGCCATTGACAGATTGTATTATATTTGTGTCATTGATTTATTACATTTTTTTCACACAGAGAGACACTTTAATTTGTATAAAGGTTAAACAGGTTGCACTAAATAATTACAATACTTTAAAAGGTGTTTTTAACACTTAGAGTGACATTTTTTGATTTGGCAAAATATTTCATTTTTTTTTTTGTCATTTATAGTGTAGTAAAGCAGAGAGGAATACTGACACCATCACATTTGAGTCTTTTTGAATTAGCAGAGGACTGACCCAGGCCAGAGAAGAAATGAAGAGGAAAAAGACTCTACAGGTCATGCAGACCACAGACAGATGGGAACGTGCACTACATGTGTTAAAGCTAAACTCCAGGCAAACATCTAAATACAGATACAGATGAAATATATATAAGGAAGTTATTTTACCTGACAAAGGATTGGTATTTCTATAGTTAAAGAAGTTATTTAATACCTCCCCCCCCCATAAAAAAACGAACTGTGACTGGATTAGAGTGCTTCAGAATGGGTAAGTATAGGCATTTTTCCTTTTACAGGGTAGATAGAAAAGGCTTAAATGGGGTGGGAGTAAGTTTAAAGTGATTGTAAAGTCGTGTTTTTTTCTCTAAAAATAACAAAACATGTTATACTTACCTGCCCTGAGCAGTTGGTTTTGCACAGAGCAACCCATATCCTCCTCTTCTTGGGTCCCTTTTGGCTTTCCCGGCCCCTCCCTCTTGTCGAGTGCCACCACATCAAGCAGCTTGCTATGGGGGGGCACCCGCGCCGAGTCACAGCTCCCTGTGTCCATTCAGACGTGGAGCCCGACCCTGCCCCCGCCCAGCCCCCCTCTCTCTCCTGATTGGCTGACTGACTTTGACAGCCAATGGCGCCACTACTGTGTCTCAGCCAATCTTGGATGGCGGAGGCACTCGTGGATATCGCTGGAGAGAGAAAGAGAGAGAGGGCTCAGGTAAGTATCAGGGGGTGCTGGAGGGCAGCTGCTGCATACAGAAGGTTTTTTTTATATTATTGCATAGAATGCATTAAGATAAAAAAAAAAAAACTTCTGCCTTTACAACCCCTTTAAGCTTAGTTAGGTTTTAACTGACCTTCCACTTTTACATGCCTGAAGGCTCTGACATACTCAAGAAAAGATAGTAAAAAGTCTATGAGTTTTGGGGACTTTCTGTCAGTGAAGTACAGCCCAGAGGTCATACAGATTTCCAATGCCGCTTACACACGACCCGTTTTCCAGTCGGAATAAACTCCAAAGGTTTTTCCGACGGAGTTCCGAGGGAGTTCTGCTTGAAACTGTCTTGCGTACACACGATCACACCAAAGTCCAATTGTTAAAAACACGGTGTATGACGGGACTAGAAAAGGGAAGTTCAATAGCCAGTAGCCAATAGCCTCCGTCTCGTACTGGTCAATCGAAACAGCATACAGACGAGCATTTTTTCCGAGAGGAATTGGTTCCGTTGGAAATATTGAAAACATTTTCTGTTTCTAGGTCTGTCAGAATTTTCGTAAAAAAAAAAAGTCAGATGGGGCATACACACGATCGGAATATACGATGAAAATCTTCCATCTGACTTTTTCTGTCGGACATTCCGCTAGTGTGTACGTGACATTAGTCATCCTTTTGCACATGTAAAGCATCTTTACAACTGCTCAAAGCAAAGAAGATATACAGTCACCAGTCCCTTTATTAGGCATACCTGTTCAATTGCTTGGTAACACAAATTGCTAATCAGCCAATAACATGGCAGCAACTCAATACATTTAGGCATTTAGACATGGTGAAGACGACTTGCTGAAGTTCAAACCAAGCATCAGAATGGGGAAGAAAGTGGAATTAAGTGACTCTGCATAAGCAATGGTTGTTGGTGTCAGACAGGCTGGTCTGAGTATTTCAAAAACTGCTGATCTATTGGGATTTTCATGCACATCCATTTCTAGGGTTTACAGAGAATGGTCTGATAAAGAGAAAATATCCATTGAGCGAAAGTCGTGTGGAAAAACAGCCTTGTTGATGTCAGAGGTGAGAGGAGAATGGGTAGACTGGTTTGAGATGATACAAAGGCAACAGTAACAAAAAAACATTTACATTTGTTACAACCAAGGTAGGCAGAAAACCATCTCTGAATGCAAAACACATCCCAGCAGTTAGGCTGCTTTCACACTGGGGCGGTATTCAGGCGTTACAGCGCTAAAAATAGCGCCTGTGTAGCGCCTGAAAAAAACCGGCCCCTTTCCCTCCAGTGTGAAAGCCGGAGGGCTTTCACACTGGAGCGATGCGCTGGCAGGACGGTGAAAAAAGTCCTGCTAGCCGCATCTTTGGAGCGGTGAAGGAGCGGTGTATTCACCGCTCCTAAACCGCTCCTACCCATTGAAATCAATGGGACACCGCGGCAATACCGCCGGCAAAGCGCCGCTGCAGCGGCGCTTTGCGGGCGGGTTTAACCCTTTTTCGCCCGCTAGCGGGGGTTAAAACCACCCCGCTAGCGCCCGCAGACCGCCGCTAAAATGACGGTAAAGCGCCGCTAAAAATTTACCGCCGACGCCGCTCCCGCCCCAGTGTGAAAGCAGCCTTAGGCTACATCAGCAGAAGACCACACCGGGTGCCACTCCTGTCAGCTAAGAACAGGAAACTGAGAATACAATTTGCACAGGATCACCAAAATTTTAGAATAGACGATTGCAAAAACATTGCCTGGTCTGATGAGTCTCAATTTCAGCTGTGATATTCAGAAAGTAGGGTCAGAATTTGGCGTAAACAGCATGAAAGCATGGATCCATCCAGCCTTGTGTCAATGGTTTAGGCTGGTGGACTAATGGTGTGAGGGATATTTTCTTGGCACACTTTATGCCCCTTAGTATCAATTGAGAATTGTTTAAATGCCACGGTCTACCTGAGTGTTGTTGCTGACCATGTCTATCCCTTTACGAGTACAGTGTCCCCATCTTCTGATGGCTACTTCCAGGAGGATAGTGCACCATGTCACAAAGTTCAAATCATTTACCACTGGTTTCTTGAACATGTCAATGGACTCACTGTACTCCAATGGCTCCCACAGTCACCAGATCTCAATCCAATAGAGCACCTTTGGGATGTGGTGGACAAAGCAGCCGACAAATCAGCAACTGCGTAATGCTATCATGTCAATATGGACCAAAATCTCTGAGGAATGTTTCCAACACCTTGTTCATTTTATTCCATGAAGAATAAGGCAGTTCTGAAGGCAAAAGGGGATCCAACCTGGTACTGGCAAGGTTTACTTAATAAAGTGGCTAGTGAGTGTATATTTGCAGTTTTGAAAGCATGCACACTTTTTCCTAGTATGTACAGTGGTGTGAAAAAGTGTTTGCCCCTTCCTCATTTCCTGTTCCTTTGCATGTTTGTCACACTTAAGTGTTTCGGAACATCAAACCAATTTAAACAATAGTCAAGGACAACACAAGTAAACACAAAATGCAATTTGTAAATGAAGGTGTTTATTATTAAAGGTGAAAAAAAATCCAAACCATCATGGCCATGTGTGAAAAAGTGATTGCCCCCCTTGTTAAAACATACTATAACTGTGGTTGTCCACACCTGAGTTCAATTTCTCTAGCCACACCCAGGCCTGATTATTGCCACACCTGTTCACAATCAAGGCATCACTTAAATAGGAGCTGCTTGACACAGTAAGGTCCACCAGAAGATCCTTAAAAGCTACACATCATGCCGAGACCCAAAGAAATTCAGGAACAATTGAGAAAGAAAGTAATTGAGATCTATCAGTCTGGAAAGGGTTATAAAGCCATTTCCAAAGCTTTGGGAATCCAGCAAACCACAGTGAGAGCCATTATCCACAAATGGCGAAGACATGGAACAGTGGTGAACCTTCCCAGGAGTGGCCGGCCGCCCAAAATTACCCCAAGAGCGCAGCGACGACTCATCCAAGAGGTCACAAAAGACCCCACAACAACGTCCAAGGAACTGCAGGCCTCACTTGCCTCAGTTAAGGTCAGCGTTCATGCCTCCACCATCAGGAAAAGACTGGGCAAAAATGGCCTGCATGGCAGAGTTCCAAGGAGAAAACCACTGCTGAGCAAAAAGAACATCAAAGCTCGTCTCAATTTCTCCACAACACATCTTGATGATCCCCCAAGACTTTTGGGACAACATTCTGTGGACCGATGAGACAAAAGTGGAACTCTTTGGAAGGTGTGTGTCCAAGTATATCTGGCGTAGAAGGAACACTGCATTTCATAAAAAGAACATTATACCAACAGTAAAATATGGTGGTGGTAGTGTGATGGTCTGGGGCTGTTTTGCTGCTTCAGGACCTGGAAGACTTGCCGTGATAAAAGGAACTATGAATTCTGCTGTCTACCAAGAGATCCTGAAGGAGAATGTCCGACCATCTGTTCGTGTACTCAAGCTGAAACGAACTTGGGTTCTGCCGCAGGACAATAACCCTAAACACACCAGCAAGTCCACCACCGAATGGCTGAAGAAAAACAAAATGAAGACTTTGGAGTGGCCTAGCCAAAGTCCTGACCTGAATCCTATTGAGATGTTGTGGTATGACCTTAAAAAGGCCGTTCATGCTCGAAAACCCTCTAATGTAACTGAATTAGGACAATTCTGCAAAGATGAGTGGGCCAAAATTCCTCCAGGACGCTGTAAAAGCCTCATTGCACGTTATCGCAAATGCTTGGTTGCAGTTGTTGCTGCTAAGGGTGGCCCAACCAGTTATTAGGTTTAGGGGGCAATCACTTTTTCACACAGGGCCATGATGGTTTGGATTTTTTTTCACCTTTAATAATAAACACCTTCATTTACAAATTGCATTTTGTGTTTACTTGTGTTGTCCTTGACTATTGTTTAAATTGGTTTGATGTTCTGAAACACTTAAGTGTGACAAACATGCAAAGGAACAGGAAATTAGGAAGGGGGCAAACACTTTTTCACACCACTGTAGTTAATATTGTAAGAAAATGTTTAGTTCTGTCTTCGGGTCTTTTTATACATGCAGTGCAGGATACAGCTTAAGGCAAATACAGACTGCTAGGCTCTGAGGAAGAAGGTTACACTTCAGAACACGTCAGTGAGCGATGATCTTTGCGTCCTCTCTCATCATCTGGAGACTGTGGCCATCAGACCGATTGTCATCATTCAAAGGCTTTTTTCATTGCGATTTCTTTCACATGCTTGTGAGTAGTTTTTTATTTTTATTGTTATTAAACCACTTCAGCCCCGGAAGATTTGGCTCTTGAATGACCGGACCACTTTTTGAGATTTGGCACTGCCTCGCTTTAACTGACAATTGCCCGGTCATGCGGTGCTACACCCAAACAAAATTGATGTTCTTTTTTTCCCATGAATAGAGCTTTCTTTTGGTGGTATATGAACACCTCTACGGTTTTTATTTTTGCGCTATAAACAAAAAAAGCGACAATTTTGAATATTTTGTACGTTTTGCTATAATAAATATCCCCCCCCCCCTTCTTTTGTAAAAAAAAGCTATTTTTTACTCAGTTTAGGCCGATATGTATTCTTCTACATATTTTTGGTAAAAAAAAAATTGCAATAAGCTTATATTGATTGGTTTGCGCAAAAGTTATAGCGTCTACAAAATAGGGGATAGATTGATTGCATTTTTTTTTTACTAGTAATGGTGGCAATCTGCGATTTTTATCGCGAATGCGACATTATGGCAGGGTGCCTTTGGCCAATCATGGCTCAGGGGGACTAAATCCATGCCCCACACTATATAAGACTGCCTATTTAGCGGCCGTGTATAGTGTGTGACTGTGGATGGAGATAGATTTAGCTAGATTAGGCAGACAGGTTAGTTAGTTAGTTAGTTAGTTAGTTAGTTAGTTAGTTGCAGTATATGTGATATATATAGTCAGTGTAGTGTATATATACTGTGTGTATGTGTGTGTGAGTGTATATATACCACTTGAAAGTGATTGATAGTAGGATTAAGAAATATAGAGTTAAATGTGGTTTGACTGATTCCAGCTGATTCTATTATTGTGATTAAGGAGTCTGTGATTCTGATAAATGTTATGTGAAGTGTGTAACCAGTTGCAGACATGAGATTGTGAGAAAGGGCGCTAGCTTCATAGCCCAAAACGTCGACTGCCAGTTGTACCTGGTACTTTTTTGATATTTCTATCTGATGTAATCCTTTTTGGAAATAAAAGAATTTTGTGCAGCAATCCACAAAAGTCCGGCTAAAGTCTATGCTTACAAGTTACAAGTGACAGCTTGTTCCCCAACAGCTCCAACAGATCAGATCTCCTGAGTGGCTCCCACTGAGTGAAGGATGGAGACAAGGGAGACAAGGGAGACAAGCGGGGAGGTACTATAGCTGGCTGGGTGCTTCAGCTTAATACAGCAACAAAAATAAGACATGTGCTGAAGATAGTGAAACTTTTAAGGGGATGGGGAGAAGATGGGGCAGTAAAGGGGGGTTGCCTGCAGAGGGCAGAGCTGAATAGGGGGTAAACGTGAGATGTGGATGGGGAATGCAGAGGTAAGCAGCTGTGGAAGAAGGCTGGCACTCTGTGTGTAGCACACCCCTAAACTCTGCACTATTTACATAGCACACCCTGAACTCTGCAGTCTGTGTACACCCCCCTCCATGTGCTCTGCACTCTGTACATAATGCACTCCTGGTATTTAATGACCCTGTTAAGACCCTCCTACTGTTAGCAAAATTTGACCACACCCACTATTTGATCCGGTTTGGAGGGTGTGTATAAGGGGTGAGGGGTCGTGATTGAGTTCATGTACCTTTTTTTCAGAGAAAAAAAAAGCCCTGTATGTGTGTGTGTGTGTAATACTGAAGAAATGATACTTACAGCTTGTTTAACAGTGTACATTTGCTGTCCCCTCCAAATAACTCAACACACAGCCATTAATGTCTAGACTGCTGGCAACAAAAGTGAGAACACCCCTAAGTGAAAATGTCCAAATTGGGCCCAATTAGCCATTTTCCCTCCCTGGTGTCATGTGACTCGTTAGTGTTACAAGGTCTCAGGTATGAATGGTGACCAGGTGTGTTAAATTGGGTGTTATCGCTCTCACTTTCTCATACTGGTCACTGGAAGTGCAACATGGCACTTAAAAGCAAAGAACTCTCTGAGGATCTGAAAAAAAAAATTGCTGCTCTACATAAAGATTGCCTATAGGCTATAAGAAGATTGGCAAGACCCTGAAATGGAGCTGCAGCATGGTGGCTAAGACCATACAGCGGTTTAACAGAACAGCCCTTGCCATGGTTGGTCGACCACAGAAGCTGAGTGAAGGTGTTTAGAGTCATATTCAGAGGTCGTCTTTGGGACGTATGAGTGCTGCCAGCATTGCTGTAGAGGTTGAAGGGGTGGGGGGGTCAGCCTGTAAATGCTCAGACCATATACCGCACATGGCATCAAATCGGTCTGCATGGCTGTCATCCCAGAAGGAAACCTCTTCATTCATGCATACAACCATTCCTGGCTGAAGCTGGCATGGCGTCAACCACCTTTGACTCTCCACCTGCAGAGCTATACCCAGTGTGGTTCCTGTCCCTTAGGCAGGCCAACTCAAGCACTGCATGACATTTTTTTTCCTGACTACTTGCATAGCCCCTTGAGTGTTTAGGGAGCACTGCTGGTTCAACAGGACAATTCTGCAGACGAGGCCATAGAGGAAGAAGAAGAGGAGGGAGGGGTGCATACAGAGGTTGTGTCAGAATCACCACTAGCTTTTTGGAGGCGTGGTGGTGGAACAAGTTCCAACACTGAACCCTGTCCTGCATCCTTTCCAGCTGCCAGCAGAGTTACCCAGTGCACCTTGAAGGAAAGGTAATGTCCCTGCCCATGCCTGCTGGACCATGAGTCAGCAGTAATATGAACCTTACTGCTGACCGTCCTGTCCAACAAGGCCTAAACTTTGCCTTCCACATGGCAGTAGAGAGCCGGAATGGCCTTACGTGAAAAGAAATGGTGTTTTGGAACCTGCCTCTGTGGTACAGCACATTCCACAAATTCATGAAAGGGGGCTGGGGCTGAGTCTACCAGCTGAAAAGTCAGCAGTTGCAGAGCTAGCAATTTGGCCAAGCTAGCATTTAGACGCTGAGCATGTGGATGGCTGGGATCGAATTTATTTTTATGATTCAGCATCTGGGGTAGGGGAATTTGCCTGCTGATATCAACTGGTGGTGTACTGTTAGCAGATTGGCTGGAAGTACTTGCGACACCTATTGCTACACCTTTATTCCTCTCAGTGCAGGTTTTTGAGACTGGAGGTATAGTAGGGTTTGCGATCCCAGATGAGGAGCAAGAAGAAGTCTGCCTTTTTCTATGATGTGGGTCTTTCAGGTGCTGCTGCAAACGACCTGCATGGCAGGTCGTCATATATCTAGTCAAGCATGTGGTGCCCAAGCAGCTGCTATTCTGGCCACGCTTGATCCACTTCAGACATAGATTGCAAACAGCAATGGTGGGATCTGCTGCACACATGTCGAAAAAAGGCCCACACCAAGGAACTTTTAAAACTCAGCGGGGAGTCAGCAGCCTCTGCACCTGCGGAGCTCTGCGATGTGATGCAATAGGGTGGCTGCCCTTAAGCTAACCCTTGGAGGATATCCTGCCTCGTTGTACCTCCTCCTCACTTTCCTTCTCTCTTCTCTCAGGCACCCAAGTAGGGTCAATGACCTCATCATCCCTTTCCTCCTAATCACTGGAGCAAACTTGGCCGTATGCTGCAGCTTGGGGAACATGACTGTCAATTTCTTTTCCTTCTGTGGCACCCCCTCTCTATATGCTCACGTTACTCCCTTCCTACACCTGGGAAGCAACATAAGAGCCTTCAAATTGCTGCACATCCTCCAGCAGCATGTAACCGACACTGTGGTCAAATAATTTTGGGGACTCCGCCATACATGATGGTGGGGCTACGGAAGGAGTAACTGTGGACAAGGAGCCGGTAGAATAGGCCGCTTTGGCAGCTGCGTTGGACGGCAAACTACTATGAGCCTGGGTGACAGAGGATAAGGAGGATAAGGACGGCTTTGTTATCCCCTCCACCGACACTTTTGCATGTTGTGGCTCAATAGCACAGCCAGAAGCTAAAAAAAAAGGACAAGCATGCCCCAAGGCCATCTGCAGAAGATGGACCATGTCCACGACACCACTGTTGACTGTAGACACAGTCTTTCCTCTCAGCGCCCCCTTTATCCAGATATCATTCCTGCGGGTCTGCCAAACACACAGTAAAAGAGAAGGAGGAGGAGCATTGTGTCAGTATGGATGTCGAGGATAACATGCATCAGTTTTCAAGGGATGGTTTTCAGTCCCCAGAAACTCAAAGAGTTGTACGTGGCTGGGAGGAGGTAGTTACCGATAATGTGATGATTAGTGACCCAGAGAACTCAGAATCGAATGCTTCTGCAAACTTACGCTGCATGGCCTCCCTGATTCTGCAAAGCCTGCAAAAGGACACTAGGTTTCGTGGTATTAAGGAGAGAGATCATTACTGGCTGGCAACCCTTCTTGATCCACATTACAAGGGTAAGAACTCATCCTGCCTTCGCAGAGGGAGCAGAAGATGAAACATCTTCAGGAGTCCTTGAAGATAAGTGTGTGCAATGCATTTCCAGACCCTGGGAGGCTACCATTTCCTGGTGCTGGACAACGTGTTTCTGAGGCTTTGTTCAGTCAGAGGAGGAGCGGTGGAGAAGGTGCCATCTGACCAAACAATTTTTCAGTCCTCAGAGCCAAGGTTCCAGTAACCATTGCCAGCCTCTGCATTATATGGTGCAGGAATATCTAGGGGCAAGAGCAGACTTGGAGACCTTTCCAATAGACCATCCACTGAGTTACTGGATCTTGAGGTTGGACCACTGGCCAGAACTTGCTCATTATGCAATTTAGCTACTGGCCCATACTGCATCCAGCGTGGTTTCTGAATGCACATTTAGCGCTGATGGATTATTTGTAAACAGATCAAAGAGTGCGCCTGTCAACAGACTCCGTTGATAGGCTCACAATCATAAAAATGAATCAGTCCTGGATCAGTAGCTATCAACCACCTGATGCTGATGTAACTGATTGAACTTGTTATGGATCTGGGATCCCTTGAAGACTGCCTATGCTGCCTATCCTATTCCTCCTCAATCATGATAATACTAGCTTCCAACAATATTTTTGGTTTAGGGCACCACCCAAGAACCGATTCTCCTGCCCTTGTTTAGGGGCATGTAATTGCAATTTTTGAAATAATATTTAACAGCAGGGACAGTTCCTGCGCCCAACAAGAGTAACTGTGAGGGGTTACCGTGTTCTGCCACCACCAACACCCAAGGACCAATTTTACACTAGAGTATATAGTGCAGTCCATATAGTATATATACTGCAGTTCAGAGTATATAGTGCAGTCAGTGTAGTATATATAATACAGTGCAGGGTATATAGTGCAGTGTACAAAAAAAACAGCATGGGCTCCCTGGTCCATACCAAGCACTTTGGGTCTGGTATGGATTTTGGGGGGACCCCCATGCCATTTAAAAAAAAAATGGGTGTGGAGTTCCCCTTAATATCCATACAAGAACCAAAGGGCCTGGTATGGACTGGGGGGAAGGGGGGCCCACACTGTTTTTTTCAATGAATATTTATGTATATTGCTGGGATCTGGCAATCATTACAGATGTGAGCAATTTTAAATTACATTTTTTCCTTTAGAAATGTAATTTTGCTGTGATACTGTTCTAAACATGGGCAAAATGTGCTATTTTACTGACAGACCGAGGTCCCCAAACACTTTTTATGACAATAACTTGCATATAAGCCTTTAAAATTATCACTTTTGATTTTTCACATCTACATAGACTTTAACAGTGTTTGCATGTTTGCACACATTTTTTGTCTGTTAGCAAGTTCTGGTGCGAACCAAACTGGGGGGTGTTCAGCTCATCCCTACTACTGAGCACTATCTGTTCTCTGTCTTCATTGAGTAGAGGAAATTAAAGTCAGGAGGATCCCTCAAGGATCTGGACTGGCTGAGTGGTGTCAGCCAACAGCGGACTTTAGCCTACTGTCAGCTGAATACAGGTCACAGAAGTACAGAACTAAGTGCAAACCTGTGACCCATATGAGAAATAGAGCCACAAGAGCTTTGGCCCTTCTCATTCAAACATGTGCACAAAAGATGTAAAAATGGCTCTGGCAGCAAAAGTATTAAGTGAATCAGCCCCTGAGTATTAGGAGTATGTTATAATATACAGTAGCTCACAAAAGTGAGTACACCCCTCACGTTTTTGCAAATATTTTATAATATCTTTTCATGTGACAACACTGAAGAAATTACACTTTTCTACATGTAAAGTAGTGAGTGTAGAGCTTGTATAACAGTGTAAAGTTGCTGTCCCTCAAAATAACTCAACACACAGCCATTATTGTATAAACCGCTGGCAACAAAAGTGAGTACACCCCTAAGTCAAAATGTCCAAATTGGGCCCAAAGTGTCAATATTTTGTGTTGCCACCATTATTTTCCAACACTGCCTTAACCCTCTTGGGCATGGAGTTCACCAGAGCTTCACAGGTTGCAGTCCTTTTCCACTCCTCCATGATGACATCACGTATCTCCACCTTCCATTTGAGGATGCCCCACAGATGCTCAATGGGGTTTACGTCTGAAAACATGCTTGGCCAATCGCCTTTACTTTCAGTTTCTTTAGAAAGGCAGTGGTCATCTTGGAAGTGTGTTTGGGGTCTTCCTCATGTTGGAATACTGCCCTGTGTCCCAGTCTCCGAAGGGAGGGGATCATGCTCTGCTTCAGTATGTCACAGTACATGTTGGCATCCATCATGGTTCCCTCAATGAACTTGTAGCTCCCCAGTGCCAGCAGCACTCATGCAGCCCCAGACCATGACACTACCACCACCATGCTTGACTTGTCTTTGTACTCCTCATCTGGTTGCCACCACACACGCTTGACACCATCTGAACCAAATACGTTTATCTTGGTCTCACCAGACCACAGGACATGGTTCCAGTAATCCATGTCCTTAGTGTGCTTATATTCAGCAAACTGTTTGTGGGCTTTCTTGTGCATCATCTTTAGACAAGGTTTCCTTCTGGGGCGACAGCCATGCAGACCATTTTGATGCAGTGTGCGGCATATGGTTTGAGAACTGACACGCTGAATCCACACCCCTTCAACCTCTGCAGAAATACACTCATACAACTTTTTTCCAAAGACAACCTCTGGACATGACGCTGAGCACGTGCACTCAACTTCTTTGTTCTGAGTGGAACCTGTCCTGTTAAACTGCTGTATGGTCTTGGCCACTGTGCTACAGCTCAATTTCAGTGTCTTGGCAGTCTTCCTATAGCCTAGGCTATCTTTATGTAGAGCAACAATTCTTTTTTTTTTCAGATCCTCAGCGAGTTCTTTGCCATGAGATGCCATGTTGAACTTTCAGTGACCAGTATGAGAGAGTGAGAGCAACAACACCCAATTTAACACACCTGCTCCCCATTCACACAAGAGACCTTGTAACACTAATGAGTCACATGATAACTGGGAGGGAAAAGGGCTTTTGTTGCCAGCAGTTTGGACATTAATGGCTGTGTGTTGAGGAGATAGCAAATTTACACTGTTATACAAGCTGTATACGCACTACTTTACATTGTAGCAAAGTGTAATTTCTTCTGTGTTGTCACATGAAAAGATAAAATAAAATATTTTCAAAAATGTGAGGGGTGTACTCACTTTTGTGAGATACTGTATATACTGTATACTTTTTTTCATTTAGAAAATTGTCGTTTTTTTTCATACTTTTTTTCTTTTATTCTAGTGCTGCTTATTTCTTCCAACCTCTTTTTGTGTCCACGTACATGTTTCAAAGTTGGCTGCACATCATTGCTCCTCATTAGCTTCCTGGTGGAGATAACAATGGAACATTCTTGCACAATGGGCATTGGCATGGTAACAATGCAAGAGAGCAATTGCAAGACAGGGCCGAAATTATGCAACCCTATAGCAGGAAGTGTCTGAAAATGTACCTTTATGGCAGGATCCCCAGGTACTATTTTAATAATTGTAGATTTAAAAATATTAACAACGACTTTTGAAATTACAAAAACGTGTTAAACTGAGTCAATTACTGAGCCTTAGGAAAAACACTAACACAACTAGATCAAAATCAAAGCTGTACATGGCACACAGAGGCTGGGTCAGAGAGGTTGAAAAAAGACAGCTTGCTCATCCAGGAATCAGGACACTCGGGGTTGGCAACACCCACAAGTTTGCGAGCTGTTATCTAAATTGAAAGCAGTGAAATAAACAGTACTGCAAATCTGCTTCTTCTCTTTTTACAAATGCAAAACAGAAGAAAAAAACTCTTAGAAAGTATTTGCTTTTGATATACACACACATACATAATTGTATAAATATATATTTTTTTATATTTATTGGATGTTTTTCGAATAAAAAAAAGCTGCAGAATGAAAAAAAATAATTAGTCAGATAATTAAAGTTCTATCTATAATCTTATTACTGATTCCCCCAGCTTCACTTGAATATACTTTTGTACACCAGTAACAAAAAAGAATGTCAGGCTAAAACGAAAGACCTATTCAATAGCTTTTTTACATGGACCATCTACGCTATTACCCTATGATCCTTTCCTATTGCTATAGGCAATGAAGCTGCAAGTGCCCAAGGGTCCAAGTCTTATTTCAGTAACAGGAGCTATAAAAACTCAGCTGTAGCTTGAGATTACTGGTACAGTAGGAGCTTGCTGTCAGTGTGGCAGTGTTTTCTCATCAAGCGCCATTGCTACTTGCTGTGCTTTGAGATGAGTGCTGTTTTTTTCACAGCATTCTGTTCATTTGATGGAGGAAGAGCCTGGAGATCATCTATATGTATGACATCAGTACTTGACAGCAAAAAAGATGATTTTCCTACATGTCTTTTGTTGGTTGTTACTCAATAATGAAATAGGTATTGTACGCTGGTAATGCATGCAGAGAATGTTATTTTCTAATGTATTAACTGTTCACTGTTTTATGATTTGAAAAATGAAACAAAGAGAAAAGGTGCCACTTAAGTAAAACTGTATGATTTTAATGAACAAGATGCATTAAAAGACTCACATGGAGGTATCTTTATAAAGGCATAGTGAAGTCCAGTGGAACGTCTGTTTATGTTATGGCTGACAACATCAGTGTCTTCCTGTAGGGCCGTGTAGAACAGAGCAGATGTCCTGTCCACCAGGTGTTTTCCGGCTCTCTGGCGGGAACTAGAACAAGTTCTGGAGCACAGTTAGCAGGCCTAGGAAGAGGGCTGGAATACAGCGTACTGCGGGATGATGTCACGGACGCGATACAACGTGTTTCAGAGTGTGCGCAGTGGTGAGATGGAGGCACTGCGTGCTCCTTTTTCAAGCTAATCTGTGAACAGCCATAGGATCAGTAGACAAAATAGCAACTCTATGGATGGCGCACAAGGCATTCATAAGAGGAGTGATGCTGAAACTAGGGTCGCAAGCAAAAAAAGAGGAGGACTCAACGAATTGACGAGGTTATTGCACAAATAGAACAGAGCGAATCCATTAACAAAACAACCCCATCACACTCGCTCAAACTGAAGCTCCTGGCTTTAAGACATCAACTTAGGTCCCTTCTACTAAATAGCTTTGAAAATCCCATCACAGACTCAAAGCCTACTCATACTCCACCAACAATTAAGCGGGCAAATGCATGGCCATGAGACTTCGTGGACTTCATGTTAAAGCCAAAATCCCATTTATTCTCCACCCCACCTCTAAGACTAAAATCTATGATCCTCAAGAGATAGCCAATGCATTTAGGGACTATTATGAGTCCCTATACAACCTCAAACATGATAATGAAACCCCTCAGTCAACCCCCCAAAAAATCAAGGAATTCCTATCCCAAATTAACCTTCCAACTTTGTCTACGAGCCAATTAGAGACCCTTACTGCCCCCTTCTCAATTCAAGAAGTAACTCAACATATTGACTCCTTACTGAACCACAAATCACCTGGCCTTGACGGGCTCCCAGGGGAATTCTACAAACAATTTAGAGACACCTTAGCCCCTTTCTTATACAACCTCTTCAAGGAAGCTGCCTCCTCCTCGTTTCTCCAGGAAATTCTACAGGCATACTACCAAGCATTACCAAGCATTAGCTCTTCCTAAGCCTGGGAAGGAGCCTACAACACTGCAAAACTTCAGACCGATCTCCCTGCTTAATGCAGACATAAAGTTATATGCTAAGATTATCGCCTCCAGACTAATGAATATCATCCCCCCAGATAAGGACCAAGCAGGATTTGTCAGGGGACGCCAGACTTCAGACATCACCCATATAGCTGGATGCTTTGGAACGCCTTCTCTGCTTCTCTCTTTAGATTCAGAGAAGGCATTCGACAGAATCCATTGGGGGTACCTACATAATGTTGTGATAAAATTAGATTTTTCTGAGAGATTCATTTCAACCATAATGGCACTATACTCGACTCCATCAGCCAAGGTACACGTAGCTGAAATGGTCTCATCCACATTTAGAATATCTAATGGTACCAGGCAAGATTGCCCCCTCTCCCCCATCATCTTTGATCTAGCCATAGAACCCCTTGTGGAGCATATCAGAACATCCAACTTAATCTCAGGATTCCGACAGGGAACACAAAATCAGCCTTTTTACTGATGATGTGATTCTGATGCTGACAAACCCCCACTCTTCCTTAACCAGCAGCCCATGAGCTCCTCAAAAAATTTTGCGAAGTATCTTATTATAAGATAAACCCCTCAAAATCGCATATACTCAACTTAGGAGTAGATAGCATCACAAAGGACCTCCTATCCCTACAACTCCCATTCCAATGGTCAGCTTAGTCGAGCTTAGAGTACCTAGGAATCACCCAAACTAAAAACACAGAGAATCTATTTAAAGCGAACTACATCCCCTTCAAACAGACTTTCATTAAATCCTTAGAACAACTATCTAAACACAAATTCTCCTGGGCTCGTAGGCTAGCAGCATTTAAAATGGTAACACTCCCACAACTACTATATATGTTCCGCACCTTCCCCATACCTATCCCATATTCCTACTTAAAATCCCTATAATCCATTCTTTCTAAATACATTTGGAAGGGGAAAAAAGCCACGTATAGTGCATGCTTGGCTAACTAAACACAAATTGGTAGGCGGATCTGGCCTAGTGGACATCATTGACTACTACCAGGCCACTGTACTAGCTCAACTTAGGGAGTGGTTTCTCACGAATGACCATTCCCTTTGGGGAGAATTGGAAAGTGAATCAGCACCCAATGGAAATTTGAAACTGTGGTTAATTAGCCTGCACCCCAAAATCAAGATCTCCAAACATCTTCCTCCCACTATGAGAGTGTCAGTCAAGATGTGGCACAAATTTGTTGCCATGCCCTGGTTACATACCCCTAGAGCCCTTACGGAGTTACCACTCTCCATATTATCACTTCTGATCCCAGATCTAAATCTTAATGTATGGCCCAAAGAAACCAAACTGAGTTACTTAATCTTAATTGGTAATATAAAATCCCTCAACCAGCTCCAATTGGACACAAAAGTACCAGAATTGCCATATTTCCAATATCTTCAAATCACCCATTGTATACACCATAACCCCCACATCTTGGATTCCATCCCAATACAAGCACTCGTGTACTACGAACAAAGCAACAAACAAGAAAAAGGCATATCTAAGTTTTACAATATGTTGCATGAAAAATTGTGCTTTTACCCCTCTAAACCCTTTCACCAGTGGGAATGCCACCTACAACAAAAATTCTCCACAAATAAATGAGAAAAGGCGTTAAAATCTATATATAAAGCTACCTCGTGTTCTTCCTTATGGGAACTTACTCAGAGTATCACCGTAGATATATGACCCCCATTAAGATTGCCAAATTTGACAGTAACGCCTCCCCGACGTGCTGGAGAAAACAGAAAAAAAAAATGTTGTTCCTCTGAAAAGCGATCTGTGCTCAGATTGCTTTTCAGAGGCATTTGACAGCTGGTAAAGAGGCAATATGTTGCCTCCTGACCACCTGTTTTATTCCCTTAATGTGATTGTAAAGGTTTTCTTTTTTTTCTTTTTTTTATTAATAACAAACATGTCGTACTTACCTTCACTGTGCAGCTCGTTTTGCACAGAGTGGCCCCGAACTTCCTCTACTGGGATCCCTCTGCTACTCTCGTGGCGGCTCCTCTTATCAGATAACCCCCTAGGAGAAGCGCTCTCCCGGGGGGGTTTCCTTGCAGGTGCCCCCGGCATTGGATTTGATTAACAGCAGCGGGAGCCAATGGCTGAGCTGCTATCAATCTATCCAATCAGGAGCCGAGAACCCCTGGCAAAGGAAGAGCACATCTCCACCTGTTGAAGTTCCAGGGCTCAGGTAAGTAAAACGGGGAGGGGCTGGGGTTCTGGTGACTGCCAGGTGTTTTTTCACCTTAATGCATAGGATGCATTAAGGTGGAAAAACATGAGGGTTTACAACCCCTTTAAATGCATCATCACTATGCTGCAACTGCATGCAATGCACACAGTTGCAGGGGGGTTGCAGTGCAGTCCTATTCACCTAGGGATGTACTTAAATGGCGCCCTGACTGGAAAAAGATTGAGAAACACTGACATAGAGGAACCGGTCTCTCCATTTTTCCTCCTGCAGCCGCTGAATGCCTGTGGGAGGGAGAGGTGGAGAAGTGGCGGGAAATGGCCCTGTCAGGGGGACCCTTCATGGTTTCTTGCATCGGGGCCCTGAAGGTTCTAGTTACGTCACTGGGTCTGCCTATGTAAACAAGGCAGACTGACATTCTGTGAGGGAGGAATATGGAGATATTGGGGGCTATTTACGAAAGGTAAATCCACTTTGCACTGAAAGTCCCCCTGATGTTAACCCCCTCCCTGCCAGTGTCATTTATACAGGGACAGTGGATTTTTTTTAGCACTGACTACTGTGTTGGTGTCATTGGTCCCCAATAAGTGTCAAGTAGTGTCAGATTTGTCCACCGCAACGTTGCAGTCCCACTAAGAATCTCTGATCGCTGCCATTACTAATAAAAACAATAAATCTATCCCATAGTTTGCAGACACTATAACTTTAGCGTAAAACAATCAATATTATTGGGATTTTTTTACCAAAAATGAATAGCAGAATACATATTGGCCTAAATTGATGAAGAAATTTGATTTTATTTTTTAATTTTATGGGATTTGTTTCATAGCAGAAAGTAAAAAATATAGTTTTTATTTTTTTTCAAAATGTTTGTTTTTTTTGTTTATAGTGCAAAAAATAAAAACTGCAGAGGTGATCAAATATCACCAAAAGAAAGCTCTATTTGTGGGCAAAAAAAAGGACATCAATTTTTTTTGTCTACAGTGTCGCATGACCGCACAATTGTCAGTTAAAGCAACACAGTACATTATCGCAAAAAATGGCCTGGTCAAGAAGGGAATAAAACCTTCCGGAGCTGAAGTGGTTAAAAAGGCCTTAGAGATGACTGTTTATTTTACTGATGCTGCCCTAATTTGAAGCTTTTTGCTTCCAATTTCAACTGTCATTCCTAAGAATATAAGTGTCATTAAACACAAATCATTATTACATTGTGTTCATACTCACTTTGCTACTAGAGTGTTCTTTTTCTGTAGATTGCAGAAAGAGATTGTAGACCTGGTTGATCTTGCTGTCCCTTCCTGTCCCTTCTTCCTTGTCTGTGTCCCCACTGCAGCCTGTGATTGTGTAGATCAGTCATTGTCACATATACTGAGCATGGTCCTGTTTCAGTTCCCTTCTTAGCTGTTCATTTCCTCCCTTTCCTATTTGTGCAGCCCCTATGATGATAAACAAGTGTACACATGCCCGACGAAGGGGTCCTGTGTGGCTCCGAAACATTGCACTTTTCCCTGTGATGTGATCTTTTCTACAGTAAAAGAAACCTTTGGTCGTTGGATCCATGGTGTGCTGGCAAATATGTACACTTGCTTGAAGTTTTCAGTACCCAGCTGGTAATTTCTGCAGCACCCACCATTTTATGAGCCTTTTTTGGTAGGTGTGTGGGCAATAGAAATATAGATAAGACATATGACTATAAAGTCACACATATGTGCGTATGCACTGTGGTAAATCACAGTTGTCCCCCGCCCCTCTCTTCTCCACCACGTCATCATAATGCTAAACACTATGGGAGCAGCATGTAAGATATTAATTGATAGTGACTTCATCTCCCTGTTAGTCCCAGCACATACACACTATAAACACCGTCTGGAGGAGAATGGCATAGCCTGTGATTGGCAGAACCGCCTCCAAATAGCCTTACAGTGTGAACAAGCCAAAACCTTAAACTCTGCCTACATCATGTTATTGCAAAAAAAAAAATATATATATATATTTGATATGAAATAAAGATTTGTACTAAGATTTAAATATTGTTATTCATTATTTATTTTATTTTCTATTCTGAAAGAATTTTTTTTGTCATTTGACTGATGTAGCACCATTCAGCACTGCGCCGATACACATTCATAGTCTGGATGTCCTTTGCTGCTATAGAGCATACCAGTAGAGTGCTAAAAATTCCTTCCTCAGATCTTAGCATGCAGACAGGAAAGACCACAGAGACATCATGTGACCACTGAACAGTAATGATAAAATAAGGTACCGAGGTGCTTTTTTTTATATTGAATTAAATAGCTTGATCTTTATACATACATACAAGGGATGACGGCAATTAAACATTGTGGGGTGGATGTCCTGAAGGATAAATAGACTGTGCACCAAAGCTTAGTAATTGAGAAAAAGTTTCACTTTGCAAAGAATACCCATATCACATGCAAGGAAAAAAACATTTTTGTTTGCACATAATTGTATGACGGAAGTCAGCAGAGCTTCCCCTCATTTAGTAAGCTGTGGAGCAACTGCACTTGTAAAGTGCCCAGTCTATTTACCTTTAGTAAATCAACCCCTTTAAGTTTGGTATCACTGTAAGACGTACACACGACCGGACTTTCTGGCAGAAAAGGTCAGACGGAATCATTCCATCGGATATTCTGATCGTGTGTTGGCTTCATCAGACTTTTTTTTTCAAAAATTTTGATGGACCTAGAAATAGAACACGTTTTAAATCTTTCCGACGGAATCAATTCCTATCGGGAAAACCGTTTGTCTGTATGCTAGTCCCATGGACCAAAGGGCAGCTATTGGCTACTGGCTATTGAACTTCCTTTTTCTAGGCCCGTCGTACATCATCACATTCTAAACAAATGGACTTTGGTGTGATCGTGTGTCCGTTTCAGCGGAACTCCATCGGAAAGACCGTCAGAGTTTATTCTGACGGAAAAACGGTTGTGTGTATGCGGCATTAGACTGAGGTTGTTATTAACTGTGATTCTCAGCACACTCTTTTACTCATAAACTAATAAACCTGTTTAAGTTAAAAATGTGCTCATGACAAGTGGTATGAATTCATTGCACTGCATTGCACTAGTGGTCTATTCAACTGGGACAACAGGAGCTTTATGCTGGACGGCAGTAGTGATGTGCATTAGACACTCTCCAGCGTATATTTTTTGTTTTGGAAAACGGCTTCTGTTTAATTGTAACTTGATCTTACTGTAACCATCACACTTAGCCCTTGTACACACGATCGGAGATTCCGATGGAATGTGTCCGATCAGAGCGTTTTGTCGGATATTCCGACTGTGTGTGGTCTGCATCAGACTGTTTCCGTCTGAATATCCATCGGACCAAATTTTCCAATTTGCTGGAAATATTTTCCGACAAAATGCTCCGATCGGACATACTTCGATCATGTGTAGAGAATTCCGATCGGACCGAGTGCCGCGCATGCTCAGATCAAATTCCTACATCAAAGCTATTGGCTACTAGCCTGGACGTAGTCCCATTGTAACGAAATTACGTCATCACATTCTGAACGATCGGATTTTCCGTCAACTTTGTCCGACCGTGTGTGTGCAACAGTTTCGGACAAGATCCGTTGGACAAAATCCGACGGATTTGGTTGTCGGAATCTCCGACCGTGTGTACAAGGGCTTATTGTATCTGGAATTTGTCCTGAACTATAAGCGTTGGTAAACTTTTTTTTAAATATTATTGTTAAAGTGGTTGTAAACCCTTACAAACCACTTTGACCTACAGGTAAGCCTAGATTAAGGCTTACCTGTAGGTCCAAGCAATATCTCCTAAACCTATATGGTTTAGGAGATATTTGCCCGAAAACGGGCACCGCTGTCTACGGCACATGCGCCGTAGACAGCGGCGCGCAGGCGCACTGAACGCGGCAGTTCCAAAAATGGAGCTGCCGCATTTGTCGACTCCCGTGCGCATGCGCGGGAGTGACGTCATCGCGGCTTCGCCGAATGACAGCGGCGGAGCTGCGAGACGCCACCAGCAAGATGGATGCGGCGGACTACAGGGGACAGTGGCGACTTCGCTGGCTCCTGTGTCAGGTAAGTGACACATAATGGGCTACTATGCGATGCATAGTAGTCCATTATGCTTTACCTTTGCAGGGAAAAAAAGAGGAAGTAAACTCATCAGGGTTTACTTCCTCTTTAAAGTGATACTAAACAAACACTGTTTAATTTACATTATCCTTTCTCTTTCTGTATGTGGATGATGGCATTGTAATTTCTTTTAATTAAAAAAAATATATATAAGTACCTACTTCCTAATCAATATACAGCTGTCACAAGACTCAACTCTTTTCCAGCCTGTCTGCAGGGAAACATAAGCAGCAGGAGCTTCTAGTACTCTGCTACTGGTCTGGTACAAATTCAAAATAAAGATAAATATCCTTCAGGATACAGCATAAAAATAAATATTTAATATCAATAAACTGTTATACCTTGTCATACAAATACTGTATTTATTTTAAATCAAATCTTTATTTTTTAAGTGAGTCCTTCTGTGCATCTTAGATGTCTTGCAGCCAGTTTAGTATATCCTAAAAGGCTGTCCTTTTTGCCTAATCCTTTTGGGTTTTAGAGCACAGGCATCATTGCATTTTGGGCTGAATGATCTATTCCTGCCTCTTCCATTGGTCATCTCTAGGGCCCTTGGTTGGGTCCCCTGTGGGTCCCCCCCCCCCCCCAATTTGGTTCACTGCTTGTACTTACTATGACGCCTGCTTCCTTTGGGTCATCCCTTATGCCCTGTACACACGTCCAGTTTTCCCATCTGAATAAACTCTGAAGGTTTTTCCGATGGAGTTCCGAAGGAATTCTGCTGAAACTGTCTTGTGTACACACGATCACACCAAAGTCCGATCGTCACTTACGATGGGACTAGAAAAGGGAAGTTCAATAGCCAGTAGCCAATAGCTTTTGTCTCGTACTTGCTGCAGAGTATGCGTCATTTTTGGTCCGTCGAAACAACATACAGACATGTTTAGAACATGTTCTATTTCTAGGTCAGTCAGAATTTTCGAAAAAAGAAAAGTCCGATGAGGCATACACATGATCGGAATATATACGATGAAAAGCTTCCGTCTGACTTTTTTTGTCTGACATTCTGCTTGTGTGTACACGGCATTACATTTGATGGAGTTTCTTATGCTTTGAATGACCAATATGGTTCTGCACTCGTTGAATCCCTGAAGAAGCTCAACTTGATAAAGGCATTGGGATACTACGCCTACCTTTCGTGGCTTCATCATCATTATCTGATTTCCGTTGGATTTAAATCTACTGTATATTTAATTTAATATAATTATGGGAAGATGTATGGGGTTGTTTTTGACATATTTACGTGAGGCTTATTGACTATGTTCTTATTAGTAAGGACTGATTGCCCTTCTTTTTAATTGTCATATTTTGGAATAAAATCGTGTTTTTATATATGTGTACATATATTATTTTCTGACGGTTAAGGATTAGCACCATTAGAGTCCTATTTATCCATTTCTTTTGATATTCCTCAGATTAGTTATTTAGACAATATGTGCTTCATACACAGACCAAATAATTTTTTGTACAAACCTTCCACAAACCAATTTCCAGAAATTCCCTGCTTCATGAAGTGAGTTGCAATTCATCCCATGTTATTAGAGCTATACCTAAGGGACAGGATGTGTTGTACCACATGAGAAGGTTTTGAAAAAGAAGAAATGGAAATGAAGGGCAGGCATTATAACAGAGGTTAAATAAGTCACAGAGTGGAACTGGCTTATCCTTTTGATAGTAATAAATGTAGAAACAATTAATAGAAGGATAAACCTAAAGACCATAATAGATAAGGCCTGTTAGAATCAAAGGACATTACGTACATCATGCAATGTAGAGTAGAATTTGAAGAGATTAAATGAACAATATACAGATACTTACATTTACTATATGATGATACTGTTTTAAGAAAGAGCCTAATACTTAAAGTACTTTTTTTTTCTCTGGAAAGCTCCTACATTATTGGACATACTATCACCCAGCTTATTCAGTATAAACCGAGAAAGAGAACTTAACTGGTTACACACACAGTTATTTATTTTTTTAATTCATATTAGTGAGATGTTCTGGCTACTCATTTTTAGGCGATGTTCACACCATCTATTCATACAGTACCAGTCATCTTTAAACCAATAAAAAACGAAAGAACTGTCACACAAGATATGTATTTTATGTGATCTCTTGTGACATATTTCATATGTAATATGTAGGTATGATGAATAGGTGATTGTGAGATCATTTTGGTAGTCATCTTTCCAGCATTATAACTAACAAAAATACTTAAGAGGCAGGATATTTCTGTGATAAGCACAACTCTATGACAGAGTTTATATCTTTGAAAGGATAGATAGTTCAATAAAAAAAGATGACAGGTTTTCTGTGTTTAATAGATGAGAAGTATAGTGGATCTTTACACTTGGAACTAGAACTCCTCAAAACATGAATCAGGAAAAAAAATGTCACTCATTATTATGAATGAATGTATTATCCTATTCATGAGACATTGTTCCACGTTCATTACACATCATTTTTTCTATTTGATCCTTTTTATGTTTCCCTCTTTTTTCCCTAACCCCCCTTTTTTCTCCCCATTTCTCATTCTTCTCTATCCCCTTACCACCTCTGAGGGCCGCTTCACACGGGGGGCGATGCGAGGCGACACAACTTGCCTCGCCGCGACCTGCCGCGACCTCAGCGGCGACTTGCAAATGACTTCTGTATAGAGGTCAATGCAAGTCGCCCCGAGGTCGCCCAAAAGTAGTACAGGAACCTTTTTTCTAAGACGGAGCGACTCGAGTCGCTCCTCTTAGAACGGTTCCATTGTACAGAACGGGGGCGACTTGTCAGATCGTGGCACGGCAAGTCGTGTCGCCTCGTGTCGCCCCCTGTGTGAACCGGCCCTGAGGGAGCTAGCATTCTGATTTGCTAGTGAAACACGTCAGTAGTGACGTCAGCAAACTTAAGAAAAAATTTGTGTAGCGCTAGTGAATGAATTAGTGAAAAACTCTAAAAATGTATATTAAAAGGAGTGATAATGAAACCAATACTAAGAAGCACACATGTGGCAAAATGTGCGAAAGTACATGAAATCAAAAATAAATGCAAATAATAATTCGCTAAGTATGTGGATACAAAATATAAGTGCACATAGATCTTGATGGGTATCAGCGGCTGAAATATAAATCCCAGCAAAACAGTCCACATATGTTAGGTAGGGAAAAGTGTCAGTGTTGGTCTTCCCAGCAATGGAATCAGGCAACCACACAATTCAATTCAACCTGGAACAACGACTTGTCTGAAGTGATTTAAAGAGAATTAAATACTCTTACCGGAGGAATTGGACACATCTGTCATATGACAGTGGGTCAAATGCGCTTGAAATCCTGGGTGGTGTCAATCAGGTGTTGTGCTTTGGTGGCAGGTCCCCGTTGATCACCGCACTGTCTCCGGATTTCACGGACTCCTGATATGAGTGGCTGGATCATACGTCTCCAGGGTCAGCAGGATCCAGTTATTCACATTGGGGTGCCGTCCCAAATAAGGTAGATCATAAAAAAAGGGGTTAAAAAAAGAAGAGGGGCTCCAAATGGTGCAGGTCAGACGGTAACCAATAGGTTTATTAAAAAAGTCATAAGAACCATGACATAAAAACAATAAGTGATCACAAAATTAAAATTAAACATAAGAAAAGCAATGTGGGGTGCAAAATGCGAGACTGACGCGTTTCGACAACAAGAGGTCTTCAACAGGGGCATATTGTAACCCTCCACATTGCTGCTGAATTTATAAAGTAACAAGTATCAGGACCGCCTATTAAGGGGCGGAGCCAGAATTGAAATCGAGGTGTGTGCCAAGTGATCGTCCAATGGGTGCCCATCAAGGAGCCCATGGATGATCCACTTAGCACATCATCACCTAAGGGTATCAGGCCACCAACCCTTTGCTCCCTCCGTCCAAACACAGATGAGCCCCAAACATTATGGAAAGTGTGAACACCAGAGCTCAGGGAATCAAGTTAGGATACAACATTCACAGTCACAACAGAAAATCCTATATCCCACTTGCACCCTATACCTCAAAGGATATGTCTGTCACTGGGGCTATGCATCATCCATCGGAGCATGGATGAACGGGGGAAATTGCGGCCGTATGGATGATCAATTCCTCAGCTAATCCAGATCGAACATGCCAGGCACTGGGAATGGAATGCAGCCGTCCAGACCCCTCTCATATAGGGGCTGGACGCTCCCCATGTAAATCACAGCAGACAGCCTTCACTAAGTCAACGACAATCTAACCTCATTAGGCAGATGTCGCTGTGTAGATCCTGCAGCGTCCGTGACATGTGCTTTCCCAGTTGCCATAGCAATGTGCAGGACGCTGAGCAGACATTTCCTCATTCTAAGTCACATGACTGCCGATGTCAGCGTTCTGTGTATTGGACACAAGCGCTCTGCACACACCATCACTGACAGTGAAGTGGGCGTCACCGCAGCCTGTGTCCCCATTCTGAACTTTAAACAGATGGAACTAGATCACATAACATATGGAGGAAAGCCAACAAAATAAATTAAAAATAAAAATTGTAAAAATTGTAACCTGAAATATAGTCTATCATGCTCATAATATAAAACAAGGCGGAAAGGAGCTGGACATAACCCCATAATTATATATTAAATTGCAGCCAAATATAATTCTACATAGGAAATAAGACATAATAATGGATGAAAAACTAAAAATAGAAAGATAAAAATAAAATAGATAGCACCCAATATGGAAACATTGGGATATATGGATAATATGTGCAAAAATCAAACGAATACAAAAGTATGTGTATCAAAGCGATTTTGTTTGTGTTGCAAAGCACACAAAGCATATCAACAATAACTGTGTACAATGAATGTGGATTTGTGTAATACCATATTGAGATTGTAGTGATATTAATTTGGAACACATATTGTGTGTCCCCACGGGTTAGTACAGATAGCATATGGCCCGCGGATACTATAGAAATATAAAACAAAAAAGGTTAGGACTATTATAGTAAATATGTAAAGGGCATATTTTTTTAATGAAAAATGTATATGGCCTCTTTCACACTGACGTCCCGTTCAGGCCCGCCTGTCAGTTTTTCAGGCGGACCTGAACGGGTGCTCCATAGAGCTCTATGGAGCGTCGGATGTCAGCGGTGACATGTCCGCTGACATCTGACCCGCTCCGATCCGAAAAAGTGTGACGGAGGAAAAAGCTATTTTTCCATCCGTCTGCGGATCGGATCGGGTGACGACGGGCACTGCGGTCCGTTGTCATCCGATCTCCCATAGGGGAGAGCGGCGCTGTGACAGGTCCGTCCCTGCGCAGTGTGCAGAGACGGAGCTGTCATCTCCCTGCTCAGCGGGGATCGGCGGAGTGATCCCCGCTGAGCAAACGGACATTCACGGGGCGGATCAGAACTGATCCGCCCCGTGTGAAAGGACCCTAACTCTTTTAAAATGCAGATTTAGGCTTGATTAATAAAACAATTTATATCCCAGTCGGTGTTCATGCCGTGGGGTGAGTAGCATCTCAACTCATGTATCCAGAAAGTTTCAAGGCGCGATACACCCCGTAGGCATGACTCACCTCTCCAATTAGGAATGAATCTGTCAATAATTTGAAACTGGGTACCTGTCGGATCTCTACCATGGTGCTCCAAAAAATGCTGGGGGACAGTATGTTTGTCGCAACCCTTTTTTATTTTTGCGAGGTGTTCATTAACCCTGATCGAAAAGTTTCTGATAGTGCGGCCCACGTACTGTTTTTTGCACGGGCACGTAATGAGGTATACTATGAATCTGGTTGTACAAGTGGTAAAATGCTTCATAGATTATACCCGCTGCGTGACCGTGGATGTAAAGGTGTCACTCTTTCTTCTCCCTAGAGCATTGTGTTTATAGTGATTATACTGCGACAAACCAGGCCTGTCATTAATCTGCACAAAAGGGACTTAAACTTATATTATGTTCTGGACTATATGCTAGTTTACCCTGTAAAAGACTTCAGGACAGCCAGGTATTGATCGCCTTTCTCCAAATACCACAAACACTGAATATCGCCATTTCATTATCCATATCCATTAGCTACAAAAGCTGTTTAGAATTAAGGAATTATCAAACCATCCAGAGGACTGTATTCCTGCTTAATTCATCTTTGAATTTTTTTTTTTTTTTTGATGATCAATTTGTGGGTATGGTAGTATGTGTGAGTGAGTGTATGGTGCATGCGCAGCTGTGTCCCTCAGTTTTAATATGACAACGTTGTCTTTTTTAATAATCTAGGAGGTACACATTGGGTCTATTACTGTTCCATTAAATTGTTGTTGTGTGTTTTTTCTACAAATAAAACATTCATTCAATTCTTAGTGTCCTAATTGGCTTTCCTGGGAGAACCTTTTTTCTCTCTGTTTTGTATATCCTCTTACCACCTCCTTGCCATTTATTTTGCCTTTCTTTCCTTCTCTCTCTCTTTTTTATTTATTTTTTATTTCCTTTGCCTTCTTTTGTAAGTGATAAGAACCTTTCTGTCGCATCCTTTCCTTGTAGCTATGGTTAAGCCAAGTCTTTGGATGAAATACTTCACAGAAGAAGGTCTCAGGTAGGGTTTATGCTTGTCTGCCCAGAACAACAAAGCTAACTTTATGTTGAATTTTAATAGACTACTGCCAGCATTTACTTCTTTGTATTCACCGGACAGTACCATCAGTGTTACTGTAAACAGTTTAAAAAAATAGCAAGCATTATCAATAACTTGATTGATAATTAAGTTGATTCAATACTTTCAAGGACAAGAGCCATGATATTATGATTTCCATTGTGTGCAGCCTTTAGTAGCCTGTAGAAATGTTGCAGGGGAAATATGGATTCAAGGGAACAAGTACAAGAACCTGTAGATGGAACATATACCCAACAATACATTGGTTGTGCATTCCCCTGGCTTCATTTTCTTAATGTTTCATTAACATTCTTTGTCTAACACTGATAATACATCAATCCTACTAACAAAATCATGTTTATAAATGTTTTATCATAAAAAGGTCAACTCTGTCATTTATTCCTTCCTTTCATGATTGATCTGTTATAGAAATATTTTACAATTTAAATTTTACATTCTATTTTTGTTCTGTTCCTTTTTTTAATTTTGTCCTTCACTTTTTGTAATACTTATGGAATATAAAATGCAAACAGCTTAAAGGTTGGGTCACTAATGCATAAATTATAGTACCAATATACTCTTTTAACAATTTTACTTTTTAAAACTGGGAAGAATTAATATATATATATATATATATATATATATATATATATATATATATACACTGTATATATATATATATATATATATATATATACACTGTATATTCATATTTTTTTTCATTCTTCCCAGTCTTAAAAAGTAAAATTGTCAGCAAGAATTTTGTCACCCAAAGGAGAAGTGAGACTGGTGTGAACCATAGCCAGAATTCGATAAGGAGGAATTACAGGAACCTGGAACCAACTCAAACTTGGAATTGGAGTAAAATTGTACTGACAAGGTGTCAGCCTTTAAATTCTTAGTACCGGGTAAGAATGAGACAATCTAATTGAAACTTGACAAGAAAAGAGCCCATCGCACCCTTCTGGGAGAGAGGTGTTTAGCCTCAGACAAAAATGTGAGATTCTTATGGTCAGTAAGAATGAGAACCAGCACAGTGCTACCTTCAAGGAGATGTCTCCATTCTTTCAGGGCTAAAATGATCGCCAACAGCTCTCTGTCACCAATCTCATAATTGCACTTTGCAGGTGACAACTTCTTGGAAAAGTAGCCACAAGTATGCATAGCACTCTCAGAGGTAGGATGTTGAGACAGAAGGGCACCAACATCAGTCTCAGAAGCATCAACCTCAAGAATAAACAATAACATAGGATCAAGATGTGTGAACACAGGAGCAGAAATAAAGGCAGCCTTAAAGCCTTAATAGACTCTGAAAACCAACTCTGTGGGGCACCGTCCTTTCTGGTCATGTCAGTCAGGGGCTTGACCAGAGATGAAAAGTTATGAATAAACTTCCAATAATAGTTGGTAGTCCAGGAAACGCTGCAGAGGATGTAAACCTGCGGGTCAGGGCTACTGTAGGACTGCCGAAAGTTTCTCTGTGTCCATCGAAAAACCAGCAGTGGAACTTATATAGCCCATGAATTTAACCTGTTCACGATGGAACTTGCACTTCTCCAGTTTACAATAGAAATTGTTCTCTCTTAGTTTCTGAAGCACACGAGAGACATCTGTATGGTGGCTCTCCAGGGACTTGGAAAATATGAGGATATCCTCAAGATAAATCACCACACATACCTGCAACAAATCTCGGAGGACATCGTTAATAAATTCCTGGAAAACTGACGGGGCGTTACATGGGCCAAAAGGCATTACGAGCTACTCATATTGGCCTGTTCTGGTATTAAATGCAGTTTTCCACTCGTCAAACTCCCTAATCCTCACGGGATTGTATGCCCCTCTCAAATCAAGCTTTGTGAAAACCGTTGCTCCCTTGAGGCGATCAAATAACTCCGTAATAAACGGAATCGGATAGGCATTCTTAATCGTAAAACAATTGGGACCCCAATAACTGATACAAGGTCTCAGTTCACCACTCTTATTCCGAAAAGCCACATTTCTCCAAACCCAATTCTAGATAGGACCATAGCACACTGTCGAACGCCTTATGAATATCAAGTCTCAACAGCAAAACTCTACGGGAAAATAGGTCAGCATCCTGTATGACATTAGAGGCGAGTCTGATATTATCCGTGATCTGTCTGGTCGGTATAAAACCCGTTTGGTCTGGGGAGATAAGGGAAGTGATAATTTTACAGAGCCTGTCGGCCAAAATACGACCAAAGATCTTAAGGTCAGTGTTTATAACTGATATTGGCCTGTAGTTCTGCGGGAGGGTGTGATCTTTATTTGGTTTGGGGATCAGGGACATATTCGCTAGCAGCATGTCCTCCGGGAAAGTATTTCCCACGAGGACATGGTCGAACATGGCCCTGAGGTATGGTGTTAAAGAGGCCTGAAATTTTTTATAGTATTGGGCTGAGAATCCATCCGGCCCCGGGGTTTTGTAAGGTTTAAGGGATTTAATAACTTTAAAGATTTCCTGATCAGGGCAAGGGGCATTTAAGTCCTGGATTTGTTCTGGGGACAAACTCCCAAGCGTCGGATCCGGGGGAGAGGCCGGGGGGGAGAGGAGGTCTGTGTAAAATTTGGAAAAAAATTTAAGAATCTCAGAAGGGTGGGAAACCACTGTGCCATTAGCGTTTCGTAGCCTATATGTATGGGGGGATTGGATAGATTGGTTTAGCTTCTTAGCAAACATGGCTGAGGCCGAGTTGCTGTGTAACAGAAACTTGGCCTTAGACCAGAGTAAAGTCTTCTCTGTTCTGTCAGACAGGATTTTGTCAAGCTCTAGTCTGTGCGAGTTGATTTGTTGTAATAGGTTAGGATCGTGGTTTTGGGAGTGTAAATGATAAAGTCTGTCTAGTTCAATCGTGAGCCTGTTTATATCCGCCAGTCTCTGCCTATTTCTCTCTGCCGCTATTTGAATCAAGTGTCCCCTAACTACCACCTTATGAGCAGCCCACAGAATTGAGGGGGACACATCATTCGTATCATTATTTGTAAAATATTCGGAAATGTGGGAGGAAATTTGTGCTACCAAAATTGGGTCCGACAGGAGTGCCTCATTTAGTCTCCAACCCGCCACAGAGGCCTAAAGGCCCATATGGGTCAGGTCCAAGGATACTATCTGATGATCAGACCAAGGGCAAGGGTGAATGGTCGCGGCTGTGGAGTTTGCCAAAAGGATCGGTGAACAAAACATATAATCCAGCCTGGAGTAGCTGTCATGAGGGTGGGAATAAAAGGTATACTCCCGGGCCCCTATATTATGGGCTCTCCAGGAGTCTGTCAAATTATGGGAAATAAGCATTGCTTTCAGAGATTTAGAAAAGGCGTTGGTGGAACCTCTGTCTCTGCTACGGTCTAGCACTGAGTGAGCCACTAAGTTGAAATCTCCCCCTACTAACATGTGAGGAGATATATAACCATCTAGGATCCGGAAGAACGCCTTAAAAAAAGCAAGTTGTGAATCATTAGGTGCATACACATTCGCCAATGTGACCTGTTTACCCTGCAAAGAACCCTGAAGAATGATAAACCTGCTCGCCGGGTCTTTGTACACTCTATCAATGTTAAATAGTACCCCATTTCTGAAAAAAATGGCCACCCCCCCGGGATCGGGATCCAAAAGTGGTGTAATAACCACGTGTATATGTCTTATCAAAAAAGGAGGGGTGGTTACCCGTAGAGAAATGCGTCTCCTGCAGGAGCAACACATCCACCTTTAATTGTTTATAGACTGTCACGTACCTTCTAGTAGCGAGCCCGGATTGCGGAGAGAGGCCTCCCTTACGACTCCCACTACCGGTTTCCTGGCAATGTAACAGGGAACACAGGAGTAAGGAGGGGTACAGGTGCCTGGCAGGATCAACAGATGGGTAGGATGGGTAGATGAAGTTCAGTGGAGCAGGTAATCACAGTGAATGGATCAGCAGGTAGTTTATAGCAGATAACACAGTTCAATGGAGCAGGTAACTTGGTGATAAGCAGTGCAGGGAAGCAGGCAACTTGTAGCAGGTGAACAGTGCAATATACACAAGTACTTGCAGCAGATAAACAGTTCAATATGAGCAGGCACTTGCAGCAGGTGAACAGTTCAATAAGACAGGTGACTTGAAGCAGATGAACAGTGCAATATGACAAGTGGCTTGAAGCAGACAAACAGCGTAATATAAGCAGGTACTTGCAGCAGATAAGCAGTTCAATATGAGCAGGCACTTACAGCAGGTGAACAGTTCAATACAAGCAGGTTACTTGCAGCAGATGACACAGTTCAGTATAAGCAGGTTACTTGCAGCAGATGACACAGTTCAGTATAAGCAGGTTACTTGCAGCAGATGACACAGTTCAGTATAAGCAGGTTACTTGCAGCAGATGACACAGTTCAGTATAAGCAGGTTCACCTTTAGCAGACGGATGGTCAAAGCAAGCCGGATCGGATATCAGACAGGAACGAAGTACAAGGGAACAGGCAGGAGAATCGTCACAACAAGCCGGGGTCGGGTGCAGGCGGATAGCAGATGGGTCACAGGCAGGCCGGGTCAAACAGGAACAAACAATACGGATCAGGTCTCACAGGTATAACGCTGTAGAGCAGACAGCAAAGACTATTGGCAAGAGGCTAGTTTAAATAGGCTGTTTGGCGCCAACACGGACGCACACACGCGACCGCGCACGTGCCCGCGCACGCGCACCTGTGCACGAATGTAAGGGCGTTCGTACGATCGTGCGTACCCGCGACGATCGTAAATCAGAAGACCTGGAGGACAATTTCTTCATGCGATTTTCATGACATTGCCCCCTCCCAAGGGGCAGCCTCCGGATGCCCTTTCGGGCAAACTTTTCCGGATGGGCCCTTTTAAAGGATTGAATCAAGTTTTTCGCATGAATGTTGTCCTCGGGCTCCCAGGAGTTCTCTTCAGGGCCATATCCTTTCCATTTGATTAAGAACTGGTTCTGGTTTCCTCTTCTTCTGAATTTTAGGATGGCTTCTATTTCAAATTCTTCTTCACCATCAACCAAGATCGGATCAGGAGGAGTGGTTTTTCGGTTAGGAAATGGATTGGGGGTGAAAGGTTTCAATAAGGATACATGGAATACCGGATGAACCTTTAGTGAGTCTGGAAGTTCTAGTTCAAAAGCAACTTCGTTAATCTTCCTTTTGACTGAGAAAGGTCCTAAAAACTTGGGACCTAGTTTCCTTGAAGGACACGCCATCTTCAAGTTTACCGTGGATAGCCACACCAAATCAACAGGTACCAGTACTAACTCCCCTCGTCTCTTCTTGTCAAAGGTTGCCTTGTTGTGCTCTTGAGTTCTAGTCATTGTTTCTTGCAGAAGTTTGTTGTTGGTTGAGAAAAAGTTCATCTTTTCCTGAACCGCTGGTACTGAACATTCAGGAAGGGAGTTGGGTAAAAATGAAGGGTGGAAGCCATAATTGGCAAAAAAGGGTGTCTGTTTTGTGGCGGAATGGAGAGAATTATTATACGCAAATTCAGCTACTGGAAGCAGGGAGATCCAATCATCTTGTGCAAAAGAGGAAAAACAGCGTAAATATTGTTCGAGAGTTTGGTTCGTCCTCTCAGTCTCCCCATTGGACTGAGGATGATAGGCGGATGAAAAAGATAGCTCAATATTCAAGGCCTTGCAGAGGGACTTCCAGAATCGAGAGGTGAACTGTACTCCTCGATCCGAAACTATATTGGCTGGTACCCCATGGAGCCTAATTATTTCCTTGATAAACACTTGTGCAGTTTCAGAGGCTGAAGGGGTACCCTTCATGGGAATAAAATGTGCCATCTTTGACAGACGATCGACCACCACAAAGATAGTGGTATGATCGTCTGCCGGAGGCAATTCAACAATGAAGTCTAGAGACAGCATTTTCCATGGCCTGTCCGGAACAGACAATGGTTTAAGGAGGCCCCAGGCCTTAGTTTTACAGTTCTTACTTCTAATGCACGTAGTGCAGGTGTTCACGTATTTCCTGCAATCCTCCCGTAACTGAGGCCACCAAAAAGTACGCTGTACCAAATCAATGGTTCTAGTGATACCAAAATGTCCGGCGAGTGCGTGGTCATGACACAGCTCTAGAACAGATACCTGCAGAGTTTCGGGGATGTAGATCTTGTCTTTATACCACAGTAACCCCCCTCTGGTTTGTAGTTCTGGTTCTGAAAAAGGTCTTTGTCCCATGGAGGCTTGTCTAAGCCGGGAGAGAAGATCTTCCTGAAGCAGAAGGAAATTCCCAGGAGCGAGAATGGTATCTGGAGGAGAATTTTCCTGGGACTTGTGGAACATCCGTGACAAGGCATCTGGTTTTATATTCTTAGACTCTGGGCGATACGTCACATGGAAAGAGAACCGGGAGAAGAAGAGTGCCCACCTGGCTTGTCTTGGTTTTAGTCTTTTTGCAGATCTTAAGTACTCCAGGTTTTTGTGATCGGTAAATATTAGAATTGGATGAGAAGCTCCTTCCAACAAATAACGCCATTCTTCTAATGCAGATTTAATCGCCAACAGCTCCCTCTCTCCAACATCGTAATTTTTCTCGGCTGCTGATAACTTACGCGAAAAGAAAGCCACAGGATGAAGCAGGGCCTTAGTTCCTTGTCTTTGGGATAATATAGCTCCTACGGCGATTTTGGATGCATCCACTTCTAAAACAAATGGCAGGGAGGAATCTGGATGTCTTAAAATAGGAGCGGAGGTGAAAAGTCCCTTGAGAGTCTCGAATGCTTCTTGAGCTTCAGAGGTCCAATGAAAACGGGTTCCTTGTCTAGTTAGTTGTGTGATGGGTGCAACAATAACTGAGAAACCTTTAATAAATTTGCGATAGAAGTTGGCGAATCCAATAAAACGTTGGATTCCTTTCCTGTCTACAGGAGTCGGCCAGTCCAAAATCGCAGCAATCTTCTGGGGGTCCATTTTTATACCCTTACTAGAGATAATCAGCCCCAAGAATGGTATACTTTCCTGTTCAAACAAACACTTGTCTGCTTTTGCATATAGTCCGTGTTGGCGGAGCCGACCCAACACGCTTTTGACGTGCTTGCGATGGGCTTCAAGGGAGGAAGAAAAAATCAAAATATCATCTAAGTAAACGACAGCGAATAAGTCCAGAAAGTCCCGGAGCACATCATTGATAAAGTATTGGAAAGTGGCGGGGGCATTACACAAACCGAAGGGCATCACCAAATACTCGAAGTGTCCGAATCGGGTACGGAAAGCAGTCTTCCACTCATCTCCAGCCTTGATACGGATCAAGTTGTAAGCCCCACGGAGATCGAGTTTAGTGAAAACCGTAGCAATTCCCAGTCTTTGGAATAACTCTGGAAATAGAGGGAGAGGGTACCGGTTCTTTATAGTGATGTTGTTTAATTCACGGTAGTCCACGCAGGGTCGGAGAGTGTGGTCCTTTTTCTCGACAAAGAAAATACCTGCACCTGCTGGGGACGTAGACGGGCGAATGAACCCCTTCTTTAAATTTTCTTCGAGGTATTCTTTGAGTTTCTCCTGCTCTACCTCTGTTAAGGGGAAAACCCTTCCAAACTGAATTTTGGCTCCAGGAAGTAACTCAATGGGGCAGTCATAAGCTCGGTGGGGCGGGAGCACCTCTGCCTTTTGTTTTCTGAACACGTCCAGAAATTCAAGGTAGACTTCGGGAATGGCTTGACGTAAATCGATCTCTGAGTCAATAGATAATAAAGTTGCTGGTCTCAGAAAACCGGATGAACCACAGAACTTCTGGCAATAAGGTGAAGAAAAGGTAATTTCTCCTGTAGCCCAATTTATGGTTGGATTGTGGGCCTGTAGCCAGGGCATCCCAAGGATTACAGGAAAAAGAGGGGAGGTGATAATGTCCATCCGGAGAAGTTCTCGATGCGAACCAGAGATAACAGTAGGTAGAGGTGCAGTTTCTCGAGTTACAGGACCAGATTTAATAGCGGAGCCATCGGCCAAATGAATAGAGAGTCCACGGGTCTTAGGTAGGAGAGGAATCTGATGTTGGGCAGCAAAGGATGAATCCATAAAACAGCTGCATGCCCCGGAATCAATAATGGCGGGTGTCTGTAAAGTCTTTCCTGGGAACTGAAAGGAGACAGAAATGATAAGGTGAGATGAAAATTTTATTAAAGAGTCTGGGAGATCAGGAGGCATGGATGGACACTTTCGAAGTTTAATAGGACAGTTCCTGACGTAATGTCCAGATTCCCCGCAATAGAGACATAAATTGTTATTCCGCCGACGTTGACGTTCTTCGGGGGGTAAGAGATGGCCGCAAGACTCCAAGTTGCATAGGCTCAGGTGTGTCAGACGTGGGTCGGGCGGCAGGTGCTGGATGTAAATGGCTTGGGGCCTTTGGAAGCATCCAGGTTGGACGAGAGAAACCAGTGGCCCTCTCAGCTCTCCTCTCTCTCAGACGACGATCGATCTGTATCGCCAAGTCAATTAGTGCGTTTAAGGTCTGTGGAACACCGACTCTAGCAAGCTCATCCTTCAAAGAATCAGAGAGTCCCATGCGGAACTGATGACGAAGGGCAGCATCATTCCAGTTCGTATCCGCGCCCCATCGCCTGAACTCAGCCACATAATCTTCCACCGCCCTTCGTCCCTGCTGGAGGGTCCGCAAGGCGGTTTCTGCAGTTGCTGAAAGTTGGGGATCTTCGTATAATTGAGCCATTGCATCAAAAAAGGTAGTAAGATTAGCCAACGCTGCGTCCTTGTGTTCTAACAGGCGGTGGGCCCAGGTCTGGGGGTCTCCAGAGAGTAAAGATACCACAAAACCCACCTTGGTAGCCTCTAAAGAGAAGGTCCGTGGTTGGAGGGCGAAATATAATTCGCAGGAGTTGCGGAAGGCCCTGAAGCCACTGCGATTCCCAGAAAATCGCTCGGGTGTGGGAACTTTAGGTTCTGGTGGTAACATCACAACTGTAGGTTTTGGACCTGCTTCAGCTGAAGAAACTGATGGTTGAGGGGCCCCCAAGGATCCGGAGGGGTTGGAAAGAGCAATTACCCGTTCTTCCAGCCGGGTGTAGCCTTGCTGAATGCCCTTAACTGCCTCAGAAAGTCCTGCCAGGTGTTGACAAAGTTCTTCCATGGTGGAGGCTCCCCGCTCGGGCTCAGACACTGGCTGTCTGCTACTGTCACGTACCTTCTAGTAGCGAGCCCGGATTGCGGAGAGAGGCCTCCCTTACGACTCCCACTACCGGTTTCCTGGCAATGTAACAGGGAACACAGGAGTAAGGAGGGGTACAGGTGCCTGGCAGGATCAACAGATGGGTAGGATGGGTAGGTGAAGTTCAGTGGAGCAGGTAATCACAGTGAATGGATCAGCAGGTAGTTTATAGTAGATAACACAGTTCAATGGAGCAGGTAACTTGGTGATAAGCAGTGCAGGGAAGCAGGCAAATTGTAGCAGGTGAACAGTGCAATATACACAAGTACTTGCAGCAGATAAACAGTTCAATATGAGCAGGCACTTGCAGCAGGTGAACAGTTCAATAAGACAGGTGACTTGAAGCAGATGAACAGTGCAATATGACAAGTGGCTTGAAGCAGACAAACAGCGTAATATAAGCAGGTACTTGCAGCAGATAAGCAGTTCAATATGAGCAGGCACTTACAGCAGGTGAACAGTTCAATACAAGCAGGTTACTTGCAGCAGATGACACAGTTCAGTATAAGCAGGTTACTTGCAGCAGATGACACAGTTCAGTATAAGCAGGTTACTTGCAGCAGATGACACAGTTCAGTATAAGCAGGTTACTTGCAGCAGATGACACAGTTCAGTATAAGCAGGTTCACCTTTAGCAGACGGATGGTCAAAGCAAGCCGGATCGGATATCAGACAGGAACGAAGTACAAGGGAACAGGCAGGGGTCGGGTGCAGGCGGATAGCAGATGGCTCACAGGCAGGCCGGGTCAAACAGGAACAAACAATACGGATCAGGTCTCACAGGTATAACGCTGTAGAGCAGACAGCAAAGACTATTGGCAAGAGGCTAGTTTAAATAGGCCGTTTGGCGCCAACACGGACGCACGCACATGACCGCGCACGTGCCCGTGCACGCGCATCTGTGTACGAACGTAAGGGCGTTCGTACGATCGTGCGTACCCGCGACGATCGTAAATCAGAAGACCTGGAGGACAATCTCTTCATGCGATTTTCATGACATAGACCCTGAATGCTTTCTTCCGCTTCGGAGGAGAGGTAAACCCCTTAACGTTATGTGAGACTATTCTAATCCCCATTGGGTATACAAAAGGGCAAGTAGAACCCTATGAAAAAAAAGCTCCGATCCCGAGGGGTGGGAAAAAATGTACACGTACACCATGGACTGTCTAATAAGCCACACTGCAAAATTAAGCATGTTAAAGCATATATAATAGCGTATATAATAGCTTATATAATAGTGGCCCGGGAGGATCATAGCATTAGTTAACTGAGCAACATTACAATATAGAGTCCCGTACCTGAGAAGAAAAATAACCATAAGCAACATTGTGAACATATAAACCATTGGGGTCGGGAGGGGATAGACCATCCCGACATAAAGATAAACCATTATCTGTCAGGTGTAAAAACTTCCTGAACAGTAGGACCTAAAAGTCCAACACTCTCGTCCTCCTATGAGGAGATAGAGAGCAGGAGGGGCAGAGAGCAACTCGCCTCTGCTCACCACAACTCTCTCCCGAGGGGATGTAAGAGTGGGGGGGACAATCAAGCGTGGGCACAGCGTCTCAGCACAGCGGGGACCTGGTAGAGCTAAGGGTGCATCAAGGTGTGCTCAAAAAGTCAGGGGGGGAAAGAGTGATGTAGGCACTGTGCCCAAGCCAGCGAATCCCCATCTGGCAGAGACACCCATCCGCCAGTCCAACCAAATCCAGGTCTGGAGTTAAGTTCAAGGCCTACGGGCCATCAGGATGATGTGAAACCAAAAGATCATATCAGGTGGCCCCTGAGATTTTGCCTTTGCCGCCTGCGGTTTCTTTGTGGGGAAGGAGTGGCCCAGATGGCTGAGGGGCGAGGTGTAGAAGGCATCCTGGGGAGGTCATCTTATGCCATGAGTCCCAGCTTGACCAGGAGCTCCTTTCCTTCCTGAATGGTGGTCACTGTGTACGTGGTACCGTTCTGTATAACCTGGAGCTTAAATGGAAATCCCCATCTGTACCGTATACGGGCTTCCTGCAGGGGAACAGTGATTTCCTTAAACTTACGCCGCTTGTCCAGGGTAGCCGGGTAAATTTGGATCCTTACCCCCTCTAGGGTAATGTTAGGGGTGGCTCGAGATGCCCTCAGGATCTCCTCCTTCACAAAATAATCCTTGAGGCACAAAATAATGTCTCTTGGGGGTTTGTCTTCTGGGGGCTTGGGACGCAAAGCTCTATGCAGCCTATCACATGTAAATGCTGCAATAGGAGAAGCAGGTAACAGAGATTGAAACAGCTTAAGCACGGCAGGGGCTAGGTCAGTAATGGCCTCTGGGACCCCCCTGAGCCTCAGATTGTTACGTCTGTTTCTGTTGTCAAGGTCCTCCAAGTGGCCCTGGAGCTGGGAGACAGACTGAGAGGGTTTCATGATCTCTACGGAGGTCTGAGTATGCAAGCTGTAGCTCATCGTGCTTAGTTTCTAATAAATCAGTCCTGCCCCCCAATGCAGCGAGCTCCTGTTGCAAAGTACTGATGGATTTATGGAGTTCTGTTTGGAACTTCCCCGCCAACTTTGTGTACATGGCTGTGAGGCTGTCATCCAGGTCTGCTTTCGTGAGTTGTAAAGGGTACTCACCATCCCTGGTCGAGTGTGCAGGGGAGGCTGCAGGGCTGCCTCTGAGCTCTGGCGTGTGTCCCGGGTCGGCACCATCTTGGAAGTTACCCGCCATCTCCCGGGCTCTGAGGAGATAATTTGTAAGGGACCTCTGTGCTGGTTTCCCGCGACGGGACTTGGCGGACGGCATGCACCGATCTTTCCCCCGGAGGTGCAGGTACTTTGCATGTTCATTCGGCGTGTTCAACGGCCCCGGGGAGCGAGTTAGTGTCCCCGCTGTGACGGAGCTCCGCTCAAGTGGGACCGTCCAGTTTCGCGTCGCGCATGCGCCCCCTAGAGCCTGTATCTTGACTGACGACTCAGCCTAAGAAAGGGTGAACAAAACCAGTGGCTTATCCTTCTGGATAACTGGAGATGAAACAACATCACCTAAGGTCTGTCCCTGACAGGACCTCAAGGTTCGGCCGTTCCCTGGACGGGTAGGACAAGACTTCAAAAAGTGACCTGCTTGGCCACAATAAAGGCACAATCTCTCCCTCCTCCTAAAGGTTCTCTCATCCGCAGAGAAATGCGTGAACCCCAAGAGCATGGGTTCACCTTCACTGCCCGACTCAGTACCAGGAGGCATGGGAGGTGAGGGAGGCACGGGTGGGACTGCAAAGCTCAGAGATAAGCGTACAGGAGGCTTCCGCAAGCGCTCCTTAAAAGAGAGTCTTTCTGGAGTCAATGAGGATGGCAAATGTGATCAATGAGACCATGAGAAAAAGCAGCCATGATGGCCTCATTGTTCTCCACAACCTCTGCTGCCAGAGTACGGAATTTAATGGCATAGTCGGCAATAGTTCTCGTACTCTGTTCGGTGGACATGAGGCACTTGGCAGCAGAAGTAGAGCGTGCGGGAACATCAAATACCCTTTTAAACAAAGCCACAAACTCAGGGTAACTCAAGACAATGGGTTTTTGCATCTCCCATAGAGGGTTTTCTCAGGCCAAGGCTCTCTCAGAAAGCAAAGGTATCACGAAAATGCCTTTGCTTCTGTCCATGGGAAATGCCTGGAGTAGCATATATAGCTCAACCTGATTGAGAAACCCTCTACATTGGACTGGATCACCCGCAAATTGCCGGGGAAGCAGAGCGGAACCAGACATACCTCTTTTAGAGGTAATACTCGAGGCGAGTGCCTGCACAGAGATGGGAGCAGCAGCATGATTGGCCTGCAGCATAGGTTGTATAGGGGCAGCCACAGTGGGGATTCCAGGTGAGCCGTGAGACTCAGGAGCATTTTTAACGCCATGACAAACTGATTCATGTGGTGATCTAGTTCATCCATTCTGGAAAAATATTACCAACAAGCGGATTGATTGCATCTTCTGAATTCATGGCCTTCGCCTACTGTCAGAAACCATGAAATCAGACTGAGACAGAAGTACAGTTAAATCACATTTGTTTAATAATAAAAGTAAAAAGAACAAAGGTAGTCAAAACATAGCCATATTTCAGTAACCGGAATGGATAATCAGCCAGAGTCAGGGATCAAGTAAAGGAACAGTAAGCAGGATACAGAGCCAGAAGGAATGTCAGCAAAGCCAGTCTTTAAACAGGAACACACGAGATGTTTCTTGTGATGTTGACCAAGGTGAAGGCAGAGTTCTTTAGGACTGGATGGCTTAAGTAGGCAGGACTGATGAGCAGGATATCAACAACAGCTGAGTAACTGTCAAGAAAGATGGCAGCTGGCAATTAGCCGACAGTGGAGCAGCTATCTCAGAGAAGGAAGGGCTGAGCCCAGCCCTGACAGAGAATTCAGGAGCAGTTGAAAAAAATGGCCAACTGCTCAAAAACATCCATTTAGCAGCAGCAGTGTACATGAGGCTCTAGAGGAAGTAAAACTAGGGGAGTCAATAAGAAATAAATATCTGAGCATGTTGCTAGATCGTAGACTAGTGCTCTGCCTCTGCTTGGCCTGATTGTTGTTACCAGATGTGTTTTTGCTCCAACTCAAAACCTGCTGACCACCTGGACTTTTGATGCACAAAAAATACAGAGAATGGTAAAACACAAAAACAAAAAACAACATTAAGACCTCTTTCACACAGGCAATTGTCTTGCCGCTGTTAAAAGCATGTATGGTTATTTTGAAATTCCAAGACTTCAGGCACAGCAATCGTTTGCAGTTGTACATCGAGATTAGCAGCAATTACGTGCGTGTACATGTGGCTGCGTTTACATTTAGGTTGAAGTTCAGCATTTGTACTGTAGGTTTCCAACATTCTTGTTAATTACAAACAAAACCCTCTAAAAACTAAAAGCATGACACAGATACAAAGTAAACCTACAGTCTCCTGGCTGTTTGATTTGCTTAGACATTCAGCCTGCTTTAGCATAACCTAAACATTCCCTGGTCAGAGTACCTGACTATGAGACCAGAAAGGCCTGGACAGAAACTTCTTGCATTTCTTTCTGCACATATTGCCTTGTTCCTTCAGCAATGTGTTTTCTGTGGATGGAGTGCTGACTAGCTAGAATGATTTCCTTTTGTAGGACAACAATCAGCTATCTCCATGTGTCTTACACAGCCTGTAACACAGGGTCCCTTTTCATGGCTGAAACTGATACTATCTGCATCTTCAGACAGTGAAAGACCACATATGTAACATACCCACTGTTTTAGGCTCGATTCAGACTGCTGCAATGCGGGAACCCGTGTGAATCAAGTACAGGTTCCAACATAGCATACAACTTGCAGACAGTTCACATTGCCCTATGGGGACCACTACGGGTGTCAATACAAAGTTAGTAACACCCCAGATTGGTTCGCATATTGCAATGCGAATTGTTATTCAGACAGGAATCAGATCACATGGATGTGAACACCCTTGTGATTCGATTCTGGTGTGGACCAGAAAAAGGGTTCTTCATGACTTTGGTCCGAATGCGATGCAAATTGCCATATACAATTTGTATGGCTGAATTTGAATCACACAGACACACAGACATTGCATGGGATTTGTATAGCAGTGCGATTCTCATGCGATGTCTGACATTGCAGCAGTGTAAACCTGGCCTAAAACACATTGTCAGAACACATGAACACTAGAGATGAGCTGACAGTTCAGTCTGAACCTAGGTTTATATCGGCTTTGAATGTCCGGCCATTTGTTCAGTGGGAACAAATCATAATCAGAAGCAATATTTCTACTAATTCTATATATGACAGCTTTCTGCTTTCAATGGATCCAAAGAAAACAGTGGGTGCTGTCACCTGCTAAGTTGCTAGCAACCACCACTGTCACCAACACATTGATTACATGGCCAGAAATCCCTGGCCCTTAAAGCAAAGGGGCAGGGATAGCAGGGAAATTATTGCCCAAATATGGTCACTTGATATATTTGGATCATGAGAATGATAAAATATGGCCTTGGCAATATCTAGCTAATGATGCTATTGCTATCACCGTTTTTTCCTTATATAGCTGATAACAGCTTGGGGAGCTGTCATTTAGTCACCAATGTCATTGGGATCAGTTTTGTGCGCTGAGTCCCTTGGGGTTTTAACTTTGATGAGTCATTGGGCATTGTCATTGATGATGGATTTACAATAAGGAACATATTTTTAACAAGAACTTGTCAAACATTTGGGTGTATTTATTTCTAGGATACAATTCTTTGTTTTTGTGAATGAGTATGGATATTAGATACCCCATACTCATTCACAAATGTGAAGGTGAAGCTGTATGTAGGGACTCCTTTACTATTAAAAGGGGCTTCTGGATTCTGATAAGCCCCCAACCTGCAGACTCCCAAAACCATTGGCCAGTGATGTTGAGAAGAGGGTTCTTTGCTGGAATGACACCCCCTCATGTTGAGGGCATGTGGCCTGGTTTGATTCTTGGGAGCACCAGTTTCTTGTCAGCCAGAGTGCATGTTCGGATTAATGGTTTACCATTTCTTTTTTCTGTGTGAGGATCTACCTTAGAATTTCCTGGGGGACCTCACACATTTTTGTGTGTGTGAGGTACCCCCTTAAAATGCATACCAGACTCAAAGGTTTTTCATTTTGAGAAGGACCTCTACACAAATGTATTTATTTTTTATGATTATTTATTAAAAAACACATACACAGATTCCCACCAAAGGTCGGTGTACCATTTATTTTTAAATAAAAGATTAAGCCTGCTTAAAAAAAACCAATGCTCCCAGCCAAATGTCTCCCAGGGCAGTGCCCATACCCATCCCCATTCTGTTTTTTGACAACCCTTTGCATATTAGCCTAAAAAACTTATATTTTTGATTTGACAGATTTGATTTCAAATGGGTTCAGGTTCAGGTAAGCAAACTTATTTGAAGTTTCATGAACCATGCTAGAAAACAAACCCATGCAGTTTGGCCCATCTCTTATGAACACCCACAATAATGACACACTTCTCTTAATTTTAAACTAATTACATCATAACTATTGTCACATTTCTTTTAGCTATTGCCATAATGGACACTCTCCAGTCTTTGCCTCATTTTTTCCTGACAAAAGTAAACTCTCCCACTACAAGCCCTGTATGGCTTCTAAACAGGATAATTTCTCCTATTCTTTACCGATTCGGAAATACTGTATTTAACACATCTTTCCAAATGGTATTTTGTCTGCCTACTGCCCAGTATGCAACCAAAAGTGCATTCTACATTTGCTTGCCAGGAGCGAGGTCTGACTATTTTAATCTGAGTCACACCAGCCATGTTACAAGCAGAGCATATAGAAGTCTTGTATATTTGGGTATATAAGTGATTCTTAAGCTGCGATATTGTTTTGTAAGCAGTTCCAGCTTTATTGCCTTTATGGAGTCTAGCAGTAGGATAACTCTGCATTTGTCGATCAAGCTTAAAGTGTTTGGGGGCAAATATATTTACAAAGCTCTGAAGGGGACGTTTTCTTTATACAATTTAGCTTTGAAGGAGTTAAGTTTTCAGTCACTCTGACAGAAGCAGGTATAGGCTTTTTTTATTGGGGAATCAAATTAGGCCGCGTACACACGCGCGGACTGTTCGCCCAACCTTGTTCGGCAAACAGTTTCGGCAAACAGTCCGCTCAAAATTTGCATGAGCGGACTTGCCCACACACGAGCGGACTGTTTCAGCAAACTGTTTGCCAAACAGTTCGCTCAACTTTTGAAATGAACGGACTCGCCCACGTAAGGAGGAGGCAAATCCGCCCATTTCGAGCGCGTGTACAGGTAGGCGGGGCCCGCGAAGGAGACGTCGCGGGCTCCGCCGCCTGGAATGGGCTTAAAGGGGAACCCCAACGCCGAAAAAAATCGGCGTGGGGGTTCCCCCAAAGTCCACACCAGACCCTTGTCCGAGCACGCTACCCGGCCGGCCAGGAAAGGGGGGCGAGCGAGCGCGCCCCCCCTCCTGAGCCGTACCAGGCCGCGTGCCCTCAACATGGGGGGTGCCTTGGGGAAGGGGGGGCCGCGCGGCCCCCCCACCCCAAAGCACCTTGTCCCCATGTTGATGAGGACAAGGGCCTCTTCCCGACAACCCTGGCCGTTGGTTGTCGGGGTCTGCGGGCGGGGGGCTTATCGGAATCCGGGAGCCCCCTTTAAGAAGGGGGCCCCCGGATACCGGCCCCCCACCCTATGTGAATGAGTATGGGGTACAATGTACCCCTACCCATTCACCTGTGAAATAAAGTACAAAAAAAAACACAACACAGGGGAAAAAATATTTTATTGCACAGCTCCGGGGGTCTTCCGTCTTCGGGGGTCTTCTCGCCGGACTCCTCCGCTATGTGTGTGTAGCTCTTTTGCTAGCGGAGGAGTCCGGCTTTCTTCCTCCCCGCCGCCGGCCTCTTCTCCCGACTTCGGGGGTCTTGTCCCCCTCTTCGGTTCTTCTGCCGGGCCACCGCGCCTTCTTGTAGCTCTTTTGCAGGCGGTGGCCCGGTCTTCTGTCGCCGCTGCCTTCCGTTCTTCTGTCGCCGCCTTCGGTTCTTCTGCCGGGCCACCGCGCCTTCTTGTAGCTCTTTTACAGGCGGTGGCCCGGTCTTCTGTCGCCGCTGTCGCCGCCGACTTCCGTTCGTGTTCTTCTTCTTGTTCTTCTTGTTCTTCTCCAGGAGATGTTGACACGTCGCTCCCTCCGGCCGGAATGCCAGAGCCGCGCTGTGCGGTCACTTATATAGTGACAATGGGGCGGGGTCACATGGTATATGTCACATGGGTTGGTCACATGGTGACCCCGCCCTCTTACGATGTCATAGTCCCCATGTGACATCAACCCATGTGACCAACCCATGTGACATATACCATGTGACCCCGCCCCATTGTCACTATATAAGTGACCGCACAGCGCGGCTCTGGCATTCCGGCCGGAGGGAGCGACGTGTCAACATCTCCTGGAGAAGAACAAGAAGAACAAGAAGAAGAACACGAACGGAAGTCGGCGGCGACAGCGGCGACAGAAGACCGGGCCACCGCCTGTAAAAGAGCTACAAGAAGGCGCGGTGGCCCGGCAGAAGAACCGAAGGCGGCGACAGAAGAACGGAAGGCAGCGGCGACAGAAGACCGGGCCACCGCCTGCAAAAGAGCTACAAGAAGGCGCGGTGGCCCGGCAGAAGAACCGAAGAGGGGGACAAGACCCCCGAAGTCGGGAGAAGAGGCCGGCGGCGGGGAGGAAGAAAGCCGGACTCCTCCGCTAGCAAAAGAGCTACACACACATAGCGGAGGAGTCCGGCGAGAAGACCCCCGAAGACGGAAGACCCCCGGAGCTGTGCAATAAAATATTTTTTCCCCTGTGTTGTGTTTTTTTTTGTACTTTATTTCACAGGTGAATGGGTAGGGGTACATTGTACCCCATACTCATTCACATAGGGTGGGGGGCCGGTATCCGGGGGCCCCCTTCTTAAAGGGGGCTCCCGGATTCCGATAAGCCCCCCGCCCGCAGACCCCGACAACCAACGGCCAGGGTTGTCGGGAAGAGGCCCTTGTCCTCATCAACATGGGGACAAGGTGCTTTGGGGTGGGGGGGCCGCGCGGCCCCCCCTTCCCCAAGGCACCCCCCATGTTGAGGGCACGCGGCCTGGTACGGCTCAGGAGGGGGGGCGCGCTCGCTCGCCCCCCTTTCCTGGCCGGCCGGGTAGCGTGCTCGGACAAGGGTCTGGTGTGGACTTTGGGGGAACCCCCACGCCGATTTTTTTCGGCGTTGGGGTTCCCCTTTAAGCCCATTCCAGGCGGCGGAGCCCGCGACGTCTCCTTCGCGGGCCCCGCCTACCTGTACACGCGCTCGAAATGGGCGGACTTTCCGAGCGGGAACAGTCCGCTCATTTCGAAAGTACAGCGGACAGGCCCACACACGGGCGGACTGTTCGCTCAAACACAGTTTCAGCGGACAGTTTTTCGGAATTTCCGAAAGACTTTGTCCGTCCAACTGTCCGCTGAAACTGTCCGCTGAAAGCCCACACACGAGCGGACTGTCCGCCCAAACACTGTTCAGCGGACAAGGTTGGGCGAACAGTCCGCCCGTGTGTACGCGGCCTAACTCTTTGAATTACAAGACTCTGGGGTTTATTTAGTAAAGGCAAATCTACTTTGTACCAGAAGTGCACTTGGAAGTGCAGTCACTGTAGATCTGAGGGGAAGATCTGTAATGAGGGGAATCTATGCTAATTTTACATCCAATCATGTGCAAGCAAAAATACTGCTTTTTTTGTTCCTTGATTGTCCCTCTCAGATCTACAATGACTGCACTTCCTAGTGCACTTGCAGTGCACTTGAAAGTGCACAGTGGATTTCCCTTTAGTAAATAACCCCTTATATCTTTAGTCATAGCACTCTGAATTGACGCATTTCCTATATTATGAAGCTAAGACTCTTTATTTAGCACATGCATATTCTGTTCTACCTTTGAGAGAACACTCTTGCCTACCTGGGACGTGCCACAGTTGTCTTGAGAAACCTCTAGCTTTGGTACTCTTGGTCCCTTGGTGGTTTCTGGGGAAACCTCTATCTGGGGAAACTCTGTTTAGTAGTAACCCCTACCATATTTATATCAGCACTCTCCCCAAAGACTGACTTATCATTTAGGTCCAGGCTCTTTCATGGTACTTATTCCTAAGGAAAGTTTAAACTTCACCCCAGTTTAACCTTTATTTGGGAGCACTGGGATTGCGATAAAACTGTTAATTATTTTTTCTGTAAACTTGTTATTCCACCAATACAGCAGCAGGCACAACATGCACCAGGTCACCCTCTACATACATGACTTCAACTCCTCCATTTTTTAGGGGTAACTTAAAATATTTTATCAAATACATCTGGCAAATACAGACCTCTGATTGGCCAGGTTACCTTGTGCTGTATAAAAGCTCAGGGGACATTTGGCGACAGCATTCCAATATTCACTGCATCTAAGGCAACAATCTTGCTTCCAAGTTTCGTTAAGGTTTCCCACATGGCAGCTTCCTGCATATTGAGGCACCTTCATATGATTCTGGGACCACTGAGCCACACATCCACCAAGATAGATGGTTCTTCCTCACCTGAGGCTTGCTGGCTTTCCCAGTCAAGGTGAATATTTTTTCAGTTAGAAGAATTTCCCTTGTAAACTTGTCATAGTTGTTGCAGCCTTAGCCCATCAGGCAGTAGGTGAAAGACATTTTCACATCATCAGTCAGTGACATCTTTTGCATAAAGTAAGCTGGTCTATTTGTATCATTGTTGCTACACTCAACAGCAACAGCCTCCTGCTTCAAGCAGCCAGGCATGTACTGGCCATCAGGACTACAGGGAGTTTCCCGGTGGGCCGATGGCTCAGTGGGCCGATTTCAGTGACAAAGTAATGGCTGCACGGCTCACCCTCAACTTCACGCAGTGATGTGAGAAAGATGAGAAAAATGCAGAGGAGAATAAGTGAAATAATAAAAGAGGTTAGTGAGGACTCCTTTTGTTATGCTACGTATGGGTTTTTTTTTTTTTGGACATTTGCGTATAGTTTTATATACTGTTTTTGTGCCTGTTTGCAAAATAAAAGTGGGCTGGTCTGGATGAAGTCCAGGGCCAAATTTTTGTCCCAGTCCAGCCCTGCAAGCAGCCATAGGCTCTTTCATGGTACTAAGAACTTGGTTGCTACTCTCTGGCTATAACAGTCCACAGCAGACTCCCAAACTGGCAGATTCTGTTTGGACACTTGTGGGACTCATTTAATTGGTGAAGCTACAGAATTATCCCACTCATTGAGAGCCCCATATAGCAGATCTACAGGTCATGAAGTACACAGCAACAACTTGCACAGATCCTGCAAAGTTATGTACTGTCATTTTAAGGGCTGCTCTCACTTTTCCTCTTGCAGATACACAACACCTGAAGCACATGATGTGCAGCATTAATGGCTCCTTAGCAGAAATCATCACAAAATAATTTATTTTTCACGAATAAGCTGACTCCACACAGAAAATCCACTTTTGAAATTTCACATATCACCGCCAGTTGTGATATTAAAGAGGAACTTCAGTCAGACTTTAAAAGTTGTTGAAAAAATACATGAAGCATGCACAGTAAATAATTAATAATGGGATTTATTGTTCTAAATCTGGCATTTGTAAGGATAAAAAAATGGCTGTAAACACACTGACCATAAATGTCATAGCGGCCATTTTAACTAAGGGCAGCTGAAGCCAGCACCCTCAGTTTTCTGGGGAATTCATAACGCATCTCTGTGGTGCACAGCAGATCCGCGCTTGAGCACTACACATTGTCTCCGCCTGTCTTTTGCCTGTCTCTGCCCATCTCTGCCTGTCCTCCATCCTTTTCCAGGTCTTCTCTGCCCACCTCCAACTCTCCCCCCTCACAATACAACAAAAAAAAGCCTAAAGATTCCTAGGATTCCTGATAAAAATATCCCAGGAGTCAATAGGAGTAGAGTTTTGACTTTTGACGTCATTTACCTACAAGGGGGAAGCAGGAAGTAGAGAGGAACAATGAATAAAAAAGAAATTTGGAGCTAGAATTTTTTATTTTTATTTTTTTATCCATTGGTAGTCAAAGAGGGGGAGAGGATGCTATTAGAAGGAAAACTAAAAATAGACTGAAGATCTATTTTAAGCTCTAAATAGAAATCTTTCCAAGACCACTTTTCCAAGAAAACATACATTTTAGGGCTTCTGGCCACTTTTATTTGTCGTCAAACAGATCCTCACACACAATGTGCCCTCACATGAGTTCTCATCCTCACACATATGCAAAGTAAATCGTTAGCCTCCTGGCTATTTGGTCTGCCTAGGCCAGTGATGGTGAACCTTGGCACCCCAGATGTTTTGGAACTACTTTCCCATGATGCCCATGCACTCTGCAATGTAGTTGAGCATCATGGGAAATGTAGTTTGAAAACATCTGGGGTGCCAAGGTTCGCCATCACTGGCCTAGACCCATAAGCCCCATACACACACACATTGGATTTTCTGCTGATTTTTGTCTTCAGATTTACCAAAACCATATAAAATGAGGTCAAACCTTAGGAGTTTCAATTTGTATGCAATCAGGCAGGCCCTTGCACTACATGGTTTTGGTAAATCTGAAGACAAAAATCAGCAGAAAATCTGATAGTGTGGTAGTATGGGGCTTTAGACTGCTTTAGCAAAGACTAAACATTTTCTCAGACATCAGTCTGGTCAGAATGCCTGCCTATAAGGCCAGACAGGCCTGGATACTTGCATCTTGAATGTCTGTCTAAACACATGCACTGCTTCTGCAACAATCTGTTTTCTGGGGAGAGAACAATAACTAGCTAGACGGATTCCCAACCTGTCTTAGTAGTGTCTTACACCTGTTCATGGATATCTTTATCATTAGACAGTGACAGTCCATCCATCTGTCACAATACTTACTTGTTTATGTTGTTGACCCTTTAGCTTGATCATTATTCCTCATGTACCAACTAGAATATGCATAGATAACCATATGCCAATTTACAGCATAGATTAGTATTTTTAATAAGATAAATCAAATCTTAGATGATTTAACCTTTAGCAAGTGCAGCATGAAATCTACCTCAAGCATCAATGACATACAATGATATTTTGTGTAATACATAGGTAGCTGATATTTCAAATCACCATATGTTCATGAATGTCACTGACAACTACAGTACTGATAATCTTCTAATATTTGAAACTGACATTTCTCCGTTAAGCCAGTTTTTTAATATATATTTCATTTTCAAAGTTCAAACATGTAAAGATTAAACTTTGAAGGTCAGTTTATTTTCTTTATTTTTGGACAATAAATACTTTTCAGCTTGTTGTTATTAGTTATATTATGTGTATGGAAGGAATTATCCAGGGACCTGATGTTTACAAACAGTGTATACATACTTGTTTTTATAGAGATAAGATGCAGGCAGTGCCATTGAGTGATTCTCAATGAAACCTGTGTAATACTACATTGGGAACATCTGAAAAATCCTCAGAATATTCAAGGTGAGATTACAGCACACAAAAGCTTCTATTTATTTCTAAAATATTCAGAAAAAATAAGAAGCAGTAAATATGGTTAGAGATGACAAGCAAATGACAAGTATGTGCACATGAACATAATGAAAGTTTAAATAAGAACAGCTCTTTGCAGAAAACCATGATTTAAAAAAAAATAAAAAATCTGCCTCCAAACATTATTGTTATCAATGATTTGCTGGAGTAATGCCCTGTACACACGGTCCGAAATTCTAGCGGAAAAAGTCCGATCGGATTATATTGTTGGAAAATCCAATCATGTGTGGGCTCCATCAGATTTTTTCCATCGGAAATTCTGACGGAAAAAAAATTTGAGAGCAGGATCTAAAATTTTCCAACAAGAAAATCCGATCAGACCTTTTCCGATCGTTTGTAGAGAATTCCGATCAGACAAAATGCCACGCATGCTCAGATCAAATTACGAGACCAAAGCTATTGGTTACTAGCCTCTACGTAGTCCCGTCGTATGCAACAAACGTCACCACGTTCCGAATGATCAGATTTTCCGAAAAACTTTGTCCCTGTGTATGCAACACCAGTTTCGGACAAAATCCGTCTTAAAAAATCCAAAGGCATTACATGAACACTGATACCCCAATTATTTCTTCTTCCTTTCCCACTGTAGATGGTGTCCAGTGACATTCCCTGGAGGTGGCATCAGTATGATTTTCCTGGCCGACAATGACTTTAAGGGGAAGGACCCCCAGCTTGATGAGGTTACCACTAGGGGTGTTGCTAGGTCTACAAATGATCTGGGGCTAGAGCCCATAGCAGTGCAGTAAAGAAAGTCACACTTGGGCAGGCATACACATGTATATAATATATATATATGTGTGTGTGTATATATCCCCAGAGAGCCCCCCCTTACATCAGGGTCCCCAGAGAGCCCCCCTTACATAAGGGTTCCCAGAAAGCCCCCTTACATTAGGGTCCCCAGAGAGCCTCCCTCTTAAATCAGGGTCCCCAGAGAGCCCCCCACTTAAATCAGGGTCCCCAGAGAGCCTCCCGCTTAAAGCAGGGTCCCTAGAGAGCCCCCCTTAAATCAGGGTCCCCAGAGAGCCTCCCCCCTGCATCAGGGTCCTCAGAGAGCCTCCCCTGCCCTTGGGGACCCCTGCAGAGACCTGGGCTATGGGCCCCAGATTCGGGGCGATAGCCCCAAAAGCCACCCCCTAGCGATGCCACTGATTACCACCCACAGGACTGAGACATAGATCGGAGTACCTCGAAAGAAAGTAAAGCATTACCACAATCACTGTCAGGAGAAACTGGTAAATACTATGTTCACAAAAAAAAACTTTACCATGATATTGTAACTACATGTAAAGTGAAAGAAGCATGTACATGTAGATCATTTTTTTTTCTTATTTAGGGCCGTTTCAACTTATCTTTTATTTTCTCCTCCAGTACAGGAATCTGGTATTTAGGTTGCTGGGAGTGGAACGTGCATGTATGGTGTTTAATGCAGGTTTCTTGTACACTTTTGTAACTAGGTGCCAAGGGTACAACAAAACCTTTAAAACAAAAGCCACTTAAAAATAAAATAATAATCGTAACAAAAAAAAAAAATGGTCAGACTTGCTGCCTATTGTAAGAAATCTGTTAAAGGTCAAAACATTATTTCAGATTTTAGAAATGAGCTCCTAACTATCCAATCTAGAAAATGCACAGTCACTGTGATCAGTAGTCAAAATCTAAAATGCCAGTGTCTCATAAAAAAAGATGACACTGAACCAGTTCAGATGTCAATATCTCTAGCAACTACCTTCTTCCGCCCTTCCCCATATCTCATAAAACATGAAATGCCATCACTTTTGTGATTTTTAATGCACTTTATCTCTGCTGATTGTCTGCTGCAGATGACAGGAACATGGTTCTAGTTAGTTTAAGGTGATAAGGCGGGTTGGGAACATAATAATGCAGGAACATACTGGCATTTATTAGTTTGGGTATGTAGGGAGGGGGCTGGGACTGACAATGTTCCATAATTTGGAAAGTAAAGGCCAGTTCACACTGCCCACACACTAAATTGCAGCAGTTTAGTATATGGGCAGCTCTATGTTTCAGCTCAAGTGAGCTAGCAGTAAGGCCGCGTACACACGGGCGGACTGTTCGCCCAACTTTGTCCGCTGAACAGTGTTTGGGCGGACAGTCCGCTCGTGTGTGGGCTTTCAGCGGACAGTTTCAGCGGACAGTTGGACGGACAAGGTTTTTCGGAAATTCCGAAAAACTGTCCGCTGAAACCTTGTTTCAGCGAACAGCCCGCTCGTGTGTAGGCTTGTTCGTCAAACAAAGTTGCGCGCATGCTCAGAAAGGATTTTCACGCCGAAAGCTATAATGCAGTGTATAGGACGTCGTATTTTTCGTCCCGTCGTACGTGCTGTTCACGTCATCGCGCACGGTTTTAGCAAACTGTTCGTTCGTCGTGTGTGGGCATGTCCGTCCATGCTAATTTTGAGCGGACTGTTTGCTGAAACTGTTGGACGGACAAAGTTGGGCGAACAGTCCGCGCGTGTGTACGCGGCCTAAGGGGCAGTGTGATGCACATTTTACATCACACTGCTCCCTTTTTTTGTGTGAACATTATGTGAAGTTAACAAAGTGGCACTTCATTCATGTCCCACTACAGCAGCATGAAGCGTTGCACTTCTGTACAGTGACATGTGGTGCTTTCCTGTATACTGAGATAAAATTCAGCATATCTGCAGTTTATCACAGCTCACTGTAGCACAGCTCTGGGCTGTGTTGCAGCGCGAACAGGGTACATAGAAAACAATTGCTTTCTGAGTCCTAGCTGGGACTGGCATTCTTTAAGTGTTAAAAAATGCTGGTCATCAAACTATATGTGAATAGGTGCTAAAACACTTTTAGGGTGTTAGCAACAGCCTTTGCCTTGTTCATTTAGCAAAATGATAGTATTGTTAATAGTAGTATTGCTAATCTATCATAGATTTGAGTGATTGTTTGCTTCACATATATTTATTAGCACAGTGCTTGTGCTGTGTAATTTGGCCCTTTGTATCATCTAAAATACCTGGCTTATTCTGCCTACTGCTGCCCTCCCCTCTGTAAACTGACCACGTTTATCATGTTTGCTGAGTCCCTGACACCGTGGTCAGTTTACATGCCTTCATCATCCACTGTCTCTCCTCTCTCCCTCCTCCTTGCCTGTCAGCTCCTGTATGTGTGTGTGAGACATCTCTGCCCCCCCCCCCCCTTTCCCCTTCTACTGCTATTAGAAGTAAGTTAAACTTGAAAAAAAATTCTTGTATCTAGCCATTACACACTGTGTACGTGTTTGTTGAAAATTAAGCTTCTAAATACCTTTTTCAGATACCTTTTTCAGTGACTGGGAGTCATGTGACCAGCCTGAAGATGTCTGAATAAAAGGTATTTAGAAGCTTTGTTTTCAGCAAACACTTACAATGCGTGTTATGGCTGGATAAAAGAGAGGGGCTGGCAATGAATAGTATTGTAATGTTCCAACCACTTTAAGCTGGGTACACACTGCCTAAAAATTATCAGGTTCAGCCTAATGACTGGCTATAGTAAAATGGAAATGCTGGAAAATTGATCTGTGTATTCTGGCTGGAGTCCCCCTGTCAGAATACAATAGTACAGCGAGGGAGATCACCACACCAACATCACTTGCATTAGTATAGCAATCTGTCCATTTCAGTGTGTACCGGGCTTTAAACATATAAGGATAGTATATTATCTAGCACTGTAAAGCTTCTGTCAGCCATCCTCTCTAGCTAAGCCAAGACATATGTTGTGCAAGCAAGATTGTACATATTTTAATTAAAGAAAGTGACATATAGTTTTTGAGACTAAGGCGAGGGGGAGAGTTCTCAATGAGGAAGTGAATCAACAAAATGGCTTTGACAAAATGGTGGCCTCCAGTAAGAAGAAACAGGAGCAATACTGGATACCATTTACAGCACACACTAATTTTGGTAACATATTTATTAATGTGGAATGTATGTTATATTATTAACCCCTTGCCGACCGCCTCACACCAATATACATCGACAGAAGGGCATGTACAGGCATATTAACGTACTTGTAAGCCCTTTAAGACGCAGCATTGTGGACTCGATGTCCGCGGGGATACCTGCAATCATCTCACGGAGGTGAAGAACGGGGAAATTCTGATGTAAATAAGCATTTCCCCATTCTTCCTAGTGACAGGACACCGATCACAGCTCCCTGTGATCAGGAGCGGTGATCAGTGTCATGTCACATGTAGCCCATCCCGCCTACAGTTAAATCACATCCCTAGGACACACTTGACCCATGCAGCGCCCCTACTGATTAACCCCTTCACTGCCACTCACATTTACACAGTAATCAATGCATTTTTAATCGCACTGATCGCTGTATAAATGTGAATAGTCCCAAAATAGCGACACAAGTGTCCGATCTCTCCGCCGTAATGTCACAGTCACAACATTACTGGTAAAACAAAAATTATTAATAAAAATGCCATAAAACTATCCCCTATTTTGTAGACGCTTTAACTTTGGCGCAAACCAATCAATAAAAACTTATTGCAATTTTTTTTTACCAAAAATATGTAGAAGAATACGTATCCGCCTAAACTCAGCAAAAAAAATGTTTTTTTATATATTTTTGGGAGATATTTAAAAGTAAAAAATATTGTGTTTTTTTCAAAATGATCACTCTTTTTTTGTTCATAACGCAAAAAAAAAACTTGCAGAGGTGATCAAATACCACCAAAATAAACTCTATTTGTGAGGAAAAAATTATGTCAATTTTGTTTGGGAGGCACGCCACATGACTGCACAATTGTCAGTTAAAGGGGAACAGTGCCGAATCGCAAAAAACGCTCTAGTCTTTGGCCAGCCAAATGGCCCGGGGCTGAAGTGGTTAAAGAACAATTTTTTTTATCAAACTGGTATGGGTTAAGTTTCACTATAAGCCCTTGTACACACGGTCGGACATTCAGACGGAAAATGTCCGATTGGACCGTTTTGTCGGATAATCTGACCGTGTGTGTGCTCCATCTGACTTTTTCCGTCGGAATGTCTGACCAACAAAGTTTGAGAGCTGGATATAAAATTTTCCGACAACATGATCCGATCAGACGTTGTCCGATTGTTTGTAGAGAATTCCGATCGGACAAAGTGCCACGCATGCTCAGATAAAATTACGAGACCAAAGCTATTGGCTACTAGCCTGAACGTAGTCCCATCGTAACAAACAAACGTCATCACGTTCCAAACGATCGGATTTTCCAACAACTTTGTCCGACCGTGTGTATGCAACACCAGTTTCAGACAAAATCCGTCGGAAAAAATCAGACGGATTTTATGGTCGGAAAGTCTGACCGTATGTACATGGGCTAAGAGTTTGCTGTAAGGTAAGGGGAAATACCACTCAGTACTTAAAGATGATTTGTTATTTGTATGTTTCAATGTTTATTCAGACAAGTATACTGTTTTAAATTGTGTCTAATGCCGCGTACACACGATTGGACTATCCGGCAGACAAACCACCAGACTTTGCAGCCGGACTTTTCTGGCTAGGTCCGGTGGACAATCCGCCGGACTATGGCGGGAGTCCGCCGGACTTTTGAAATGAACGGACTTGCCCACACACGGAGAAAAGTCCATTAATTTTGAACTTGGCTCCATCGGTGAGATTGACACCTCGCTGGCTCCGTCACCTGGTATGGATTTAAAGGGGAAGCCCTACGCCGAAAAAATGGTGTGGGGTTTCCCCCAAAGTCCATAGTAGACCCTTATCCGAGCGCCCCCTCCTGAGCCGTACCAGGCCGCATGCCCTCAACATGGGGGGGTACTTCGGGGAAAGGGGGGCCCTGCGGCCCCCCACCCCAAAGCACCTTGTCCCCATGTTGATGAGGACAAGGGCCTCTTCTCATCAACCCTGGCTGTTGGTTGTCGTGGTCTGCGGGTGGGGGGCTTATCAAAATCCGGAGCCCCCTTTAATAAGGGGCCCCAAGATACCGGCCCCCCACCCTATGTGAAGGAGTATGGGGTACGATGTACCCCTACCCATTCACCTGGTGAAAAATGTGTAAATAAAAAAACAACACAAGTTTTTAAAATAATTTATTAGACAGCTCCAGTGGTCTTCTCTTCTTCCGTCTTGGGGGGTCTTTTCGCCAGACTCCTCCACTATTTTCTGCTCTTTCACTAGCTCTTTTACTAGTGGAGGAGCCCAGCTTTCTTCTACCCCATCGCCGCCATCGTCTGGGGGTCTTCTTCCAACTTCGAGGTCTTGTCCCGCTTTTCTGGGGACTTGTGCCGCTATTCGGTTCTTCTTCCGGGCCTCCCCCACTGCGTTTTTTTTTCAGCATAGGGCTTTTCCTTTAAATCCATATCAGGTGATGGGGCCAGCGAGGTGTCAATCTCGCCGATGGAGGCAGCGACATTGACCTCCTTCACTAGTTCCATCTACCTGGAGCCACGTTCAAAATGAATGGACTTTTCTCCATGTGGGCAAGTCTGTTCATTTCAAAAGCTGAGTCCGGCGGACAATTTTGAGTCAAAACTTCTTTCTAAGTCCGCTGGACTTTTGGAAAGAAAAAGTCCACTGGAGCCCACACACAGGCAAAGAAAAAGTCAGCTGGATAGTCCGATCATGTGTACACAGCATTACATATATTAACATCTCAACATAGCCACAAAACTGCAGAAGATTATGTGTTCTGTTTTTTTCAAAATGTATTAATGAGGGGTGGTAAAGAACTGAATACTGCACTAGGCAAGTTATTTCTTGTACTACAGAGGAGATCCTCCATAGTCACAAAAAACATTGTTGATAATAATGAGATGGCAATACTGATTTATGTATTTATTATTTATGTATTACAGCCATTTACATAGCACCCTCAATTTACATTTGACATCAGTCCCAGCTCACAATCTAAGTTCCCTATTTCACATAAAGTCATGGGCTGATTTAGAGAGCAGCCAGTTAACCTACCAGCATGTCTTTTGAAATGATTCTGAGATTAGTTTGCAAAATGACTGTAATTTGTGTTACTGTACAAATTACCTTCATCATGACTACAACAATACACAATATACAACATTGTAATATAAATGCAGATGTATTTGGCATAATCATAAGTCAAACAATGTAAAAGGTCATGGGTTTCATAGGAATTGAGATTACTGGTCCTTTTATTAATGTCCTTTGCTAGATTGGTTCAAGCCAGAACTTCATACTTTTATTCTCCATTCTATCCCTTAAGCTGCTGTTGTTTTTGGTGGTATTATTTTAATCACTGCACTAAATCTTTAAGTGAATTGTATCAGACACCTTCTTTGTAATCAATCTTGGTTCTGGATTATGTGACAAATATGAAATATGATTCTACTTGCTTTCAATGTTATATTGATATCGAAGCTCTACCTATTGTAACTATTTTATTTTTAAATGTACTAAACAATGGATATTCTTTTTATTCATCAGTGTTTGTTTTTTTGTTATTTTTACTCCAATTGTTTGGAAACAAAAAGGTCATGGGTAACATAAATACTGTGTATACATTATACAGTATGTGTACACATATACATGCATATATAAATATAAACATATCAACATTTAATGGAAAACTAGATAAGATAGGTAAGTGATAGTGTGTGATAAGTTCATTTAAGAATTATTATTATCAAATGCTTCATGGTCCAAACATACCATTTTACTATTTTACTATAATAAGATAAAACAATCACAAATAATAAAGAATGAAATGATTCCACAGATGTATAAAAAAAAATAGAACCAACTGGTTTAAAAAGACACATATATATGGTTGTTAAACACAGTGCTCTCATTGTTTCTTCATTGATGGTTGTTATGCCCTGTACACACGGTCGGACTTTCCTATGGAAAATGTGCGATCGGATCATGTTGTCTGAAAATCCAATTGTGTGTGGGCTCCAATGGACTTTTTCCGTCTGAATTTCCGACACACAAAGTTTGAGAGCTGGATCTTAAATTTTCCGACAACAAAATCCAATTGTTTAAATTCCGATCGTATGTAGACAATTACGACGGACAAAGTGCCACGCATGCTTAGAATAAATCACGAGACAAAAGCTATTGGCTACAGGCCTCTTTATAGTCCCTTTGTACGTCTTCTATGCCACCTCGGTCTGAACGATCAGATTTTCCAACAACTTTGTATATTATATTATATTGTGTTATTTGTAGGCCTGGTGAACAGGGAGCATTTTCTGGCCCCCAAAACACATTGGATGTTTTTTAGTGCAAACCAATAAATGAATGTGGACTCTTTTATCATTTAGCTTTTTGCTCCTTCCATTGGTGCAAACCAATTTCAAGACTGTGTTGCTTATAATAAATATCAAGATAGAATTAAAGTAAAATGTTTCAATTTACTTTAGATATAATTCATTTGGTGCATCCCATGTCCTTTTCTACACTTTCAGCATGTAAAACATTTAAGAATATTGGTGGCATGAAATAAGTTTGCTTTCATTTCATTTTGCACAACTGAGGCTTGGAACAGAAGTGACTCTTAGAAAATGTCCTTCAAATTGCCAGTGTTCTTTCTGAATAAGATTGTACTTTCAGCAACCTTCAGGACAATACCATTATACGGGTGCTTTGTATCTACAGTTGCTTCATTTCTGGATGAATAAAGAAGTAACACTTGACCAGCTGCACATAAAACCAATTACGTTATGTTAGGACTAGCATGGAGAATGCATGAAATAAAAAGCAATACACAGAAAACAACAAAGAGATATGTTATATGTATTATCTAACAAACAATTCAACCAAAACTGAATAAACTATATTTTGCAATAAGTTGATTTCAGCTCATATAACTATCTATGTCATTGCAAAATCAATATAACAGTATTTACAATGCAAGCAGTGATATTTTGGAGCTAAAAAAATCAGTTCCATAAAATGATTATCATTTAAGAAAAATATATTTTAGATATGACTGATTGGCTAGATACATTCCATTGTGCTTAAAATAGCTACAAGTAAAGTCATTATGTATTGGGTTGTTATATCTGATAAATAATGATAGATTTATAATAAATACGTGATATACATTTGGTAAATTTGATATGTCTTTACAGGTAGTGAACAATGATATCACAATAGGATTTTGTAATGTTAAGCATTATAAAAAGATTTGAAAAAAAATCAGCTATGATTCTCACTATCAAAATTATTTAAATTGGAAGTAATTCTCACTCCCTGCTACTCAATCTCAGTGGTGGGGATAGCGGGGGGAGAAGAGGGAAATAGCTGTGATATGAGGAAGAACCAGGTAGGTTTGTGTCCCCTGCTTCATCTGTCATGACTCAACACCCCATGTAAAAGTTAGAACCGATTATATATATATATATATATATATATTTACGTATATATACAGTATGTATGCAAAAAGGGACCATTTATAAATAAATGTGGGCAGGAAGTTGGGGGGGGAACTTCTGGTGGGATCGTTTAGGCGATTCCAGCAGAAGTAGGAGTGGCTACTTGAGAAAACTAGGTAACTGCTCCCCCCAAAAGAAAATTTCTACAAGAAGAAGAGGAAGGAGGAAGGGAGGACATAAAATTGAACTTCCCCTTTAGGGTGAAGTTCTGCTTTAACCTCCCTGGTGGTATGATTCAGTCTGGAATTAGGTGCTGAAAGCGGTACAATTATTTTGCACGGAAATCTGGCTTTTATTTTGTAGTCCTGTAATTCTTAGGAATAACGCTCTTAAATCTGTTCAAACCAGAGTCTAGCAGACATCCCGGGTATGATAAAGTTTATAATATAATAAAGAATAATAAAATTTATTCAATAATGTAATAAAATCTTAAAACACTGAAAAATTGACACTTTTTGGTTGCTATGGACAATCTCCAAATTCCAGGCAGTAAAAAACAGTATTTATAATATAAAAGTGCATGCAGGGCACTGCACAGACCACTAGGGACAAAAGGGGTGTGTATTTTTTAATACAGCACTGTAATCTGTAAGATTACAGTGCTGTGTGTGTTTAGTGTGTTTTAACTTTTTTGAATTTGCCGCCGTTCTCCGCTCCCGTGCGCCGTAACGTCGCAGGGAACGGAGCTTGGCGGCATTCGGCTCTGTGAATCGAGCGGAGGACAGCTCGATCGCACAGCGCGGCGGACATCGCTGGATCCAGGGGACAAGGTGAGTAACGGTCCCTGTGTCCTCCCCTGCATCGAGCGAAGCCATCCCGAGTCTGGCTCGGGGTTACCACTCCTATCAGTAAATTCCTACCCCCAGCCAGACTCGGGATTACCGCTAGCGGGGTTAAGTAAAATTCAATTCTTAACTGTTTTGTCAAATTCTATATTTAATGCTTTATTTAGGAGTATTTGAGCCCATGATCTCACTTCTACTATTACATATCACAGCCATTCACCATGTGTTTCATTTTCTTCTCTTCTCTGTCTGAGAGGAGGAGTGTAAAATTTAATAAACCAGCTCTCCTCTGAGAGCTGTATATGCAGTGAAGTAAAGGTCCTCCACATCGCTGCTTCTTTAACCTCCCTGGCGGTATTATTATGTCTGATTTTTGATGCTGAAAACGGTCAGGAGGACTAGGACTATGGAGTCAGAACATACTTCTCGACCGGAACCCCGAACCACGTGACATCCACATCTTAAGTACTAGACATGTTCATTCATTTTCGTCCAAATGCATTTTCATCCGAATTTCAGGTATTTTCGTTTTTGATAAACGATAACAAAAGCACAGAATCCAAAAAACGAAAGATCCGACATAAGCAAATGCTTTATTTTCGTTTTCATTTTGACACAGTTTGATACAGATAGGAGATTCGACGTGACTCTGACAATAACAATCTGTGTCTATTGAACTTGTATCATAACAGTCCATTCACACAGGGGCAACACGACTTCCAGCCCAACTTTGGGAGGCAACTTGGACACGTCTTGAGTGTGAATCACAGCGTGACTTACAACACGACTTTAATGTAAAAAAAAAACGGCATGGGTTCCCCTTCAAGAGCATACCAGGCCCTTCAAGTCTGGTATGGATATTAAGGGGAACCCCGCACCAAAAAAAAAATGGCGTGGGGGTCCTCCTCAAAATCCATACCAGGCCCTTCAGGTCTGGCATGGATTTTAAAGGGAACCCCACACCAAAAAAATGGTGTGGGGTCCCTCAAAATCCATACCAGAACCTTATCTGAGCATGCAACCTGGCAGGCCGCAGGCAAAGAGGGGGGATGAGAGAGCGCCCCCCCTGAACCGTACCAGGCCACATGCCCTCAACATTGGGAGGATGCTTTGGGGTCCCCCTCAATGCACCTTGTCCCCATGTTGATGAGAACAAGGGCCTCATCCCCACAACCCTGGCCGGTGGTTGTTGGGGTCTGCGGGTGGGGGGCTTATTGGAATCTTTAAGCCCCCTTTAACAAGGGGACCCCCAGATCTCAGCCTCCCCCCTGTGTGAAATGGTAAGGGGGTACAAACGTACCCCTACCATTTCACCAAAAAAGTGACCCCTGTGTTAAAAATGACAGGAGACAGTCTTTGACAAGTCTTTTATTAAACTCTTCTTTCATCTTCTTTCTTCTGGTCTTCTTCCTTCTTCTTTTCTTCATCCTTTGGTTTCTTCCTCCATCTTCTTCTTGATAAGCCCCCCACCTGCAGACCCCCACAACCACCGGCCAGGGTTGTGGGGATGAGGCCCTTGTCCTCATCAACATGGGGACAAGGTGCTTTGGGGGGACCCCAAAGCATCCTCCCAATGTTGAGGGCATGTGGCCTGGTACGGTTCAGGAGGGGGGGCTCTCTCGCCCCCCCTCTTTTCCTGCGGCCTGCCAGGTTGCGTGCTCGGATAAGGGACTGGTAAGGGACTGGTATGCATTTTTTTATAGTTGACATGGGGTTCCCCTTAATATCCATACCAGACCCGAAAGGCCTGGTATGGAATTTCGGGCAACCCCCACGCATTTTTTTTCTTATTTTTTTTTTCTTAATGCTAATGCTAACACGACCTGTGCAAATAGCCTTAAAAAAACTCATAGAAGATGTACAACATTAGAATCCTACTATAGCTTGTAGTCAAAATATTCAACCGGGAATGTATGATTGCAGCATCATACAGTGAGTTTCGCTGCTCCATCGAATCTTCTTTAAACATTCGACAAGCACCATAAGCCTTCCATGACAGATTTGGCCTTAATTAATTTAGATTTTTGGACGCATGCAATTTTTTAACGAAATACGAAATAAATAAAAACAAATTTAGGGAGTAACTAAATAAATGTATTTTTCGGACGAAAACAAAATTGAGAAACAAAATATTTTAGTCTACACATGTCTATTAAGTACCCTCTCCCAGAAAGCACAGCAAGAGTGACACTCCAATCGAGCGGGCTCTGAGAGAAAGAAACCTTAAAGCACCCAACCAGACTGTGTTTCCATGCCTGCCAGAAGAGACAGCACCCCCTATGGCCAGGCCGAACACCCTATAGTCCAGTCAGACTGATGCTGAGGTCCAAATTTAGAATAATTATACCCAAACCAAACTGCAGTTCAGGTGTAACGTTAAATTTCAAAAACACATAGCGCGTGCTCTTCAGGAGCTGGTGCTACACATACGTAAAAACTTCTAAATTAGGCTCCACAGATGTTCTGGACACGCATAGCCTTCCTTGTCCGCATTTGACAGGAGTTGGCGAAATCAGTATACCTGAAATCGAGATAAGGCGTCCCCAATTTGATTCTCCTTCCCTGGGACATGCCTGGCTTTTAGCCGAATATTACATTTAAGACAAACACTAAGTATCTTAGTAATTTGACCACTTGTTAGCTGACAAGCAATTCACAGCATATATGACTCCTTTATTATCCGATTTAATCAGGATTCTTTTATTTGCAAATTGCTCACCCCATATTTCTATCAAAACCACTAAAGGGAAAAGCTCCCACACTACTTTGATTTTGGTGTCTTTATTCATCTCCCACCTCTCAGACTACTTACCACAGCACCAGTTAGACTTCCAAATAGACGCAAATCCATATGAGCCCGCAGCATCTGTATGTAACTCAAGGTTGGATGAGGACACAAATTGCTCCTGAAAAAATGATTTATCATTATATATGTCAAAGAATTTAAACCAAACTGACAGGTCCTCCTTGAGGTCAACTGTCAATATGATGTGAGAAAATGGAGATTTCATTCCTGACATGGCCAAGTACAAGCGCCGCGAGAAGATTCTGCCAACTGGCATAATAAAGATTAGCGTTCTTTTAATAACATTTTTTTTCCACCTAATCAACACTGAAATTAAAGCTTTAATCTTGAAGATTTTAGATTCAGGTACCTGAAATGCCAGCTTAACAGTGTCAACCTTCACACCTAGGAATTCTATCATGGAAGAAGGAAATAGTTTTCTCGCTAGCTAGTGGGATACTGAAATGTTGAGCTACCGCAATAAACAGATGTAAGATAAAATAACAGATAGGAGATTGTGCTGGACCAATTAATAAGAAGTCCAGGTAATATAATATACCTTGGTAGCCAGATTGAGAAGCCACAACTCATTGAAGAAAGGTTGCAATTTTTTCAAAATATGCACAAGATATGGAACATCCCATAGGGAGGCACATATCAAAGTGGTATTTACCTTCAAAATACATACCCAAGGAGTTGAAAGCTACCTGTAGCACCTTTTGTAAGGGGACACTGTAGGCTGTGGCTGCTGCCTAATGAAACCCATTTTCTGTGGCACTATCAGGTTAAGCCACAACTCAACATCCTTATTGCCCCACTTCAATGATGGGTATATTGATAACTTTTGTCTAAATGCCTCATCATATTGGAACCATCCTAGACCTCCAAAACTTTTATATGCCTCTAGCACATGCTCCATATTTTGAAACAACCCGCTGCAATACTCCAGGTGCTTCTCACCCAGCACACTGGAGTATATAGCAAATGACTGTAACCAATTATTAAAACACCTCGCCACTGGTCTTCTCCTATCATCCTCATCTTTCTCATCTGATTTTTTGTCAGTTCTGCTGAAAAATTCTTTTGTGGATGGACTAAGAGACAGAATATCCACAAATTGACCTTTCCAATTTTTTTCTTTAGTCTGAGGCGAAAGGTGATAACCTAACGGCGAGATCTCACATAGTAATGTCTCTTTAAAGAGGAAGTAAATCCTGATGGGTTTACTTCCTCTTTGTTTCCCTGCAAAGGCAAAGCATAATGGGCTACTATGCATCGCATAGGGGGGAGGCCGAGATCTTACCTGACACAAGAGCCTGCGATGTCCCCGGTCTCCTCGCCGGCTGGAAGCCTCCATCTTCCTCTGCGACTGCCCGGAGTCACGTGACGTCACTCCCGCGCATGTGCGTGGGAGCCGCCAGTCACGGCATGTCCTTTAATGAAAACGGCACGCCGTGACCCTTCTAAAGTGTGCATGAGCAGAAGGAATCCTTGTACGGGGAATTGTAAATATCTCCTGAACCATGTAGGTTTAGGAGATATTTACAGCACCTACAGGTAAGCCTTACTCTAGGCTTACCTGTAGGTGAAAGTGTGTTATAAGGGTTTACCACCACTTTAAAACATACCTCTGGTACCGATGCGCTAGATATATTAATCTCAGCTGGTAATATATTTTAGGAATTAATGTTAACTGACTGAGTGCTATTGACATTACTTACATTGCCTAAGCTGACAGAATGTCTATTTTCATTAGACCAAACACTATCATAATTACTATTTTATTTTTGCAGGTGTATTCATACTGTCAGCTAATCTGTTAATGGATTCCATAATGCTATTAAGTGTGTGTGCTAACTCACCTATACCGCCAGGTGGCGCTGGAGCATTTGGTATATCTGAGGCAGCATAATGCTGCTCTCTGTTGCCTCCAGTGGCCATCTGCGGGATGTCTGTGACCCTCACACTGCCTGCAGCCTCATGCTGCGATAATCATACACTGGAAAGGGGTTGCCTCTCCACACTTACAACCTTAGACACTGCCTCTGTCCTCTGTATGGATGACACTCCTCTAGCCCGCCCAGCGATACCTCGGGGTGGCGATGGGGACCGGACCCTCCTCTTCTTCTTTTCTCTCAGGCTGACCAAACGCTGCATAGTAGCTGCTGATAATTCCAGCTGTGCTGCTGTCCTCTCTGTCCTGTGACACTGGCAGCCACGGAGATGGCCCATGGCGGCAGGACCGGAGGTTTTGAATGTTACTAACAGTTGTTCTACCTGTGACTTCAGGGGAATTGATAGGCACATCCACCGCACACTGTACTGGCTGTACCTCTGCTAATACACTTTGCTCATTATCTTCTTCTGCCAAAGCCAGGCATCTTCTAAGCCATTCTTCTCCACCTTTATCCCCAGCTTTCTCCAACACTTGCCTCGTTAAGGTTTTCATAGCCATGAATGAAGTACTTCAGGAGCCTGTTTCACCCTCACAGAGCTTGTTGCACCTTCACTAACTGGCTGGGAACAGGTGGGAATACACCTGTGAAAGGGTTCTATATAAAATAACCCCCTTTCTAGAAATTTCCCCAGGGGTCATATGACCATCTGGGATATCACCAATAGCCTTGCCACCTTTAAACCCCACCCCCAGCACCATTTACCATTCTCTTAAAGGGACATTAACCTAAATACATTAGCCCTTTTATAGCCTTAAATATTTACAATATTGCTTCTATTCTCTTATTAACCACTTGACCACTGGGCACTTAAACACCCTTAATAACCAGACCAATTTTCAGCTTTCGGTGCTCTCACATTTTGAATGACAATTACTCAGTCATGCAACACTGTACCCATTTGAAATTTTTGTCCTTTTTTCACACAAATAGACCTTTCTTTTGGTGGTATTTAATCACCGCTGGGTTTTTTATTTTTTGTGCTATAAAAGAAAAAAGACAGAAAATTCTGTAAAAAAATAAAATAAATTTCCTCGTTTCTGTTATAAAATTTAGCAGATTAGTATTTTTTCTAGTATTTTTTGGTAAAAATAAGTACAAATCGGTGTATATTATTTGGTCTTTGTGAAAGTTATAGAGTCCACAAGCTATGGTGCCAATATCTGAAAATTGATCACACCTGAAGTACTGACAGTACCTTTCATTTCTTGAGACCCTAACATGCCAGAAAAGTACAAATACCACCCAAATTACCCCTTTTTGGAAAGAAGACATTCCAAGGTATTTAGTAAGAGGCATGGTGAGTCATTTTTTCCCACAAGTCTTTTCAAAATCAAGATTTTTTTTCCTTTTTTTTCCACAAAATTGTCATATTATCAGGTTATTTCTCACACACAGCATATGCATACCACAAATTACACCCCAAAACACATTCTGCTATTACTCCCGAGTACGGCGATACCACATGTGTGAGACTTTTACACAGCGTGGCCACGTACAGAGGCCCAACATGCAGGGAGCGTCATCAGGCGTTCTGGAGCACCCAGGCCAATTCTCTCCTACATGTAAAAATCATCATTTATTTGCTAGAGAATTACATAGAACCCCAAAACATTATATAAGTTTTTTTTAGCAAAGACCCTAGAGAATACAATGGTGGTCGTTGCAACTTTTTATCTCTCACGGTATTTGTACAGCAATTTTTCGAACGCTTTTGAACAGTTTTGTGCTTAAAAAATAAAAAAAAGTAAAGTTAGCCCAATGTTTTTGCCTAATGTGAAAGATGAAGTTATGCCGAGTAAATAGATACCTAACATGTCACCCTTTAAAATTGCACACGCTCGTGGAATGGCGCCAAACTTCACTACTTAAAAATCCCCATAGGTGACGCTTTCAATTTTTTTACTGGTTACATGTTTTGAGTTACAGAGGAGGTCTAGGGCCAAAATGATTGTTCTCGCTCTAACGTTCGCAGCGATACCTGACATGTGTGGTTTGAACACCATTTTCATATGTGGGCGGGACTTACGTATTCATTCACTTCTGCATGCGAGCAAATGGGGACACGGGCACTTTAAATTATTATATATTTTTTTTATTGTTCATTTTACTTTATTTATTTTAGTTTGACATTTTTTTTCCCAAAAATAAATGTTTTGATCACTTTTATTCCTATTACAAGGAATGTAAATATCCCTTGTAATAGGAATATGGCATGACAGGTCCTCTTTACAGTGAGATATGGGGTCAATAAGACCCCACATCTCACCACTAGGCTGGGAAGCCTGAAATAAAAAAATAAAAAAACGATTCTGGCTTTGATCATATTGGCGAGACGTTAGAAGCACCGGAGGGCGGCAGGAGGGGGGGGAGTCCCCTCTCGCCTCCTGTAAGAACAATCAAGCAGTGGAACAGCCGCTATGATTGTTCTTATGGTGTAGGGAATCACCAGCTGAAAAATCTGATATCTGAATGATGCCTGTAGCTAAGCTAGCATGGCCGAGTATGGCTGGGTATTGCAGGGTATCACAGAGTATGGCTGAGCATGGCTGAGTATGGCTGGGTATTGCAGAGTATCACCAGGTATGGCTGGGTATTGCAGGGTATTACCGAGTATGGCTGGGTATTGCAGGGTATTACCGAGTATGGCTGGGTATTGCAGGGTATCACGGAGTATGGCTGGCTATTTCAGGGTATCACCGACTATGGCTGGGTAAAGGGTGGGGTCGGTCTGAATATTATGCCAAAACAGCTAAAATAAAATAACCAAATCCCTAGGTGTTAGGGAAACAGCTAATTAACCAGCAACGACTATTGCCAACAGAATATCAATTAAACAAACCAAAAATAATCTAAAGAATAATACGATATTAGTAACCCTCAGAAAAAAGTTGTGGATTGCTGGAGATACATTGCCTCAAGATGGCTGCCAACCAAAAGTCCAATGGGATGGACCGAGCTTAAGATGGAGTCTGATGCTCAAAATTGCATCTATTCAAGATGGAGTGAGGTGTATCCAATAATGTGTGTGTCCTGTGTGTCCCTGAGCTTGCTTATTCATCTATCGAAAACAATACACTTTAGAAACCTGCTTAGAAGGTGTAGTTGTTACTATTTTTCCAGCTCTGATTGGAGGGCAAATTATTATTTGCTTGTGCAAGCAGTTGCTCAACTTGGCCACCAGGTGGCATTCTGGGATAAGAAATCTCAATATTAGAGATCCTGGGAGAGACTGAATTTATTGGATTCACGCTTTATGGGGTAAATATATAGAGGTTCAAATATATTATCTTTTTTAGAGGGTATATCAAGGTCTACCTCTGAGGGTTTAGTGATTTAGTGAATATAAAATGTTGGCTACCGGCATGGAATTATTTATAAAACAATCCATGTTAAAATATTAATTATATTTTCTAAAATATTTCACTTCAGCCCTGGAAGGATTTGATCCCAAATGACCAGGCCATTTTTTACGATATGGCACTGCGTCGCATTAACTGACAATTGCACAGTCATGCAACATTGTATCCAAACAACATTGATGTTCTTTTCTTCCCACAAACAGAGCTTTCTTTGGGTGATATTTGCTCATCTCTGTGGTTTTTATTTTTTGCACTCTAAACAAAAAAAGAGAAACAATTTCGAAAGAAAAAAAACAATAATTTTTACTTTTTGCTATAATAAATTTCCCACCTAATAAATGTAAAAAAAATGCATCAGTTAAGGCCAATATGCATTATTCTTCTACATATCACTGGTAAAAAAAAATGCAATAAGTTTATATTGATTGGTTTGTGCAAAAGTTATAGCATCTACAAAATAGGGAATAGATTTATGGCATTTTTATGGATTTTTTAATTTTTTACTAGTATGGCAGCAATTGCAATTTTTAGCGGGACTGTGACATTGTGGCAGACAGACCAGACACTTTTGACACTTTTTTGGGACCACTGACATTTATACAGCGACCAGTGCTATAAAAATGCACTGACTGTACTGTATAAATGTCACTGGCAGGGAAGGTGTTAAGTGTGTTTCCTAGGTGTTTTTCTAACTTTGTGGGGATGGGACTGACTAGAGGAGGAGCCAGATCACTGTTTCTATTTAGTAGGAACAGAGGACCTGTCTCTCCTCCCCTGTCAGAACCTGGGATTTGTGTGTTCACACACACAAATCGCCATTCTGGCTCTTGTGCCCACGAACACAGGATGGCCGGCAGCGATCACGACTGCTGGCCATGGGCATCGGGTACGCATTGCACACGCCTGCTATGGCTCTTAAAGGAGCCGCCATATAGGTACTGTGATTCATGCAGTGGTGCCACTCTGATGCCATATATCGGCGTGAGCCGGTTGGTAAGTAGTTAAACTATTGCTTCTGGGATTATAGTGTGTGGGGCCCCTGGGCATGATATAGTATATAGTACAGCTTTTATGCTATATGCGTTTCTGTTTCAATCTTTACTGGTCTCTTGTCTGATTCTGTGTTCCACCAACAATTATGAATGTATGTGAAATCTTAAGTTAGGCAACTCCTAGTAAAGTCATAACCTGCAGAGGGTAAAAGAGACCCCAGCTTTTTTTATCACATAAAGGGTTAAGAAGCAGATTGAAGATTTAAATGGAAATACTGCAAAACAGAGGACCTGGAAAGAATCCCAGTCACATTTTATTCCTTTTCCCTGATTAAACATTTGCTTTGAGCATTGCAGAATTCAGCTTGTAGCATTCAACACCAAAAACAAATTTGATTTTCTATATAGGCGAAGCATGCCCTTGGCCTATAAACTATACTTTACAGTTAACCTCACCCTAACACTTAACTGTTTCTCTCCCCTCAGACATAGCCAACCTCCTAACACTTAAACATAGGTGGGAAATGACATACATATGATACATATGATTACATGCATTGATAACCATTCACAGGACATTACTAAATGCAAAGGAATGCATTAAATGATTTTAAATGGCCTAATGCACACTGTGCATTTAATTGCATTCAGATACCTTCAGTTTAATTGCTTTTAGAAAAAGTAGAAATCTGTGCATCCAGGGACTCTGGGCATATTCAAACTCATCCAAACACATGTATATGTTGCAAATAAACATAAAACAAACACTAAACTTTCCCAGTTCAATTTCTCCTGCAGAAGACCGGAGACCCTTGTGAATGCGGCCTTACACATTAACCTAATTTAAAAATGAATCCTTAACACCTAACCTAATCTTCACAACTTTCTCTTTATTTAACCCATACAAATTAGTCCACTAAACTAACACATAAAATTGACACTTAACGTAATCTATACATTTAGAAGTCTATGTAAAAAATATTAACTGTGAGGATCTGCACAACGAGACGGAAAATTGCTGTTTTTGCCCTAATACATATAATTTGTATATTGTCAGGGCAATCTAGTGGCCATAATGTACCTGTTCTACTAACATCAGGGAAAAAACACATTATGGACACTAGATGGCATTTACAGGAACTATAGGAATTAAACAAATCAGACCCCTAAAAGTAAAATCCATAAAAAAAGTTATTAAGTAAAAGTGATAACATCCAGGGCATCAGTCTTTGGGTGAGCTGAATGCATTCATTTTCTTTATTTAAGCTCTTTTTCCATTTTTCCTACCCTGTGATCCTGCCACTAACACATTTTCTGTACTAAGGAGGCAATTCTCATGAACTGTAAAAAGTCTATGGAGGAGCAGCAATTTTACCCTAGGGTACTTGCTACTGATTTGGACTACAGAGCTGCTTCTAACCCTTATCTTCATAACATTGGTTGGAGATGTTCAGAAGTCCACTGAAGTAAACTGAACAAAAAACAGTCAATATACAGTAGGTCCTATACTATAAAACAAATTTAAAGTAATTGTAAAGGCAGAAGTTTTTTTATCTTAATGCATTCTATGCAATAGGCTAAAAAGTCTTCTGTGTGCAGCATCCCCCCTCAGCCCCTCTAATTCTTACCTGAGGTCCCTCTAGATCTAGTGATGTTGTAAGAGTGTCTCAGCCACCCGGGAATATCCTCCTCATTGGCTGAGACAGCAGTGTGGTGCCATTGGCTGCCGGTGCTGTCAATCAACATCAGTCAGCCAATGAGGAGAGAAAGGGAGTGGGGCCAGGATGCTGCTCCATGTCTCAATGGACACAGGGAGCTGTGGCTCGGCTCGGGTGCTCCCATAGCAAGCTGCTTGCTGTAGGGGCACTCAACAGGAGTGAGGGGCCAGGAGCACCAAAGAGGGAGCTGGGCTACTCTGTGCAAAATCATTACAAAAAGCAGATAAGTATAACATGTTTGTTATTTTTAACAAAAAAAAAACAAGACTTTACAATCACTTTAATTAATATTCTTGTGAATCTAATCAGGTCAGGGCAATTAAACATTGTTTATATGTATAGAGAAACTTGATGCAAAATTAACTAATTGCATTGTACATGTTGCAAAATTAACTAAAAGCAGAATGTATAACTGGCAGTTCATGGTTTAGAAATAGGATAGTCTATATATAATATTCCGTCTCTCAGAACTCTCTGCAACTTGTTAGTAAGTCACCCTCTAATTTAGCTGGTTTTAGCTTTAGGACAAAATGTATATTGTTATTATAAAAGTAGTCACTTATTGTCATTTGTTGCCACATTATAAAGGTGCAAAAAGCATTTATGCAAATTAGTGATGTCATGGAACTATACAATATGAGAGATTAGTGTTTGAGTAGGTAACATTTATTTCAATCTTTCTTAGCTTACCTAACATCTGTTTCTTCCTATCTAAAAGAAAAGGCAGAAAAGAAAGCATGGAAGATAATAGAAAATATAGGGAACATTCACAAACCACAGTGAGCTAGTATAACATCCAGTTTTTTTCAAATGAGTAAATTAGAAAATGAAAAAAGATACTGGTTGCTATAGCCGACCTCACTTAATTCTGAAAATATTTTAAACTTCCTTTAAACAATAATTGAAATTATTTAATAAAGTGGAACTATGGCCTCCCAATAAAAATATGTGCTACAGCACTTATGGCAAGTATACATCCATTTTCACTTACAGTTTTCTCTTAGTCCCTCTATAAAGTCCCACAAACACCGGTTGAGCCTGCCAGTAAGGTCCAACTAATGTAACTTTCTTTGATGGCAACAATTCTGTACTGCTCCTGAAATAAGAACATAGTAGCCTCAATCATGTAGACTATGGGGATTATTTACGAATGGCAAATCCACTTTGCACTGAAAGTGCACTTGGAAGTGCAGTCTCTGTAAATCTGAGGGGTAGATCTGAAATGAGTGGAAGCTCTGCTGATTTTATCATCCAATCATGTACAAGCTAAAATGCTGTTTTTTATTTTCCTTGCACGTCCACCTCAGATCTACAGCGACTTCACCTCTAAGTGCACTTTCAAGTGCACTTGCAGTGCAAAGGGGATTTGCCTTTAGTAAATAACCCCTTATGCCTCCTTCAAATACAGTCGGATGAAAAATGTTGCACTGCTTATTCACAAGTCTGCAGCTTGCCAGTCAGTACCTGACCACATGTAGTCCTGCCCACTGTTTCTGGATTGACAGCACTGCCTCTGTTGCCAAAACCCTCCCACTGTGAGCTGCAGTATCTATGAGGGGGGGAAGTGACATACAAATAAATTCAGATTTGGCTCAGCTAGGGAAGGTAAAGGACATTTTGTGTTTTCTTTATGTGGATTGTGCATCACATGGACCTGGTGCTTGTTTAGACTGTAATTGGACAAATGAATATTCATAATCAGAAATAAATAAATATACTGGCAATCACTGTCTGAAGTCTGGAAAGACTGGGTTTCCTCCTTTCTGATGCTTCGTCAGGCTCTAGCTTCAACTATCTTTAGTTGTTCTTTGTCTGTGGGTCTTTCTGCCTTTAGTTTTGCTTTCAGCAAGTAAAATGCATGCTCAATTGGGTTGAGATCAGGTGATTGATTTGGTCATTGCAGAATATTCCACTTCTTTTCCTTCAAAAGCTCCTGGGTTGCTTTTGCAGTGTGTTTTGGATCATTTTCCATCTGTACTCTGAAGCACCGTCCAATCAACTTTGCTGCATTTGGCTGAATCTGGACTGACAGTATATCTCTAAACATTGCAGAATTCATCTGGCTGCTTTTGTCTTCTGTCACATCGTCAATAAATACCAATGACTGGAAGCCATGCATGCTCATGCCATTACACTGCCTCCACCGTGTTTTACAGATGACGTGTGCTTTGGATCATGAGCTGTTCCAAGCCTTCTCCGCACATTCCTGTCATTCTGGTACAGATTAATCTTAGTTTCATCCATCCAAAAAATGCTTTTCCAGAATTGGTATGGCTTTTTTAGATGTTTTTTGGCAAACTCTAATCCAGCTTATTTATTCTTCAGGCTTATGAATGGTTTTCACCTTGTGGTGAACCCTCTGTATTTGCTCTCATGAAGTCTACTCTTGATTGTAGACATTTACAATGATAGGCCTACTTCCTGAAGAGTGTCCTTCACTTGTCCGGATGTTGTGAATGGGTTTTTCTTTACCATAGAGAGTATCCTGCTATCATCCACTACTGTTGTCTTCCATGGACAGCCACGCCTTTTTATGTTGCTGAGCTCACCAGTGCATTCTTATTTCCTCAGAATGTACCAAACTGATGATTTGGCCACTCCTAATGTTGCTGATATCTTTCTGATGGATTTATTAAATTTTTAAGCCCTTACAATGGCCTGTTTAACTTGCATAGATAGCTCCTTTGAATGCATGATGTAAGTTCACAGCAAAAGATTCCAAGTGCAAATACCACAATTAGAATCAACTTTAGACATTTTACCAGCTTAATCGTTTTGATGAAGACATAAAGGAGTAGTCCACATCTGGCCATGAAACAGATTTGATTCAGTTGTCCAATTACTTTTGGTCAATTGAAAAAGGGGGAATGGCTATTCTTAACCTCCCTGATTATGTCAGTATTTTTGAATGTCAAATTGGTATATTGTTTTGCATGGAAATTTGTTGTTTTATATTGTAGGCCTGTAATTCTTAGGAATAAATCATGTAAATCTGTACAAACAAGAGTCCATTAGACATTCCAGCTTGAAACACATAACCATAAATTATAATATAATAAATAATTTTAAATAATTATAAAAAATAATAATATAATTATCAGGCAATTGGTAGACCAGACTGTGTGGACTGCACAGAGGAAACCCAAAACACATGTAGGTGAAGTAACAATAGTGTTTATTATAATAAGTGACAAGAAAGTGAAAACCAACAGTTCACTACCAACCACAAACAAGTAATATATACAATAAATGGGAAATACCAGAGTCGTAAACAAAAGTGAGGCCGAGGTCATACACATGGGAATCAGTAGATGGGTAAAGATGGGGAACCAGCAGGAGAGGGAGAGGACGGATGGATGGGCTGCAGAGCAGGAATCCTAAGGTAACAGAAGACAAGAGGGACAGGTCCAGGATGGGCTCAGGATTGGGAGAAATCAGGTCGGGTCAGATGCAGGCTCAAGGTCAGAGTACAGGCAACAAGGTCAGGGCACATGAAGAGAGCAATACCAAGGCAAGCATGTGAGGGCTTGTCGGGTATTTATAAGACTGCCAGTGATTAACCTCACGTAACAGCTGAATGCAGAAGGTGCTGTCTGCTCCACACTGCCGGAGTAAACCCGCTGGTGGACACCGGTGCTAAGGCCCAAGGATCCAACAGTGCCACAGGAGGTAAGCCCTCTTATTATAGACCCTGGGTATTAGAAGACACCTGCTGGTGGACACTGGTACTGCAATACAAGAGACCAACAGCGCCACCAATGGGTGGACCTTTTCATGACAATAATACTAATATAATAATAATACATTTTATTCAATAATGTAATCAAACCAAAAACACTGAAATTAGCCAAACAAGGGTGCAATATTACTAGTCACTGTAATACTAGACACTGCATATTGGTTTAGTAAACATCCCATGACAGGGCTGACTTTGCACATAATTGGATTAAGGGCTGAACATCCTCAAATGATATGTAGCCCTGATCCACCAGGGAATGAGCTGATCGGATGGTTTCCATCAGCTGGTCACTAGTCCACCCTTTTAGAAGCTGGCGACAATATTCACCATCCTCTTCTGCCAGCAGAGAATAATAAGTGATTTAATTGAAATCCATATTGGCAGACTAACAGGTCAAGATGGTTCCTCAATGCAGCCACGTCTGGTCAGGGATGGCCTTGGTATACTATCAGGGAATTAGTAGACCAGACTGTGTGGATTGCACAGAGGAAACCCAAAATGCATGTAGGTGAAGTAATAATAGTGTTTATTATAATAAGTGACAAGAAAGTGAAAACAAACAGTGCACTACCAACCACAAACAAGTAATATATACAATAAATGGGAAATACCAGAGTCGTAAATAAAAGTGAGGCCGAGGTCATACACAGGGGAATCAGTAGATGGGTAAGGATGGGGAACCAGCAGGAGAGGGAGAGGACGGATGGATGGGCTGCAGAGCAGGGATCCTAAGGTAACAGGAGACAAGAGGGATGGGTCCAGGATGGGCTCAGGATCGGGAGAGATCAGGTCGGGTCAGATGCAGGCTCAAGGTCAGAGTACAGGCAACAAGATCAGGGCACATGAAGAGAGCAATACCAAGGCAAGCATGTGAGGGCTTTCCGGGTATTTATAAGACTACCAGTGATTAACCTCACGTAACAGCTGAATGCAGAAGGTGCTGTCTTCTCCACACTGCCGGAGTACACCCGCTGGTGGACACCGGTACTACAGTCCAAGGATCCAACAGTGCCACTGGGAGGTAAGTCCTCTTATTACAGGCCCTGGGTATTAGAAGACACTTGCTGGCGGACACTGGTACTGTAATACAAGAGACCAACAGTGCCACCAACGGGTGGACTTTTTCATGACAGTACCCCCCTCAAAGGAGCGGCCTCCGGACGGGCTGGACAGCAGGCTTCGGGACCTTAGGCCGAACAGCAAGTACCGTAAGGGCAGGCTGGATCACAGGCACCGGCTCAGCAAGCTGGGTAACGGGCCCCGGTGTCTCAGCAAACTGGACACCGGGCACTGGTCCGGCAAAGCCAAATAATGGGCACAAGCTTAACAGGCCAGGTGATGGACTCTGGTTTAGAAGACTGGGTAATGGGAACTGGCTCCGCAGACTGGGTAATGGGCACCGGCTCCGCAGACTGGGTAACGGCACCGAAACTTCAGGCTGAGACACGGGCACCGAAACTTCAGGCTGAGACAAGGGCACCGAAACTTAAGGCCGAGACACGGGCACTTCAGACTGGAACACCAATATCAAAACATCAGGTTGGGAAGCTGGCACATCAGACTGGGAAGCCGACACATCAAGCTGGGAAGCAGAGACATCAAACTGGAAGGCTGGCACATCATACTGGGAAGCAGAGACATCAAACTTGAAGGCCGGGAACATCAGACTGGGAAGCCGGGACATCAGATGGAAAGACTGGCACATCAGGCTGAAAAGCAGGCACATCAGGCTGGGAAGCTGGCACATCAGGCTGGGAAGCTGGCACATCAGGCGGAAAGACTGGGATGCCAGGCTGAAAGACTGGGATGTCAGGCTGGGTAGCAGGCACTGGGACATCAGGCTGGGTAGCAGGCACTGGGACGTCAGGCTGGGTAGCAGGCACTGGGACGTCAGGCTGGGTAGCAGGCACTGGGACGTCAGGCTGGGTAGCAAGCACCCGGGACGTCAGGCTGGGTAGCAGGTACTGGGTTGGCAGGTTTAGGTTTAGTAACAATAGTGTTTATTATAATAAGTGACAAGAAAGTGAAAACCAACAGTTCACTACCAACCCCAAACAAGTAATATATACAATAAATGGGAAATACCAGAGTCGTAAACAAAAGTGAGGCCGAGGTCATACATATGGGAATCAGTAGATGGATAAGGATGGGGAACCAGCAGGAGAGGCAGAGGACGGATGGATGGGCTGCAAAGCAGGGATCCTAAGGTAACAGGAGACAAGAGGAATGGGTCCAGGATGGGCTCAGGATCGGGAGAGATCAGGTCGGGTCAGATGCAGGCTCAAGGTCAGAGTACAGGCAACAAGGTCAGGGCACATGAAGAGAGCAATACCAAGGCAAGCATGTAAGGGCTTGTCAGGTATTTATAAGACTGCCAGTGATTAACCTCACGTAACAGCTGAATGCAGAAGGTGCTGTCTGCTCCACTCTGCCGGAGTACACCCGCTGGTGGACACTGGTACTACAGCCCAAGGATCCAACAGTGCCACCAGGAGGTAAGTCCTCTTATTATAGGTCCTGGGTATTAGAAGACACCTGCTGGTGGACACTGGTACTGCAATACAAGAGACCAACAGCACCACCAATGGGTGGGCCTTTTCATGACAATAATACTAATATAATAATAATACATTTTATTCCATAATGTAATCAAACCAAAAACACTGAAATTAGACAAACAAGGGTGCAATATTACTAGTCACTGTAATACTAGACACTGCATATTGGTTTAGCAAACATCCCATGTATGAAAAATTTTGAAACATGGGACAAAATCTGATGTCACAATCAGGACAATGGAACCTGGTTTCCTTTCTGATTTTCTTTTCACTGTCATCTCGCTTCAAGAGAAAAAAACCTGCACATCCTTGTAGACTTTTTCTCAGTTACTGGGATGTAGTCCAAGAAGTGATGATCAGATAGGCTTTCCAGGTTGACAACGGCAACAGCACGACATCCAGCTCTATTCATGGCCATTGATGGTGTTTGCTGGTTCAGAAAAATACGCTTGGCAACTTTCCAAATTAAGCCAGAATGAATGACAGTGAATCACAGTTCTGTCACTGCTCAAGAAGATGCCTAAAGAATGTATTGTAGTACTTATTTTGTTGTTTCCTCATTGATGGGAAGAATGGCATTCCTTGGTTGGCTCTGTCGACACTTCCCATGGTGTTATCGTAGTCTATCTCTACTTGTGGCATCATGATTTCTTTCCCACTTTTCGTGCGTACCATAACAATGGAGGTATTATGAACTATTCTCATTAAGCACACATCGTTCTTGTCATGCCATCACAGTGCCATCATTTTGCCTTTTTGCCAAGCAACTATTTCTTCACTCTTCAGCTTCTTATTGCCAAACATTGGCAGTATATCATAACGGTTAGCCCTAGCAATTCCATAGGCATCTCTGTTTTGTTTTGCATAAGAAACTCATAAAGTTCAGATGTATAAAAGTTGTCAGTTGTTAAACAATACCCTTGATTTAGCAATGGCTCAATGATTGAAAGAACTGAAGATATTGTCATTCCATATTTGCTGTAATTTGGATTGAATTTTGTTCCTTTTCCAGTGTATATGACTGAATTCCAAATGTAGCCAGTTGACGATTTGCATAGCATGTAGGATTTTACCCCAAACCGTGCACTCTTTGATGCAATGTATTGTACCCAGCTGAGCCTTCCCTTATAGGCCATTAGACTTTCCTTTCATCTACGTTGATATCTCTCTCTGGCACATAGCTCCATTGGAACTTCTTTAGAATCATTTGAGATACTTCCCCCATTTTTTCAATAACCTCATCGGCCAGAAATAATTGTAAGCATGGACGTGTGTACTGTAGCTGGCCAGCCGCAATTTTAAGCATCGGAGTGTTTTTATCTGTTTTTTTTTTTTGCCGATGGTATTTACTTTTATAATAAATACCTAGTGGGTTTTACCTATGGCCATTTTGTTTTTTGGTTTTTTTTGAGCCATATTCGCATCAGCAAACTTTTGCAACACAATTGGACGCTGGTGGAGGATTCATGTGGCTGTAGTTTCGATCAGGAGACCCCCCACAGATGGGATGATCAAATTGCTTCCGTGTTAAAGAAGAGGCCTTGGCTGGGTGTTGGTTATATGCAATAACTATCTGGCAACTGGTAAGGGCACAATTCTTCTGGTGGTGGGATTTCTCAAGCAAAAGTCACTTGACTGTGGATTTCATCACATGTTGGATTGTTACTATTTATTGCACAGTTCTGGAGATTTTTCTGTTTGTTTTTAGGTCACACTCTGATTTTGGATATTTTAGTATTATTGATCACTGATAATACACTTTAATATATTATATTTATTATTTACTCACTGAGGATATTAGAGCACAAACAATTTGTTTTTTATATTAATTGTAAGTATGCCAAGGGGTTGTCGTGTTCAATGTTTACTTTCATACCAGATTCTCTAGTAAATGGGAATCTTGGGGGGGGCTGCCTGATCCATACCACAGTCAATAGAGCACCAAATTCACACATCACTGAGCTCAGTCACAGAATCGTTGTTATCTACAATTTCAGTTTCTGATTGCGAATTTCCCCACAAATCACTATCGCTCAATTCTGCAAGCGATTCTAATCCACTACCGCTATTTTCTAGCTGGTTTAAAACTGCTTTTAACCTAAAGGAACACTTTTTGGATGCCAAGGATGTTCTCAAGTTTCCAGGCAGAAAGAATGGTTAAAGTGCAAGCAGGGCACTGGAAAAAAACACTGGGGACAAAAATGAGTTGAAATGGTTTGATACAGTAATGTAAGCCTAACAGATTACAATGTTTTGTGTGTATGTTATGTTTTGAATTTTTTGAATTTCCCACTGGCTCTGCCCCCATGCCTTGTGGCGCTCACAGGGAATGGAATCCAGAAGACAGGTGCATCAGCTGGAGGACACAGCTGGAGGACACAGCGGGAGGACATCGGGGGATCGTAGGGACAAGGTAAGTAACATTAGAGGGATAATATGGTTTAACATTGAGTGTGGCTTGGGGTTATCGCTTTTGGTACTGAAAATTAACCCCGAGCCACACTCGGGATTACCGCCAGGGAGGTTAAGAGCTGTTATTCCTGAACCCTTTCTCCGATTTGGATGTACATATTGTGGCAGAGTGAGGCTCTGTCCCTATGAAATTGGAGGTAAAAGAGACACAGAGCTTGCATATTTGTGGGCTGCAAGACTACAGAGTGTAGAGTTTAAATGGAGAAAACTGCTCTGTCAGTTTTATCCAGGTTTTGCTAGTTCTGGATGGGATTCTGTAGTTTGGAGATCCCTGAGAGTCATGGGTGGGATGGGATCTCCAACCCTGTGTCCGGGTCTTGAGGATAGCAAGCAGGGTGTGTGCCCAGCTGCACACAGCCCATATAACGAGGGGCTGGTGAGAGCAGAAGGTGGAGTTGGAGCAGTGGTTCCTAGTGAGTGTGAAGACAGAAGCTGTGTGCATTGAGTGGCTTGAAGCCTGTGTGCGTGTAAGAAGCCCGAAGCTGTGTGCATCCAAGACAGTGGGTCTGGAAAAGCGGCCGGTTTGAGAGACCAGTACCTGTAGCAGCAGTGCTGTTGAAGAGTAGCTAGGTAGGCTTGTTTTTTCATTTGTGTCTGAATGATGTTTAAACCCCAGTGTGAGATTCATGAGTGGACTTTTGTTTTGTTGTTATCATTTAATAAATGTTGTCTACCAGGCCCTTAACTATAAACACCTGTCTGATGTAGACTCACTACATGAAAACGCATCTACCACTGAGCTGAACGACCCCCCGTGCCACAAGGTCCTCAAATTAAACTTGAGAGTGTGCACTTTCAGCCCATCTATTATATAATAATCCATTATATAACTATAGCTTGCCTGTGTCCAAATATATATGAACACACAGTAACTATATAATATGGTGTGTGTGTGTATATATGTATATGTGTGTGTATGTGTATATATATATATATATATATATATATATATATATATATATATATATATATATACACACACACACACTATATTACCAAAAGTATTAGGTCACCTGCCGTTACATGTACATAAACTTTAATGGAATCCCAATCTTAGCCCTTAGGGTTTAATATTGAGTTGTCCCACCCTTTGCAGCTATAACAGCTTCAACTGTTCTGGGAAGGCTGTCCACAAAGTTTAGGAGTGTGTCAATGGAAATATTTGAACATTCTTCCAGAAGCGCATTTGTGAGGTCAGGTACTGATGTGGACGAGAAGACCTGGCTCACAGTCTCCACTTTAATTCATCCCAAAGTTGTTCTATAGGGTTGAGTTCAGGCCAGTCAAGTTCCTCTACCCCCAAAACATTTGTTTGGGGCAACACCATTCAGACAAAAGTCCACGGTTTAGTTGGTGGAAAATCTGATCATGTGTATGAGGCTTAAGTGTCACATGATCTGTCATTACATATACACACCTTTTTGAAAGGCCCCAGAGGCTGCAACACCTAAATAAGAGGCACCACTAACCAAACACTGTCATGAAGATCAAGGAACTCTCCAAACAAGTAAGGGGCAATATTGTTGAGAAGTACAAGTCAGGGTTAGGTTATAAAAAAAATATCCAAATCTTTGATGACCCCTAGGAGCACCATCAAATCTATCATAACCAAATGGAAAGAACATGGCACAACAGCAAACCCGCTAAGAGACGGCTGCACACCAAAACTCATGGACTGGGCAAGGAGGGAATTAATCAGAGAGGCAGCTCAGAGACCTAAGGTAACCCTGGAGGAGCTTTAGAGTTCCACAGCAGAGATTGGAGTATCTGTACATAGGACAGCAATAAGCCCTATGCGCCATAGAGTCGGGCTTTATGGCAAAGTGGCCAGAAGAAATCCATTACTTTCAGCAAAAAACAAAATGACACGTTTTGAGTTTTGCGAAAAGGCATGTGGGAGACTCCCAAAATGTATGGAGGAACGTGCTCTGGTCTGATGAGACTAAAATGTATATTTTTGCCCATCAAAGAAAACGCCATGTCTGGCACAAACCCAACACATCACATCATCCAAAGAACACTATCCCCATGGTGAAACATGGCAGTGGCAGCATCATGCTGTGTGATGGATGGTGCTAAATGCAGGGATATTCTTGAACAAAACCTGTACCACTCTGTGTGATTTGAAGCTAGGACAGAGGTTCACCTTCCAGCAAGACAATGACCCCATACACACTGCTAAAGCAGCACTTGAGTTACCCTCGTGCCCTTAGAAAGTGACTGGACAGTGAGGGAGCAGCAAAGGACTGATGAGGTCATCTCTCTTCTCTCTCCTCCTGCCAACAATCTCCTTCTCAACATTTTGTGAATCTAGCGCATATGATTGGTTCCCAATGCTGCTTTTCATCTCCTAGACGGAATGCTGCTGCACAGGGAATTGCAAAAGGCTAATACTAAATCAAATTAAGGCATTTATGGTGGTTGCATTTTAAATTCATGTATTGATTTTTGATACCTACATAGCTGTTTTAATATCTGCCTATAGCTCAGTTTAAGCACACAGTTGGGATACTTATACTCTATACAGGGGACACAGGTGATACAGGTAGCTTTTAAATAAATGGTTCATCTGCCTGGTTCAGAAATGCAGCTTTTATGTCATCTTTCTATCTCTAGCCTCCTCATTGGATAGTGATTCGGCATTATTATCTCGGTACTATGAGCAGAGAGCTGACATAGAAAATAGCAAAGCTTACCCATATAACAGGTTTTTTCTTTTTCATTATGCAATCATTATTGTGTACAGATGCATGGTGTACCCTCCTCCTTTTTATGGTACTTGTATATGTTTTTCTTTTACCTTTTTGTAACTTGAAAGATGATGTCAACGCTATGTTTTGCCAATATCAATGCCTACTGTAACGTATTTGTAGTTCTTTTTGTTTTGCTCAAAATTTTTTGAATAAACATGCATTTAAAAAAAAAATAAAGAAAATAGCAAAGCTGATTCAGGAAGCTATACTGGTAAAATAATGATTGTACTGCTAGCCAAAGAGACTGTGTATCTCAAAAATGGATGGGCAGAATTACAGATTCTTTGACAGGTATGTATAGATAGATAGATATATAGATAGATAGATAGATAGATAGATAGATAGATAGATAGATGATAGATAGATAGATAGATAGATAGATAGATAGATAGATAGATAGATAGATAGATAGATAGATTTTAAATGAACAATTATGATTGTCCAATAGGTTAAATTTCTTACAAGTTTTGGTACAGAGGAAGACAAAACAGGAACCCCCCTAGGCAATTGTTGCCAACTACACAGGAAAATAAAAATCCCCCCCCCCTCCCCAAGGACAGTCAGATCAATTTCTCAGAACACAATATTGCTCCATTAGCCTTTAGTAATACAGTTATTTAAAGTTCTGTCAGTTTGAACTACCTTAGAGAGATTATTAGCATCTGCCCTTGGCAAAAGGAGTCATAAATGCCAAAAAAAAAATGCTAAACGGAACTGTTAGTATTAAAATTGTTGCAATTGTTTCCATAAATACAGCCATTTTACAGTGAGAAGCTTAATGTGTAAAATCTCTGAAAAAATAGGAACATTTCAACACAGAATGTGAATCTGCTTGAACAACGATAGAAATATCTGGGATTTTAGCCTTGTTATAATTGTATAAACTTTACTTAAATAGTACATGCATTTAAAAAAGACAGAGGTTCACTAGGTGTTAAAATAAGGGACAGCTAGGCAGGGCCAGATTTACCAATAGGCAGTGTAGGCATTTGCCTACAGGCACCCTTTCTAGAGAGGCACCCACTGCCCATGCCCATCTTTAAGAGAGGAGAGAGAGTGACATATACATCAGGCCAAACTTAAAAAAAAATGAGGATCTGAGAAGATTTATTTCACTTAAATATGTACTGATCCAGTTTTCAGGCAGTAAAGATTACTGAAACATGGATGAAGGTAAGTGATTTAATGTGTAGGTTGCACTCATGGGGATAAGTTAATATTACAGCTTACCAGTTTTTAGATGTGGTGTCTGCATTGTTTTTTTCAAGCTTTTTTCTTTTTTTTGCTTTTATGTGATGATTCTTGACCCTTCTTGTCCTAGGGGGACAATGCTTACTTCACTCTGTGTATCAGAACTAGGAATGAGGTTTGGGTTCATCCTTGCCATGGGTTCAAGTCAAATCCTGCAGGTTGTTCATTTAAGTATAGATTTGTCCAGGAGAATTTGTTAAAATCAAAATGCAATACATAGCCTATGAGGGCTAGGAAGGAAGCATTTGCAAAAGGCAGTCCCCTCACCATAAAAGAGGTGGCACTAAGTAGCAATAGTGTTGGTATATTAGGAAAGAATAGGGAAAGCTGACAACCTAGGATAAGTTAGAAAACTGCCCTTTCCTTCTCATTCTTATGTCTTATTTTGATTCCTAATCATTTGGTCAATCAACCACTTTTTTCGTCTTTTTTGCTATATTTATTGGGGGATTTTTTGGGCTTTAATTTTATTTTAAAGGTCCGAGTGACTTGTAGCTGCTGTTCTGTCCACAGCATTATTTTTATTTTGCTGAAAGGCTCTCTCTTTCTAAGAAAAAAAAAAGGGTTCTTTAGCTTCAGGGAGTGTTTGCGTTGGGCTTTACCCTAATACTGGGGGTATATTTGTTTAACTTTTTTGCTGCATCCGTGGACATAGGCTGCATTGGTGGACACAGGCAGGCTGCATTGGTGGACAGGGGCAGGCTGCATTGGTGGACACGGACAATCTGCATTGGTGGACACAGGTAGGCTGCATTGGTGGACATGGGTAGGCTGCATTGTTGGGCACAGGTGATGCTGCACTGATGGGCATGGATAAAGTTGTTGCTAATATTTATTTTTACAATTTAGTTCTTCATAAAACATTTTGGTGTAATTTCTTGAGATAATTTATGAGGGTGTGTTTCCAGGCAGAATTTAGGGGTGGGTTAGGGTAGGGGTTGGGTGGGGCAACTGGTGACGAGTAACCCTTAAGGCCTGGCTAGTAGCCCAGGACTTGACATTTTGAGCCCTGACCTAAAGCCAAGGTGTGTATATATATATATATATATATATATATATATATATATATATATATATATAATTTTTATTTTTTTCATGAAGGGACCACTTTAAATGGTTACAACAATGGAATATGCCTGGGCAATCTACATCAGCACAAAGGGTTACGTTTTATTTGGAAGAACATGTAACAGGGGAATTACAGGCCAGAAAGTGTGGGAGACAGGCAGAATGCTGGCATCACATAACAAAAAAAGCCCAAACGAGCACCTTTATTTTCATGAAAGCTATCAAATAAAAGTAAGAATAGGCTTTCCAAGTAAAATTACTACGTTTAAATGATATATCAGTGAATGGGTTTAAATATACTTTAACAAACTATGCTTGTGTCCTTTGAATTACAGTACTGGAGTACATTTTATTATATGTCCTACCTGTGTGCACAGACCTGTACACCCCAAAATCCTTTGAAGAACCAATATTTGTCCACGACAACTGACTGATAACTAGCTCTTCATTTATCAACACCTTGGCTACTTTTTTCTTTTCCAAGCGCATCTCAGTCTGCTGCTGCAGTATTAGCAGATTAATGTGTGTCATGCTAATGCCATGAACTTGGGAAAGGAAGCAGTCTTCACCATCTGTTATAGAATTGGTTGACATGCCAAGCTGGCATCCAAGTGCTGGGTATGTGTGTGTTTTCATTGAGAACCTATTTTTCTGGCCCAGCAAACAAACTTGCATAAAAAGTATTGTACTCTATAGGATAGGGTGGATGTTGGTATATGCGACTTTGGGTTTCAAGGCTTTGAGTAAGAGTAGAGGGAGGAGGAGAAGAAAGAGGTGAATGTGGAAGGGGAGTAGGAGCAGTGAGAGGAGGTGGAGGAGCGGAGAATCAGGGCCAATGTTAATTTCCAGCATGCAGGGGTGTCAGAGATGACACGGTTGACAAGCAGTTGATGTTGTCACTGCATTTCTCCCAGGTGAGTACTGGTTTGGTATGACTGGCTAAAATGTCCACAAACCCCTTTGGCCTGATGAAGGACCTCCTGGAAGCCAGGATACTTCATGATAAACAGCTGCACCACCAGAAATGATTATATGAGCAAGGAAAAAAATATGTGTGATTTTTCCAGATGAATGACGGTAAGCAGGTTATCACCAGGATTGCACACAACTTTGCCTGGCTGAAAATTATGTGTTAGGAAGAGCTTCTGTCCATACAAGTCGCAATACAGTGTGGCAGTGTTAAGCCTTGGATGTTGTATATGTTCTGGCCATTTGGGAGGGAGGAGTTAGAGGATATAGCCAGTAAGAAGAAGGGCGTAAAGATAATTGTACTGTCACAATTGGACAGGGTACATAATCATACCACCATCTCCAGTGGTGTACTCCATCCTCCATCTTTCCCAGTAACCAATAGATTTACCCAGAGTGCCCTGAATGATATGTAGCATCCCCGACCCATGCTTACTGGACTACCTGTCCAGGCCAACGTGTACCCTGTAACTGACAGCATGGTCCTGCAACACAGGGTTATTACATTTCACATTCTAATTGAGGGCAGAGATTGCTTTCTAGGAAAGTGCACCTTGCAGTGTAGCAGAAGTTATAAATACACTGAAGGGGGGTGATTACCATAATCTGGAATGAGAGTAGCTGCAAAGCCAGAAGGTTTTTTAAGCTATAATTAAGATGCCGGGCATGGTGGTCATTTGGAATGCAGAGCCTCTCACTTTAGGCCTGTGTGAAAATTAATAAAGGGAACTGCCTAAAAGTAATGAAAGTGATGCAAATAGATGGATAAATATGCAATCCTTTGATAAACATAACTTTACCAAATAAGTATGTATTGAAAGGCTCCAAAAAAAGGGCAGCTTTACCTGTGTCTGTAACAAGTAGGCATTCCAGAATTAAAATAAAATACATGTTCACAAAAATCATAAAACCTACATTTTTGCTCCTGCCTAGCCTTCCCTCTTGTCATAGGATTCCCCCCTCAATTTGCTGCTATCTGACTTCCCCTGCACGTGTGGAAGTGCACACAGCCTATGCTGTTAGGCTTTCCCCCTACAGCTATGCCTTTTAGGGATCTGACTATAAGGAAAAAAAATTATACTGTATAAAAAATATGTAGGGAGAGATGAGACGCTGAGTGAGGGACAATAAATATTGTACTGGCAAAGCAGAGTGATTGAAGACATACCTGACCTCGGATATGTGTTATATGTTGCCTATTAGGTATGATCTTACACAAGAATTTAAGTTCCAAAAGGAAGATTTCCTCTACATTTCAGTTCTATTAGCTACTCACATTTATAGGTTAGACCTTGCTTTAAGATACAGACAGCAATTAATAGTTACCTTCCCTACTCCACTTATATTAAAAAAAAAAACTTTGCCTTTAGATACATTTTAAAGCAAAGCAAAACAATTCAGCCAAAAATCAAAAATAAATAAAATTACTGTAATAGCCTGATAAAGGTAATATAAAAAAGTAACTCTTGCTGAACTACTTTCATTGTAGAGGTGTATTCTGCAATATTTATTTTCTGCCCTAAGATGTCCTCAAGGAATAAATTACCTACCTGCCCCTAAGCTTTAAATGGACAGTGAAGTAGCATTTCCTCCTACTATCAGCATGGTATTTTTTGTCAGCACATGCATTGATTGGCTTCCTGTGCTGCTTCTACCTCTCCCATGCTGAGCTCTGGTGCACGGGGGCTACAAGTGTCTAATACCAAGTCAAATTTAAATACTTACATGAATTGCATTTAAAAATACATTTAATGTTGTAAGAAGCAATGCGAAGTTACATTGACTTGGGTCTTTATTATCTTCCTAGAGTTCAGCTATAAATACCTCTCAACATTAAAGTGGAATTAAAGTTTAACACAATTTAGAACAAAAAACTTTATTTCCTTCATCCTCATCGGTCTATGTAAATACATTTTTTTAATTAGCTTCCGTGTAATATGTAAGCTGTGAATCCCACCAGAGATTTCCTCACAAATCTGGCCCCTGAGATGTCCAGGGGACATTCTGAAAGGAGGGGAGTACAGTCAGGTTCTGAACCCAAGACCTGTGTTGCATCTGGCAGAGGCTCTTCTTGCTGTGCCACTTGAAATGCTAGGCTGCTCTTTTCCTGATTCCTTGGACAGCCTTACTTTATACTCTATCTTGTTTATATAAAGCCTGAACACTTTGCTCTTTGTTAATTGACTATGCTTCTAATCAAGCCAAACCTACAATCACTCATTTCCAACCTCTGGGTTGTTACTTGATGATGCTTCTGCTTGATCCCAACCTGCTACATCTGTGATAAGGCCCAGGCTTGCTCCCCTCTTCATGGGGGGATCATTGCACTAGCTCTGGTTAAGACTGGTTAGTGCTTAATATCTCCATCACCTGCCAGGGGGGCCTGCGTGGGTGCTTCCCCTACTGGTTACTGTGTGAACTTTTTTCTGCTATAGCTACTAAGCCTGACCTTGACAGATGGCCCAAAACTTCCACACTCTATATTAACCACTTGACCACTGGGCACTTAAACACCCTTACCAGGCCAATTTTCAGCTTTTGGTGCTCTCACATTTTGAATGACAATTACTCAGTCATGCAACACTGTACCCATATGAAATTTTTGTCCTTTTTTCACACAAATAGAGCTTTCTTTTGGTGGCATTTAATCACCGCTCAGTTTTTTATTTTTGTGCTATAAAAGAAAAATTCTGTGAAAAAATTAATTTTTCTTTGTTTCTGTTATAAAATTTTGCAGATTAGTAATTTTTTCTTCATAAATTTTGGCCAAAATTTATACTACTACATATCTTTGGTAAAAATAAGTACAAATTGGTGGATATTATTTGGTCTTTGTGAAAGTTATGGTGCCAATATCTGAAAATTGATCACACCTGAAGTACTGACGGTCTATTTCAATTCTTGAGACCCTAACATGCCAGAAAAGTAGAAAATACCCCCCAAATGACCCCTTTTTGGAAAGAAGACATTCCAAGGTATTTAGTAAGAGGCATGATGAGTTTTTTAAAGTTGTAATTTTTTCCCACAATTCTTTGCAAAATCAAGATTTTTTTTCCTTTTTTTTTTCCACAAAATTGTCATAATATCAGTTTATTTCTCACACACAGCATATGCATACCACAAATTACACCCCAAAACACATTCTGCTATTACTCCCGAGTACGGCAATACCACATGTGTGAGACTTTTACACAGTGTGGCCACATACAGAGGCCCAACATTCAGGGAGTGCCATCAGGCGTTCTGGAGTACCCAGGACAATTTTGACATTTCTCTCCTACATGTAAAAATCATAATTTATTTGCTGGAAAATTACACAGAACCCCAACATTTATATATTTTTGTTTAGCAAAGACCCTGGAGAATACAATGGTGGTTGTTGCAAATTTTTATCTCACATGGTATTTGCGCAGCAATTTTTCTAACGCGTTTTTTTGGGGGAAAAACTGTTTTGTGCTTGAAAAAAAAAAAAAAACAGTAAAGTTAGCCCAATTTTTGCATAAAGTGAAAGATGAAGTTATGCTGAGTAAATAGATATCGAACATGTCACTCTTCAAAATTGCACATGCCCGTGGAATGTCGCCAAACGTCGCTACTTAAAATTCCCCATAGGCGACACTTTAATTTTTTTTTACTGGTTACATGTTTTGAGTTACAGAGGAGGTCAAGGGCTAGAATTATTGCTCTCGCTCTAACATTCATGGCGATACCTCACATGTGTGGTTTAAACACTGTTTTCATATGTGGGCGGGGCTTACGTATACGTTCGCTTCTGCATGCGAGCACATGGGGACATGGGCGCTTTACATTTTTTTTTTTTTTTATTGTTCATTTTACTTTATTTATTTTAGTTTTACATTTTTTTCCCCAAAAATAATGGGGGGTACTGCAGAGTAATGGCAGGTACTGCAGAGTAATAGCAGGGTATTGCAGAGTAATGGGGGGTACTGCAGAGTATTGTCAGGTACTGCAGAGTAATGGCAGGGTACTGCAGAGTATTGGCTGGTATTGCAGAGTATTTGCAGGAAATTGAGGGGTTAAATTCAGTGAGCAGCAATGTGGGCACTGCAGATGCAGCCCACAGCGCTGCTAACACCGATCTCTTTCCCCTCCGCTGTACCGATCGGTACAGAGAGGGGAGGGAGGAACCGACGTCATAACATTGTTTACAAGTGATCACTCCGTCATTTGACGGAGCGATCACGTGGTAAACGGCCGCGACGAGCGGCCATTTACCGTGATCCGTGATGCGCCGGGTCCACTGGACCCGGTGGTCACAGATGATCTTGTGTGCGTGCCACGGGGGGCGCGTGAGAGCAGAATTCTGGGAGGCCGTTAATTAACGGCCTCTCAGAGTTAAACAACCACCCTGAAGCCGTTAATCGGCTATGGGTGGTTGTTAAGTGGTTAAAAAAGGTCAATTCCACAGTGAAGTGATTGGACTTTAGTGGAGTGACATATATATTTGCATGGTCTACCACTGTAAGATATTAAAGTCCTCTGCTTTTATTTTTTTGACACATCTTAATAAGGTAAAACAACAGAATAATTCTGCAAAGTTAATACTCATATTAGCTGCAGCAAATGAGCAGGCATAGAAAGTCAAGTCCAGAGTTTCCCAGTTGCCACCTGAGGCTCCAAGAAAGCCAGTGAGGTATTTACCGTACTGTTAGCAAACCAAAACCAAAATATCAGTTTTGAAAGAACTTTCATTTTATTATGTATTAATATTATAGTCTGACTAACCTTACCTATGCATGTAAATAGAGCAGTGTGGAAATTAATCTGCTGCAAAGTCAATTCAAGTTTTATAATCCTTTTCTTCAAAAGCTAAACATTCCCTAAGTATTACCCTTACAGGTTTTACATCTTCCATAAACATATACATAAAAATAAATTGTACAATATGTGGTTCTACTTTATAAAACACATTTATATAAACTCACAGTCTGGTGACTCTAAAATCTACAAGTATATGGTAAAGATCTTTTCATGGCTTCCTTTCATTTTCAGCTAAAATACCTATCAGGTTAAATTGTTACAATATGGTTGCATTTTGTTTAACTGAAACCTACAGAACAGTTAAAATGTAATTAAAAAAAAGAAAAGTTGCAGCATCTGTGGAATTAATAAACACTTTCAGATGTGCAGTGTGGTTTCTAGGTCATTTTCACTTGAAACTTATGGAAAATAAATGCTACGGTTCATCTTTATTCCCATAGTTCCCCAAGGCAAATTAAGCAGCTGTGATGCCCAGATCACTAACACACAGAAATATAATTTTTTTCTTTTAAATGGCATTTTTTTGTTTGACCTTCTCGACTAAGCGCTGTAAAAGTTCTTTGTTGCTTTAGGTTATTTATATTCAGTTATCTTTGTTGACTATACAGTAGACTAAGTGGTCAGACAACTGTTTTAAGGACAGAACCTTAGGTTATTATTCATTTGTAAGTCGTAAATCTTTTCCGTTACTTATAACTATGAAAGTAGTATGGTAATGCATTTCCTTTAGCAGCTTGGTATGATTTGAAATGCAATTTCCTCTTCATTTTCTATGGATTTCATTATGTTATTCAGTGTTTTCTAACTTGCTTTTTCATGACTTTATCTAGTCATGCTCAAATCAAGTATCACAAAAATCATTACTCACTGAAGCAATCATGAAGAAAATATTACGCTGAAACAGCACTGAACATTGCCTTCTACATCACTGCATAACCGTTAACAGAACACAACTCCGCAAATCAAATCTAAACTTTTACAGAGACATAAACAGTAAATATAAATACAATTGTCATATTAATCATTTACTAAACTCTGCTCTGTTCGATAACACTATTGTGCGGGAGTTCCAAATCCAATTGTGTGAAAGCATGTATTTTAATGTGTGTTTTTTTAAATTATTATTATTATTGACAGCTAAAGAACATGTGAATCTTAAATTCTACTCAAGTTTTTTAAGTTTATGGATGTGGGTATCTGTAAGCCCTTGTACACACGGTCAGAATTTCAGACAGAAAATGTCCGATCAGACCGTGTTGTTGGATAATCTGACCGTTTGTGGGCTCCATCGGACTGTTTCCGTCGGAATGTCCGACCAACAAAGTTTGAGAGCTGGATATAAAATTTTCCGACAACATGATCCGATAGGACTTTGTCCGACCATTTGTAGAGAATTCCGATCGGACAAAGTGACACGCATGCTCAGATCAAATTACGAGACCAAAGCTATTGGCTACTAGCCTGAACGTAGTCCCGTCGTAACATACAAACGTCATCACGTTCCGAATGATCGGATTTCCAACAACTTTGTCCGACCGTGTGTATGCAACACCAGTTTCAGACAAAATACGTCGGAAAAAATGCATCGGTTTTTGTTGTCGGAATGTCCGACTGTGTGTACTAGGGCTTACACTTCTTTACTATTCCACATTTCAATTCCATTCAAGACATTATATTATGGATGCTTATGGTGTATTTAAATGCAATGTGCATTATTTCAAAGATTTGCTAATGTACATGAGATTAAATCTTAAAAAGCTATATTATTGTGCTTTGGAAGAATTTAGACATATTTTGATAAAGAATATTTTAGTTCACTACAAAAGAACCCACATTTCACATATTTTATTTAAAATCTATGCAAAGTTCCCCAACAACTGAAATGTAAAATATGCATGCACATTTTGAGTTTTGCAATTTACAGCTACATACAACATATATTAGATATACTTAAAAAAAATAAAAATAAAATTGTGCCCATGGAATTTTTTCAGAGGCACAGTACACCACTTACACCAAAAATAAATGAAAAATATTTTACATATCAAACATTAAAACATGACATCAAACATCATTTAAAAACACAAGTGATTAATACAAATTATGAATCAATTTGCAGATCTTAGTAAAGAACAAACATGTTAGCTTTTTCCTGTACACATGACTGCAGGGAGGATTGTGATGGGGCATGACTGCAGGGAGGATTGTGAGGGGGGCATGACTGCAGGGAGGACTATGATGGGGATATGACTTCAGGGAAGACTGTGATGGGGTGGGGGGCATGACTGCATGAAGGAGTCTGATGAGGGGTGAACTGCCTTCCCCATCTGCCAACCCTTCGCCTTGGGCCCTGAAAAAATTGGCCACACCAAAAGCGGTCCCTGGTGCAAAAAAAGTTGGGGGCCGCTGATCTACAAGATACACTCCAGAAAAAGTGACATAAAAAAAAAACCTATTGGGGAATCCCATGTAATATCCTTTACCACATACAGTATAGTCAAGATCATTCGTGGTCAATGACATTAAACAACATCCTCATCCATTTTTTGCTGGTCAGTAGACATGAGCCGAACACCCCCCGATTCAGTTCGCACCAGAACCTGCAAACAGACCTAAACTTTGCCTGCACTTTAGAACCCTATTAAAGTCTATGGGACGCGAATGTTCAAATTCAAAAGTGATAATTTTAAAGGCTAATATGCAAGTTATTGTCCTAAAAAGTGTTTGGGGACCTGGGTCCTGACCCAGGGGACATGTATCAATGCAAAAAAAACTTTTAAAAACTTTTTTCTGGAGCAGTGATTTTAACCACTTGCCGCCCGCCATATAGCAAAATGACGGCTGCAAAGTGGTTGTAATATCCTGACTGGACGTCATATGACGTGATCAGGATATTAAGCCGCTTCGCGCCCCCGGGGGCACGCATCGCGGCGATCATTGTTGCGGGGTGTCATTCTGACACCCTGCAACTACGATCTCGGTAAAGAGTCTCCACGTCATCAGCCATGTCCAATCACGGATCACAGTGTAAATAGGAAGAGCCGGTGATCGGCTTTTCCTCACTCGCGCCTGTCAGACGTGAGTAGAGGTGAGCCGATTGGCTGCTCCTCTGACTGGGGGGGTCTTTGCTGATCGATTAACAGCACAGCCCCCCCGAGGATGCCCACACTGGACCACCAGGGATGCCACCAGTCCACCAGGAGATGCCCAGCACCTGGTATGCCCCCTAGACCACCAGGGATGCCAGCCAGTGCCCATAATGAATGCCAATCAGTGCCCATAATGGATGCCAATCAGTGCCCACAATGGGCATCACTGATTGGCATGCATTATAGTTTGGCACTGATTGGCATCCATCCCTACAAAACTTTAAACTTTAAAATTACAATGCCACCTATCAGTGTCCATCCATGCCGCCTATCAGTGCCCATCCTAGCCGCCTATCAGTGCCCATCCTAGCCGCCTATCAGTGCTCATCCATGCCCATCTGTGCCGCCTATCCATGCCCATCCGTGCCACCTATCCATGTCCATCCGTGCCACCTATCCATGCCCATACGTGCCACCTATCCATGCCGCCCATCCATGCCAATCCGTGCCACCTATCCATGACAATCCGTGTCACCTATCAGTGCCTATTTGTTCCACATATCAGTGTCTATCTGTGTCACATATCAGTGCCACCTATCAGTGCCGCCTATCAGTGCCACTTCATTGGTGCCACCTCATTGGTGCCCATCAGTGCCGCCTTATCAGTGCCTGTCCCTGCAGCCCCATCAGTGCCCATCAGTGAAGGAGAAAACTTAGTTATTTACAAAGTTTTGAAACTGAAACAAAATAAAACATGTTTTTTTTCTAGATTTTCTGTCTTTTTTTATTTGTTTAACAGAAAATAAAAATCCCAGAGGCGATCAAATACCACTAAAAAAAAGCTCTATTTGTGGGAACAAAATGATAAAAATGTAGTTTGGGTACAGTGTAGCATGACCGCACAATTGTCATTCAAAGTGTGACAGTGCTGAAAGCTCAAAATTGGTCTGGGCAGGAAGGTGTATAAGTGCCCTGTATTGAAGTGGTTAATAATGCTGAAAACAATAAAAGTGTAATATTCCTTTAAATTTCGTACCTGGGGGTGTGTATAGTATGCCTGTAAAGGGGCACATGTTTCCCATGCTTAGAACTGTTCCTGCACAAAGTGTCATTTCTGCAGGAAAAAAAAGTAATTTAAAAGCACTCGCGGCTATAATAAATTGTCGGCCCCCCGTAATACAGAGTCATTGAAAGTCAGAGTCATACAGTACAGAGTCATACAACAGTCATTGAAAGTCATTGATAAAAAAAAAAAGCATGGGGTTCCCCCCAAATTCAATTACCAGGCCCTTCAGGTCTGGTATGGATATTAAGGGGAACTCCACGCCAAATATAAAAAAAATGCAGTGGATCTCCCCCCAAAAATTCATACCAGACCCTTTATCTGAGCATGCAACCCGGCAGGCTGCAGGAAAAGAGGGGGGTGAGAGAGCGCCCCCCCTCCTGAACCGTACCAGGCCACATGCCCTCAACATTGGGAGGATGCTTTGGGGGTCTGGGACCCCTCAAAGCACCATGTCCCCATGTTGATGGGGACAAGGGCCTCATCCCCACAGCCCTGGCCAATGGTTGTGGGGGTCTGTGGGTGGGGGCTTATCAGAATCTGGAAGCCCCCTTTAACAAGGGGACCCGCAGATCTTGGCCCCCCATTTGAAATCGTAAGGGGGTACAAAAGTACCCCTACCATTTCACAAAGAAAGTGTAAAAAATTGTTAAAAAAACACAGACACCGTTGGGAAAAGTCCTTTATTAAAAATAAAAATTTTTTTAAAAAAGATTCCAGCGGTGGTAATCCACTCTTGCTATCCAGCGATGGCTGATCTCCTCTCCGGGGTCCAGTGATGGGTGATCTCTCCCGATGGTCCAGCGCAGCGCATCCTGTCTACACCAGAGAAACTGCGGGGATCCCGGCAACCTGACAGGTCTTAGCTGAGGAGGACGGGGCCACCCATCACCTGTCACCTGACCCCGCTCCCTCTGACGCAGTGGGAAACCCGGGCTGCATTACATCAGAGAGGGCGGGGTCACCTGTGCATCACTGGGGAAGCCTGGGTTTCCCCTTGTGTCAGAGGAGGCAGAGTCAGGTGACGGGTGGCCCCGTCCTCCTTGGAAAAGACCTGTCAGGCTGCCGGGATTCCCACAGTGTCCCTGGTGGAGACAGGATGCGCTGCGCGTCAGGAGAGATCACCCATCGCTGGACCCCAGAGAAGAGATCACCCATCATTGGACCCCGGAGAAGAGATCAGCCATTTCTGGATAGCAAGAGTGGATTACCACTACCATTCCCAACGGTGTCTGTGTGTTTTTTTTAAAAAAATGTATACTTTGTTTGTGAAATGGTAAGGGTACATTTGTACCCCCTTACCATTTCAAACAGGGGGGCCTTGTTAAAGGGGGCTTACAGATTCTGATAAGCCCCCCGCCGGCAGACCCCCACAACCACCGGCCAGGGCTGTGGGGTTGAGGCCCTTTTCCCAATCAACATGGGGACATGGTACTTTGAGGGGTCACAGACCCCCAAAGCATCCTCCCAATGTTGAGGGCATGTGGCCTGGTACGGTTCAGGAGGGGCGGCACTCTCTCATCCCCCCTCTTTTCCTGCGGCCTTCCAGGTTGCGTGCTCGGATAAAGAGTCTGGTATGGATTTTTGGGGGGAACTCCACGCAAGTTCCCCTTAATATCCATACCAGACCTGCATTTTTTTTTATCATCAATGACTTTCAATAACTGTTCTCTGTATTACCGGGAGCCGACAATTCATTATAGCCGCAAGTGTTTTTAAATAATTTTTCCTGCAGAAATTACACTTTGTGCAGGGACAGTTCTAACCACGGGAAACATGTGCTCCTTTACAGGCATACTATAGACACCTCCCAGGTACGAAATTTAAAGGAATATTACACTTTTATTGTTTCACTTTAAGCATTATTAACTGCTCCAGAAAAAACTGACGTTTTAAAAACTTTTGTTTTGCATTGATACATGTCCCCAGGGGCAAATACGTTTTATGACAATAACTTGCATATAAGCCTTTAAAATGATCACTTTTGATTTCTCCCATAGACTTTTACAGGGTGTTCCACGGCTTTCCGAATTTGCCGTGAACACCCCAAATTGTTCGCTGTTCGGTGAACAGGCGAACAGGCAATGTTCAAGTTGAACATGAGTTCGACTCGCATTCAAAGCTCATCCCTACTGGTCAGGGAGCTGTCATTCGCATCGAGAATCCAGCCAAAAAGTATGGTTTTTGCAGGTTGCAGTGTTTGTGTCAGCGGGTTTGTGACATATCATTCATTGTTATTGATGATAATCTACAACTCTAGTTGGTGTGATGTGCATTGAATTTCTTGTCCCCATCAACAAGGTTGAGGGCATGTTGCCTGGTATGGCTCAGTTAGGGGAGCATACATTCACTACCCTCCCTTTTCTAGCCACTCAGGCTGCATGGATGTCTGAATCTGCTTAGGATTTTGGGAGGACCCCACATCACAATTTAATATATTTTTTTGTGGAATCCTTCTTAAAAACACATACTAGACCTCCATCTAGGTTTTTCATTTCTGTAGGGCATTTGACCTGGTATGTTTTAAGAGATCAGGGGTCACACAATCACTTCCCCCTCATTTCTTGGTCACCATGAAAGCATCACTTTATATGGATTTTTAAGGGGAACTCCAAAAAAATAAAAATTATACTTATCCTAGGTAGAAGACTTACACCCACTTCCTGCCCAAGCCATTTTTCAGCTTTCAGTGCTGTCGCAATTTGAATGACAATTGCGCGGTTGTGCAACACTGCACCCAAACACACTTTTTATAATTTTCTTCACATACATAGAGCTTTCTTTTGGTGGTATTTAATCACTGCTGTTTTTTTAATTTTTTACAAAAAAAGACCAAAAATTTGGGGAAAAATGTTTTTACTTTTTTCTGTCAGTAAATTTTGTAACTGAGTAATTTTTCGCCTTCACTGATGTACACTGATGAGGCAGCACTGATGGGCTCTGATAGGCTGAACTGGTGGGCATTGATGAGGTGGCACTTATGGGCATTGATTAGGTGGCACCGATGAGGAGGCACTAATATGCTGCATTTATGGGCACCGATAGGTGGCACTGATGAGCACTGATAGACGGCACTGATGGGCACTGTTTGGTGGCACTGATGGGCACTGTTTGGTGGCACTGATGTGCACTAATAGGTGGCACTGGTGTGCACTGATAGGCAGTACAGATAGGCGGTACTGATGGGCACTGATGGGCATTAATGGGTGGCACTGATGGGCGACACTGATGGACATTGATGGAAAATAGTGATGGGCATCGCTGGGCAGAACTGAAGGCATCACTGATTGCTAGCACTGACTGGCATTTCTAATGGGCACTGATTGGTGGCCCTTGTGGGCAGTGGTGGGCACAGATTGCTGCCATTGGTGGGTAGGGATGAGCCGAACACCCCCGGTCCGGTTCGCAGGTCTATGGGACACGAACATGAATAATCAAAAATGCTAATTTTAAAGGCTTATATATGCAAGTTATTATCATAAAAAGTGTTTGGGGACATGGGTCCTGCCCCAGGGGACATGAATCAATGCAAAAAAAGTTTTAAAAATGGACATTTTTTCAGGAGCAGTGATTTTAATGCTTAAAGTGAAACAATAAAAGTGAAATATTCCTTGAGACCCTGAGATCCCGGCCTCCCCCCTGTGTGAAATGGTAATGAGTAGCCCGCCAAAGCACCATGTTCTCATGTTGATGGGGACAAGAACCTCATCCCCACAACCCTTGCCGGGACCCTGAGATCCCGGCCTCTCCCCTGTGTGAAATGGTAACGGGTACCCCTACCATTTCACAAAAAAAGTGTTAAAATGGTAAAAATGACATGACACAGCTTGGGACAAGTCCTTTATTAAAAAATCAAAATGTCCCAAGAAGTCTTCTTCTTCTTCTCTTGCTTCGCCAACGGACCGAAAAAGAAAAAAAAAGCGACCGATCCACCTCCATGGGAGGCACTCGCCGTATGACACCTCTTCGCTTTGACAGTTCTTTTATAACTGAAGGTGTGGCCACACCGTGATGTTACTGGGTGACCCTGCCCCCTCTGAAGTACAGGGACATCCTAATGGCTTCCCTGGGGCATCAGAGGGGGGCGGGGCCACCCGTTTACATACCGTGATGTTCACGGATGACCCCACCCCCCTCTGATGCACGGGGACTTCCCTATGGCTTCCCCATAGCCAAAGGGGGGGGGGGGCGGGGTCATCTGGGAACATCACGGTGTGGCCCTGCCCTCAGTTATAAAAGAACTGTTAAAGGGAAGACGCGTCACATGGCGGGTGCTTCCCATGGAGGTGGGTCGGCTGCGTTTTTTTTTTCTTTTTTTGGTCCATTGGCAGAGCAAGAGAAGAAGAAGACTTTGTGGGACATTTAGATTTTTTGATTTTTTAATAAAGGACTTGTCCCAAGCCATGTCATGTCATTTTTACGATTTTAACACTTTTTTGTGAAATGGTAGGGGTACATTTTTGCCAGTTACCATATCACACGGGGGGAGGCCGGGATCTGAGGGTCCCCTTGTTAAAGGGGGCTTCCAGATTCCGATAAGCCCCCCGCCTGCAGACCCCCACAGCCACCGGGCTACCCCAAAGCACCTTACCCATGTTGAGGACACGTGGCCTGGTACAGTTCAGGAGGGGGCGCTCTCACGCCCCCTCTTTTCCTGCAGCCTGCCAAGTTGCATGCTCAGATAAAGGTCTTGTATGGATTTTCAGGGGGACTCCCACGCCATTAAAAAAAAAAAAAAATAGCGCAGGGTTCCCCTTCATATCCAAACCAGACCAGAAGGGACTCAAGTCGCTCCGACTTAGAAAAAGGTTCCTGTACTACATTTGGGGCGACTTCAGGCAACTTGCATTGACTTCTATACAGAAGTCATTTTGCAAGCTGCCACTGAAGTCATGTGCAGGTCATCTGAGGCAGTTGTGCTGCAAGTCGTGCTGCCTCTGTGTGAACTGGCTCTGAGGGGTGCAGATATGCATAAAAGGATGCATGTTAGACTTGCTATGCATTAGAATGTGCAATTTGAAACAAACTAGCAGGTAGACTTAAGCCCCGTACACACGAGAGGACTTATGTCCGACAGACTTCCGAAGGAGTTCTGCCGGAGTTCTGCCGGAGTTCCGACAGAGTTCTGACGGACTTTTCGACTGAGCGGACTTGGCCACACACAATCACACCAAACTCAGACGGATTCGAACGTGATGACGTACGACTGGACTCGAATAAGGAAGTTCATAGCCAGTAGCCAATAGCTGCCCTAGCGTCGGTTTTAGTCCGTCGGAATAGCATACACACGAGCAAATTTTTCAGGAGGAACTGGGTCCGGCGGAGCTCCGTCGGAAAAATTTGAAGCATGTTCCATTTTCTAAAGTCTGTCAGACTTTTGCGAATCAAAAGTCCGTTGCAGCCCACACACGATCGAATAGTCTGACGGAATCATTCCGTCGGACTTTGGATGTTGAAAAGTCCGCTCGTGTGTACGGGGCTTAAAGCTTTCATTTAGTGGCGGTAGTAATACCACCATTAAATTATTGACTTTTTGCTTTAGCCAGAGGTGCGGGCAGGGTGGGTGAACTGACCAAATCTAAATGATTTCCCCTGTTCTGCAAACTGGAAAAAGCTTGGGTCCTGGTAATCTAATCTCTATCAGTGACACACTTAGGTATTTATTTACTCATTACAGAATTTACTATACTGGTAAATGCAAGCTGTGTTATATTAATTAAAGTGTGTCTAACCTCCGGGTGTTTAGATGCATATGTCACTATGTATCAATGTCTGTACATAGAGGCTATTGGAAGCAAATGGAGAGGTGCAAAAATCTAAAGGTTTCACTACATAAAAAAATAAAAATAAATTCTACCTGTTTACCTGTGTTGCCAAATTAAGGTTAAGTGGGCTTTATTATTCATATGTTTCTGCTTTTCAACTGCTCAATTCAGAAATATTTAGAACCGATCTGATTTATTTTATGAATGTTCATTCTTTTTACATGCTGACAGATAATGAACAATCAGTGAGCAATTACCCTAATTAGAAAACTGATGGAGTCTAAATATTCTGTATGATAATATTTTTTGTATTTCTGATGTGATGAGTCTTTTGTAAAGGTTAGCAGAGGACGAGATTTGATTCCTTCTTATTACTGATGACTTTGAAACATAATTCTGCTTCAGACTGATTGGAGCTGAATTAAGTTTTTAATTGCTACTACATCACATCATTTATTATGAAAAAGATCAGGTTTGCTAGAAAAAAAATACAAGGTCTTTAGAAAGCAGCTGCCAGGCTTGGGTATATTTTGTTGTAAAAGGTATGTAAACTAAAGATAGGAAGTTAATTGTGTCTTGGATCATTTGTTTTCTTTGGTTGCTCTATAAATGCAAGTCTGCTCTTCTGTTTACCTGGCTTGATAATTAAAAATTTGAGTAATGTCTCACTATGTCAGAAGTGATAAATACTGAATTAAGTAAGTCTAAAACATTTAACATTATAACTCATAACTAACAATATTCTGCAATATCCATATATACTAAACATATACAATTTTGAAAACTATAATGTCAAAATGCTTGAAATGATTATTAATGCAGTTACCATAAATTGTCAGAACCTTTAGATGTAAATATGAGAGATTGGGTTTTTAAAATTGCTGGCTAAATATTTTATTATTGTCTGAATTATAGTTACAGGGTTTAAATGTACAAAACAACAAAGCAGGTAACAGACAAAGTGGATTTAAAACTGATGTTCGTGTCAGATCGTTACCCATTCAGATCTTTTATTAAAGAAGGAGTCATTTTGTCATATTGAGCTTGCAATAGCTAGTTTACAAAGTTTTCACGTAACATCATTTATTTAGCTTAATGAGATAGTGAAAGTTCAAATCTGATACTGAACAAAGATGTTGATAATTAGGAAATGTGCATGTGGGTACACAAGTTTCTCAGTTGCTTAAGTGGGTGGTTGATCTTGATTGTACAATGCTGAAATGTAAAGCGTTTGTATGCCCCCCCCCAAAAAAAAACTGTAAGGCAAAGGGATAATGAGCTAGTATGCATCGCATAGTTACTTACCTTAGAACAAAGCTCCCACAGGGCCATACGGTCACCACTGAGGGAGCCGAAATGTTCCCTCTGTGTTTCTTCTGGGTTCGCGGCTTGAGTGGTCAGAGCTGCAATGACGTCAATCCCTCGTATGCACATGCTCTCCATTCCGGCAAGTTCTGGCACAATACGCCGGACCTTTGCCAGATCTTCACTGCGTATGCGCCGCTAATTTTAAGGTGAAAAGTTGCAAGGTGAATATCTCCTATACCATACAGGTTTAGAAGATATTAATTTTACCTACAGATAAGCCTTATTATAGGCTTACCTGTAGTAAAAATCACCAAGCAGACAATACAACCGCTTTAATCATGTAACAGGAATTGTTAGTAATAAATATCTGGTCTTTTACACTATAGACTTGAATAAGAGTTAGGCCGCGTACACACGGGCAGACTGTTCGCCCAACTTTGTTTGTCAAACAGTTTCGGCAAACAGTCCGCTCAAAATTAGCATGGACGGACATGGCCACACACGGCACTTTTTGAGCGGACTGTTTCAGCGAACTGTTTGACAAACAGTTCGCTCAACTTTTGAAATGAACGGACTCGCCCACGTAAGGCGGAAGGTAGGAAGGTGAAGGTAGGCGGGGCCCGCGAAGGAGACGTCGCGGGCTCCGCCGCCTGGAATGAACTTAAAGGGGAACCCCAACGCCGAAAAAAATCGGCGTGGGGTCCCCCCAAAAGTCCACAACAGACCCTTGTCCGAGCACGCTACCCGGCCGGCCAGGAAAGGGGGGCGAGCGAGCGCGCCCCCCCTCCTGAGCCGTACCAGGCCGCGTGCCCTCAACATGGGGGGGTGCCTTGGGGAAGGGGGGGCCGTGCGGCCCCCCCACCCCAAAGCACCTTGTCCCCATGTTGATGAGGACAAGGGCCTCTTCCCGACAACCCTGGCCGTTGGTTGTCGGGGTCTGCGGGCGGGGGGCTTATCGGAATCCGGGAGCCCCCTTTAAGAAGGGGGCCCCCGGATACCGGCCCCCACCCTATGTGAATGAGTATGGGGTACAATGTACCCCTACCCATTCACCTGTGAAATAAAGTACAAAAAAAAACACAACACAGAGAAAAAATATTTTATTGCACAGCTCCGGGGGTCTTCCGTCTTCGGGGGTCTTCTCGCCGGACTCCTCCGCTATCTTCGTGTAGCTCTTTTACTAGCGGAGGAGCCCGGCTTTCTTCCTCCCCGCCGCCGGCCTCTTCTCCCGACTTCGGGGGTCTTGTCCCCCTCTTCGGTTCTTCTGCCAGGCCACCGCGCCTTCTTATAGCTCTTTTACAGGCGGTGGCCCGGTCTTCTGTCGCCGCTGCCTTCCGTTCTTCTGTCGCCGCCTTCGGTTCTTCTGCCGGGCCACCGCGCCTTCTTGTAGCTTTTTTACAGGCGGTGGCCCGGTCTTCTGTCGCCGCTGTCGCTGTCGCCGTCGCCGCCTTCCGTTCTTGTTCTTCTTGTTCTTCTTCTTCTTCTTCTTCCCCAGGAGATGTTGACACGTCGCTCTCTCCGGCCGGAATGCCAGAGCCGCGCTGTGCGGTCACTTATATAGTGACAATGGGGCGGTGTCACATGGTATATGTCACATGGGTTGGTCACATGGGTTGATGTCACATGGGGACTATGACATCGTAAGGGGGCGGGGTCACCATGTGACCAACCCATGTGACATATACCATGTGACACCGCCCCATTGTCACTATATAAGTGACCGCACAGCGCGGCTCTGGCATTCTGGCCGGAGAGAGCGACGTGTCAACATCTCCTGGGGAAGAAGAAGAAGAAGAAGAACAAGAAGAACAAGAACGGAAGGCGGCGACGGCGACAGCGACAGCGGCGACAGAAGACCGGGCCACCGCCTGTAAAAGAGCTACAAGAAGGCGCAGTGGCCCGGCAGAAGAACCGAAGGTGGCGACAGAAGAACGGAAGGCAGCGGCGACAGAAGACCGGGCCACCGCCTGTAAAAGAGCTATAAGAAGGCGCGGTGGCCCGGCAGAAGAACCGAAGAGGGGGACAAGACCCCCGAAGTCGGGAGAAGAGGCCGGCGGCGAGGAGGAAGAAAGCCGGGCTCCTCCGCTAGTAAAAGAGCTACATGAAGATAGCGGAGGAGTCCGGCGAGAAGACCCCCGAAGACGGAAGACCCCCGGAGCTGTGCAATAAAATATTTTTTCTCTGTGTTGTGTTTTTTTTTGTACTTTATTTCACAGGTGAATGGGTAGGGGTACATTGTACCCCATACTCATTCACATAGGGTGGGGGGCCGGTATCCGGGGGCCCCCTTCTTAAAGGGGGCTCCCGGATTCCGATAAGCCCCCCGCCCGCAGACCCCGACAACCAACGGCCAGGGTTGTCGGGAAGAGGCCCTTGTCCTCATCAACATGGGGACAAGGTGCTTTGGGGTGGGGGGGGCCGCGCGGCCCCCCCTTCCCCAAGGCACCCCCCCATGTTGAGGGCACGCGGCCTGGTACGGCTCAGGAGGGGGGCGCGCTCGCTCGCCCCCCTTTCCTGGCCGGCCGGGTAGCGTGCTCGGACAAGGGTCTGTTGCGGACTTTGGGGGAACCCCCACGCCGATTTTTTTCGGCGTTGGGGTTCCCCTTTAAGCCCATTCCAGGCGGCGGAGCCCGCGACGTCTCCGTCGCGGGCCCCGCCTACCTTCACACGCGCTCGAAATGAGCAGACTTTCCTCCGAGCGGGAACAGTTTGCTCATTTCGAAAGTAGCCTACACGCGGGCGGACTGTTCGCTCAAACACAGTTTCAGCGGACAGTTTTTCGGAATTTCCGAAAGACTTTGTCCGTCAAACTGTCCGCTGAAACTGTCCGCTGAAAGCCCACACACGAGCGGACTGTCCGCCCAAACACTGTTCAGCGGACAAGGTTGGGCGAACAGTCCGCCCGTGTGTACGCGGCCTAAGAGATTAATTGCTCAAACATCTCTCATTCCATTTCAGATAATATGCTGTTAGACTATTATTACTAAATAATCTAGAGTAATGTTTACACTAGGAGATTTTTTTAGTCTTGGATAAAAAAAATGTTCCTGTAGTTCTAGCCTAAAGCTGGAGCTTCGTAGGTGAATTTTAATCTCAGACATTTAAAAAATCATAATTTTGTGCTATTGCAGGAGTTTGTTGGATGATAAACCAACACAAGATCAGACACATTCGACCAAATCCTGCTTAGGCCATTTTTCAGCTTTGTCACACTTTGAATGACAATTACTCAGGCAACACTGTAGCCAAATTATGTTTTTATCATTTTTTTTTCTTTTGGTGGTATTACAGTAAATCACAACTGAGTGTTTTTTTTGTCTGTTTGTTTTTTTGCTATATAGGCAAACTTTTTTTTTAATAATATGATTTGCTTAATTTCTGTTCTAAAATTTACTTCCATAAATTTGGGCCAAAAAGCTGCTACATTTCTTTGGCAAAAAAAAACAAATCAGTGTTTATTTAGTCTGAGTGATATTTCACAGCATGGGCATACTTAGAATTACACCCCAAAACACATTCTACTACTACTTTTGAATATGCATATTCCACATGTGAGTCTTTTTTAGTGTGTGGACTAATTATGTATCAGACCTCATATACAAGATAGAAGGTATCACACAAATCAATAAATTGTATCATGGTCACCTCTAAACAACTGGTCCGGTCATATACTGTAGTTTAGTATATTGTCACCTATAGCAGTTACTGTTCCTATAAGCCACGCAAGCATAGCTTGCTGGTATGTGGCTGCCCTAGAGAATGCCATGTTCACTAGTCAGAAAGTACAGAAGGCCGGAAAAAAAAAGAACAAAATAATTCCTGTGGTTCCAGGAGTGCAGTTCCGTAGGGAATGGCTGGGACTGGTGTCTTGAAGGAACATAGTCAGTGGGATATGCAGATGGGTCAGTTCAGGTCATCTGTAGGAAAGGCAAGCACAGGGCACTGGCATTAGTAAACCATGAAAGAGAACATTTTTTTAAACAGAGCACACTTACATAATAAGTAATGGGAGGTTGGCATGGAAGATACAAGCTGACAGGCTACAAAACCTAGGAGGAGGAGTTCCCTCACTCCTTGTGCTGAGTTCCAGGGTCTGTACACCAGCTGTGCCCATTTTGAGGAGTTCCCACCATCCCTGTGCTGAGTTCCTGGGTCTGTACACCTGCTATGCTTATTATGAGGGGTTCCCAACATTCCTGTGCTGAGTTCCTGGGTCTGTACACCTGCTGTGTCCATTATGAGGGGTTCCTACCATTCCTGTTCTGAGTTCCTGGTTCTGTACACCTGCTGTGTCCATTATGAGGGGTCCCCACCATTCCTGTGCTGAGTTCTTCTTTACAAGTGTGGTCTCAGATCTGGGCATTCCTCTCTAAGGGTCCAATCACTGACTGTCTGCCTGACGCCCTTTCCATCCAAGATTATTTTTTATATCTTCCAAACTGTTTAGCAGCTCAGTACATTCTCTTCACTCATTTAAGGTGGCCATAGAATAGATGATTCCTTTTTAATTTAATTCCTACTATGGTCACCTTAATTGAGTGCAGAGAATGTACTGAGAAGCTGAACAGTTTGCATGAAATAAAAATTAATCTGAAACAGAAAGGGTGTTGGACAGTGATTGGAATGGTCAGATCTGACATGGAAGCTACAGGATAGGAGCAGTAAAGATATATGTTAGGGGAGAGCAAACATGAGATAGTGAAGGGGGAGGATCGGTGTGATAGGGAAGGTGTACAGACTTGCATTACACAAAGAGAGGGGAAGTAAAGTTGGAGGTGAAAAGTGCAGCTGTAGAGTCAGTGCAAAAGGCATATCAAGTGCCCCTTCTGCCCCACTCGCCCCTCCAGTCCTGGCCCTGCAGCATGAAATGTACCTGGAGATTTCAGTGTGATCCCTCTGTGTGCACTGCTGGTTGCTGAGTCTGTGTCTCTGTCACAGGGAGATGGATGGACCTCTGCTTGATGCGCGGACCTATCACTCCCTGTCTGCCCTGAGCCGGCCACCATTCTTCTTCTGCTGCTGATTCGCCTCACTTGCTAAAGAAGACAGGCAGCATGTGAACCAATGATGCCACGGGTACAATAAAAGCCCCACCCTACGGACCCACCAATCAATAACAACCACAAGAAACCTAATGCTAGAGATGGAGTGTTTGGGCGCAGTGCTCATAGCCCCAAGGACACTGTAAACTACGCTAATAGAGCTTCTTAGCTCCAATAACGTGTTTACACATGTCTCATATAGCACCCCTGTGTCTGGCGCCCTTAACACACACACACACTTAAAGGGACACTTTTTCATTTTTTTTATAAGTAGATTGGGGGGAGGGTGGCGCCCCTGTGTCCCCTATTGACAGGCCACCACTGGATGTAGCTCTAACAAGGCATGCAACAGTGTGTTGTGACATGTAAACAGTCATGCCAAGAATTGGCAGGCAAGCCAACAGCATGCACGGCCTCATAGGGGGAGTTTACAGCTGTCACAGTTGGCCTGTGATGTCGGGAGTGGATGGGGAGGTTTCAGATGTTACAATTGGCCAATAATGTCGAGAGTGGGTGAAGCCACAATGTGTTTCAGAGGCCTCAACTCCTTCTTCAAGCAAATTTTGCCCTGCCCACTCCTGACATCATGGGCCGACTGTGACAGCACTGACTGGGGACTTTGCTCTGCTGTGTTAGTGATCAGAGATAATGGCTATTGGCACTGACATACAGTGATATCAGAGCAGCCAGCCATTGCAAATGATCACCGCCACAGCAATATGATGTCGCCATGGTGACACTGCACAAAAAAATATATATTTAATTTTCTTTTTTTACATAATGTCACCACAGCAGTGCAGCATTACCATGCTAACACTGTACTGGTCTGTGGAGGTGATCAAGATTTTTATACTATGAGTAATGGACACTGTATAAGCAATCATTTACACTATGTTTGGCATTCATTCATAATGTCATTGCTTACTATTGTGATAGCTATGATTGACACAGCTATCACATGGTACAGGACTGCTGTGATTGGCCCATGTTATCACTGTGACCAATCACATAGGTCACAGTGGTAAACAATAATGTCATAATTGACAACTGTTTTCACTGCTGAACATGTGATCAGTGTGATTGGTCACAGCATTCACATATTACCAGGACAGAGAACAGTGGCCTCCCAGAATGACGCTTGTTTTTCCAGGCCATATATGTACAGTGACCAGGCAGGAAGCTGTTAATTGATATGAGCCTCTTGCAATATCTTGTACTACAAAACTAGTCAGATGAGTCTCAATGTTCCTCTGTTAAAAGTGTTAAAAGTGCAGATGAACTTTAATTTAAATGCTACATCACATATAATCAGACCATAGTTATCACTTCAGGGTCACAGATCCCTGGGTTGTTTACAATTGCTAGAGATAAACTAGCTAGATATTGAACCATCTTATAATTTTGTGACAAGTCAATATTTTTCACTATAAGTGCCATAAATAAATATAATTATCAGTGATTTCTATATTTTATTTGGGAAAAAAGCAAAATATGAAGATAAGATTAATTCCAATGTTTTTATTTCTTATAGATTTTTTTACATTAAAAATCCAAAGTCAAGGTGGAAGTGCTTAAAGAACAGCTACACCTTTTACTGCAACCACCTCCCCGATTAGCAGCTTAAGGACCAACTAAGCTGAAGAACAACAGCCAGAAATCCAAAGCAACCATCAGCACCTCTTCTTGTACATCACTTTTGCTTGAAAATGAGGTTCAAGGGTTCTGAAACCCTGACCCTGTACAGCCCAGGGCAAGACCATTTGGAAACAGAGGGAACGCTTCTACTGCTGGCAGTTTGCTGATCCCTTCTAAGCCCTTGTACACAGGGTCGGAGATTACGACGGAATGTGTCCGATCGGACCGTTTTGTCGGATATTCCGACTGTATGTGGTCTACATCGGACTGTTTCCGTCTGAATATCTGACGGACCAAGTTTTACAACTTGTTGGTAAAATTTTCCGACAAAATGCTCCGATCGGACATACTCCGATCATGTGTAGAGAATTCCGATCGGACAAAGTGCCAGGCATGCTCAGATCAAATTCCTACACCAAAGCTATTGGAACATAGTCCCGTCGTAACAAAATAACGTCATCATGTCGGATTTTCCGACAACTTTGTCTGACCGTGTGTATGCAACAGTTTCGGACAAAATCCGTCTGACAAAATCCGACGGACAATATCTGACGGATTTGGTTGTCGGAATCTCCGAGCGTGTGTACAAGGGCTAAGAAGCAAGTTCACTTGTGATGAACTATTTATGCCCTTTTTTTTTAAGGAGCCATTATAACAGCACATTCTATGGGGCAGGGGTTACAGTTAAAGCCAGAGCAGCCCAGTAACTGTGCACCCTTTTGCAAATTGTGCAAATTAGTTGTGTACTTTATAACTGGTATATCTGCAATAGGAGATTTCCAAACTTAGACATTGCTAAAATAAGAAAAATAACTATATGCCTGAAGAAGAATGCACTGACTGGGTGAACCCCACAAAAATATTGTCTATGGATTTGTATAAATGTAATTTGGATCTCATTACCCCAGCTATAGAGAGAGACAGGGCAGCTCTTAGTGCTGTAACAATGGTCACCCACAAGCAAGAGGTGAGTATTTTTTCCCATAACAACATTGGAGCAATTATTATATAGGTTTTGTATAGTACCAACAGTTTGTGCAGTGCTTTACAACGTGAGGACAAACAGTACAGTTAGAATACAATTCAATACAGGAGGAATCAGAGGGCCCTGCTGATTAGAGCTCAGCTTACAATCTAAAAGGGAGGGTCAAGTAATATATAAAATGTAATAACTGTGCGGATGGACTGATGGAGAAAATAAAAGTATAGTTGTCAGGTGGGGGTAATGGTGGAGGCAGTATAGGCTTCTCTAAAGGGATCAACTAAAGGTGAATAGTGTTGGAGATAGTCAGACAGATTGGGGTAGGGAATTCCAAAGGATGGGAGAAGCTCGGAAGAAGGCCTGTAGGTGAGCATAGGAGGAGGTGACAAGGGAACTAGCAGGCAGGAGGTCTTGGGAGGAATAAAGAACATGATTTGGTTGGTATTTTGAGACTAGGTTAGTGATGTAGCTGGGGGGCAAGTTGCGGATGGCTTTGTTATTAAGTTATTGTTAGCATTGGAATTTAATCTGTTGTTGAGTGGCAAGCAATGGAGGGATTGGCATAGAAGGGTAGCAGGCGCTGAGCAGTTTGTAAGGTGGAGGTCTAGAAGCAGCATTCATGATGAACTGAATAGGGGATAGCCTATTTAAAGGTAAGACAATGAGGAGGAGGTTTCAGTAGTCAAGGCGAGAGATAACCAGGGAGTAGATTAGGAGCTTTGTGGTGTCATAGGTTAGGAAAGGGTATATTTTGGAGATGTTGTGGAGATTAAGGTGGCAAGCTTTATAAAAATGATTGGATGTGGAGCTAAAAGGAGCGTTCAGAGTCCAGGATAACCCCTAGCACCCTGGCATGGAGGGATGGGTTGATGGTTGAGTCATTGATCTTGACAGAGAAGTAAGGGGAAGGGGCACGTGGGGGAGGAAATATTATGAGCTCAGTTTTAGATAGGATGAGTTTGAGGAAGTGGTTTGACATTCATGATATGGTTAGTAAATTAGTGATGCATGAACAGACTGATGTTGTGAGCTAAAATTGATGACAATAAATGATGATGCTAAAGCTTTTCTAAGTGCTTTGAAAGGATTGCTGTGCTAGAAGCATGGCCCAAAGAACACTGGTCAGAATTTCTACTTCCCTTTTTTGCAGTACATTTTCAAGCAGCCTGCTGGTTAACTATCCCAGGCCTTAAGGACTATGACGGGAATTACAAGAAAAATGGAAATGGAAGATGCGTGCACCTAGTGCATTAGCAGAGATAATTTAATAATAACAAAATTGTAGGTGGATACTCACAAAATGCAACTGACAAAAAGCCATAAACACAGTGCATAGACATGCACAGCACACAGGGTACAGCTAACACGTTTTGGAGTGTACTCCCTTCCTCAGAGCTAGACTAGTCTCATACACCATGGGCAAGCACTTTTATAGTTAAAAAAAAAAGAACATGTAAAAAGTGCCTTGTATTTTAAAAAGGAAAGGCAATCCTCCACTGCCCCACACAATAGGCACCAGCCAGCACTCCAAAACAGATCATTTTAGTGTGTGAGCTGGTGTGAACAAATCCCTAAGGGGAAAATCTGCCAGTGAAGAAAATCCACCGTGACTGGGAAAGCTAGCCAGCCTCAGGCGAGGCATAAATATCTCCCCTAGCAACAGGGGGGTGCATGGAAGACAAAAGCTCTAAAAAAGTGGTGGTCCAATGGTCTCAGAAAGATCTGAAGTTTCCTTAGCATTCAGTGGGATAGCATAAATGGAAGCAAATGTGTTGCTTTAGATCCAGGGCATACTGTCTGCAAATGTCTCCTAACTCTGAATACAGTGCATGGTAACCTGTCCAGGAGGAAATCTATGTTTACCCCACCAGTTTTTTTTGTTGATAAAGTGTAGCATATGGGTTGAATTCCAGGCCCATGAAAAGAGAAATCAGCAGTTTCATCACAACTTCAGCACTTCCAAATAAGAAAGGGGATACTGCTGGTGATGCATAGTTTGACTTTAAGGGATAGGAGTGCTATAAATAATATTTAGTCCTTGAAAACACTGGCTGGGAAACTGTTTGCCCGTGTAGTGGGATTGACCCCAGTAGCATGGCCAACTATGGGGTTGATTTACTAACTCTGGAGGGTGTAAAATCTGGTACAGCTGTGCATTGTAGCCCGTCAGCTACTTCACCTTGCTAAATTAATCTTTGAAAAAAACTGGAAGCTGATCTGGTTTCTATGCAGAGCTGCACCTGATTTTGTACTTGCCAGTTTTAGTAAATCAATGTCTATTTGTTTTGAGAACTTCCCTCTTATTAGTGCTCAATGCAGTGGGACAGCAAATATCAATAGATGAAAATTATGCATTGTTCGATGATGTAAAGACCTGTATTTTTATTCCTGAACCATGTAAACAAAGTGCTGGTTTAAATGTGGTAGGGTTGACTGCTAAAGTGAGTGTGCAGTTCCCCTAGCAATAGCATCAGGTAAAACAGAGGTTTCCCTAGAATCCTCCAAAGGGCCAAGAGTATCAGAGCTAAAGGTCTATCAGGGCAACTTTGGTTCTGTCCTGGTGGGTAAAAGTGTTCCAGCAAAGGGAGAAGAGAACATGCATATGTCAAATGAAAAGCCACAGGCTTACTGTATTGAAAATGTGTTAATAAAGTTTGCTGTTACTAAAAATGTAGCATTGCAAACTGACAATGTCCATGGCGAGTTTGCAGAACTATTCACTGTTGTTGAGTAAGAGAGAATGATAGTGGATATGGCTCATAGCAATGCTTTGAGAGAGAGCACCAGACTTTGGTTTGAGTTATGGGTAACTCAACCTTATGCCTCGTACACACGATCTGACTTTCTGACAACAAAACCGTGGATTTTTGTTCGAGGGTTGTTGGCTCAAACTTGTCTTGCATACACACGGTCACACAAATGTTGGCCAACAATTACAAATGTGGGAACGCGGTGACATACAACACATTCGACGAGCCGATAAAAAGGAAGTTCAATAGCCAGTGTGCTACCCTTTGGGTCTCCTTCTGCTAATCTCGCGTTTATCTCATGTTAGTAGAAGTTTGGTGAGAGACGACTTGCGCTTTTTAGTATCATACTTTTCAGTTTGTTTCTGCTTTTCAATTTGTGCTTGTCAGTTCATATCAGTTCTTCCGTGCATGTTGTTAGTTTGTTCCTGTCTTTCAGTGCATTCTATTTATAGTTTGCTTCTGTTTTCAGTGCGTTCTTGTCCGCTTATTTCTGATTTTCAGCTCGTTCTTCTCAGGTCCTTTCTGATTTTCATGCGTTCTGTCAGTTTGTTATGAGGAACCGTTAGTTTTCTAGCCATGTTGTGGTTACGTACTTGTCATAGAATTTGTGCTGTTGTTGGACCTGGTGTTGGAGTTATTGCTTTGACCCAAGTCCAGTCCATCAACAGGGGGAGGAGGAGTTCTTGGACCAAGACTTGGTTACTTAATTGTGACCAATTCTCTCATATGCCTTTGTTGCGGGAGCTCCAAGAGAATAATTCTGATGCTTTCAGGAATTATGTCCTGAATGACGGACCCCGTCTTTCAACGTCTGCTGGATTTGCTGTCCCCCTATATTACCAAGCAGGACACCTGCATGCGGCACGCCATCACTCCCAAACAAAGGCTTGTCGCTACCTTGCAGTACTTGGTGACGGGGTGTGGTCTCCAGGATATCAAGTTCACAACTGGGATCTCCCCCCAGGCTCTGGGAATCATTATTCCAGAGACCTGTTCTGCCATAATTCAGGTCCTGCAGAAGGACTATATTAAGGTAAGTTTTATCCTTTAATATAACATTCTTTGTATTTAATGTTTGCTAATGCATTGTATTTATTTCATCATTCCATAATTACCATGATTGTAATATGCTATGAATGTCCTCTTTGTCCTCATGCATGTTTTAAGCCAGGGATATGCAATTAGCAGACCTCTAGCTGTTGCACAACTACAAGTCCCATGAGTCATAGCAAGACAGCCACAAGCATGACACCCAGAGGCATGATGGGACTTGAAGTTTTGCAACAGCTGGAGGTCCACTAATTGACTATCCCTGCTCTAAGCTTTTAATGCTCCTTTTTTGTCCTTCGTGCATATTTGCCTTCACTAACCTCCCCAGCATGCTTTGCCAAACGAATGCACACTATACCTACTTCTTTTGTGTTCATATTTTTGGATGAATTCACCAAAGCACGTAGTGCAAGTGCCTACCTGAATACTTTCAAATGCTACTGTTTAAAGTTTTGTTTTCCTATTATCTTGATGGATAATTGCAGAATGTAAGAATGTGCTCAAATTTGGACAGTGTGTATTCCTAGTTTTGGATTATGAGAGTTCTTACCTGTCCAATATGCTGCCAATAGTGTAAATAAGGAGGGGCTGACCAAAGTAACACACATTATTTATGCATTCAGCTCTCAATGAAATGGATAGGTTACCTGTCCAAAACATCCCCACACCAACATAATTTTTTTTACAACGTGCCATTAGAGACGGTGAGGCACCTTATACTTTTGTCTTTAAATATTTATTTAAATAAATGTTCTACTTATGTTGGCCAAGAATGTTTGTGTCTAATCTGCTTTCAATGTTATGTGCAAAAGTATAATTTTCTTTTCTTGCTTGACTCCACAGTTTCCTTCCAACCCACAGGAATGGCAGACTGTGGTCTCCCAATTCGATCAACAGTAGGACTTTCCCAACTGTAGTGATACGATAGATGGGAAGCACATCTGGATCATCCCACCGCCCCTAAACTTGGGGTCACACTACTACAATTAGAAGGGGTACAGTAGTATTGTGATGTTGGCGGTGGTTTCGGCGACTTATGAGTTCCTCTATCTGGACGTGTGGAATAATGGCTGTATGTCAGATGGTGGAGTGATAGCACAGAACAAATTCTAAATGCGTCTTCAGAATGGCAGATTGGGCTTGCCACCTCCAGCAGATAACGTGACGAGCCTCCAGTTTGTTTTTGTGGCAGATAAGGCCTTTGCGTTGGAGGACCATCTGATGAGGCCGTTCCCCATGAGGACCCTGACCCCAGAGCAGAGGGTTTTTAAATACCGTCTCATCGATATGGCCGAACACAAACTGAAACATATCATTATGAGCTACTGCATTTTTCATAATATCCTAAGGAAGAATGCAGCCAACTTTCTGGCCTCAGTTGCGACTGAGGCTGACTCACTGGCACAAACAATGATTGTGCTTGAAACTGGCCATCTTGGCTTGCCCCCCCAAAGCACCCGCAAAGTACGGCAAAGCTATGTGGAGTACTTCGTGGTTAGTGGGGCAATTGATTTACCAGAGAATCTGGAAGCTCTTTTAAATAAATTTGTTTTGAAAAACTAAACGCATATTTCATTTGATTTACTGCTTGTGTTTCTTTTAGCTGTCTCCTAGGTTCTCCAATGGCCTTTTATTTTTGGCCATTTTCTTCAATAGTGCAAACGTTAATTATTTTATACATGAGGTGACAATCTCTTCTTCAGCTAACTATTATGTTAATATGTTGTGCTGTGGGTCTGCTACACACACACAAAGTATTTGTTGTTAATGTATGTAATGCATTAATGATAAAAATAATCATCCTTTTCAATTCTATGAATTAATTGCTTGTAGTCCCTAAAATGGTCCAATTTTGTCAAATTTTAAAGCACAGTGGGGGTTATTCACTAAAGGCTAATCCATTTGGACTGAAAGTGCACTTGTAGTGAAAAGTGGATTTGCCTTTAGTAAATACCCCCATTGTACTGTAACTACACCAACTTACAAAAAAAATGGTATTGAGCCTTGAAAGAAGAAGCCACACATTGTTGAGTATAAAACATTTTACTCCAAGCACATTCACATGTGCGTTATAAAAGGCTTTTTTTTTAACAAACTAACATTTTTGGTGTATAACATGTATGTTTGGCAGTATATATAGCGTTTTTGTGGCTAAACAGGCATGTTTAAAACCCTAACATACACAACTCAGGAACTTACAAAGTTCAACTTTGATAAAGTGAAAGCCATATGAGACATTAGTATGTCAAAACTGTGTTGATTTTGCCTTCAATAGATCCCACCCCTGTAAAAGCCAAATTTTGAAGATGCACACAAATTGGGACTCAAAATGTCCATTTCTCTCATGATCCCATGCCTAAAATGTGTGTTTTTTCCCTACATCTATTTTGATAAAGCCACAAAACACACAGTGTCAACATGTGCTATTTCCCATCATGGGATATCAATGTACGCATTTTGGGGCGCAACCCCTTCCTCTCACCTATTTTAGATTTGAGAAAGGGGCTGAACCCACAAAACGCATACATTGATATCCCATGATGGCAGATAGCACATGTTGACACACTGTGTGCATTTCCAAAATTTGGCTTTGCAATTACTTTAAAATTAAAAAAAAACGTGAAACAATAATGACAAAATTTTCATTTTTTGGAGTTTTAGATTTTGGCTAAAACATCAATGATGTCGGTCAGTATTTTTTTAACATCATTGATATTTTCCTTGAACTTCTCCAAATCCCGATTGCACACCATTATCTCACTGATAAGTACTTGTGCACTTGCACTGTTGAAGTGAGTTTCTTCTTCCACAACACCTAAAAATAAAAAAATAAACCATGTATTATAAATATGCAGGCATACATCTATTACCTGAAGCTGTGGTCTATGTCACTGACCTGTTGTGGACACCATTTTGACCACTTCCTTAACCTCTACATCAACATCATCAGGTTGTGTGCTGAGTTTCCCTTCTTCAGGATACATTCAGAGACCCTGATTTCCTGCTCAAATTCATTGATAAATACAGGGAGCTGCCATGTCTCAATTCAAACAAGCAAAAGAATAAGGCAGCGCTGAATAAACTGTTGGAATTGGTGAAGCCCGTGTATCTCACGGTAGACATCAACTATTTGAAGGCCAAAATTGGTAGCCTGAGGAGCACATATAATAGGGAGCACAAAAAAGTCCAGGATTCCCAGAGATCCGGAGCAGCAGCAGTTATATGTCCCCAGACTGTGGTACTACGATACAGTGTGTTTTTTGTCTGACCAGATGGAACCCAAGCCATCACTATCAACACTTCCTTCAACACTTCCTTACAGATCAGCTGAGGCTCCTGAAGTCCAACCTGGGCCTTCCACTCAGGAAGAAGATGTGGAGGAGCCCAGCTTGACCCAGGTATAGCATTGTTGAGCATATTTCTTGTCAAATTGAATGATGTTAACTAGATGTTATTGATCACTAATTTCAGATTTAACAAAGTGGTTTGCATATGAATAGACAGTAGTAGCCAAAAATGATCGAGGCAAGAATATAAAATGCTGGGGTCAGAATTATAGTCTTTTCTATTTGTTAACATTCAATTTGCAACAGTCATGAGCTCAAAATTGTATGTGATTGATGACCAAAACCAAAAATGATGTACGTTTTTCATACACAGGAAAATCTCAGCCAGGAGGAGGCTGTGGAAAGCAGCCTGACGGAATCCCAGATTTCTTCCCTCTGCCCTCCAACCAAAAGGACCATGAAGGCAAGGAATCTTGAGGAGTCCGTGGCTGTTTTCCTCAAACAGGCTACTGCGGCACTTAACATGACCCCTGGTGTGCAAAAGGCATTTGGACTGTTTTATTTCCTAGTATTTACTTGTGCCGATTGTCTAATGATTACATCGATCACTTCCTGTATTGTTAACCAAGCCTTCTTCTCAATCTAACATTTCTATGGCAACCCTGCTTCCCTGTTCATAGCTGACTTGTTTTATTTCCTAGTATTTACTTGTGCCGATTGTCTAATGTTTGCCTGTGTCAGTCTTATCAGCTTCAGCTGATAAGACTGCAGTAATGGCCAGGTTTACACAGCATGTGATGTCATATGGTAACATGGGGGTGTAGGAGGAAGCTCTGAGTGATTATGCAGCCTCCTGGGATTTCAGTGTTGCTGTAGGAAGTCCTTATAACAGAAAGACAAACACATAGAGAGTGTGCCGTAAATCAGGGGAGATCTGGGCATGCTCAGTGACGTCATTCTAAAGAACAAAAAGGATTACAATACTAAGCAAGTAAGGAGATATCTACAAGCAGTATTAATTTGTGTTTTTTATGCTGATTTACATGGGACAAAGTTGTGAGGGAGAGTTTCACAACCACTTTAAAGGCATCCATATTCGCATTTGAGAAAAATGACATTAAAGTCTAGGAAGTATACCCATTATTACTAAAATGGGAAATATCCCATTCATGATTCACCCCCCCCCCCCCCCCCCCAGTTTCCTGGTGTTATAAAAGAAGATCTAGTATACATCTCTTTTACATAATATTCTAAATATGTCCCTTCCTCTCACTGGCAAAGATATCTTCTCAATAACCTCACTAAACTCAAAGTATTTTTCTGGTGTACCAAATTCCAATGATTGGCTACATTGGTATTATGACGTTTCTGAATATCATACCAGCAAACTGCGTGTGGTGCATCCAACGTATTGTCTGTTTTAGCAGTGAAAGAATCCCTGATCAATTGTGAAACTTTTAATTAGTTACTTATAGACAGGCACTTTGACTAGGGACATCTGGGAAAGTTATTCAGTCACTGTCTTGCATGGAGGAGCGCCAACACACAATCCGTGAAGGATTAATTTGGAAGGCCCTAAACAAGGGGACAAGGGGTGAACTAACAAATCAAACCCACCTGTGTGAGTTGGACCATAGTCCTCCACCACCTCCAGCAACACCACCAACACCACAGCCACCCAACTCACCACAGCAGCATGGAAGGAAGCATGGAAGGAAGTGTTGAGAGTGATGGCCTTGGTTTAGTGTTGTCTGGCAAAAAACGCAGGCTGTTGTAAGACCACAGCTTTGGGACATATATGTCATCTGCTGCTGTTCCCAATCTCTTGGAGTCCTAAACTGTATTGTGCTCCCTATTAAATGGACTCCTCAGGTTGCCAATCTTGACAGTCAAATGATGTCTGCCCTGGAGTAAAAATGCTTCACCAATTCAACTGTTTCTCCAGCGTTGTCTTCCTCTTCATTTTGTTCTGGCCTTGTGCTCCCTATTACATTTTAAATTTAGTTTTTGAAAAATACTTGGCTATGTGTTTTACTTCAAAAAGGACAGTTTGTTTGTGAATAGGCAGGTACATTTAAAAAATACAGTGTCAAGTTAACAAGGGACACCAACATAGTATATTTGAGGTTAAAAAATACAAGATAATAAAGGTGTTGTGGTAACTTGACCCCCAAAACACAAAAAATTCTGGAGATCACTAGAAAAAAAAGGGATTATTCTGGAGATCACAAGAAAAAAAAAAAGATTATTCTGGAGATCACGAGATAGCAAAGCTTAATTATTATAGCAGTATTAAGAATAAGAGAATGCACTGCATTGAGAGATTTCATAATTTGCCACGTGACGAATGTGATATCTCCATTATGAATGCTAGTTTTACAAGACCGAGCATTTCTGACTCGTACTTGATTCCAAGCATGTGTGAACTTTTGTGTGCGGACTTGTGTACAAACAATTGGACTTTCCAACAACAAAGTTTTGTTGGCGGAAAATTTGAGAACCTGCTAAAAAATTTTGGCAGAAAGTCCGACTGCAAATGTTCGATAGAGCATACACACGGTCAGACTTTCCGATAACAAGCTCACATCCAACATTTCCCATGTCGAAAAACCGATTGTGTGTATGTGGTATAAGACTCTAAGGAGACCCCTTTAAAAAGTACATTATCTAAAGCTCCAGCAAATGAGTCTATCCATAGAATGTATTTTGTAATACTAATATTCCCAAGAGGATCTTGACATTTGATTCAGGATTCTCATTCATAAAAAAAAAAAAAATTTAAACTGTTGAATTTTCAGCCACTCTTTACTTCTCTATTTCCCCCTCTGATGGATGAACTGACACTGCAGAATGGCAACATTTTGGAATAGTCTGTTAAAGGCTATACTTAACAAAGATGGAAAATATTGATACTGCTTAATACTATCTACACTGAGTAAATGGGAGATGCCAGGACATTTGCATGTGGGGTATTTAATAACAGATGAGTTGGTGTTACACAAGGTTGAAACTTGCAAAAGCCTTATATAGTCATAAACCCATCCTATATGGCAATTATAGATTCAAACTGGACAAGGGTGCCTATCCAGATGCACCAAAGGTCACAGAGATAAAATGTAACCTTTATTTCAGTAAACTAAAAGTATGTTTCATGACCATAAATGTAAATTCCTATAGGGTGAGGTAAAAATAAATATATTATACTTGTTATAAGTACCTCCAAGTAACATGAATTTATATAGATGTGAACCTGTATAGCAAACAATCAATATGTATTGGATGCAATGATAGCAATATCTCAATATCACCCCCATATGATACTATCATATGTATACTCATAACAGTTGTAAGATATTTAATGGGGCATACTTACAAATATGGTCTTAGAAGATGTGGATGGCGGCTATTATTGTTCACCTATCCCACCATGAAATGTACAATAATTGAGTAAGAAATTAATAAAAAAAAAAAAGAAAAGAAATTAATAAAAAAAAAATCCTATCTTACTCAGAACGTGGAGCTATCTCTCTGATGGCCTATCAAGACCTTTTTCTCTCAGATATGTAATGTGGGGTATACTCATCCATGTGGACACAAAACACCACTAATGGATGAGCCCCATATACAACATATCTATAAAAATCCTTCTCTAGTAGAAAATCAATGTTTGCAGGCATATTTTTGTACCTCACCCAAGCAAAAAAAAGAAAAAGTTTGGGGGGGGGTAAATATTTTAAATCATGTGACCCCCCTAAGAAAATATGAATGAAAAATATGTGCCAGGTTGTTTCATGAGTTTGGCATGGGAGGTAACTACTCGTCTGTTTGTAGTCTCTGTGAAGAGAATGTCCTGATGGCAGCAGAGTCAGAAAAAAACATATGTCTGTCTTCACTGTCAATGATGAACAAAAAAAAATATTGCTAGACCAGGTAATCCAACCACCTTTGGAGAAAACAAAAAGTGTTTATAGGCCCAAAAATCAATCTGATATGAAAGAAGGTGCTAACAGTTGCAGTGAGGTAAGTAATTGCTTCTCAATAAAAGTGTAGATGGAAGCTGTGGGTGATACTTACAAGATGATGTTACAACTTAAGAGTCATACCAAAATAGATACAAGGCACATAAACACCGTGCTTGTCTGGTGTGACCCAGCTTGAATTAGTCAAACAATGCACTTGGATAGCATACCTATGAGGAGGGTGATAAATAGCAGAAATATCTTGATGGTGTGTATATGGTGAGATGAGCTGGTAGTTGCTAAGGGGGGTTGTGTGTTCTAACCCACATGTCAAACTAGATGGGGGGATACATTACAGGTGTACAGTCTGTTGTTATGTAAAGATGCAGATATTGTCTGTTTTAGCAGAAACAAAAAGAACAACCCGCTCCAGATGTTTACTTCCCAATGATCTCTCCCTTCTCCAGGCGTGGGTGCAGCTCAATATGCAACCATATGCAAAAATTTAACAAAAAGGTCTGGATAGCCATACTCCAATGAAAACTATTTCTTTATTGTTATAATAAATCCATGCAGCAAAGATAAAGCCACTGACACATTTCACACCGTTACAGCAGGTGCTTATTCATAGATACGTTTTAAAATAATGACAAAGCCATATATATGCAAGCAAACAAAACTGTAAATTGGTGTAATTAGGCACGGTGCACACCCACTACAGGTGACACAATGCTCTCAGTTTATGTAAAGGTGGGTCAGCTGAACTTCTCTCTCACATGATCACAAGGTTAACTCTTCAGACAAAAATAAAGACAAACAAGGCAAACCCACAAAAGATATATAAAGACCAAAAATGTAATGGTGATGCATGCTTGACATAATTAAACCACCTAAACAGGTGGGCAATATCCCACTCAAGAAAGTCTTATAAAAACAAAAAAAATTGTTTAGAAAAACTTTCCATAAAAAATATATGTGCATATATGTACATGTATGTATTTTGATAAACATGCCTGTAAAGTTTCCCAGGAGAAGCACCTGTGCATGCCTAGCATTAGAATTTTCACGTAAACATATGAATATATAAGAAGAAATATATATATAAATATTGCTCTTATGCATGCACGGGTAGGTAAACCCAAATTCTGTCAGAAAACCACACAGGCAATCAGGATTCCCATCACTCAGCACAGCATGAAAACACTGCATTTAACCCCATGACAAAAAGACCAGATAATTGCATGCAGGCCAAACTTTCAGCTGCAAACAACATGTTCATGGTTATGATTCAATCAATTAGGTACATATAGGCAATACAACTCCTGCAGATATCAAGATCACCTGTCCAACACACATATTCCAACATCAACTCTAAAAAGAATGAATACATGCAAGGAAGAAAATACACGTAATCATGCCAGCAAGAAACTGTCAAAGACATACGTATAGAAATATTCAATCTAATTATTTAGGAACCGTTTATCTGTCTGTTCCATACAAAATTAATATGACAGGGTCGCTTAATAGACATTCTACATAACCCTATGCCGACTGTTTAGATGTGTTTCAGTCGGATGTCATTGGCTGACAGCACACTACTCTCCAACATGTGGCTATTATATATAATTAAAGAGGAAGTAAACTCTCCCACTCTGATGCTTCTTTTCATTTAGTCCATTATAATAAGTAATTATCAGACTATAGCCACTGTAATCCAGCCCAAATCCCACATTATTTACTGTTTAACCACTTGCCGACCGCCACACGATGATATACATCGACAGAATGGCACGGGCAGGCATATGGGCGTATATATACGCCCCTGCCTTCCCGCGGGTGGGGGGCCCGATCGGGCCCCCCCCCCGGTGCCTGCGGCGGTCGGTATTCGTTCGGGAGCGATCCGGGATGAGGGGGCGGCCATTCATTCATGGCCACCCCCTCGCGATCGCTCCCGACGAATGGAAATGCTTCGTGACATCACTTCCTCTCCTGTAATGTAAACACAGGCAGAGGAAGTGATGTAATCTCTCCTCCGTGTCGGTATTTTTCGTTCCGGCACCGAGGAGAGAGGATCGGTGAGTTGCACCAACACGACACTACACAGTAGAACATGCCAGGCACACTCACACCCCCCCTTCACCCCCGATCACCCCCCCAATTACCCCTGCCCCCCCCAGTCACAGTGACACCAATTGCATTTTTTTTTTTTTTTGCATTGGTGTCATTTGTGACTGTAATAACTGTTAGGGCAGTTAGGGTTAGCCCCCTTTAGTTCTAAGGTACCCCCCTAACCCCCCCAATAAAGGTTTAACCCCGTGATCACCCCCCGTCGCCAGTGTCACTAAGGCTGGGTTCACATTGCACCATTTTATGAGAACAGATGTGATTCGCACCGCACTGCAATGCAAATCAGATCCGATCTCTGTGCGATTCGAGTTCAGCCATACAGATAGTATGGCTGAATTTGCGTCGCACCCGCCGCAAATTCGCACAGGACCCTTTTTTTGGTCCGCAGCAGAATCGGATCGCATGGGTGTTCACACCATGCGATCCGAGTTTGCAGATCGCACTGCGATATGCGAACTGATCTGGGGGTGTCATTAGCATTTCACTGACACTCCCAGCAGTTCGCATAGGGCAGTGTGAACTGCCACTGGGAGGCATGCGATGCGGGAACCCGCCGCGGATTCGTGGCGTTCCTGCATCGCTCCAGTGTGAACCCAGCCTAATAAGCGATCATTTTTCTGATCGCTGTATTAGTGTCACAGGTGACGCTAGTTAGGCAGGTAGGTATTTAGGTTCGCCGCAGCTTTTTATAGCGCCAGGGACCCCCATATACTACCGCATAAAGCCCCCTGATTGCCCCCTAGTTAACCCTTTCACCAGTGATCACCATATAACTGTTACAGGTGATGCTGGTTGGTTAGTTATTTTTTTATAGTTTCAGGGCACCCGCCATTTATTACCTAATAAAGGTTTAACCCCCTGATCACCCGGCGGGTGATATAAGTTTGAGGGTCAGATAAGGTCTGCGTCGCCCCAGGCAGCGTCAGGTTAGTGCCAGTACCGCTAACACCCACGCACAAAGCATACACCTCCCTTAGTAATATAGTATCTGATCAGATCTATATTAGCGTCGCCAGCAGTTTAGGTTTCCCAAAACGCATTGTTAGCGGGATCAGCCCAGATACCTGCTAGCACCTGCGTTTAGCCCCCACGCCAAGCCCAGACCAGCCCACCCAAGTGCAGTATCGATCGATCACTGTCACTTACAAAACACAACACGCATAACTGCAGCGTTCGCAGAGTCAGGCCTGATCCCTGCGATTGCTAACAGTTTTTCTTGTAGCGTTTTGATACAGTCGCTGACAGCCTAGGTGCTTTTTTACCTGGGAGTCTCACTAGTGTACCCCTAAATTTAGGGGTGTCTACTTTCCAAAATGGGGTCATTTGGGGGGGGGGTTTGTGCCATCTTGGCATTTTATGCCCTTCAAAACTGTAATAGGTAGTGAGGAGTGAAGTCAAAAATGTACGCCCTTAGAAAGCTTGAAGGCGGTGCTTGGTTTTCGGGGCCCCGTACGCGGCTAGGCTCCCAAAAAGTCCCACATATGTGGTATCCCCGTACTCAGGAGAAGCAGCAGAACTTATTTTGGGGTGTCATTTCACATATGCCCATAGCATGTGTGAGCAATATATCATTTAGTGACAACTTTGTGAAAAAAAAAAATAAATAAATAAAAGTTTGTAATTTTCCCGCAACTTGTGCCAAATATAAAATATTCCATGGACTCAACATGCCTCTCAGCAAATAGCTTGGGGTGTCTACTTTCTAAAATGGGGTCATTTGTGGGGGTTTTGTGCCACCTTGGCATTTTATGGCCTTCAAAACTGTAATAGGTAGTGAGGAGTGAAGTCAAATATTTACGCCCTTAGAAAACCTGAAGGCGGTTCTTGGGTTTCGGGGCCCCGTACGCGGCTAGGCTCCCAAAAAATCCCACACATGTGGTATCCCCGTACTCAAGAGAAGCAGAAGAATTTATTTTGGGGTGTCATTTCACATATGCCCATGGCATGTGTGAGCAATATATCATTTAGTGACAACTTTGTGAAAAAAAAAAAAAAATTAAAGTTTGTAATTTTCCCGCAACTTGTGGCAAAATATAAAATATTCCATGGACTCAACATGCCTCTCAGCAAATAGCTTAGGGTGTCTACTTTCTAAAATGGGGTCATTTGTGGGGGTTTTGTGCCATCTTGGCATTTTATGGCCTTCAAAACTGTAATAGGTAGTGAGAAGTGAAATCAAAAATTTACGCCCTTAGAAAGCCTGAAGGCGGTGCTTGGTTTTCGGGGCCCCGTACGCGGCTAGGCTCCCAAAAAGTCCCACATATGTGGTATCCCCGTACTCAGGAGAAGCAGCAGAATTTATTTTGGGGTGTCATTTCACATATGCCCATAGCATGTGTGAGTAATATATAATTTAGTGACAACTTTGTGAAAAAATAAAAATAAAAATAAAAGTTTGTAATTTTCCCGCAACTTGTGGCAAAATATAAAATATTCCCTGGACTCAACATGCCTCTCAGCAAATAGCTTGGGGTGTCTACTTTCTAAAATGGGGTCATTTGTGGGGGTTTTGTGCCATCTTGGCATTTTATGGCCTTCAAAACTGTAATAGGTAGTGAGAAGTGAAATCAAAAATTTACGCCCTTAGAAAGCCTGAAGGCGGTGCTTGGTTTTCGGGGCCCCGTACGCGGCTAGGCTCCCAAAAAGTCCCACATATGTGGTATCCCCGTACTCAGAAGAAGCAGCAGAATTTATTTTGGGGTGTCATTTCACATATGCCCATAGCATGTGTGAGCAATATATCATTTAGTGACAACTTTGTGTAAAAAAAAACAAACATTTTTTTTGTCATTATTCAATCGCTTGAGGCAAAAAACTAAAATATGCAATGGGCTCAACATGCCTCTTATCAATTTCCTTAGGGGGTCTACTTTCCAAAATGGGGTCATTTGGGGGGTTTTGTACTGCCCTGCCATTTTAGCACCTCAAGAAATGAGATAGGCAGTCATAAATTAAAAGCTGTGTAAATTCCAGAAAATGTACCTTAGTTTGTAGATGTGACAACTTTTGCGCAAACCAATAAATATACAGTTATTGACTTTTTTTTTACCAAAGACATGTGGCTGAATACATTTTGGCCTAAATGTATGACTAAAATTGAGTTTATTGGATTTTTCTAATAACAAAAAGTAGAAAATATCATTTTTTTTCAAAATTTGCGGTCTTTTTATGTTTATATCGCAAAAAATAAAAATCGCAGAGGCAATCAAATACCATCAAAAGAAAGCTCTATTTGTGGGAAGAAAAGGACGCAAATTTTGTTTGGGTACAACATTGCATGACCACGCAATTACCAGTTAAAGCAGCGCAGTGCCAAATTGTAAAAAGACCTCTGGTCATTGACCAGCAAAATGGTCCGGTCTGAAAGTGGTTAAAGAAACTTTAAAAAACTTGTTTCCAGGGGTTAGGCAGCGCCATCTTAAGTATTGCTTTCTGAGTCCACAGTGGAGTGTATTTCCGCCCTTACATTGAGCACTTCCTGTATTGTTAACCAAGCCTTCTTCTCAATTTAACAATTCTATGGCAACCCTGCTTCCCTGTTCATAGCTGACTTGTTTTATTTCCTAGTATTTACTTGTGCTGATTGTCCAATGTGTGCCTGTGTCAGTCTTATCAGCTTCAGCTGATAAGACTACAGTAGTGGCCAGGTTTACACAGCATGTGATGTCACATGGTCACATGGGGTGTAGGAGGAAGCTCTGAGTGATTATGCAGTCTCTTGGGATTTCAGTGCTGTGTGCCGTGGGAAGTCCTTATAACAGATAGACAAGCACATAGAGAGTGTGCCATAAATCAAGGGAGATCTGGGCATGCTCAGTGACGTCATTCTAAAGAACAAAAAGGATTACAATACTAAGCAAGTAAGGAGATATCTACAAGCATGGTTAATTTGGGTTTTTTATGCTGATTTACATGGGACAAAGTTGTGAGGGAGAGTTTACAAATACTTTAAAGGCATCCATATTCACATTTGAGTAAAATGACATTAAAGTCTAGGAAGTATACCCATTATTACTCATACAAATGGGAAATATCCCATTCATGATTCAACCCCCCCCCCCCCCCCAGTTTTCTGGTGTTATAAAAGAAGATCCAGTATACATCTCTTTTACATAATATTCTAAATGTGTCCCCTCCTCTCACTGGCAAAGATATCTTCTCAACAACCTCACTAAACTCAAAGTGTTTTTTTGGTGTACCAAATTCCAATGATTGGCTACATTGGTATTATGGCCTTTCTGAATGTCATACAAGCAATCACGCAATCTGCGTGTGGTGCATCCAACTTATTGTCTGTTTTAGCAGTGAAAGAATCCCTGATCAGTTGTGAAACTTTTACTTAGTTACTTATAGACAGGCACTTTGACTAGGGACATCTGCGAAAGTTATTCAGTCACTGTCTTGCAGATAGATGGTGCTCAAATAGGCAGAAATCCTGTGAAAACCAAGCTGGGTAACTCTATAGGCCAAATATTCTTTGTGTTGGTGTGATGTTTACTAACTCCTGTGAGGTATGTTTGATGTACTGTATGATTCTGAGTGGAATGGGTTCCTGGAAAGCCTACTATACTATACTACTATACAGTAGGCGGCACAGTGGTGTAGTGGTTAGCACTCTCACCTAGCAGTAAGAAGGGATGCTGGTTCGAATCCCAACCATGACACTACCTGCCTGGAGTTTGCATGTTCTCCCTGGGCCTGTGTGGGTTTCTTCCGGGTACTCTGGTTTCCTCCCAAAGACATGCAGGTAGCTTAATTGGCTTCTGTCTAAAATTGGCCCTAGTATATGAATAGGGACCTTGGATTGTGGGCTCCTTGAGGGTAGGGACCTATGTGAGTGTGCAATGTACAGGGATAGGGACAATTGTAGACACTCACTCAGGATGAACTGGATGGACCGGTGTCTTTATTCAACCTTACTAGTTATGTAACAATGTAACTATAGATAAGAAAAAGAAAAACTTCCACACAGTTTTTCTTGCAGGGTTTTCCATCATAAATGTGTAAATAAATTATATCCAGCCTTCCTCTTGCAGTACTGCTGCTCAAGCATAGGCTTCAAACCTAAGCCTTTTGGTATGACCCAACAGACCAACTCCGTACACCATTGTGCTTTTGTGCAACTTCTGCACCTTACTTTATGCTTTCACTATACTCTCAGCTTCCTGCTGACCTGGACTTTAGGGCTTAGGGCTTTAGTCTGTTCCCTCACATACTATTCCTGGCCTATGACAACATGCACTGCACTGGTTTCCCCCTTGCAGCCTCATGGATTCTTGGGGACGGGAGGAGCCCCAAACTCCTGGCATGTCCTTACTTATGACGGCCGTGCACAACTGTACACACACACACACAGCCTGTAGGTCCTAGACACAGGATTGGGGGCTTCAGACCCTGATCCAGGAATTAAAAAACCGTGAGAGAGATGAAAAAAAGAATCAACGTTCTCCTTTCAGAAAAAAAACATTCTGGAGCTCTTCACTCTGCATCCGTGAAAACCCTGTGTACTCGTTATCTCTCTTTACACTGTGACAGGGTCTAGCACTGTCAATATACAGTATATACTGTATTTCCTAAAAATAAATACAAACGTTCTCTCCCAAACGAAATCCCTGGGTTGCAACAATATTGTCAAATGATCTGGGTGATATATACTGCACAAGCATCAAACGTTCATGTAAGTCAATGCAATGTGATTTACCCTTTGCGTCTGTTACAATAATGACTTTTATATACAGATCTTGTAAATGTTATTGTTGTAGTAAATATACGAGGTGTGCAAATTATGTAAACATTGCGTTGGGAAATTTTTTAGAAACATGCATTACTTTTTTAATGTGCAGAACTGAGACAATGGCAAAACAAATAGGGAGAAAAAAGCCTGGGGATCATCATTAAACAATACAACACCAAAGTAATTTTATGATAGAACAGCTTTTAAAGGGTAACCACAACACAAATGTTCTTTTATGATAGAACAGCTTTTGTGTGTAGCAGGGTGTCTACTCTTTCTTCACATACAAAAGTCACTTTTAGTCAATTTTCTGTATTATTTTCTAAGCATATGCGACAATAGAGACATTCTTGAATTAGAACACACACATAAAGCTAAGGAAAACGTCAAAGGCAAAAAGTCAACCAGTCTTTCAACTTCAATTGGTGCTCCCATCTGACCTCTACCATAAAAACAGAGCATTGAGGAATGCTTACTTAGCATGGCTCTGGTTCTGCAGGCAACAAAATATAATAAACACAGAAGAAAATCACAAGAAATATAGAAAGTTATATCTAATTGTTGTACTTAAAAAGAATCAATAATCCTGCAGACTAAACTTGTGAAGTTACCCATCTCTTTAGAAGTTTGTTTGGTTGGTTGTTACTTGGTTTATATGTAGTACTTGTGTTTATTAACTACTTATGTTCTCACACCTTTACAACCCCTATGGACCAGAGCAAGTTTTACACTTCTGCTATGGGTCTGTTTATTTAGCAATAATGTTGCCATTATTTAGGATAACAAAGTGATATCTATACTGTTTTTAAGGAAAAACAAGACTTTCTTTTGTGATACTGTCTAGCAAAAAAGATCTAAAATAGTGGCTAAACTACAAAAATACACGTTTTCTTTAAAAAGTGGTAAAATTTGTATACATTTTATTCTCTAATTTGTACATTTTAAAATGTAACTGAAATGATGCTTATTGTACAAATAATTGCTATGTTAATTCCAAATGTTTTTTTCTGTTTTTGTTTTTTTCTAATGTGGCAAAGAAATAAAGAAAAAAAAAAGAAAAGAAAACATTTACAAATATAAGGTTAATAAAATAAAAATAAAAAAAACGTAAAATTAAAAATTTAAAATTAAAATCATTAAAATAATGGAGGAGGAGAAAGGAAGAAGAAGTTAATGAAGTATGCTTAGCATGAACTAAAGGTTATTAAGGGGTTTAATCAAGACACATTTTATTAAAAAAAAGAAAAACTTGGCAGGTTGCTTTACCTGACATCTGCAAGTTGAAGCGCAACCTTTTGACCGGCAGATAACAGAAACAGAATAGATACAAAAGTAACAATGTTAATCTCCCTTTCCCAGCTCCTCATGCCAGGACACTATTGGGTCAACACTTCATAAAAAAGACTCAGACCCCTTCATCGGTGTTCTCTTTTTGTCCTTGCTTCAGGATGTTCCTGCCTTAAACCAGCATAAAATGTTCCTTCTGCACACGTTCAACATCAACTGCGTGCATGGTAGGGGTGCACATCTTCACTGAGCTCACGATTCGATTCGATTACGATTATCTGATCAACGATTCGATTCGATTCCACGATGCATCACGATGCATCACTATTACCGACGAGCTCCCACTTCCGCTTGGGCCGCCTAGGGTCTTTTTATTAAAAGTCAAAAGTTACACTTTTTTTTGTAGCTACTGACTTTTAATAAACAAAAAATTGACTGGAACTCTGCTTTGAATTAAAAATAACCTCACTCCCTTAAAGTGCACTACAAGGTATAGACATTCACACACGGCTGCTGGGAGGTCAGGAGGGATAACAATCCACAGCTTACAAACAGCCCTATGAAGTTCCCTGTACCATCTCTGTGCTGACCAGTAGTGGCTGGTGCTCAAAATTTTTGGGGGGGCGCAAACAAACTGAAAAATACTGAACCTCCCCCATCAAACGCAGCCACTGTGCCTGACAAACGCAGCCACTGTGCCTGTCAAATGCAGCCACCTGTGCCCGTCAAATGCAGCCACCTGTGCCCGTCAAGCTCAGCCACCTGTGCTCGTCATGCGCAGCCACCTGTGCTCGTCATATGCAGCCAGCTGTGCCCATCAAATGCAGCCAGCGTGAGGTGTAAGTAGAGTACAAACCCATTTGTACTCTACTTACTGTTACATTGCATGATGTGCCCCGCTGTATTTATTAAAAAAAAGTATGTGCTATTTTTAAAAATGTGTCACTATACCGCATTTCACAGTAAATACATCCCGATCATATGCCGTGCCTGGTGTTGTGCCGAGAATGGTTTCCCCATCAAAATCTGTTCCTCCCAGATCGGAACTATATGGAAGGAGTAATAATATTGTACCATATATATGTGTGGATGGACTAATACAGTGGGGATCGAAAGTTTGGGCACCCCAGGTAAAAATGTGTATTAATGTGCATAACAAAGCCAAGGAAAGATGGAAAAATCTCCAGATGGCATCAAATTACAGATTAGACATTCTTATAATATGTCAAAAAAAGTTAGATTTTATTTACATCATTTACACTTTCAAAATTACAGAAAACAAAAAAATGGCATTTGCAAAAGTTTGGGCACCCTGCAGAATTTATAGCATTCACTGCCCCCTTTGCAAAGCTGAGACCTGCCAGTGTCATGGATTGTTCTCAATCATCATCTGGGAAAACCAGGTGATGTCAATCTCAAAGGTTTTAAATGGCCAGACTCATCTGACCTTGCCCCAACAATCAGCACCATGGGTTCTTCTAAGCAGTTGTCTAGAAAATTGAAACTGAAAATAGTTGACGCTCACAAAGCTGGAGAAGGCTATAAGAAGATAGCAAAGCGTTTTCAGATGTCAATATCCTCTGTTCGGAATGTAATTAAGAAATGACAGTCATCAGGAACAGTGGAAGTTAAAGCAAGATCTGGAAGACCAAGAAAAATATCAAAAAGAACAGCTCGTAGGATTGTGAGAAAAGCAATTCAAAACCCATGTTTGACTGCACGATCCCTCCAGAAAGATCTGGCAGACACTGGAGTTGTGGTACACTATCCCACTATAAAGAAATACTTGTACAAATATGGTCTTCATGGAAGAGTCATCAGAAGAAAACCTCTTCTACATCCTCACCACAAAAATCAGCGATTAAAATTTGCAAATTAACATATAGACAAGCCTGAGGAATTTTGGAAACAAGTTCTGTGGACAGATGAGGTTAAAATAAAACTTTTTGGCAGGAATGAGCAAAGGTACGTTTGGAGAAGAAAGGGAACAGAATTTAACGAAAAGAACCTCTATCCAACTGTTAAGCATGTGGGTGGATCAATCATGCTTTGGGGTTGTATTGCAGCCAGTGGCACAGGGAACATTTCATGAGTAGAAGGAAAAATGGATTCAATAAAATTTCAGCAAATTTTGGATGGTAACTTGATGCCATCTGTGAAAAAGCTGAAGTTAAAGAGAGGATGGCTTCTACAAATGGATAATGATCCAAAACACACCTCAAAATCCACGGGGGATTACATCAAGAGGCGTAAACTGAAGGTTTTGCCATGGCCTTCACAATCTCCTGACCTCAACATTATTGAAAATCTATGGATAGACCTTAAAAGAGCAGTGCGTGACAGACAGCCCAGAAATTTCAAAGAACTGGAACACTTTTGTAAGGAAGAATGGGCAAAGATACCTCAAACAAGAATTAAAAGACTCTTGGCTGGCTGCAAAAAGCGTTTACACGCTGTGATACTTGCCAAAGGGGGCAGTACAAGATATTAACTCTGCAGGGTGCCCAAACTTTTGCAGACGCCATTTTTTTGTTTTCTGTAATTTTGAAAATGTAAATGATGGAAATAAAATCTAACTTTTTTTGACATATTATAAGAATGTCTAATCTGTAATTTGATGCCATTTGGAGATTTTTCCATCTTTCCTTCGTTATGCACATTAATACACATTTTTTACTATATATATTATGTGTGGACGGAGTAATACATATACATACACACACACACACACACACACACACATATGTGTGTGTGTGTGTGTATAGAATAGACTAATAATATTGTACAGGGGATGGTGGAAATGTGATTTGCATTCGGGGTAGAGGAGGAGCTGCAGTGCAGAGGGCTGGACAGGCGGAGTTCCGATCTGAGCTGAGAGCCAGGGGGAACATATTTCGGCGGGGAAACCATTCTCGGCACAACACTGGCCCGCCTCTCGCCTCCCGCCTCTCTCCTCTCTCCTCTCAAGTCTCTCGAGTCCTGATGTCAGCGGGGAATTCTCAGCCCCAGACTTGAGAGGAGAGAGGAGGGAGGCGAGAGGCGGGCCGGGCTCGGCAAGGAACATGATCGGGATGTATTTACTGTGAATTTCGGTATCAAGTGACACAATTATTTTAAAAGCATATACAGCGGGGAACACCATTTACATCATTCACTGTAAGTCATTTATTTAAAAAAAAAGTCATTTTAAAACCTGGGAGGGACGGGGCAAGTTTTATGACGTCACCCGCAATCGATTTTCCGGTCTGTATGCATCGATGTCGAATCGGGAACACCCGAATCCCGATTCATCGATGCAACGATTCATTTCAGCACTCCTAGTGCATGGCTTTAGTAGTGGAAATAAATCCTTATTTGCCTGTAAAGTCTTTCATTTTGGTCATTTTGGTCATTGGAAGCGCCTGTGGTGCATGGGCTGCTTTTAAGAGCCTAAAAGGCTTGTTTATATTCTGTGCTCAGGTGTTTGGCTGCTATCACCTTTTCCAGGATTCTACCCTTTCTTTCCTCTCTCTTGCTCCTGGGTGTGGCAGTGACATCAAGGTAAGGCATGGTTTAGGTGGCTTAGCAGCTCCCATTATACTGCCAAGCAGGGTGGAAATGGAGTTCTGTCATTCTCCAGGTCATGGTGTCAATTTTTCAGTGGGCAGAGGGACATGTCATAGACCTAACAACCGGTTATCTGCAAGGTTCCTACAATCTCTTTTCAGGCTTCTTAAGCAGAACATTTGTGGATTGAAATTAGTGGTTGATGATCTTAACCACTTGCCGCCCGCCCTATTACAACTTGACGGTGGCAAAGTGGTTTCATAATCCTGATCCGACGTCATATGACGTGATCAGGATTATGAGCCGCTGCGCATCCCCGGGGGCGCGCATCGCGGCGATCGTTGTCAGACTGACACCCGGCAACTACGATCTCGGTAAAGAGTCTCCGACGGAGACTCTTTACCACGTGATCAGCCATGTCCAATCACGGCTGATCACAGTGTAAATAGGAAGAGCCGGTGATCGGCTTTTCCTCACTCGCATCTGTCAGACGCGAGTAGAGGAGAGCCGATCGGCTGCTCCTCTGACAGGGGGGGCCTGTGCTGATCGATTATCAGCACAGCCCCCCCGAGGATGCCCACACTGGACCACCAGGGACACCACCAGACCACCAGGGATGCCCATGATAAGGTATGCCACCCTAGACCACCAGGGATTCCAGTCAGTGCCACAATGGATGCCAATCAGTGCCCATAATGGATGCCAATCAGTGCCCACAATGGGCATCACTGATTGGCATGCATTATTGCTTGGCACTGATTGGCATCCATTAGTACAGTATAATATAATACAATTCCGCCTATCAGTGCCCATCTGTACCGCCTATCAGTGCCCATCCATGCCACCTATCAGTGCCCATACATGCCCACCTCTGCCGCCTACCGATTCCCACCTGTGCCGCCTACCCATGCCCACCTGTGCCGCCTACCCATGCCCACCTGTGCCGCCTACCCATGCCCACATGTGCTGCCTATCCATGCCCATCCATGCCGCCCATCCATGCCCATCCATGCCCATCCATGCCAGCTATCAGTGCCAATTTGTGCCACCTATCAGTGCCCATCCGTGTCACCCATCAGTGCCACCCATCAGTGCCGCCTATCAGTGCCCATCAGTGCCGCCTATCAGTGCCACATATCAGTGTTCATCTATGCCACCTCATCAGTGCTACTTCATTGGTGCCACCTCATCGGTGCCCATCAGTGCCACCTTATCATTGGCCATCAATGTATCCCCATCAGTGCCCATCAGTGAAGGAGAAAATTTACTTATTTACAAAGTTTTGAAACTGAAACGAAAAAAAAACATGTTTTTTTTCAAAATTTTCGGTATTTTTTTATTTGTTTAGCAAAAAATAAAAACCGCAGAGGTGATCAAATACCACCAAAAGAAAGCTCTATTTGTGGGGAAAAAAATGATAAAAATTTAATTTGGGTACAGTGTAGCACGACCGCGCAATTGTCATTCAAAGTGCGACAGCGCTGAAAGCTCAAAATTGGTCTGGGCAGGAAGGTGTTTAAGTGCCTGGTATTGAAGTGGTTAAAATATCTACAGAAGCTCTTTACTGGCCAAATCCATCAGTAGACTAAATGACAACAGACCAGAATACTCACTGACATGGACATTCACTGTACTGTTCATTTAAGCACAAGAGACTCCATTTTGTCCTCCTTTGCTGTAGTGTTCTGTAACCTTCACCTAACACACAGAAACCTCTCCTACTAAACACTCTCTACTCCCCCCTCCCTTCTCACTGTTTTACTTTTGCAATTGTTCTATTCGCTAGCTTTTAATAATATATTTCTATTTGTTAGTTTTTAATAACATCTCACACCACCCCTTTCTTATCTATGTATAAAATAACATGTAATAATAAATTTTGACACTGAACGGACATTTTAAACACAGTGATTGAGTCCTGTGAATCTGTTCCTGCAGCTGCAGTATTAACTTTGTTTTAGAGTCCCAATCAGAAATCAGTCATAACAGTTTTGGCGAGCCAGAATATCAGGAGCTTGGCAGAGTTTCCAGAAGGAACCGCGCTTTGATCTGGATCATCGGGAACGCAGACATCTAAATGCCGGCTAGGTAAGCTGTCCTTAAGCTTGCTATATTTCTGCCTTTCCTATGTATCCTATCTGTCGGTTCTCAAGGAAACCAGACCACTCTCGGACCTTTCTGGTTGGGTAACGTGTGTGTGTGAATGTGTTTGTGTCCCCCTTCACGGGCTGGACTGTGTGTGGATAGGGAGAATCCTCTGCAGTTCCCTGCGTTGACTCCTTGTGGGCGACCTGGGTCAGAGGCGCATGGTAGGGTCAGATAAAACTCAGAGAAGAGAAGAGACGAGGAGGGTCTCTTAATGATTGTTTTGTCTATTGTCATAAACCCCTTCTATCCACGTAGATAAGTGGAGACTTTTCTTGTAAATCTGCAGATTTGCTGTACTATTTGTTTTAGAGGCAAGAGTGTATAGGCACAGATAGAGAAGACTGGCCAGTCATTATGGGCATTAATTTAAGTAAGAGAATGAAGGGAGAGAAGCCTTCAGAAAATGCCCAGCGCAAGATGAGCGCTAGAGAATATATGAACCGAAGGTACGGTTCCGCCTATACTGAGCCCCTAGATAAATGGGTAGAATGGACAAAAGGAACAGCTAAACCTTTAAAATCTGAAGGGACTTTTGATTTACAAGTATGGCAAACTTTTCTGCACGATTATGGCCCACTACTGTGCAGTGAAGGAACGTGGAGAATAGCTTGCACATGGGAGACAGAAGCTAAAGTAGCAAATCAAACTGGCTTGATGGAGATGTTTAATAAAAGTACTGCCCAAATTTACTACGTTTGGCCAGAAGACTCTGTAGAGGAGGACCCCCCACCTTATGTGGCTGCCAGTTTGGCTTTAAGGGGTCCACGCACAAAAGCAAAAGAATTAGATTACATGGAACATACAAAAGATGAGCTGGGCAATATAGTAGAGAGCAGAGGTTTAACAGCCCCATATCAACCTACAAAGAGGGATTTGGCTCGAATCTTAGAAACAGATGATTGGCATAAATCCAAAGGCACATATGCAAAACTAGATCTCTCTGAACTTAAGGCTTTGGCCAGACAAAGAGAGATAGAGTCTGAACTTCCGGAGCAAACCATAATTTCCAAATTGTGGCAGCAAGATGAAGAGAGAAAGAAGGGAGATGCCGCCCCTTCTGCCCCGGTCATAGATCAATCTGTTGCAGTTTATCCTGTCAGAACCCAATTAGTTTTTGAAGGTAATGCTGTTGACAGTAAGTCTCAAATTAAATGGCATGTACCTTTTAGTCCCCAAGATATGAGATCCATATTAGAGGGATTGGGAGACCCTAGAAAGAATCCAATTGGGTTTGCAAACAAACTTAGCGCTGCACAGGAAGCATATGAGGCTTCTGCTACTGACATTCATCAGCTTCTTATTAAAGCAGTGGGAAGCAACATGTCTGGTTATATACTTAAAGAATGTGGTGTAGACATCAAAAATCTAGGTAAGATGGTTAGTGGACGGGAGGTTTGTGAGAAATTGAAGGAAAAATTGCCCCAAATATATGGACAAACCAGACATGCTGAATTTATGAATGCCAAGCAAGGGAAAGAGGAGGCATCAGGGGCTTATTGGAGGAGGTTAAGTGATATGGCTGAGGAAGCAGGCATTAAAATAGAGGAAGAGAAGGCGGGAGAAACTGCAAGTCCATCTACACAACTGGTGAAACAAAGGTTTCTTGATGGTTTAATACCCCAGTTGAAAGAAAAGTTGTTCACAGCAAGGCCTGAGGCAGGCAATATGTCTATTCGAGACGTCCTGCCTATCCTGTTATCCATAGAAAACAGGATTAACCAAAAAGACAGCAAACCCAAGGTTATGTATGTGGGGAAGCAGAGAGGTAGAGGAAGAGGTAAAGGCAATGTCAGAAATCGTGGCAATCGGGGACCAATCATATGCTACAATTGTGATGGGGAAGGACACATAGCCAAATACTGCCATCTTCCTGACCGTAGACTGGAAAAGAGCTCAGAGGCACCTCATGCTGATCCCAGTTCTCTGCCAAAAGCAGTGGATCAGGCATAGGAAAATGGCATGCCAGTATCAATCATGTTAAATAGGGGAGACAATGGTCCCGAGGCCAGAGTAAAAGTATTTTTACGAGAACTCCCCTATCCTGGAGGAGAAACAGAATTAACCTGTTTAATAGATACTGGTGCAAGCCGAAGTGTTTTTAATATAGAGGACTTACCTCCAGGATTATTATCTACAAATGTTATCTCTGGTGTTGGCCTAACCGGGACCTCTACTGATTTGGTTGAGTCCAAGCCACTTAAACTCAGGCTAGGACAGCAAACAGAAATTGTCACTAAAGTGTTAGTTTCAGACACAGTTCCTACCAATCTTTTGGGAGCTGACATTTTGAATCAAATTTTAGCAAACATAGACTACACTCCTACAGGAGTCCAAGTGGTCAGTAGTCTGTCAGGAGAAGTTTTAAATACTGCGTGTGGAGTATTTTTAATTCAAGACTCCACTCCGCCATTTCCACCAGAATTGAAAGTGATTCCTGCTGAATTATGGGCCACCAGCAAATATGATGTAGGTCTGCTGGATTGCACCCCAGTCATGATAAAAATTAAACCAGGAGCCCATCTCCCACAGATTAAACAGTACCCACTGAGTATTGCTCAGATTGAGGGGATAAAGGATCAAATCACTCAGCTGAAAGCAGCAGGGGTTGTTGTACCAATTAAGTCCCAAGTCAATACACCCCTGTTCCCAATTGCAAAGAAGCCAGACAAGAAGGGTGGGCAGGTGACATACCGCATGGTGCATGATTTGAGAGCCATTAACAAAATAATTGAGGCAGATACCCCGATTGTGCCCAATCCCCACACTTTACTAAGTGGAATACCTGCCTCCAGCACCTGCTTTACAGTGATTGATCTTGCAAATGCTTTCTTTTCGGTGCCTCTGCACCCAGATTGCTGGCATATCTTTTCGTTTACCAATGATGCCCAAAAATTAGCATGGACAAGATTGCCCCAAGGCTGTGTGAGTAGCCCCTCTGAATATAATACTGCGTTAAAGCAGGTATTGGACCAATGGTCCCCCTCACACCCAAACACAGTCTTGCTTCAGTACATAGACGATTTGCTTATTTGTTCTGATACAAAAGACATTTGTAGCAGAGAAACCGTAAGCCTTCTCATGTTTCTCTATAACAGTAACAACAAAGTTAGCAAAGATAAGCTACAATACTGCCAAGAGAAAGTGATCTTCCTGGGTCACTGCATTTCACATGGAATCCGTCACCTAACCCCAGATAGAGTTAAAACTCTACAAAAATTTGAAAAGCCAAGAAATGTACGGCAACTACGTGCCTTCCTGGGGTTAGTGGGATATTGTAGGGACTGGATTCCAAATGCATCAGAACTTATGGCTCCTCTATATGAGGCTACCACTAGAAACCCTTTCGACCTCACATGGGAAAATGAATTGCAGATGAAGGAGCTTATTAAAATTTTGTCTGAAGCTCCCGCCATTGGACTTCCTGACTATAATAAGACTTTCTCGTTGTTCTGTCATGAAGTCAATGGATTTGCTGCAGGTGTACTCACCCAGCTACATGGAGACAAACAGAGGCCTGTGATGTATGTATCAGCCTCATTAGACCCTGTCATTAAAGGCTCCCCCAGTTGTATGCGAGCCATAGCAGCCTGCATTTTGCTGCTAGACAAAGTAACTGAGCTTGTACTAGATTCTGCTCTGATCCTGTATGTGCCACATGCAGTACAGGAAATCATGAATCAAGTAAATACCAGACATGTGTCTGCCAGTAGATTTGACAAGTACCAGTCTGCTCTTTTTGCTCCATCGAATTTAACAATCAAACGGTGTGTTACTTTAAATCCGGCTACTCTTCTTCCTATAATTGATGAGGAAGATGCAACAACTGGTACTGATGTAGAATCAGAGAGTTTTTCTCATGATTGTATGGCTCTGATGGAGGTAGAAAGGGCCTCTGTCACACCAGCAAAAGATGAGCCTTTATCAGATTGTGACACACACTTATTTGTAGATGGTTCCAGATTTTACACCGATGATGGTCAGCCACACACAGGTTTTGCTGTAACTACTACAGACACCATTTTACACCAGGAGGCATTGGCACCCCAGATGTCAGCACAGGAAGCGGAGTTGTGTGCTGTAGTCAAAGCATGTCATCTCCTAGAGAATCAAAGGGGAAACATTTACACTGACAGCAGATATGCGTTTGGAATCGCTCACGATTTTGGGCCTATTTGGAAAGCACGGAATTTCCTGACTAGTGCAGGGAAGCCAGTGAGACATGCAAAACTCATAGAGCGGCTATTTGAGGCCTTTCAGAAACCAGCAGAAGTTGCCATCTTGAAGGTAAAAGGGCATGCAAGGGGAAATGACATGACAGCCAGAGGAAACGCTTTAGCGGACCAAGCGGCAAAGGATGCTGCCCTTATGGCATTGGGAGTCACACCCACTGTAGGGGTCGCCCAGGTAGCGGGGACAGATTCCCCTCATCAAGAGCAGTGGGATGTAGAAACTCTAATTCAGTTGCAGAACCAGGCCCCTGATGAAGAGAAGGATAAGTGGAACAAATGTAATGCTACCCAAAATCAGCAGGGCCTGTGGAGCGCTGACAACAGGTGGTGTCTACCCAGGAGTTTGTACCCAGTTTTAGCACAACTGGCACATGGAGTCAGTCATCTTGCTAAGGGCGCGATGGTGGCACTTACTGACTGCTATTGGATAGCACCTGGATTTAGTGCATTTGCAGCCAGGTTTTGTGCTTCATGTCTCACTTGTGCTCTGTACAATGCAGGGAGGCCTGTCCATGTTCCCCAAAAGCATTCTCCTAGGCCAGATTTCCCTTTCCAAAGAATTCAAATAGACTACATTCAGATGCCCAGAATAGGCACCTATGAGTTCGCTTTAGTTTGTATTGACATGTTTTCAAGCTGGCCAGAGTGCTGGCCGGTAGCCAAAGCAAATGCAAAAACAACAGCAAAGAAAATTTTGAATGAAGTAGTTTGTAGATATGGAGTTCCTGAAACTATTGAGAGTGACAGAGGAACCCATTTTACTGGGGAAGTAATGAAAGAGGTAATGGGAGCCCTTCACATACAGCAAGCTTTCCATACACCTTATCATCCACAAAGTAGTGGCAAAGTTGAGAGACTTAATGGAATTTTGAAAAACAGATGTGCAAAAATTAAAGCAGATACAGGAAAAGGATGGGTGGAAGCTTTGCCATTAGCCCTATATTCTGTACGAACTACCCCTAAACAACCACATGGGCTGTCCCCCTATGAGATTTTATTTGGAGGGCCACCCAAAACAGGGCTATATTTTCCCCAACAGTTGCAGGCTTCTCACTCTAGTCTGTTAGAATATGTTCAGATTTTGCAAAGAACTTTGAATAAAATACATGAAGGTGTTTATAAATCTATCCCCGACCCAGATTCTGTTTCAGGTATTCACAGAATCCAACCAGGTGACTGGGTGGTGGTCAAGCGACACGTCAGAAAGCCGCTAGAACCAAAATTTGACGGACCACATTTGGTGCTTTTGACAACCGGTTCCGCAGTCAAGTTGGAAGGAAAGCCCTCCTGGATTCACGCCAGTCACTGCAAGAAAATCCTGAAGTGATGATATCCTTTGAAAAAATGATGATGTTGTTCTTTTTCTTTTTGTTGTTTGTGAGAACTGAGACATGGAAACATAACCCTTTCATACAAATGTTAAAATTGTATGCAACCCATAGCAACGCTAGTGACTGCTGGGTGTGTTCTCACTTACATCCCCAAACAGGAACAATACCCATGATAGCAATGCCTCTCAAATTCACTGATCTAAACAGGACCAGAATAAATGGCTCATACATCGTCTCCACAGCTAATGAGCACAGATCAGTAACTTTGATGGTTTCGAAACAGATAGAAACTCCACAGATTTGTTTAAACATTACATGCCCGTTTAACACTAAATGTACACGGTTGGGCAATTCAGATTGCACCAGGGCAAAGATTACAGTTTATGGAGGAAACCATGGTCAATATTATTATATCCCAGATCCAGAACTAAATAGAACCCTTTATAGTACAAATTGTTCACAGTTCCCAATATGTGAAAATATCGGTTACCTGAGATTCCATGTTATTGCTTCCAGTTTCTTAGGCGCAGGCATACCGTCCATACGTAGAGGGTTATATTATATATGTGGAAATAAAGCTTACGCCTGGCTTCCTGCTAATGTTACAGGTACATGTTATATTGGGAAGTTAGCACCTGCTTTGGCTGTTCGCAAAGATACAGTGCGAGCAGATCAAAGTCCAGAATACCCTTTAGTGTTCAAAAGAGAGCTGTTCACTGAAGGCGACATGGCATGGTCATGGTTCCCTTCCTGGACAGGATGGGGAATTGAAGCAATGAAAAGAATAAATAATTACACTAGAATTGTAGATGAGATTATTAACCTTACTACCACTGATATAGGTTTATTAAGTGAAGAAATGGCTCAGATTAAAAAAGTAGTATTAGAGCACAGATTAACGCTGAATTTTCTCACTGCAGCTCAAGGTGGGATGTGTAAGTTATTTCGCACCGACTGTTGTATATACATTTCTGATAATGAGGACATTATAAAAGGACATCTTGCTAAGATAAGAGAACTACAGAATAAGGCCAGAGATATTGCTAAAGATGGATGGAACCCCTTTAAGGCTTTAGGAGGTTTTGGTGACTTTTTATATGGTATAGCAACATGGTTACAGAAACTAGGCGCTTACATTGCGATGTTCCTATTTCTCATATTTGTCATTTACTTCCTCATCAGGCTGTGCCTCCGTGTGACTACCCGCTGTACCGACAAATGGTCCACCAGCCCTGATGAACCCATTATTGTGAGAAAGTTAGGAGAGAGCTGAACAGGACGCCGTCTCTCTGCGCCAATGTAACAGGAGTTACCAGCAATCGGCTGAATGTAACGCGGAGAAGAATGGTGTCAAATAAACAAAAGGAGGGAAATGACATGGACATTCACTGTACTGTTCATTTAAGCACAAGAGACTCCATTTTGTCCTCCTTTGCTGTAGTGTTCTGTAACCTTCACCTAACACACAGAAACCTCTCCTACTAAACACTCTCTACTCCCCCCTCCCTTCTCACTGTTTTACTTTTGCAATTGTTCTATTCGCTAGCTTTTAATAATATATTTCTATTTGTTAGTTTTTAATAACATCTCACACCACCCCTTTCTTATCTATGTATAAAATAACATGTAATAATAAATTTTGACACTGAACGGACATTTTAAACACAGTGATTGAGTCCTGTGAATCTGTTCCTGCAGCTGCAGTATTAACTTTGTTTTAGAGTCCCAATCAGAAATCAGTCATAACACTCACTTTCCTCATTTTGTTTTCCAGATACAGCATTCATGGGGTGATTGCTCAGAACACCTTTTTTGTTCCAGTGGGATTGCCTACTGGATTATGTATGCCTTTCAACAGACATTAAGGGTTGGGATGTACAAGAACACCATTTTGGAGAAGGTCTCTCATTAGGGAAAAATGCAATGATTGAGGTTGTGCCATTTATAGGAGCAATGGGAATAAGTAACATCTCTATGACCCTGACCCTTCCCTGTTAGATCTTCCTAAGAAGCAAACTGTTGTTTTTTTTTTTTTTTATGATTCTCAGCTTATATATATTGTGATACATATTCAAGCTTGCCAATTGTGTCAAAGTGATCCATCTCTGGTCAGTTCCTACTCTATTTGGCACATTGTTAGAGTGTGGACATATGGTACATAGACATATTGGTCTGTAGCTCACCTCCAGCTGTGCACACAAGAGTATGCTGTCTTAGCAAATAAGAGGTTGGCAATCTGAAAGAGTAGGAGCTGGCCAAAAAGGGATCACTTTGACCCAGTTGGCCAGTATATAGTGCAATATACACAAAATAAGAATCCCTCTTTTTAAGTAGGAAGTTGCTATGAATGTGTAAGACTCAACATGTGATTACTCCTCTTTAAAATCTCATATGATGTACAGTATCTCACAAAAGTGAGTACACCCCTCACATTTTTGTAAATATTTTATTATATCTTTTCAACACTGAAGAAATTACATTTTGCTACAATGTAAAGTAGTGAGTGTACAGCTTGTATAACAGTGTAAATTTGGTGTCCCGTCAAAATAACTCAACACACAGCCATTAATGTCTAAACCTCTGGCAACAAAAGAGTATACCCTTAAGTGAAAATGTCCAAATTGAGGATTTCAGCCATTTTCCCTTCCCGGTGTCATGTGGCTCATTAGTGTTACAAGGTCACAGATGTGAATGGGGAGCAGGTGTGTTCAATTTGGTGTTATCACTCTCACTCTACTGGTCACTGGAAGTTCAACATCGCACCTCATGGCAAAGAACTCTCTGAGGATCTGAGAAAAAAGAATTGTTGCTCTACATAAAGATGGCCTAGGCTATAAGAAGATTGCCAAGACCCTGAAACTTAGCTGCAGCACAGTGGCCAAGACCATACAGAGGTTTAACAGGATAGGTTCCACTCAGAACAGGCCTTGCCATGGTCAGCTGCAGAGATTGAAGGGGTGAGGAGTCAGCCTGTCAGTGCTCAGACCATATGCCGCACATTGCATCAAATTGATTTGCATGTCTGTCGTCCCAGAAGGAAGCCTCTTCTAAAGATGATGCACAAGACAGCCTGAAAACAGTGGATTACTGGAACCATGTACTGTGGTCTGATGAGACCAAGATAAACTTATTTGGTTCAGATGGTGCCAAGCGTGTGTGGTGGCAATCAGGTGAGGAGTACAAAGACAAGTGTGTCTTGCCTACAGTCAAGCATGGTGGTGGGAGTGTCATGGTCTTGGGCTGAATGAGTGCTGCTGACAGTGAGGAGCTACAGTTCATTGAAGGAACCATGAATTTCAACAGGTACTGTGACATACTGAAGCAGGACATGATCCCCTCCCTTCGGAGACTGGACCGATGGGCAGTATTCCAATATGATAATGACTCCAAACACACCTCCAAGATGACCCTTGCTAAAGAAGCTGAGGGTGAAGATGTTGGGCTGGTCAAGCATGTCTCCAGACCTAAACCATATTGAGCATCTGTGGGTCATCCTCAAATGCAAGATGGATAAGAGCAAGGTCTCTAAAATCCACCAGCTCCGTGATGTCATCATGGAGGAGTGGCAGAGGACTCCAGTGGCAACCTGTGAAGCTCTGGTGAACTCCATGCCCAGGAGGGTTAAGGCAGTGCTGGAAAATAATGGTGGCCACACAAAATATTGACACTTTGGGCCCAATTTGGAAGTTTTCACTTAGGGGCGTGCTACTTTTTGTTGCCAGTGATTTAGACGTTAATGGCTGTGTGTTGAGTTAATTTGAGGGGGCAGCAAATTTACACTGTTATACAAGCTGTACACTAACTACTTTACATTGTAAAAATATGAAGGGTGTACTCATTTTTTGTGAGATACTGTATACATGGAAGCCATTTAGGACTGAAACATGCATATGTCCACTTCTACTGCATAGTGAGGACAGAAATTAAAAGCATTAAAAATGTTATGCTCGCTATATATTTTTTTTATTATCTATATGCATTAAAGATGTAACACAATGGAAACAAAAAATATCTACCTTGCCCAGAGATAGTTTTAAAACATTATTTTTTCAACATGCTTAATTCTTTAATGTGTTCCTTTAAGTTTAACACAAACATTATGATGAAATAAAGAAAAAGAATTGCCAGTAACTGTGGTCAGAGACCTGAGGTGAAGGAGAAGGAGCCTCTTGTACTGTACACACTTCACTATAGCATGTTGATGAATAAAGAGTGCCGCAACTTACAGTACTTATCAAATTCAGTCTTAAGCAACCAATATCAAATGATTAAGGATTACCTGCCCCTCCACCCAACACAATAACTGTGAGATATACAGGTTGTATCATTGTGAATCTAATTTTTTTTTTTCTGTACTCAGACAATGTCTGGGATGGGCTAAGGTTCTAGCATGTGTGGGTCAAAATTATATGGTAAAAAGTGCTTTATCCAGGGTTGCCATACCTTACTATGTTGGAGTATTTTGTCAAGAATTACTGCCTCTATCCTGCTATGAATCATAGCCTGGGTGACTCTCCTCCAGGCTTTCACGATAGTTTGCTTGGCTGTCGTAGTTATTTGGAGAAAAAGACGAGTTTGGGCTTTAGTGAGTTCGTGGGGTAACAAGTTCAGTATAGCCATTGCTGGATCGTTTTCTATGGGGCTTTGCATCAACAAGGATAGCATTTGAAATATTGTCACCCAGAAGCACTTCACCACCGGGCATGTCCACCATATGTGGACATGATTGCCACGGTCCTTGCAACCCCTAAAACAGTTTGATGGGTAACTGGGTACAAATTTGGTGACCCTGGAAGGAACCAGGTACCAGCGCATTAGGACATTATAATTGGCTTCAGAGGCGACAACATTCTGTGTGGAGTTTTTAGTGTTAATCCAAATATCAGCCCAGGATTCTGCGTAGCGTGGAAGATCATCTGATATGGAAGATAAATGGGTATAAAGACGTGAGATGATTCCTGGGGCATGTGGGTCAGAGGTGCATTTGGATTCAAACTGGGATAAATGATCAAAATCCGTACAGGGTTTTATCATAGTCTGGAGAAAGTGGGTTATCTGGAGGTAACGGAAACACTCCTTGTGGTAGTTGTGCCTGGGTCTGTAGGTCTGGGAACATAGTAAAGGAATTGCCTGAAGATAGGTCGCATATACGAGTCAAGCCTGTGCGGGACCATGCTGAAAAAGTGTTTGGTTCCATGTAGGCTGGATAGAAGCAAGGGTGTTTTATATAAATATAAATATATATATATATATATATATATATATATATATATATATATATATATATATATAATATAGCTATCCATCAAAATTATGGGACGCATAGATTTTTACCAACGCATCCCTATTGCAACAGTAATAGTTGCATCACTTAAATCACAACAGAAATAGCAACATTATATTGCAGAGAGTAGCCTATATTTATATAGTAAAGATGAGCAAATTTTAACCAGCTGTGGTTTAGCCAGCCATTTAAAACATTTTCAAACATTTTACATTTGGAATTTATTTACTAAAAGTCTTATAAATGTCCATGACAAATAATGTAACGTTTTACAGAATGATTTGGGAAGCTCCTTAAAAGTAGTTTGATGGGATTACAGAGTTACAAGCAGCCTGAAAAACTTCCTTTAAAAAAAGCATGGATGCTTGTTTAAGATGACGATCTTAAACAATTATTTGGCAAATGAAAACAACTACTCAAAAAGAAATCCAATTTGCATTGGCACGTGGAGTTCTTAATCCGTTTATTTGAGAAAATATCAGTCCGATGGATCTGTGAATCCAAATATTTCCAACAATTAAAAATACAACACAGGAACCTAAAAACTCCTGGGAAAATGTCCTTAACAAGAGAAGCAAGGAATTTATGCAATTGCTATTGATTCAATATCAATTGGATATGAACACATTGGATCAAGAACTGGCTACCTTAAAGTGGTTGTATAGTCATTTTATAAGGCTTACCTGTAGGTAAAAAAAATATGCACACAGGGGATTCCCGGCTGGAAGCCCGGCAGACGGCAGACCGTGCCAGGAAAAAATCTCCCGCGCGCATGCGCGGGAGTGATGATATCGCGGCTCCGGCCACTCACCGGAGCTGCGATACCCGGAAGAAACGCAGAGGGAACATGTCAGCTCCCTCGGCGTGGATCGGGCCAGATGTCGGGGCCTCGTTCTAAGGTAAGTATTTCATAATGAGCTAGTATGCGGTGCATACTAGCTCATTATGTCTTTTCCTTTGCAGGTGGGGAAAAAAAACACAACAGCGGGTTTACAACCGCTTTAAATTCATAATATGAGCATATTAAAACACATACTAAGTTTGTAAGCAAAAACCAGGAAGTCAAAGAATTTCAAGATAGGCTAAACAAAAATATACTGTAATGTCTAAGAAACAAGCTAAAATTGTTAAAGATGGAACTGCATTTGCAGAGGGATATTCTTATAGTTGGGACAACTAGATAGAGGGAGAGGTCTAGGTAATAGAAGTCTATCAAATACTATGTATAGAAATGTTAATATGTCAGAAGAAGAAATTAAATCTGAATTATCTTTTTCTTCATCTATCTCACAGGCGCATCAAGCACGATCCATGACAGGTTCCCATTCCCAAACTGGATCACGTAAGCGGGGTCATGGTGGTGGGTATTCAGTCATGCCCAGCACTAAAAAGAAATTCCTCTAGTTTCTCAATTATGCAGGGACAGTCACAAGGTATACATAAACAATGTGATAGGAGGTCACAGAGCACAGACTTATCTCAGCATACATATATGGACCACATAGCAGCCCAAGCTTTACAATTAATGCACACTCAAAGTGCGTCACAAATATCTCAATCCAATGCTACTTCAACCTTGGGAGGAAGGACAAAGGACACAAGATGACCTAACCCCCCAAACACTCCAATGCCTCAATCTCATCCCACTCCGATATCAGCAAATGACACACATAAACAAAAGACATTGAACACTCACATAACACGTCAGGATATCCCTTTAGGGGAAGCACTTCCCTCTGCACTAACTTCGAGGAATTCAGCGTAATCAATTTAACCCCGTTTCCCTTATCTTGGGACAGATTAATAGTCCTAAAATTAGGCCTTAGCTTCAGCCCCATAAGTAAAATGGAAAGATACAAAGTAATTAAGTATCTCTACCTCTTTGCGAGGAAACATACATACAAATTTATATTCAACCCAGACAAAAAGCAGATAAGGGAAGAAAAAGAACTATCGAATAAAATAAAGAAATAAAATTTCCGAGCGTTGAGGGACCTTATGCTCCTTTTGGAAGAAAATTAGGAACATAATAGAGCTCACAAATATAAACCAATTTAGTATAAAACATACAATCACAAAGTGATTCACGATTTAAGAACAAATCAATCCCTGACCTCACCACAAATCCACAAATATCAGCTTTTTTTATTGCCATGATCAGTGAAATTAAATGCATGCCAACACTCCCAACCTTACCATTTAACAACAAGCCCTACACTGTAGACAGGACACAGTCATCGAGCCCTCAGCTAAGGGTGGAAACATAGTACTCATGACCCAGAAACAGTATGAAACAATGTGCTTTAACATCTTAAACAATGCCGAGTAGTATCAACCAATCAAAGTTGAAACCACTTCTCAATTTAAGCAGGAATACAAACGCTTATCTATATTGCCTTTATGGATGCTTTAATTGATAAACATACGAGCATCTCAATATACCCTTTCCAAGAGAAGCTACTTTTTATGCTTTTCCAAAAACACATAAAAATATAGAGACACACCCAGGTAGACCAATAGTGTCAGGAATTGGTTCCATCACAGAGAATGCAAGCAAATTTGTGGATTGTTTTCTTATGCCTCATTTCACTGGACTCCCCTCTTATGTAGAGAAATGTTAGACCTTCTTAAATTTCAGTATTCCCCATGATTTAGGCCTACAAAACATTAAAACGTTCCTAATGGAACAGGATCATTGGCAGCGGGAGTTCTACTAATTTGTGCTGAGGCTGTTATCCTACATCCTCAAACACAACTGGTTCTCATTCCTTGATTCCTACTACCTCCAGGTACAGGGCGTTGCCATGGGCACCTGTTGTGCCCCGACATACACCACTCTGTACCTGGGGGAAGGGAACGTGAGATTTTCTCGAATGATGCATTTAGTCGATACCTGGACCAAGCAATATACTGGTTCAGGTATATCGATGATATCCTCTTGATTTGGACAGGTACTGTCAAATCACTACAGGAATGTATGCATCAACTTAACACGAATCAGTTTAATTTGAAATTCACGCTGAATTGGCACAGGGAGAATATATATTTCTTGGATTTATTGATATACAAACATGTATCCAACAATCTAGCCACAAAACGGTATCGGTAAAGAATCAATGGCAATATGCTGCTGCATGCACAGAGCGGACACCCTATCTCTCCCCTTTATAGCATACCATATGCTCAGTACATTCACCTTCAGTGGAATTGTACACATAAGACTTTAGACTTTAAGACTCAATCAGAAGAGCTATGTGCATGCCTGCGGCAGCGGGGATACAGCAAAAGCCTGCTGAGCAAGGCATACAATAAAGCTTTAAATAGAGATAGGAACTCATTGCTTTATTCCAATGTGAAGTCTAATTCAAAACATCAGACTACTAAGTTCATCACCAGATATTCTGCCCAACACCAACAACTTTGAACATTTATGCAATAACATTGGCATCTTCTAAGTTAAGACACCCTGCTTCATAAATACGTTAGAGACACCCCGTAAATAGTATGCCCAATGTGTAAATGTTTTACCCACGTTTCCATGCAACTTGCAATATGCAGGGAGTATTCTATGTAGGTAAAATGACTCGCCAGCTTAAACAACGCATATATGACCACATCTATTCACAAAATGCCAAAATTGCTTACCCCAGTTAGCCGCCATTTGGGCCTGTACCACAAATTTGATACCATCTTTGTCTATTTTATTGTTTTGGAAGTGATACCTGAAGACCCACGTGGCGGCAACTGGGATAAACCTATTCTCCAGAAAGAGACATTATTGATTGAGTATCTTGAAGCAACCAAGCAACTGGGTATCACTGAGGTGCTATCATACCGGCCCTTCCTTTGAGGGACCTGTGTGATGGCTGCATTGATCCTTGGTTAGGCAATAACACTATATATGCTGTTTTATTTTTTACTTTTTTCTTATAATAAATATCCCCCAAAAATATATAAAAAAAAGTTTTTTTCTCAGTTTAGTCTGATATGTATTCTTCTATATATTTTTGGTAAAAAAAAACGTAATAAGCGTATGTTGATTGGTTTGCACAAAAGTTATAGCGTTTACAAAATAGGGGATAGTTTTATGGCATTTTTATTTTAATTTTTTTATTAGTAATGGCGGCGATCAGTGATGTTTATCGGTACTGCGACATTATGGCAGATACGTCGGACACTTTTGACACTATTTTGGGACCATTGTCATTTATACAAAAAAGCTACAAAAATGCACTGATTACTGTGTAAATGATACTGACAGGGAAGGGGTTAACCACTAGGGGGTGATGGAGGGGTTAAGTGTGTCTTAGGGAGTGATTCTAACTGGGGGGATGGGCTACCACTTACATGACAGCGATCACTGCACTCTGTGACAGAGAGTAGTGATCTCTGTCATGACACGAGCCAGAATGAGGAAATGACTTGTTTACATAGGCACTTCCCCATTCTGCGGCTCTGTGATATAATCATCGGGTGACCAGCGGACATCAAGTCTGCTGGTCCCACAGGCACAGTCACGCTGTACGCAGCGGATGCATGCGCACGCCTGCTATCCCCGCCTCTTAAAGGGGACATACAGTTATGCTCATTTGTCCACTGCTGCCATTGTGCCCACGTATATCGGCATGCAGCAGTCGGAAAGTGGTTAAGGTGGCGTCAGCAGTAGTGGCTATATATCAACTTATATGTGAGTATGGGATCCAGTATTGTAGTTTACCTAGTAACCAACTGAGACATTTACCAGAAACAACCAAGAGGAATACATTTCAGTGTGGATATTTTCTTGATATTCCTAGCATTGCCCCACAGGAAGTATATGATTTAGTATATCCTCCAGGAAAAAACACTGTCTTATTTTTTTTATTATAAATCACTGTTCTGTATATGTATGAATTGTATGTGAATTATTAAAATTTGTAATTATTTTAGATGTCCCTATAAAGTCCATTATCCCCAATTTCAGTATTTCCAGATTATGTAGAATGTGGCACATCTATATTAAAGGTGTTTGATTGCAACCTAAGGGCATTGCAATCTATTAAATTTTTCAACAGGGATGCTTATATAGAAGTGTTGTGCCTCTTGGAACTAGCAGCCAAGCTAAGGATGACCAGGCAACAGCAGAAACAGATATAAGGCATTACAGCATTTGGAGAAACATTTGGTTCCCAGAAGCCTTCTGGAAAGATGAACTGCAAAATTTAACACAAATTTGATTTTGATTCAATGCATCTGAATACAAAAAAAAAATTGTTTGAATCTAATGGTATAAAACATGTGTGATACATGTGTGTTTCGAGAGGCAAGTAAAATAAATCTAGTCAGACCTGTTTTAGCCCTTGTACACACGGTCAGAGAATCGGAATGAGTCTTATCGGACCATGTCATCAGATAATCCGACTGTGTGTGGTATGCATCGGACTGATTCCGTCCGAATCTCCATCCGACCCAATTTTCCAACATGTTGGAAATATTTCCCGACCAACTGGGCCGGACGGACCTAATCCGATCATGTGTAGAGCATTTTCATTGGACCAAGTGCCACGCATGCTCAGATCAAATTCCTACATCAAAGCTATTGGCTACTAGCCTGAATGTAGTCCCATCGTAACGAAATTACGTCATCACGTTCTGAAAGATCGGATTTTTCGCCAACTTGGTCCGGCCGTGTCTATGCAACAGTTTCGGACACAATCCGTCGGACTAAATCCGACGGGCAAAATCCTACGGATTTGGTTGGCAAAATCTCCGACCGTGTGTACGTGGGCTTAGATTAGACTATGATAAGAATATTGAAATTTAGGAACAAAATCAATATATTTAATAAGCATGTTTTTACAAAATGTATGGGCTGTGTACACATTTCTTGGTGGCTGGAAACCTAGAAAAGCTGATATCATGTTCATCAATTTCTTCAGTTTTCAGCTTACCCATGATGGTGCTTATCTACCTTAACAAAAATTAAAGTGTATTTACACTTTATAGGCAAATTGGTATAACACCTACTTTATATTTGTAAAATGTTCCTATTAACATAGCATAACGTTAAAAAAAATAGCTATTTACCTTTTTAAGGGCTTTATGCTTTATTAAAAAAAAAGTACATGTTCTTGCTGCTTTGTAGGATGAGCTTTGGAGTAATGTTTACCATCCCCCAGGCAGATCCCATTAAACATATACCAGAGATTGTCAGAGACTGCAGATGTGATACAAGAGATGGTCAGAGACTGTGTGGACATGATGCAGGAGATGGTCAGAGACTGTGCGAAAACGATACAGGTGATGGCCAGAGACTGTACAGACATTATACATGAGGTGGTCAGAGACTGTGCGGTCATGCTACAAAATATGGTCAGAGACTGTCCGGACATGATACAGGAGATGGTCAGAGAGTGTGTGGACATGCTACAGGAGATGGTCAGAGAGTGTGCGGACATGATACAGGAGAAGGTCAAAGACTGTGTGGACATGCTATGGAAGATGGTTAGAGACTGTCCGGACATACTACATGAGATGGTCAGAGAGTATGTGGACATGATACAGGAGATGAGATGGTCAGAGACTGTGATTAAAAGTGCGACAGCGCTAAAAGCTAAAAATCGGCCTGAGCAGAAAGGGGGTGAAAGTGCAGAGTTTTGAAGTGATTCATCTTAAAGTTTTTAGACTTATATCCACTCAAAACTTAAAGTTTTTAGACTTATATCCACTCATATCCACTACACCCTGTGATACGGCACCATTCTGTCACAGATTTCCTCTTGATTTGTTAAAATATTAATAGGACAATAGAAGTATGCAGGGAATACCGGAAGTTATGGAAAAAGATGGCCAGCAGACAGGCAACATTCACAACATGAAGGGAGATTTTTCAAGTAAGCTTATATTGGATTGGTAATAATAACTATTGTCTATTACAATGCTGATGTTATAAAATGAAAGTATATGCTGTTATCATGGATCTCTTTTAAGATAGCTGAGGGGGTGGCATTGATATAACAATATTAAAGAGAGTAAACACTGATAACAATAACATACTGTGCACTAGACGTGTGCATTCATTTTCGTCCAAATGCATTTTCTTCCATATTTCGTGTATTTTCGTTATCGTTTTAACAAACGATAACGAATGTGTAGAATCCGAAAACCGAAAGATCCGACTGAAACAAATGCTTTATTTTCATTTTCGTTGTGATAACAGTTCGAAATAGATAGGAGATTCGACATGATGCTGACAATATCAATCTGTGTCCACCGAACCTGTGATTGAATGTGCCTAACCTTAGCTCTATTAGTCCAAGATTATTCTACATAGAGAGAAAAGATTCAACATAGAAAGAAAAGATTTGACATAGAGAGAAAAGATTTGACATTATAGAGACAATAGCAAAAAGGGTCGAATGTGCCTAACCTAACTCTATTAGTGCAAAATTATTCGACATAGAGAGAAAAGATTTGACATGAAGATTCGACGAAGCAGTCGCTGCGAGTGGACATTTATGGTCAAATGCTCCGCCCATAGGCTATAGAATAATTCCAATGTTGGTTAACTAGTAATAATACTTAATAAATATAATTATTACTAGTGTCATACAACATTAGAATTCTACTATAGCATGTAGGCGAAACATTCGACGGACACCATGAGCCTTCAATGACAGATTCAATCTTAATTATTTTGGATTTTCGGATGAATGCCTTTTTTAACCACTTGCCCCCCGCCAATAGGCAAATGACGGCTGCAAAGTGGTTTCAAAATCATGACCAGACGTCATAGGATTTTGAGCCGCTGCGTGCCCCCGGGGGCGTGCATCACGACGATCGTTGTTGCGGGGTGTCCAATCACGGCTGATCACAATGTAAATAGGAAGAGCCGGTGATCGGCTTTTCCTCACTCGTGTCTGTCAGACACGAGTAGAGGAGAGCCGATCAGCTGCTCCTCTGACAGGGGGGTCTGTGCTGATTAATTATCAGCGCAGACCCCCGAGGATGCCCACACTGGACCACCAGGGACACCACCAGACCACCAGGGATGCCCAGCACCAGGTATGCCACCCTAGACCACCAGGCATGCCAGTCACTGCCCACAATGGATGCCAATCTGTGCCCACAATGGATGCCAATCAGTGCCACAATGGGCATCACTGATTGGCATGCATTATTGTTTAACACTGATTGGCATCCATCAGTACAAAAATGCAATACAGTGTCTCTTATCAGTGCACATCCGTGCCACCTATCAGTGCCCATCCGTGACACTTATCAGTGCCCATCCATGCCAACTATCAGGGTCCATCCATGCCAAATATCAGTGTCCATGCATGCCCATCTGTGCCGCCTATCCATGCCCATCTGTTCCGCCTATCCATGCCCATTCATGCCGCCTATCTATGCCAATCTGTGCCAGCTATCAGTGCCAATTTGTGCCACCTATCAGTGTCCATCTGTGTCACCCATCAGTGCCACCTATCAGTGCCAATCAGTGCCGCCTATCAGTGCCACATAGCAGTGCCCATCAATGCCACCTCATCAGTGCCACTTCATTGGTGCCAGCTCATCAGTGCCCATCAGTGCCACCTTATCAGTGCCCGTCAGTGCAGCCCCATCAGTGCCCATCAGTGAAGAAGAAAACGTACTTATTTACAAAGTTTTGAAACTGAAACAAAAGAAAACATTTTTTTTTTCAAAATTTTCGGTCTTTTTTTATTTGTTTAGCAAAAAATAAAAACCCTAGAGGTGATATATGAAATACCACCAAAAGAAAGTTCTATTTGTGGAAAAAAAAATGATAAAAATATCATTTAGGTACAGTGTATCATGACCGCGCAATTGTCATTCAAAGTGCGACAGCGCTGATAGCTCAAAATTGGTCTGGGCAGGAAGGTGTTTAAGTGCCCAGTATTGAAGTGGTTAAGGAAACAAAATGAATAAAAACTAATTTTGGGAGTAACTAAATAAATTTATTTTTCGGACGAAAACGAAATTCCAAAATTAAATATTGCACATGTCTACAGTGCACACTGAAGTCATACAGTTAACAGAGAATGAGAATAATGAACATGTGACCTTACTTTTTTCCTATGTAGGGATAACAGGGTGCATTCATATATCGCCATTAGGGATGAGCTTGGTGTTCGACGGGAACACATGTTCGACTCAAACATCGGCCGTTCATCTGTTCGGTGAATTCAGAACTTTGTGGACCGTTCGCTCCAAATTCGCGTGGCACAAATGGCCCACAATGCACTACGCCATCGCAGTGCTAAGCATGCACTGTGACCCCGCATGCTCGGCCAATCACAGCGCCGGCAGCGAGGAGAGCCATAATTGGCCACAGGCAGGACTGCAGATATATTTGTGTGTCTTGTTGTGGCCTCTGAAGCTTATGCATGTATTTGAAAATGTGTGCAAACTAAACCCCAATTTTTAATGTGAATTTTTAGATAGGACGACTCAGTTTGTTGTAGGCTGGTTGGTAAGTTGAGCTGGGAATTTTTCTTTTCTGTTTCAAATATTTGACCATAAACAGCAAGTAATGTGTTGCAGCCCAACTCCAGAATAGTGTAAAAGTCCACCCTTGCAGTTCTTGTGGAAATACCCTCATGCACACTTTCTTCAGGCAGCTGTAGTTCTCTCCCCCTTCACCCAATACCTCATCACATAACAAACAGGAACATTAACCCTATATGGTATGATGAGGCTGGAGTGTGACCACAGCCACTCACAATTCACCCAAGAGCTCCCGAGGACCAGTCACAGCACTGGAGAGAGCCTATTGGAGCAAGCAATAAGGTAAAGTTGGGTACACAAAGATCCAAATGTGTTCAGTTTAGCAGGGCCAGCTGAATTTTGATCTACAGTGCCTTGAAAAAGTATTCATACCCCTTGAAATTTTCCACATTTTGTTCATGTTACAGATTTTTATTGAAAGCTTAAACACAAATACAAAGGATCATTTGCACAGTGCACAATTGTATTATAGCATTCATTAGAGTACCGAATAGACAGAACATAAACCCTGAGAATTATTGAGCGAGGCATATCTGTTGAAGCTATCTGGTGGAGACCATGTAAATCTTAAGTTAAGAACTTCTAACGAAATAACCTCTCAATAGGTATAAAACCTTTGGTTCCGGGGAACCCATATATAGACTGTGGGGTCGAGCCTCCTGGGCCTAGCACCCCAAATGGGAACTTGCTGTGCCGGGACCCCTGAGACCCCACCTAACCCAGGATCTGGAACCTATAATACATCATCTTCTAGAGTAAGTATCGGAAAATAAATGCCCCAAAAAGAAGGACAAAGAATTATTGTGGAGTAAAAATAACTAAACCATGTGAGCCAGATAGGATTCTAAAAAGTCAGCATACAGATCAGAGGTTAGAGGTTTATGATCTTAATGGGGGTTTAAACCTCCCGTTGTACCCATACTAGGCCAGATAAGAAGCACTAAATCAGAGGTACTATATAACCAAAAGAAAGAAGAGAAGAAGAAAAGAAAAGAAGAAAGGATAAGAAAAGGAATCAGAGAAAAGATAGCTAAGAAGGAAGCGGGCTTCTCTCGCCCTTCAGCAAACTGGAGTCCCTGGTCAAGGTAGACACTTAGAGGTATAATTGATCCAAGGATCCCATATCGCTGTATGTTTGTCTACCGTATTAAGGAAAATGCTTACTGTTTTTTCCTGTACCATGATCCAAGAAATTTTCCTTTTAACCACTCTCAGGGAAACCGTCGTTTTTTTCCAGGCCCTGGCAATAGTGAGTTTAGTTCCGACCAGAATAAATCTAATGAGTTGTTGAGTTAATTTCGGGACACCCTGCAAGGGGAAATTGAGTAAAGCTATTTGAGGTGTTTTATGAATGGGGAAGGTTGTGATCTTCCGAATAATGTGGAAAACCTTATTCCATAAAGTCCTAATTTTCGGACAATCCCACCAGATATGTAACATAGAACCTATATGGCCACAATTACGGAAACAAAGGGGAGAGGCATTCGGATAAATTTTAGCTAATCTCAGAGGTACCATGTACCATCTCATAAGAATCTTTAAGTTAGCTTCTATGAGAGTTGCATTCAGAAAGCCTTTGAAGGCCGTAAGAGACGCCGTATGCCAATCCTCTAAGGACCATTGTTGTTGTAGATCTGTTTCCCATTCTCGCATAAAAAGTGTTTTACTTTCCGCCCTAGCAAGAGCGCGATAGATCACCGATATCCCTCCCTTCTGGTCCATGGCTTGACCACACCAAAGTTCGTATTCAGTGATAGAAAGAGGGGGGTCAGTAGAAGGCCCCAAAGACTTTAGAAAATGGTAAATTTGATTAAATCGGAATTTTTCAGTATCGGGCAGGTGATGCTTTTTAATATAGTGTTCCAAAGAGAAAGGACCAGAGGGTGATATAAAGTGGCCAATCCTATACAATCCTTTATCTAGCCACCAACGGAAGGCCATAATATCCTGCCCTGGAAGGAAGAGGGGATTCCTGAATATGTGGGAGAGTGGTTTCCAGTGTGAAATAAGAAATTGATTATTTTTCAAAGAGTCCCAAAGGGCGATGGAGTGGGAGAGCGTAGGTGCCATAACGGCTGGTCTGGACTTAGGAGTGTTCCATAGGAGGTAATCCAGAGTATGGTTAGGGACCGCCTGTCTCTCCATGTGAACCCAATCTGGCTGGGATGTTTTAAAGTATATAGTAGACAGTTGGGAGAGTTGCGCCGCCTGATAATACGAAAGGATGTTTGGGACCCCTAGACCCCCTTGATTTTTATTACGGAAAAGCGTGTCTTTAGAGATTGTGTGACCCTTGGATCCCCAAATAAATTTCAGGATTCTGGACTGAAAACTACGAATGCGGTCCTTAGGGACAGGGATAGGTAATGACCAAAAGAGATACAATATTCGTGGGAGGAGTGTCATTTTAACCGAATTTACTCTGCCCATCCAGGATAACTTAAGGGTATCCCAGAAGGCCAGATCTTCCTCCAGTTTGCGGAATGTCGGGGGGAAATTAGCTGAGTACAGTTTGTCAATTGAAGCTGTAAGGTGTATCCCTAGGTAAGGGAGATTCAATTCCGACCAATCAAAGCGGAAGTTATGTTTAAGTTGTGAGACTAGTATAGGCGGAAGGTTGATATTAAGCACTAAAGACTTGGTATAATTGACCCTTAACCCAGAGATATCGCCAAAATCATTAAGGAGTTTGCATATTACTGGGAGCGAGGTGGTCGGTGAGGAAATGAAAAGCAAAACATCATCAGCAAATAGAGCACACTTGTGTATTTTCGATCCACATCTTATACCCTTAATGTCAGGGTTCACTCTAATTGATATAGCAAGTGTTTCAATGACCATGGCAAAAATCAATGGAGATAAGGGGCACCCCTGCCTTGTGCCCCTAAGGATCGAGAAGGGGTTCGAGAAATATCCCTGCATCTTTATTCGAGCCTCTGGAGTCGAATAAAGTGCGTGAATGATGTTCATGAAGGATTGTCCAAATCCCCACTTTTCAAGAGTGGGGAACAGGAATGACCAGGACACCGAGTCAAACGCCTTCATTAGATCCAGTGAGAGGAGGCACCCCTGTTGAGGGGGACCCCCGTCCCATTTGGACTGCAACAGTGAGATTATGTCCACTGCCCTCCTTATCTGATCCAGGCCTTGTCTCCCCGGGATAAAACCCACTTGGTCAGCATGTACGTATAGGCTAATGAATTTAGAAAGACGATTAGCCAAGAGTTTAGTTAAGATTTTAAGATCATTGTTGATCAAAGATATGGGTCTATAATTAGACACGCTACTAGGGTCCTTCCCAGGTTTGGGGATAACCGTGACAAAAGCTGAATTTAGGGCTTTATCCAGAGGAGAGCCAGATCTGAGGTGATTAAAAAAACGCGCTAGATACGGGGCTAGAGTTTGCGAGAAATGTTTATAGTAAGGCACCGAGAATCCGTCGGGCCCCGGTGCCGAATTCGACTTAAGGTCCTTAATAACCCCTTCTATTTCCTCTGCAGAGATTGGATTTTCCAAATCGTCCCTGTGGTGATCCTTCAGTGTGGGGATTTGAATTGATTGTAAGAATGAATGAATGGCGTCGGAGTGTGAGCCACTATCTGTATTGCCGTAAAGGGAGAGATAAAAATCATGAAATGCATCCAAAATTTTAGGGGGATTCTGGGTTAGTGAACCATCAGTCATTCTGATTTTTGGAAGTGAAAATAATTTGGTTTTAGGGGTGAGACGTCTAGCAAGTCGGGTACCAAGACTATTAGTATGTTGGTAATGGCGTCCTCCCTCCCATCTGAGTTCTTTTTCTGCTACCGCAGTAAGAGCAAGGTTTAATGCATTACGGGCTACGTCCAGTTTGTCTGCAGAGAGTTGTGTGGGGTTAGCTTTATGACTTTTGCTCAGGGAAGAAAATTCCCTTTCAAGTTTGTGTATTTCTATCTTACGAGCCTTGCGTAACCTGGTAGAAATTTGGATGAGGACGCCCCTTATGGTGGCCTTATGAGCTGCCCATAGCGTTGAGGGGGAAATGTCATCCACATCGTTGAGGCGGAAGTAATCTTGGATATGTTGTTCTATTTCCGTAACGTGTACAGGGTTGCTGAGAATGGAGACATTTAAACGCCAATGAAACTCGGATGGAGGGATCGAACCTCCCTGAATGGAAAGAAGGACCATGGAATGGTCCGAGTAAGCAGAGTCCCTAATGGAGGACCGACGCACTAATGGGATATGTTGTTGGAGGATAAAGAAATGATCAATTCTTGCAAAGGTTTGGTGAGGACTAGAGTAATGAGTATAATCCCGAACCCTGGGATTAAGTTCCCTCCAGGCATCGATCAAACCATAGTGATATAATTGTCTGGCTACCTTAAGGCTCTGCTTAGTCGGACGAACCCTATCCCTTCCGGGAGGGCGTGATTTGTCCACCCCAGAGTCAAAAGCTAAATTAGAATCACCACCGTAAATTACTATTCCTTCCGTCAGTGGAGATAAGGTACTAAGCATGGATTGGAAAAACTGTGCTTGCCCCTTGTTGGGAGCATAGTATGAGATAAGAGAGTAAATTTGTTCATCTATAATAATTTTAAGAAGAATAAATCTGCCCCCTGGGTCTTTAAATTCGGAAACCAAAGAAAATTGAACCCTTCCTGAAAAAAAAAGACCAACCCCCTTGGTCTTGTTGTCAGAATTGGCTAAATAAAATTTGGGGAATTTGGTGTGGATGAAAGAGGGTTGATAAGATTTCGGGAAATGTGTTTCTTGAAGAAAGAGGATGTCAATTTTTAGGGTGTGACAATGTTGGAAAATCTTTTTACGTTTGATGGGGGAATTCAGACCTTGCACATTATGGGATGCTAGTCGCAGTAATGGTTTGTGGTGTGGAATGTCAGCCATGGAGCAGAAAGGTACAGAAGGCAGGGATACCCTTATGACCTACCCTCTCGCTTGTTACCAGCTGCATACAACGAGACTCCGAGAAGGACTTCCAAGCTTCCATACGAGCCGCTAGGGAAAGAGAGACCACTTCATAAGCTATATCATGGAGAGAAAGGAAGAGAAAGAAGAAAATGAAACAGAGAAAAGAGAAATACATACAAGACATAAGTTTCCCAGGTGGGGGATAATAGCAGATCCACCCACCGAAGGAAAACAACATTTCTATCCTCACAACGGAGGAGACGTCCAGACTAGATGAGACAGACCCCACAGGAACTGTCCCACCCAGAAAGGAAAGAGTGCTCAGGAAGAACGTCCCGACCCCCACAGCTCCAACCTAATAGCAAGCTGTTTAAAATTAACAGATAAAACTCAACACCTATAGCAAATCATAGCTAATGGCTGTGATATATAACTTGCACACAACACAGGTGTTGTAATGGGGGCAAAATGAGAGAGAACGATTAACCAAAGGTCTTGAAACCATAGAACCTTAAAAGATTCGGACTCCAAAAAAAAAAAAGAGGAAGGAGTCCCTCAGAAAAAATAAATTTTTGTGCCAAAAATAGGACTATGTCATTATCATGGAGGAAGACCATCTTTAGCTTTCTTGTGTTTGGGGGAGATCCAGAGTGAAGTGAGAGGGCTGGATGGAGGTGGACATTTGGCCATCCCAGAAGAAGTGGCCTGCATGGGGGATGGTGGATCCGAAGGGATAAGGCCTAGCTTGCGGAGCAGCAGTTCTCCTTCATGGAGTGAGGTGAAGCGGAAAGGTTTACCATTAAAGTCAAATTTCAAGCCGAACGGGAAAAACCACCAGTACTTAATGTTCTTCTGAGTCAGGATCATCAGTAAAGGTTTCAGGGATCGCCTTTTTTGGATGGCGAAGGGAGAAATGTCGGCGTATAGTTGAATTTGGTGGCCCATAATTTGAAGTTGGGGCGATAACCGAGCTCTCTTCATCACCTCTTCTTTGACAATATAGTAGTGCGGTTTAACCACTATATCGCGTGGGAGACCATCTTGGCGGGGGGGACCCAGGGCTCTGTGAGCGCGATCCAATTCCATTCGGTGTGATCTGATGTCAGGGATGAGGGTCTTAATGAGTGAATGGACAGCGTCATGTACATCTGTTACCGATTCAGGAAGCCCCCTGATGCGGAAATTAAGTCTGCGGGATCTATTTTCCAAATCGTCGATTTTGGCGTAAGCCCCCTCAAGTTGTTCGTGTAGTTCCTGGAATCGATCGGAATTCTGGTTCACTCGATCGATTGTGGCGTCCATTTTAATTTCAATACTTTCAATGCGGGAGCCCAGCATATGGAGATCAGATTTTATATCAGAAGTAATTCTAGACGCTGTCTGCGCAAGCCCATTATCAAGCAGCTCTGCAAATTTGGAAAACATAGAAGACATGTCCTGAGACTGAGGGGACTGGGGTGGGTGAGGGATGAGCTGTGCTGCATCCATGAAGGCACCTGCATGCTGTGGTCTGTGATCCCCTTCAGGAGATAGGCTATGGATGTCCTCTAATGTCTGCTGTATAAGCGATATTGTGGAGGCAGGGGACTGGGGACCTCCCTGGAGTTGATGGGAGAGACCCCCTCCACATACCTCTTCGTGGAGTCTGTCCCGCCAGGGCGAAGAGCCTGTTGTGCCTGTGAGGGCCTCGTGAGGCGGCCGCTCCGCCGCCATCTTAGTTATGCCGTCCGCTCCTCGGAGGCTAGCGAGACGGGTGCTCAGCCCTCTCCTCGCCTTTCCTTTTGGCATCCGCTTGTGCCCCTGTGTCGGTGGGTACCTCCGCTAATCGTGGCGCTCGGATTTTCGGCGGTGTTCAGCCGCTAAGAGAGCGGAGAGGCCGGGACGTTGCGGAGCCCTGTGTTCAGGCGGCCATCACAGGGCGCCGCACATGCGCACTCTCTTTATTGGGATTTTATGTGGTAGACCAACACAAAGTGGCAAATAATTGTGAAGTGAAGGAAAAATTATAAATGTTTTTTGATATTTTTTACAAATAAATATGTGAAAAGTGTGTCGTGCATTTATATTCAGCCCCCCTGAATACTTTGTAGAACCACCTTTCACTGCAATTACAGCTGCAAGTCATTTTGGGGATATTTCTACCAGTTTTGCACAACTAGAGAGTGACATGTTTGCCCATTCTTCTTTGCAAGATAGCGCAAGCTCTGTCAGATTGGGTGGAGAGCATCTATGAACAGCAAATTTCAAGTCTTGCAACAGATTTTCAATTGGATTTAGGTCTGGACTTTGACTGGGACATTCTAAAACATGAATATGCTTTGATCTAAACCATTCCATTGTAGATCTGGCAGTATTTTTAGGGTTGCTGCCCTGCTGGAAAGTGAAACTCCGCCCCAGTCTCAAGTCCTTTGCAGACTCCAACAGGTTCTCTTTGACAATTGCCCTGTACTTGGCTCCATCCGTCTTCCCATCAACCTGTTTTATGGTGGCGATGGTGTGTTCAGAGTGATATGCAGTGTTAGTTTTCTACCACACATAGTGTTTTGCTTTTAGGCCAAAAAGTTAGATTTTGGTCTAATCTGACCAAAGCATCATCTTCCACATGTTTGCTGTGACATCTTATGGCTTTCTTTCAACAATGGTTTTCTTCTTGCCATGCTTCCCCAAAGGCCAGATTTGTGGAGTGCACGACTAAATGTTGTCCTGTGGACAGATTCTGCCACCTGAGCTGTGGATCTCTGCAACTCCTCCAGAGTTACCATGGACCTCTTGACTGCTTCTCTGAATAATGCTCTCCTTGTCCAGCATGTCAGTTTAGGTGGACGGTCATATCTTGGTAGGTTTGCAGTTCAATCCATTTTCAGATAATGGATTGAACAGTGCTCCGTGAGATGTTCAAAGCTTGGTAGCTTTTTAGATTTTTTTTTTATAACCTTACCCTGCTTTAAACTTCTACACAACATTATCCCTGACCTGTCTGGTGTGTCCCTTGGCCTCCATGATGCTGTTTGTTCATAAAGGTCCTCTATCAAACCTCTGAGAGCTTCATAGAACAGCTGTTTTTAAATTGAGATTAAGTTACACACAGATGGACTCTATTTATTAATTAGGTGACTTCAGAAGGCCGTTGGTTCCATCAGATTTTAGTTAGGGGTAATCAGAGTAAAGGGGGCTGAATACAAATGCATGGAAAGCTTTTCAAATATTTATTTGTAAAAAAAAAATGAAAACCATTTATCATTTTTTTTCCACTTCACAATTATGTGCCACTGTGTGTTGGTCTATCCCCCTTGTACACACGGTCGGAGATTCCGTCGGAATGTGTCCGATCGGAGCGGTTTGTCGGATATTCCGACTGTGTGTGGTATGCATCGGACTGTTTCCGTTGGAATATCCGTCGGACCAAATTTTCCAACTTGCTGGAAATATTTTCCGACAAACTGCTCCGATCGGACATACTCCGATCATGTGTAGAGAATTCCGATCGGACAAAGTGCCACGCATGCTCAGATCAAATTCCTACATCAAAGCTATTGGCTACTAGCCTGAACATAGTCCCATCGTAACGAAATTACGTCGTCACGTTCTGAAAGATCGGATTTTCCGACAACTTTGTCCGACCGTGTGTATGCAACAGTTTCGGACAAAATCCGACGGATTTGGTTGTCGGAATGTCCGACCGTGTGTACAAGGGCTTAGACAGAAGCCGTCCATCAGATCAGCTTCTGTAGAATGGGACTGCTGGTAAACCTTGTTCGATCAGCGGCTTGCAGCCAATAAGCTGCAGTGCTGATCAGTGTATTCTGACAGAGAAGAGTCCCCACTGTCAGAATTCATCTTGGAGGAGGGGATTTCTGCATCCACCTCTCTTTTTTGTGCATGGATGAATCTGTTAGTGTTTTTTTTTTTCATTCAGCCCACTGAAGGAAAGTCTATTCATGTGTGCCAGTTTAAGTAGCACACAATGAGAATATTGGCCAATTTTTTTTCCCATGCTAGTCTCATATGGAAAACAAATAGGTTACTAACGTTACAAGAATTCTCATTAGACAGAATACAACTTCAGAAATGTATCTTTTCCATTTCGAGCATGTGCAGTCTTGGTCATTTGATTTTTTTTGTGCAATTACCATACATTATAACTACATAAAAATCATTTGTTCTGTTATCTTACGGGAAAAAAAAAAATTGGTGCTTATTTTGTGATATTTTCACATGAACTATCGTAATCAGCTCTTGAAATGTACTAATGATCAGATTATCAGACGATAGTGCTTCCAAATGCATTTTTTTTCATCCAATTTTCTCATCATGTGTACAAGGCATTAATGAGCATTTAACCTATGCACAGCCCAGGGGCGCAGTTTGGCATATTCACCCTGGGTGCTGGATTACCTTGCACTGAGTTGCTGTTTGTTTGTACTATGCCTATATCCACTGGAGATAGTCCAGCCCCACCTGAAACTGAAAATCAAGTGGAATTTAAAGCCCTGGATTTTTCCAGAAAAACTATTTGATACAGATCAGATAAAATCCATGCTTGTTGTTCAATATTTTTCATAAATTTTTCATGGGTATCTTTTGTGCTGAATGTCAAAAAAGGGGTGGCCAAGTAATTAAACAGTTGGTTTCCAAACCCATTAGAGAGTTTGTATTAGAACTTTGAAAGTTGTAGAAAAGGATGAGCAAAAATTGGACTTCCTATCACCTACATTTTAATTGATGTTTGCCATTTGAGAGATTATTCAGTCCTACATTGGTTTCTCCTTGTTTGAGTCACTTAATAATAATTTTCCCAGGGAACTTGTGGACAAAGTCAAGGAGGCTTGGGAGTAAGAGATAATCCCACACAGTGTAGAAAATGTATTGTTATCATCATCAAGATCGGGAATCACTAGTTAAAAAAAGTATTTCTAGTAACTTCAAATAATTTGACTTCCAAGATTAAGATAACCAACAAATACGTATTTATACATATATATTTGGCTCACACCATCAGACATGTTATTATCAAGCAAATGTTACATATCTTACCCAAAATTCAAAACTTTTGATAGGTGCTAGAGAATTTACTTGATGATTTCTAAAACTCATCTACTCTGATGGAGAGGTAGATAGAAACAAAGCTAGGAGTGTTAGTGTTATTTAGTGTTTTAGCTTTTAGTGTGCTATTGTGATTCTATTGTGAGTCTAATATGTCAGTATAGTGTGAATATAGTGATAGTGCAGCATCAGTGTATTGCATCCATGCAGTTTTAATGTAGTGTCAGTGTAGTGCATCCATAGCGTTTTACTGTAATGTCAGTGTAGTGTGTCTATGCAGTTTTACTGCAGTATATAAAGTGTGTCACTTTAGTGTGTCAGAGCAGCTTTAGTATATTGAAGTTTGTGAATTTAGTGTGCCAGTGCAGTTTTACTGATGTATATTATAGTGTGTCAGTTCAGTTTTACTGCAGTATATTGAAGTGCATCGGTGCAGTTTTACTGCAGTATATTGCAGAGCCTCAGTGCAGTTTTACTGAAGTATATTGAAGAGTATCAGTGCAGTTTGCTGCAGTATATTCTTGTGTGTCAGTGGAGTGTGCCTCTGTGCAGGGTTTTATATTGCATTACATAACATTTAGTGCTGTATACAGTGCTGTATACCCCCTCCCCCCATATTTTTCTGGTTTCTGCGTAGCTTTTTGGGGGATTTTTTTGTCTTTTGCCTGCTACCTTTTTTGAAACTGCAAGCTGCAGTTTTTCTGACTGTGGTGCTTTTCCCCTTTTTAAAATTTTATTTATTTTATTTAATTTTTTATATTTTTGATATTCTTGTCAACAGTAATCCTCAATTTAAAGTGCACCAAACACCACTTTCCATTGATTAAAGTACATTAATTATAAATTTTTCCATCTCTATTATGTTTTGGTTATAAGCCTCCCATCATGTCTGGGAGGGCAACAAAGAGAGGCAGACGTTCCCATGCCACATTGAGGGGGTGGTAAAGCGACTTACTAAACCATCCTCATTTTCTATCACCCAAGCAGAGACTAGTGCACAGTACACTGCAGCTGCCAGAGTGGCTTATGCTGACTCCTTGTCCACAGTTATTCCTGCCATAGCCCCAGCATCATGCATGGAGGAGTCAGCTGACTTATGTGAATACACCATCAGCCACTTGCACCTTGATGATTCACAGGCATTACTTGATTCTCATGTTAGTTCTGAGGATGAAGAAGGTAGGAAAATGAGCCTACAGAGAGGGGAGAACACTGATAAACAACAAATCCACAGACATGTTCACCCAGTCACAGCATATTGCCAAATTGGCTTGGATGATGAGGATGGAGGGTGTGATGATGATGAGGTCGCTCATGTGACTTGGGTGCCAGATAGAGCAGAGGAGGAAAATGAGGGTGAGGCACAACCCCAAGGAGGCAGAATGTCCTCCAGAGGTAGCCATCATGAAAGAGTAAAGAGCAGCCACCCTATTCCATCAGATTGCGGGACTGTTATCTCCCATCCCACTTCCCACAGCTCAGCTGTCTGGACCTTTTTTAGCACATGGTCAGCCGATTGCACTGTTGCAATTTGCAAACTTTGTCTCAAGCCAATCAAGTGTGGCAAAAACACCAGCCATTTGAGTACCACATGCTTGCCAAGGCATTTCAACTCCCACCACCCAGCCTGTTGGCAATTCTTCTCCTCACTCCTCACCTTTCAGGCCTACCCCCTGCTTTATCTCATGACCTCTCAGTAGCCTCTATTGACAGAGATGATGGCATAGCAAAGGGTGTAACTGGTCCTTGCAGCATGTCTGCCAGTAGCACACCACCAGATGTAGAACATAGCAGGCAAATTTCTCTGCCTCGGCTGCTGCAGCAAAAAAAAGAAAATAAAAATACAGTCCCTGCCACCCATATACCAAGCGTCTAAATTCTAACTTGTCAAAGCTGCTGGCTTTACAACTCCTGCCTTTCAATCTGGTGGATTCTGCCCCTTGTGAATTTGAAGAATGTGCTGTACCATAATCACAGGTTCCCAGTCGCTATTTCTTTGCATGTAAGGACATTTCAGCTTTGTATCATTACGTGTAAGGCAATGTTGTGGCATTGTTGGGCAAGACAGTCAGCAGCAAGGTCCATGTTACTGCTGACTCGTGGTCCAGCAAACATGGTAAGGGACGCTATATTTTGTTCACAACATACTGGGTAACTCTGCTTGCAACTCGGAAGGATGCAGGACAGGACTCAGTGCTGGAGCTTGTTTTGCCACCACATCTCCATACAGTTGCTGGTGATGATGCAAGATTAGTTAGCTTCTCTCCCTCCTCCTTCTCCATGCACTCCTCTGCTGAATTGTCCTATGAACCACCAGAATCTCCTATGAATTCAAGGGGCTATTCAATGAGTCAGACTAAAAGATGCCACACAGTGGTTCAGCTAGTCTGTCAAGGTGACATAAGCCACACCGTAGCAGAGATTCTTTCAGCTCTACAAGGGCAGGCCCAGAAGTGGTTCACATCATGTCAGCTTGAGCCAGGAATGGCAGTGTGCGATAATGGCACTAACCTCCTGTTCACCCTTTGACAGGGAAAGTTGACACCTGGCACATGTCCTCAATTTTGTGGTGCAGCGTTTCTTAAACAGGTACCCAGGTTTGCAAAATCTTCTAAAGTAGACCAGAAGCATCTGTAGCCATTTCAGGTGGTCATACACAGCCAGTGTTCGGTTGGCTGAAATTCAGCTGGAAATCCACCTGTTCATAAACCTCTTAGTTACAGTGACAGGCCCACCATGTGGAACTTCAATTTGGCGATGCTGCGGCAGCTGTACAAGAAGTAGAGGGCCGTTAATGAGCACCTGTGTGAATATGGCACAGAGCAGCTCTCATTTTTTACCCCATGCCATTGGCTGCTGATAAAGAATGCATGCACTGTACTGTCACCAGGATATGACAAGGATGATGAGCCATGACAATGCAAGAATCATTGACATAATCCCTGTTGTATTCCTACTCGAGCATACTCTGCATGGCATTAAAGACAAGGCATTTGAGGCAGAGCAGCAGAAGGAAGAGGAAGACTTCCTTTCCTCTTAAGGCCTGCTTTATGCAGACATCATTCTTGTGACACCACGGAACACACAAGAGGAGAGGGAGGAGGAGGAGGAAGAGGAGGATTCTTGCAGTTTTGGAGGCATTGGTGCAGAAGAAGACATGCATCAAATCTTAAGAGATCGTTTTCCATCCCCAGAAACCTTGGGTGTAGTACGTGGCTGGAGGAGGCAGTTCCAGATAGTATAATCCTCAGTGACCACGAGGAATTAAAGGAAAAGTTATTGTGGCATTGTGTGCATTGTTCCATGGGTAGCGATATGTTTAAAGCATTGGATTTTGCAACATTTATCTGGAGATTCGAGATGAATTTAAACTGGGCAAGAGTTTTAAGAAGATTGGGGATGGATCGTCGGAGCAGAGTAAAGCATGAGGATGTAGTTAAGCATTCGGGTTGGGAGGCCCATGGTTTTTAAAGTTTCTGTCATGTAATCCCAGGCCACTCTATTGAATGCCTTCTCTGCATCAAGGGATAGAAAGAAACCTCTATGGTGTTGAGATGTAAGCCAGTGGTGTATGTTAAGCGCCTTGAGAGTATTGTCTCTTACCTCCCTGCCAGGGACGAATCCCACCTGATCAGGGTGGATAAGCTCAGGGAGTAAGGGGATGAGTCGATTGGCTAAAATTTTGGCATACCATTTAAGGTCATTATTTAAGAGAGAGATGGGCCTATAATTTGTGATTAGTGTGGGGTCCCTTCCTGGCTTGGGAATGACCGTGATATGTGCTGTTAATAAGTCCCGAGGGGGGGGGGGGGGGGTAGTTAGGGATGCGCATGTGTCAAAAGAAGATATGAAGAATGGTGTCAAGAGGTGTGCATATGTTTTATAATATCCGACTGTCAATCCATCGGGACCTGGACTTTTACCTGTTTTCATCATTTTCAGTACCGCGTCGGCTTCCGCCGCAGTCAAGGGTGTGTCTAGCGTACTAATAGAAGATTCCGAGATTGGAGAGGGGCTGTGTTGGCGGAGGAAATCTGCAATGAGTCGTCTCCTTTCAGACGTTTTTTGAGTCGTTGAGGGTTCAGAGAGATTATAGAGTTTAGAGTAGTAATCAACTAAATGTGTGGCTATATCCAGCGTGGAATTTATTTTGTGCCCCGTCGAGTCTGTGATGTAGTGGATTGTGTCTTGGGCCTTAATTTTTTTCACTATATGCACTATATAGATTGAGACACTTACTTTATTATATCTTTAGTAATTATTTATTTTTGCTCTTTATTGTTCAACGCATTTTCCCTGCATGCACCTTGCTTGAAATATTTGATTAGTCACATTGTATTGGACTGGATATCGTTTGCCTGGTATCAATGCACTTTAAAGGTGTTCAGTTAAAGTATTTAAGTTTTTTTATTGCTATATATTCAAATAGATTTTTTCTCACTTGATAGATTAATGTTTGTGGAGCGCAACACCACTTATTTATCAAATATCACTTTTTAGGGGAGGGTCACACCCTTGCAGGTGTTTTTGCTGCAACCATAGCTGTTTTTTTGGTGCTTAAACCGTTATAGCGCGAGGATAACTAATTATTACTCTTGAGTATATCTGTTATGAATTCTGTGACTATGAGAAATTATGGATTAGAATGGAGCAATAGATTCTAAAGTCTGATGGCTGCCAGAATGCAGCCAGTGTATCGCTGTTCGATATTATTTCAGAGGCTGGATTGAGTTATATGCATCGGTGAAGATCTTAGGGAAAAGCAGAAGTTTGAAACAATTCTGTTAGAACAAGAAACGAAATGATACCTCAGAGATCCTCGAAACAGGGACCTATAAACTGGTAGAGAAAAAGTTACAGCTTTTCAGAGCCCATTAAACCTAACAGAGCATTCCCGTAAATTGTGTTAAACAAGATAACAATATAAAAAAAAAATAATAATAAAAAAAAAAAAATGTACCCCTATGCACAACAGTGAAGCTTGGTTAGATGATACTTCATCTAAATAGCGTGTGCCCTCCTTGGAATATAAAGGAGTCCCAGCCGACTTATTGGGGTGAAAGGTGGGTTGACCTATAGCTCTTATTGATGATGTATCCCCTCCCATTTGGGGGGTGCAATCTAGTTTCTTTAGCTGTGGAAGGGGTGGATACTGGCGTAGGCTTTCCTGAGTGTCAGAGGAAGAGATATTGCTATTTTTATTTTTTTTATATTTTTCTCTCCCAGTGTTTCCTAGGCTGTATTAGTTGAACCGTGCCTAGCGTGTTTAACTTTCCTTTATTAGGTTAGGATACAAATACTGGCCAGCATATATGGGGTTCGTTTTCAGAATGGAGATGATAAGGGAACGATAGGGAGATCATTTCAGAACATAAAGTATATGCTGCCTAGTATATCAATAAGGATTAGGATAATAATGGGCGATTGTCTGAGTAACCTAGGAGAACAATTCCTGTCATGAAATTCCTAAGGGAGCAGCTGGCAGGGATCATCATAGAATGCATAGTTTCCTGTGTCGGACAACCTTAGCCTATTCCCGGGGGGTACCAGTGGAGTGGGTGTATCTCGTCTCTAGAGACAGAGGACATTGTCAGTTGAGCTATATCTGCACTCGCCCCCCCCCCCCCCCCCGGAATGGATGATCATGGCTACAGCAGTGACATCTCAGCAGATAAGAAAAGAGAGAGGAGCTCAGAAAACCACCCACCCCCCAATGGAGGTTATGCATAGTGGATAAGTTAATACCGTGTCTGGATCGTTTCCATTATCCTTCTTGCAGGGAAGCATTTGGTAATGGTCAAGTATATATGTAGGACGGATCGTGACATCTCTATCTCTTCCCCCTCCCTTCATCAGACTGGGTGAGTGATTGTGCCTTGTGATACTAATAGAGTTGGTAGGGGGTGAAGTGTCATCCGAGCCTCCCCCCTCCTCCAAGGGTGCATCAAACTCTGCACATCATTAACCCTTAGTTCTACCAAATTAACTGAATCTGTTATGCAGCAGCATAATATACCTAGAGTGGATGTGGCAGGTTTATCGTCCATCTGTGTTATCTGTGTTACTAAAAAAGTCTAAGGATGTGTCATCCCGGGAATAGTCTCTCTGGGGTGAGACATTGGAGCACATCTACAGCGGAATGTTTTAGTCTATTTGAGAGAGATAAAGGGAAAAAAAATAAAGTCAAAAGAGTTAGTAAAATTGTGTATTAGCCTTGTATAGGACCAGGGATTAGCAGTGTCTGACAGAGTACGGGAGTGGGTTAAGTTCCCTGTATCAGTGGAGTCAGAAGGCAGACGGATCATTTAGTGTATGATCACAGTTGGGATCACTTATAGTGTACAGACACAGCAAGTAGAGCAGATGTATAGTAGAGAAAAACTGGGGTAATTGAATCTCAGAAAAGTAAAAAAAATAAAATAAAAAAAAATAATGGGTATTAGAAAAACAGAACTTTAGCAATCTGGGGTAACCATTTTCTCTTTTCAGAAGCTTAAGATGGCATTGTGCCAGGATCCGGTGCTTGTTGCTCCAGACTTTACTAAGGATTTTGTAGTACAGACAGATGCTTCAAATGAGGGGTTAGGAGCAGTCCTGTCGCAGGTAATCAACGGGGAAGAGCACCCCGTCATTTTCCTGAGTAGAAAGCTGATGGCAGCGGAGAAAAACTATGCGGTGGTGGAGCGGGAGTGTCTTGCCATTAAGTGGGCCTTGGACTCCTTGCGGTATTTCCTCCTAGGCAGAAGGTTTCGCCTGGTATCCGACCACGCCCCGCTGACCTGGATGAGGCAAAATAAACACACGAATGCCAGAGTAACGAGGTGGTTCCTGTCTCTCCAGGAGTTCAATTTTGTGGTGGAGCACAGACCTGGGAGACTACATCAGAATGCCGATGCCCTCTCCCGAGTCCACTGTATGGTGTCAAATGGTGCCTCCAACACCTCCGCGTTAAGGCAGAGGGGGGGGATATGTACAGGACGCCAAGGTTGGGTCCTGGACGGTTACTATGTGGCGCCTATATTTGGGATGTGGTCTCTTTAAGGGAATCATGGTAGGCCTCAGGGGGTCACCCAAAAATGGGTGACAGATTCCGGGGATAGTTTTCAGGAGAAGACTGATTCGTGGTCCTCTCTATATTTTAAGAGAGATAGTTGGGACCCGGAATTTGGGAGGCTCTAAAGTGATATTTGGGTGGGAAAGAGCCTCCCTCCCTGACCACAGGGGGTTAACGGCCTCCAGGAAGACAGACAGCCTATAAGACAGGAAGTAGTAGAGAGGTGATGGTGAGGAGGAGAAGGAGATGTTCACCTGTCTGAGGAGCTGTCTGGCTGTGTTGTTGTATTTGCTGTTTGCTGTTTTGGAGGCTGCAAAAAGATCTCTGCAAGGACTCTTTTTGGTGAAGACCTGTCTACAGAACTGTAGGTGCTTTTCTTTTTGTATTATTTTGTGCTGAAGATAAGCGGACTTTAATTTACGGTTTTTATATGCTGAAGAAAAGCTTTATTTTTGATTTAATTATAAATAAATATATTTTGGTTTCACCTGACTTTTAGCAGAGACCCTAGAGATTAAAATGGAGATTGTTGCAATACTTTATGTCACACCGTGTTTGTGCAGGGGTTTTACAAACTCACTTTTTTGGGAAAAATACACTTTTTTTAATTAAAAAATAGGAAAACAGTAAAGTTGGCCCAATTTTTTTCCATAATGTGAAAGATAATGATACACTAAATTAATACATAACATGTCATGCTTTGAAATTGCACAAACAAGCGTTTGTGGAATGGCAACAGAATTTGCCACTTAAAAATCTCTATAGACAATGTTACCAGTTTAGAGTTACAGAGGAAGTCTTGGGCTAGAATGATTTCTCTCAGTCTAATAATCACAGCGATAACTCACATTTATGGTTTGAACACCGTTTACATATGTGGGCGCAACTTGAGTATGCGTTCACTTCTGCGTGTGAACTCAGAGGGACAGGCGATTACATTTTTTTTATTTAATTTTTTTATTTTTACACTGTCCCTTTAAAAAAAAGATCACTTTTATTCCTATTACAAGAAATGTAAACATCCTTTGTAATAGAAATAAGCAGGACAGGGCCTCTTTAATGTGAGATATTGGGTCAAAAAGACCTCAGATCTCACATTTTCACTTAAAAACAATAAAAAAAAAGGCCAGAGGGCAGAAGTGACATTTGATGTCACACCGGTCCCCCAAGGGCATAGAGTCGAGTGAGGGCTATCTTTCCCTCACTCAACTTCCTGCCCATCAGGCAATTGAATTGGATCATTTCCGCCACTCCCGACAGCTCCGGTAAGCAGCAGAAATGACCGTGCAGCTGCGGGAGGGGGACGCATCATCATAAAAGTGATCCCATGGCGAATCTGCCACTGGGACCACTTTTATGTTAAAGCAGACTGCTCGCTGTTTAAAAATATAGTGCTGTTATGGCAGCTATCTGCTGCCATAGCCCCGATATTTTAACATCAAATAACGGCCGTCCGGAAGTGGAATTTAATAAAAATTAGTTTAATGGGGTTCGTTGTGTGGCTCTGAACTTTTGCAATGTTTTAAAGTTCTGGCCCAGACCAAACCGGCGGCTGTTTGACTCATCTCTAGCTAGGAGCTATTGCAGGGAAATATCATCACTTCCCCCCCAAGCTATATACAAAACAAATGTGCCCCTGACCATATCTGCAACCAGAATATCACTTTAACATGTATTAATCTTTTAGGCTGGGTTCACACCATTGAGAACTGGATGCAGGTTCCCTGCATCCAATTTGCAATAACAGGAGATTTTGACCGGCTCTCTATGGAGCCGGTTCACATATTTCTACTGCGGCTCTGGTGCAAATTTGCACAGGAGCCCTGTGCGTATTTTGGATCATTTCAGGTCTGAATTCAGCCCAAAATTAGGGCTGAAATCGGACATGAAACTGTGAAACAGAACACACTGGATCCACATGTGGCGATGGTGTGAAGCCAGCCTAAAGCCTGCACAATGGACAATAAAAATAAATGTATGACTTTCCCACTGAGAAACTATTTACAGATTTGTAATTATTTAATAATATTGTAAACTGTTAGCTTAAAAATATTTTATTTCCGAAAAAATGTCAATATGTACAATATACTCATTTTTTTTTAGCAAATTTAAAAACATCTATTCTTTTACATTAAAATAATTGTAGGTAAATTTAAAAAGAAATATATGAAATGTTTGGATAGCTCAATTTGCAAAGTTTAACACTGAAAGCAAAAATTCATTTCCACTTCAAGGTCTAAAATGGAAAAAGAGCATGTGTCAGGTAAAAATGGAACGTGTTAGCTTTTCATTCTATTGAATTTGCACATTGCTGCTAGAGGGAGGTGCGTGGATAATGAGTTTCTCCACATTAGTCTGTGTTTCATGGCCTTCACACAATTCTATTCCACTCCCCCTGGAGTCAATAGATCTCATTACTTACAGAAATTTTACTTTGATACCTGTCATGGGAAACAGCACAAGTTGATTTTAGCAAGTTGTTGTCACTAGCATATGGCATGCTCTAAACAATTAGGTAATTGCAACTTAAACTGTTACTTCTTTTCAAAGTCAATATCGAAATAAAACTTTGTATCAGGAGAAAAAAGACTCCTTTACTCCCTTGTCATGTCTTACATTTCATTATATCTGTATTTTTTCTTTTTTTTGCATACAGAAAAGCGTTGCCTCAAACCACACAGTTCATCTAACAATAATTAATGACTGTCCAAAAATTATGTAGTACTGAATTTATCTGTGGTAATCAGAGTTGAAGACACTGATCTGCCAGGTTAAAATATGACTCAAATCAGACAAATTTGTACCTATAAAATATCATTCACAGATTTCAGTGTAATTCATAGCTGATCTTCCAAGTTGCCGGTACTCTTTTATTTTGTTATTTTTTTATGCATCTGTAGAAAACAATAGTGATGAGTGAATAGCCCAAAATGTATTTCATCCCCAGGTTTAAAAAAAAGATATTTACAAAAAAAAAATATTCAAATTCAAATTGCATTGAAATGTGAGGCCCTTTTTTAAGACTTTTTGACTTTGGAGAGCTGCTAGAAATGTTTTTGTCTTGCAAATGGCATGGAAAGTTGGGCACAGCCTTGGGGAACTAATGCAAAAGCAAATGCCAAAAAATAGATACAGCAACACAAAGAGCCTCTCCTTTATGTCAAAATAATAAGATGAATTCCTAACAACGTCCTTGTTCCCGCTGACGCTGCTGGACTTATCTGCATGTTCTGAGAATCATCTTCTGCCCTTGTACACTATGCTAGAGTACAGAACTGTACACAACAGAAGACACTTTATTCAAATCATTTTTAGGTTTAATTAGGGGTGGGGGGGGCGTGGTTTCCGAATGGAGCTGTGAAAACGTGACTTAAGTGAGCTCCATTGGCAGTACTTTTTTCTGCTCCATTAAAATCTTTTTTTGCACCATACCGATTCCGATCACCATGGTTAAACGGATGGGAAAGTCTTTACCTACAAAAAAATGCTTCTTCTGGCTCAATTAAATGATTCCTAGCTACAGAACCGGAGTATCTCTTAGAAGCCGATGGACTAGGCCGCTCTCCACATGGCACTGGCTCACAAAGGTGTCCGTTTAATAAACTGTGATATTTCACATCTCATGAGTTCACAGCTCTTCTCCGAGATATCTGTTCTCACCCTTGTGGCAGTTTAATATACCATGTAGATCACTTCTCCCTCTGTGAATAGAAGTGATATACAAATGCTTTGAGAATCCTGAACGGCTTCTGTTTCTGTAATCTCGTGATAGCTCGGGAGATTTCAGTATCAGAATCCCAAAGTGAAATACGAAGCACTCCACATACACTGCACATATTAAGTTAATAATAAAGATATAATCCCCCTATCCAATAAACAGACACCTCATAACTGTAAAACATTCTAATTAATACATAACATATGTACATATTTATGTGAATGGTGTATTCTGAAATGATAGTACTGTATTTGTCATGCAGATATGCACCATTCATATAAATACAATAAATATATATATATTAAATAGTTCAAAGTAATTAAAAAATTAACAATTAAAATAATAATAAATAAATACATAATAATAATGATTATATATATATATATATATATATATATATATATATATATATATATATATATATATATATATATATATATATATATATGTGTGTGCGTGTGTGTGTGTAAAGTATATATGGCGTTTTTCACACAGGCGTATTAACATATACACTTATGCAAATGCAGTGTGTACTGGACTCATCTGATGCTCTTAATTTTACAGCCACCTTGCGTTATCAGCGATGCATCATCTGCGCAGCTGTCAAAATTACAGCATCAGTTGTACTTCTGTAGCCACAACACTGCCTTTATATATATGCCTATATATATGTGTATATCTATCTATCTATCTATCTATCTATCTATCTATCTATCTATCTATCTATCTATCTAGATATATATATATATATATATATATATATATATATATATATATATATATATATTAGGGGTGCACCAGATCGGCACACGCAGCAATCCGCGGTCTCGGCCTTAGGAAAGGTCACGGCTTCGGCCTAGCTCTGGAGCGGCAGCTATCTTGGTGCACCCGTCAGCCATTTACAATTTGATCGCTCTGTCAAATGATGGAGCGATCACTTGTGAACAAATGCCGGTTCCGCTCTCCCTTCTGTAAAGTGGAGGGGAGAGATCGGATAGAAGCAGCACTGTGGGCTGGATCTGTAGTGCCCACAGCGCTGCTCTGTAACAATTCCAGTCACAGTCATCCCTCCATACTCTGCCAATACTCTGCCATACCGTGCCAATACTCTGCCATACCCTGCCAATACTGCCATACCATGCCAATATCCTGCCAATACTCTGCAATACCCTGCCAATACCCTGCCAATAACGTGCCATTAATGTGCCAATACCATGCCAATACCGTGCCAATACTCTGCCAATACTGCGCCAATACTCTGCCAATACTCTGCCATACCCTGCCAATACTGCCATACCGTGCCAATACTCTGCCATACCTTGCCAATACTCCTCTACCATACCCTGCCAATACTCTGCCATACCCTGCCATACCCAGCCAATACTTGCCAATAACCAGCCATACTCTGTAATAACCAGCCATACTTAGCGATACCCAGCCATGCTCAGCCAATTATTATTTGCTGATCCGAAAAATGATCCAATCCGTGACTCTGATCCCAGGAACGATCCGTTCCGTGAGTTTTTTGATCCGTTGCACCCCTAATATATATATAGTATATATATATATATATATATATATATATATATATATATATATATATATATATATATACGCACACACACACACAACAGATGTAAATATATATACACACACAAATATATATATATATATATATACTCCCTGTGTGTAATTGTATAGTTAATGTATTTGTAACCTGCTGTTGGTGTATTTTTCACTGCAGTTAAGAAAGTTTTTACTTTAATTTTTGGCCACGGGTGAAGGAAGAAGCTATTCTCTGGCAGAGATCTCCTGCTAACTCCACCTCTGGGCTGGAGAAGCCAGAAAGGAGAACTTGAAAGAGAAGCACAGAGATGAAGTGGCATCTCTGTTTACTAAACATGCCGTTTCTGTTACAGTCAATGCAGCTGTTCTGTGTAGTGAGATGAGAAGAGAAAAATAGTTCTCCAGTTCTCATCTCAGTATATTAAACCTGCAATGCTCTGAGATAAGCAGAGATCATGCTGATCTCAGCTTATCACAGTTTATTAAACAGACACCAAAGGCCTGTGTCCAGACACCGCCCTCAAGCTTCCCCTCTCTTCCACTTAAGGTGTCCGTTTAGTAAACTTTGATAAGCTGAGATCAGGATGATCTCTGCTTATCTCAGAGCATTGCAGGTTTAATATACCGAGATGAGTGCTGGAGAACTATTTTTTCTCTTCTCATCTCAGAACACAGAATGGCTGCATTGACTGCAACAGAAACGGCATGTTTAGTAAACAGAGATGCCACTTTATCTCTGTGCTTCTCTTTCAAGTTCTCCTTTCTGGCTTCTCCAGCCCAAAGGTGGAGATATCAGGAGATCTCTGCCAGAGAATAGCTTTTTCCTTCTCCCGTGGCCAAAAATGAAAGTAAAAACTTTCTTAACTGCAGTGAAAAATACACCAACAGCAGGTTACAAATACATTAACTATACAATTACACACAGAGATTATATATATATATGTATATATATATATATATATATATATATATATATATATATATATATATATATATATATATATATACACACACACATATATACATATATTTATATGTGTATATATATATATTTATATGTGTGTATATATATATATATATATATATATATATATATATACACACATACATATATATATATATATATATATATATATATATATATATATATATATATATCTGTGTGTGTATATATTTATATTTGTGTGTGTATATATATTTTCAAAAAACTCACGGAACGGATCGTTCCTGGGATCAGAGTCACGGATCAGCAAATAATAATTGGCTGAACATGACTGGGTATCGCTGAGTATGGCTGGGTATTACCGAGTATGGCTGGGTATTGGCAAGTATTGGCTGGGTATGGCAGGGTAAGGCAGAGTATGGGCAGGGTATGGTAGAGTATTGGCAGGGTATGGCAGAGTATTGCAGAGTATTGGCAGGGTATGGCAGGGTATTGGCACGGTATGGCAGTATTGGCAGGGTATGGCAGAGGATTGGCAGAGTATTGGCACGGTATTGGCGGAGTATTGGCACAGTATTGGCAGAGTATTGGCACGGTATTGGCAGAGTATTGGCACGGTATTGGCAGAGTATTGG